>NW_027460291.1:24859867-25459867 GCF_050947875.1 Dermacentor variabilis | reverse complement strand
TCGTTAAGAATTGTCATGGTACCCGGCCCTGTTGGGCAGCTGAAGCCGCTACGATGTTGACGGAGCCTCAGTCAGGTTCGTAATAGACGGTAACAGGAAGTGGAATGCTTTAGACCATGGGCGCATTGCCTAGCAGACGGAATAGAACATCCTTAAGCGTTTTCTGCGGGAAGTCAGTGGGTTTAAACACTTGTACGTTTCATTGAAATATCAATTATATCACCAGCCCATGCGATCTTTCGCCATAGTCGATAGTTACACATGAAAATAGTGATTTCTTTACTTTTCTTACGTTTTCTTAAGAACATTACGAACAATATCCCTCCACTTGGAATTTGCGCCACACTGTCAACGCCTGGTGCCGAAATATGTCCAGGCATGTTCGTGTTTAAATCGCATAGACTGGTTCACAGAAGCAGCTGAAATTTGCCCGTGTGGAAGGGGTATAAAACCTCAGCTTAGACAGCTTTACTTGCTGTAACGAATTGTGCAAAGCCTGCCAGGTTGCGCCATCGTTTTCCCACACGATGTAGCGTGGTAGTACCTGCCGGTGCGAAGTTTGTGCAGCAAAGCAACGCGACCCGCGCATCGCACGAACATGCCTCCACGTGTTCACTGTGGGAACGCCAGTCGAGAAGCTGCTCCGAAATGCGCACTGAAGCAAGGAGGGCTCGCGTACGCACCAAGACAACTCGGCGGTCCGGGCGCTGGAACTACGTGCTGCTGTGCGTGCTGCTCACGCTTCAGCTCAATGCCGCGGCGCTGCGGGAACCAGAAGCTGAGGCTACGAGACCTTCAATGCCCTGCCGTTCAAAAGCGCGAAATGGACGCACACATCATGCCCGCCATCAGCATGGCACGAGGCCGACGCAAGGCTGGCAAGACGCTGCACTTCTAGCGGATCCTCCTCGCGGTCGTGGAGTTCTTTCGGTCCCTGTGTGTCTGGGCACGTCATTCCACGCACGCTAACTTAGCCGGCTTAGGTTTACTAAGCCGGCTAAAAAAAATCCTTTCTTGCACTGTCGTGGGTGATGACTGTTGTAGTTTGAATATAGCTGGCTATCCGTAGGCTTCCAGTAAAGTAGTAAAGAACAACAATTTACCGGAAGCCTATGGACAGCCAGCAATATTTAGACTACAGCAATCATCGCCCGCTACACTGCAAGCGAAAAATTTTGTCGGACAAGCGAAACGGATAAGAAGAATCTGCAGTGAAGACCACGATTATATCCACCACCTAAATGACCTTAAAATAACGCTAGCAGAAAGAAACTATCCCCAAGTTGCTCTCGATAGAGCTTATGATGTCGCGTCAAGATTGGAGAGACAGTCGGAATTACCTAAGAAACAGCCTACTCCAGAATTTCACAGACCGCCATCCTTTATAACAAAATATTCTAATGCACACCCAAACATAAACAACATCCTACGAAAATACCACCCAATATTATCAAGTAACGAGCACCCGACAAAAATGTTCCGGGATGTACGAAGGGTTGCCTATCGCTGCAACAGCAACATTAAAGAAATGTTAGTGGGCGCAGAAGTCAGCCAACATCATTCACCCATAATAAGAGCATGTTGTCGCCCGAGGTGCGAAACCTGCAGGCACCTTCAAACTGGCAATAAAATTAAAAGCACCGATAATAGTTATAAGCACGAAGTAAAATCTAGCTTCACTGGTACAAGTTCGGATGTGATGTATATGCGTCAATGTTCCTTCTGTAAGAAAGAATATATCGGTGAAACAAGACAATCAATGAACCTCAGATTAAACGGACATCGCGCGGACACAGATAAAAAGCTTCCTAAAGCCGACGCCGAGCATTTAACCCAACCAGGCCAAAACTTTGATGAATTTAAAGTCCACATTTTACAGTCAAATTTACGCTCTGAACGGGAAAGAAAATCCACCATTTCAAAAGATTACAACCAATAGGCATAAATGTTTCAAAGGGAGCTTTAAAATCTATTCGATATGCTAAACCTCAAGCTATAGAGAACAACACTTAGTTTGGTGGCTTAGTCCTTGTCCTTTCTTTCAGTGTTCTTGCTTTTATTTATTTATTTCAGTATTTATAGCCTTTTTCACGAGCACCGGTTCCTGCCACTCCTCTATTATCTCTGTTATAGACACGATAGCGCACGACCACCAGCGAAACAGGTAGCAGAGGGGTGCTGTGCACGCAGTTGACACGCCGGCTGACACACGGGCGTTGACACGTGATTGACAGACGGCCGTGTCACCGGCCTTGTGCATAGCACTCCTTTATTCTCGATTCTACACCCTCGCCGACAACACACCTTCGCTCGTTGCCGCACCACGCGCCTCACCGCCTCTCCCCTTTAGAAGAACCCTACCCATATATACTGTGCCGAGTAAAGCATATGTCGCCTTGAAAGAAACAAGTGCACTTGTTGAAACCTTGGCTCCCGCTTTCACCTTGTTCTCGTTTTGCTCATCGTCTTGAATTTCCATCTTCCACCTTCCCCCTTCTTTCCCTGGATCAACTTCAGCTGGATTGTTGAATCACTTTCGAGCGGTTTCTTTTTCTTTCTAATTTTGCATTATCTTCTAACGCGCTCAAATGTCAATGTTGACTATGCTTCGTGCACCGCTGCGGTAGAAAAAAGAGGGAGACGTGAAGATAGCGGCGGAGACGGGACGGTGGCCGCGGCACTGGCTTAAATATGGCGGGGAGGGAAGGGGGGGTGATAACAGTGGCGGCGGGAATGGGGGAGCTAGAGTCATGGCATGCTGTGATGATTGCTTATGGCACCATTTAGGACAGGGCTGCTTGTAGCCCTTGGCAGCAAGCAGTATGCGCTACGCGCAGCAAAGATCAGCACAGGAGCGCCATTCTGAACGCCTTTTTAATCGGGAGGAAGCAAGAACACTTCGTGCCTTATCTCCAATGTAGAAGAGCAGAGGGAAGCGTGTTCTGGCGTGAGCAGTAAGAACTGCGGCAAAAACTTGAAGATGTGGAATGAGACTGTGTGGCGAGCTTCATTCACCTCAGCTGCACAAGGAGAGCCCGTGTGTACCACCACTCGTCATGCACATCTCTCCGCGAGGCGAGCAACCGCCAGCGCTGTATAGCCAGGTGCCGGCAATTACTTTCAGGCTAGCACCGCCTGCAGCAACAACATGATGTCACCACTGGCACCAAATATCATGGAATACTGAACTTCGATAAGCGTGCAAGTGAGTGCCACGTGCACCCCACGAAAGTGCGACTGAAATACTCGAGCAACTTCGCGTAGCAGTGAAGTCAAACGTGGAATAATAGGCGGCTGCCGCGAGTCTGCTTTGTGCGCCGCCAATCCAACAGCAGGCAAGCGATCCCTAAACCACTCACAACACTTTTATCCACGCGTGCGCAAATACAATTTTATTCAGAGCTGTAAGGGATCAGAAAACCATTCCCAATTTATCAGGTTAGTGGTGATAACAAGAAGGACGCAGTCGGTACTAACCACCGCGGTCACAGCGGTATCTAAAAAGTCTTTCTCTGCGCGCAGATATGCCTAAGGCCCAACAAAGTGGTTACGCATACGCTTCACGACCACAACAGGCGTACAGACGTAAGAGCCTTACTAATCTATCGTTATAAAGACTAGAAGTAAAGGGCGAAATCGAAGATCAGGCTGCTGCGTTCGTCGCCTTCAGCAGGTAAGCTTCCACAAAGTAAGATTGCAGTGCAGACATGATGGATGCGCGAAATGTATATTAAAACTGTCTGTACAGCTCTGGTCATAGCCTTGCGCTGTATAACCACCCTTCGCACACTGGTGGCGGTCAACTTATTAGCTGTCTGAGCTAGAGCACCGGGCCAAATTTTTAAGCACGGGCCCGCCGTATAAAGCCCGGCCCAACCGGGGTCCGTGGCTCCAAGCCTGGGCCCTTGAATGTTTCAGTGGACCCGGCCTGGCCCCACCGGAGGAACTTGATCTATACCTGCCTTCAAGTTTTCATTACATCGTCGTTGTATTCTAAGACATTAGAATAAAGCTACATGCAGTGACAGTAAAACATTGCTGACAACTTTTCCCTACAAAGTACGTGTACAGATAACGTGCGAAGGCCGACAAAAATGAAACTTGCGTTAACACTTCGTGGCAATTATACATATTTCATTGCGATAGCAAGTATATGGACACTTAAAGAAGGGAATTGCGCTAAAAAAAGACACGGACGAGTAAGGACATGGACTCGTCCGTGTCTTTTTTTAGCGCAATTCCCTTCTTTAAGTATGTACGACCGACTCGCCCAACAACGTGCTCTCCTGTATATGGACACTCCTGGCGCATTTCTGCCGCCGGCGCCGTGGTGTTCCGTTTGCAGTCCAAAGGGGATCACACCGTCGCCGCGCGTCCACGCAGTACGTGCCAGTAAAAGCGTGCGAGGTGAGCCGACGATCGGCGGCTCAGTGTCGCCCGCGTGGACAGGAAATAATCGTGCCGCAAGCGCGCCTTCCCTCGCGCGTGAGGCTCTCAACGTTGCGAGGCACCGCAGAGGGTAGGCGGGTCGGCGATCTACTCCGCCTGCAACTGCGTATGTGTCGGCTGCGCGTGGTCTCCCGGTCATACCTTGAGAGCGATCTGCGACGGATGGAGAGTCTATGGTCTAGGTGCGTCGACGGCTCGTATTTTTGTGCGTGCTGTGGGCTCTCGGCTCTCAGTGTGCGTTGAAGCGACAGTGCAGGAAGGGCACAACGCTCGCTGCTGCCGCGCTTGCACACGGTAGCGTTTCGACAGCGAAGCAGTTATCGACTGAGTGTCCATGTTCGCTGTGCGCGACTACACCATGCTTGTTAATGTAGTTACCAAGCCAATGTTTACAAGTCGATACGGCCGATAAAAGTGCTATCCTTACTTCGTATGGCTGCGTGCTAATTTGCTATCGCAATCGATGCTTCGCCTTTCTTGCGAAACTGCAATTTCTTTTATTGTACCCAATTGTACGCAACTTTAAACTTTACGTTCTAAATCAAAAGAATGAGGCACACTAGTAAATTAAGCAAGTTTCACCAGGAGGCGATGAATTGACAGCGACAACCAATTTTAACGTTCCGCTCTAGCTCTTTGCATGCTGGGCTAACAATGCGCGGAGGCAGCACGGTGCAGCACAGAACGCGGGACTACTGCTGAAGCGACGCAGGAATGGTGTCCTGACTCCAATATGACTGTGCTGCAGCGTGAGGAATATTGCCACTGGTGTTACTGGCGAAAGGATAGAAAGTTGGGCGAGTTGGTGCGGTAACATAATCTTGGATTCTAGCGCGAAGTGACACGGACACAGACTAGAAGCAGACAAAACAAGCGCAGGACACAGACTAGTATGTGCCCGTGTCCCTTCGCGCATTCCAAGATCGTGTTACTGGCGTCGCATCTCGACGGTGCATGAGATGAGAACGGCGCAAATCTGGTAAACCTTTTGGCGTTAAGCAGCGCTAAGTCTAGCTTTACGTTTACTGTTCTTTCCGACCAGACTAGTGTACGTATTATGGTGTAGTACGCATGCATATATTCTCAGTAGGAACTCTAATGTGTCAGAGTACAACGCTAATGGTGGCCGTAGAAGCCAGAACGCTGGCCTGGCTACGGCAGTGCCGATCAAATTGAGCGCGAGGTTTATTCCATTTGTTAAACAGCGTGGAACGGGGCGTACCACTAGCTAGCCCGGTCTCATACATGGCGTGTGGTTGACTTGGCTTTGACGTTTTAGAGCACAGCTCTTAGGCTCCCGTTCCGGCGGCGAGCGTCGGCGTTGTCCCTCAGCGAGCGAACGCAGCCAAGCATGAAAGCGAACGTGGAACGCAGCGGAAGATGAAAGACAGTGATAGGGAAGAGAACACGAAGAGGAAAGCGGAGAAGGAGGGGGCAGTGGAACCATGAGGCGGAAAGCGAAGGAGGAGGGTATGGCGAATGCATGAGAGGAAAGCGTAGCGCCTAGCAAGACGGGCTTTGCGGCCTACGCAAAGCGGCCTACGCGGCCTTTGTGAATCACGCCCTCCCGTCACCCGCGCGCCGCCTGTGGCGACGTCCCGTTAGCGGTACAGTCGCGCCACATCTCGCCCCGTGCGCAACGTGCCGCACGAGACAGAATGTCCGCGCCAGCAAATATAATGAAAACACGTAAAGGGTTGAGCTCAGATTTCGCATCATAGAGTGCCGTAATCGTCGGCGATTTTTTTTTTTTGCAGCGAAAGGCAACACTCCGTGTACGCGCTGCTCATGCGCGTCGATACCGTGACAGCGCTATGGCGGCGGCGCCAGCGCCCTTTAGGTGTCGTAGCGGCTATTGTAATAAAATTGCTCTTCTAAATAGTTCTTACAGCCAGAAAAAGCGTAAAAGTTATTTTGTGCAAAAGCAGCCGAATGTTCAAGTACGCCTATTCAAATTTTGGCTCGAAAAAGATTAGGGCAGGAAAAGCGCTGCCATACCAACCCATCTGGGCCCATGACAATTATTGTGCACAAACTGAAGGCTCGTCAGAAAACGGTGAATACTGCTAAGGCGGAAGCTATATCAATGCGTACTACGGTGAACATGAATCAAGCGTTATTTTTTGGGAAATAAGTAAACAAGCGGCAAAATGACGTCGATGGAGTGAAATAGTTGTATCAGAAGCGACGAAACAGTGCAATCGCAAAAATCTGTAGCAGCGAAACGGTTCAAAACGCCTTTTGTATTAAAACTTGTCTTTTGCGAAACAAAGCTTGATTTATGATGAAAACCGCAACAAAAACAATTACAATAGTTTTTAGACAATGAAATCGAACAAAAAAGGATGGAAAGTGTTGTTCATTTCGTTTGTCAAGGTAATTAACCGCCAGTTGTTCTAAATTGTTGATTTAGCTTTGCAGATAATACATCATATCTACGCAGATCACCCGCGTGTGTTCGAAGGTCTGACCTACAGGCTCAATAGTGAACGGACTCGTGCACTACCCGGGTCCATGGCTTCAAGCACGAGTCCGGCCCGGGCTTTTGGGCGAGCCGGGCCAAGGCGTTCCGCTAGTCTGATCCGTGTCTGCGGCCACCGCGGCCGTTCTAGTACATCCATCAAACGTCGATCTGAACACGCTCAATGGCGGACGCTATTACGTAACCATACATGACGCTGCTCATGCGAATGGTGCTGTAAGCAGTCCATGTGCGGTTTTTCACGCACGCGCCTTTCGTCTGCGCCGCAGCCGGTCACGCTTGGCGGCGCTATCGAGGACCACCTGCGGGGAGCGTTCTCTGCCGACGCGAAGAAGTACGCGTTGTGCGCAACATGTTATCTGGGGGTGCGGAGCACAGAAAAGTGGACTCAAATCATCGCGTATGATTTGCGCCGCGGGGTCTCTTGAAAGGTGACTGGACGAGAACAAAGGTTTCTGCGTTTCTGTTTATCGTGAAGAAATGTAGGCGAGCGGCCACAAGTGCGCAACAACCTCTGAATGAAGACAAACAGGACATACACTCCACGTGCCTCGAGGTACACATTATATCGGCGACCAGAGGACGGCTTGCGCCTGCGCACGCTCACGGCCGGCATGGACTTGCTGCACTCCAGTCTGGCCCTGCAACACTAAGCATGTTTTCGACGTCATCTGCCAGGTGGCGACTCGGTGCGACTCTGGCGTCTGCACATTAGACGGCTCCTGAGACACCGTACTGTGACAGCTAGTGACGTGGGCCATCGCCGCCTGCGGCTTGTTTCGTTTATCGAGGATCCAGGGCTTCAGGACACAAATTGCGTCCTTGGAACGCTCGAGGTTGTTACAGAGCAATGTAAACGATCGAGCTGTCTGGTATGACGCAACCCAATCTTTTGAGAGCGAACGCGCTGACTCGTTGAGACCAGCGCTTGGTTGTGGTAATCTTTAATGTTATGGTCCTTCGCCTGCGGGTTTTATATATATATATATATATATATATATATATATATATATATATATATATATATATATATATATATATATATATATATATATATTTGGGGGCTTATAGTCCGATGTTTTTTAAGGAGGAAAACCGGGCAGAAGTTGGAATTTTGGTTGGCTAGCAGCCGAACATCTCGGAAACTTGTGACAATTTTCAAGCGACTACCACGGGTAAATAAAAGGCTTGTGTTCTTTTGACATATTTAACAGGGATAAGCGGGCTAGTTGGTGGTCGTTATTGGAATGCATCATGTAACCGCACAAAAACAAGGGTCAAGGAAGGAACACACAAGACAGGCGCGGAACATCAACCTTCAACTTCAAGTTGAAGTTCCGCGCCTGTCTTGTGTGTTCCTTCTTTGTCCCTTGTTTTTGTGCGGTTACATGATGCGTTCTTTTGACCACAAACGTGGTATTTAAACTAGGGAAATCGTTCGCAGAAGCATATGCCGACGAAGAGAGCTGCTCGAAAGTCATGATATTCTTATGTGCGAACATTTTGGTCGAGAGGTATTTTAAGCAGTTTTAAAACGAACACGTGCACAAAAATGGAGGCGTCCTTGACGGTCCCTTGCCTTATTTGTTCAGCAACTTTTTTAACAAAGGAAAAAGAAGAGCTCGACCAAGCGTGCACATGGACATGCTTTGCAAGATAAGCAGTGCACATAATTGCAAGGCCATGTTTACGCGCATTATCATTTGAGTTTGATTATTTATGTATCCGTTCTATACTTGTCAGCGCTTTATTCGGAAGAACGTTCTGCCAGCATTATTACTGTTCTGGCAATGCAGAGCAGCGGCAGCACTGCGTTCAAGAGGTTGGGGCAGCGTACGGTGGCGTTCTGCCAGCAGGTCAACCCATGAATGCTGTTCGGAGATGTTCGGCCTAACCGATATTCTTTAAGATCAGCCTTTCTATAAAATATGCACTCCCGCGGTACTTTCGCAGAGAAATCGAGCTTAACCCAAGTTTCCTAAAACATTCAGAAATGAATTATCATTTGCGTGTGAATAACTGTGCTTTTTCTTATCGTTACAGATTGCTTGCTGTACTTTATTGATATCTCCGTGTTTTTTTTTTTTTGTTCTTTGGTTTCATTATTTTTAGCGTCTGCCAACCTTCTCACGTTACTACGCCTCATTTTCTTGTGCGCAGACATCTGGTGGCTGCAGCTCTTGTTTATGCTCATGACGAAGCTCTTCAACTCCTGTGCCGGTGCTGTGAACTTCGTTCAGATATCAGAACTGTACCCAACCCAGGTTAGGACGCTGGCCACGGGTTGGACAGTGACCACCAGCCGAGTGGGCGCCATTGTGGCACCATTTACGAAAGAGTTGGTGAGTAGGAGTAGTGTCGTGTAGCGCTGCAAACGCAGTTGTCAGCGTCGGCGATCTAAGGTTTTGACATCACGAGCCCTCGAGTCCAATAATCCTCCCCATCACGTATGCGAGGCGCGCACCACAGAGTTCGTCGCGAAACTCTCTAAACTCGATTTCACAGCTGGTCGCTAGCTCGAGCAAAAATTAAACAAATTTCCTACGTTTTACGTGACAAAACCGCAATCTGATTATGGGGCACGCCATTATCAGGGACTCCGTAAATTTTGACCATCAGAGGTTCTGTTCCGCGCACCTAAATCTAAGTACACGGGTGTTTAAGCATTTTGCCCACGTCGAAATGCGGCCGCCGTGACCGCGATTCGGTCCCACGACCTCATGCTTAAGAGCCCAACACCATAGACACTAAGCAACCATGGCGAGTTTGCGGGCAAAAAGAGCCTACGTTCCAACGTGTATATGGTGCCTTTAATTAATTATTTTTTACTAATGTCGTTTTCCATCGTCAGCGCCGACAACAGAAAGAATTTCGCTAGGACTGAACATTTTAGAATAAGTTGCCGCCCGCATTATGATATGAGGGATGATAAAGCCAGGATGCGGAATGAAACTTTTCGGGTGGAGTTCGTGTTCGTGCTCACACTGTTTGGTTCAATTGTGTGAGCTCTGCAGAGGAACTTATAACAGTCTTATACTGTTCGAACCTTTCCGCACCTATCGGAACGAGTTCGGAAAAAAAAACATTGTCGTGCCTCCCCTTGGTGAGGAAACTCATGGTGCATTTCCAGAGACGAGTTGAGTTGTGCATTCTGTAGAACTATTGCGAACCGTTTTTCGTACTGTAGAAGGTTGATTTACAAATACAGTATAAATATAATTTCTCTTTATTGACTTATCAGAGGGAGTACTACATGAAACTGGTACTTCTTGGTTTATGATTTGTTAAGAAGCGTTCCCCTAGGCGGCGAAAAAAAAATCGGGGTCTGGTTGTCGAGTGGCATCATTCATGCGCACGTTGGTGCAATGGTTGAAGCCACGTTGAATGCTTTAGACGACAGGATGAAGGTAATACAAACCGGTGCGCGTTCGGAGAATTAGAACCGTCGAAGTGGCTGGCGAACAATGATGTACTGGGGGCACAGCAGAATGCGTTCAGGGCAGGATGACGATTAGAGGATAATATCCGTGTACTAAGGGTGCATAGAAATAGCTCAGATTAGACCTTTATGGAGAGCAATTTTAGCTGTTAAACGAGCATACAAAACGTAGACACAGAATCCTTATGGGATATTCTCGAGCATTAAGACCTAGATGATGATTTCGTGGAGCTGTTAAGCGACATATATAGAGACAAACCAGTACGAATTGTATGGGAAGGCTGAAAATGTGATGAAAAGGAGAAAATTCAGCAAGAACTGAAGCAAGAATGTCTTCTGTCTCCATTGCTGTTCCCACTTTATGTTAAGCACATATAAAGACAACTGCAAAATAGTGAATTTGGGTTTTATTTTATCCTACGTGCGTAATTGGCAAATAGTGCAACAGGAGGTCGCCGTACAGATCTATGCGGACGACAAAGTGCAACAGCGGACAAAGCAACATATTTACAGACACTTGCGAATATGTCTGGCAACGCAGCGACCAATGCAGGTCTTAAGTTCTGCACGGAAAAATTCGGACTTATGACTGTAATGAAGAGACGAGTGATTACGTGGTGTCAATTCAACATCAAGTCATACACATAGACAAGCACTATAAATACCTCGCTATATATATATATAAACGAAGAAAAAACTTACTCAAGCGCCCATCAAGGTAATACGAAAGTAAAGGGTAAGCGAAACGTAGCAATAACTAAACACAAAGGACATTGGGGCTGTAATAGATGTGTGGTGGTGCAATGAATGAGGAAACGAGTAATAGTGCGAGCGATAACGTTGCCAAGTGCAATTCTGTGCTAAAGGTCAGATATCTTGTCGAGATTCGAAGTTAGCCAAAAATCGGTAGGCCTGTTGGCTTTAGGAGCTAACATAAATGCGCTAAAGGCTAAACCCACAAATGAGGCAGTGCAGGTTGACAGGTATGGGGCCTCTTAGGAAATCAGAGAAACGCCGAAGAAAATTAGTTTTGAAAAAAAGATCGAGGAACACGGATCAAAACGAAAGGGCGGCCTAAGTGTGCAAGTATTCGTACCTGAAAAGCATGGGCACAGATTATTAAATATTGAATATATATTTATTTTCAACGGATCGGGGAAGACAGGGAAGAAAAGCTGCAAGCGCAGCTTGAAAACACACCCTGCCCCCTACGACCACAAGACATGGGCAGTGCGGAGCTGCCGCGTGTTTTTAACAATACAAAAATACACAGTTTGCAAGAATGCATGAGAAGCACTAAGTGAAAAGTGAGTAGTTGTGCATAGTGAAGTTACAAAACGTTTCACACATGAGAGATGAAAAAAAACATATATATATACACATATATATGTAATATAAATGTGAACAAAAAGCTGTACACTCATCTAATCTGCAGTTCTGGAATAGCTGACCGTGTAAACATGAATAATAGTCCCGCTGATTAAGTCGATGAAATTCTGATGGGGTAAGGGCACATATATCAATTCCAGATTTTTTGTAAGCCTTTAAAAGCCTTGGTAAGTTGTTTTTTAGCATTTGTGGGCTGTAATTAGTTCTAAAATGGTGCACTGTCCAGAGTACCGGAAAATGGAAAAATGAATGGAAAAGAGAGGTCAAGAAAGTTGGCAACCAAGCAAAGGGTAATTCAAAGTTTAAATAAACAAGCAGGAGCCATCAAAAAGAAAGTGAGCAAAACAGACACAGCACACTGGTTGTACATAATTGAAACAAGAACAGCTTGCAGATTTCCAAGATTGGGAAGAAATGCGGAAAACCTGTATAATAACATAGAGGGCAGTGTCTTGCCATTTGAGCTCGAGCTGGTTGCCTATGGGGAAAAAATATACCGGAGGCAATACTCGCAACAAGATGTGGCATGTGTATGCTGCAAGAAAAATCCCGAGGCCATTCAGTATACCCTAATGGAATGCGAAGGAATTCGCCAGTGAGACCCACAGGTAACGTACACCTTGCAAAAGTGCTTCGATTTAAGGGAGATGAAAGCATCAACCAGTCAGCAGCCTAGATAAGCAAGAGACATTTTGATTATTGTTGGAAAGAAAAAGCTGGGAAGTGACTGATAGGACCAGTTACTTACAGGCCTAGATAGCAGTACAAGGTGGATAACGAAGTTTTCAGGTAGAGAAAAATATTAAGGAGATGTACGGAACAATGTCAGAATGAAAAGAATGTATAGCGTACCTGATTAACTCAAGCAAGCAAGCTGAATGACTCTTTGTCATAACCCTGTTTCACAGGCAATGCCAATACATCTTGATCATAATCATCACTGTAGTGGTTGCAGAAGACCAACTTATACCGTGCGTAATTGAAGCGCAGAGTGAAAGAGGAAATAATGGCATATGCGGCGTGCACAGACACCCTTGCAAGCAAAACATAAGCCAAGAAACCGCGGTTTGACTTATTGCGACTTTTGAGCAGGTTAGGATTTGTTCAAGAATTCCATTTCCCCGCGTAGCTTCACGTACAAGTTGTATTAAGTGGTAAGACGGCTACAACAAAAGAGGAAATAGTTAATTTTTGCACGTTAGATGAATGATGGCACCAGGCTGTAGTAGCGGGTTCTGCAACTATCAAATAGCGCTAAAGATGCACGACGCAACACACTTCCGCATGTAGTCCATTAAATTTACTCGCCCTCGCTCTCTACATTGTACCGCAAATAATGAAGCAAGACACCGCATCTAACGCTTAACTGTCCATGCAGTATTACCTGCACATTTTTTCTGTAAAAACGAGACAAGTCGCCAAGTGTTTAGAGGATACGTATTGTCATTTCACAAAAGTGCATATTCATAACTAACCAACCTTTCCAAATACTTCCTGCTGCAATATAGTTACTCAACTACTCAAATAAGGACGATTACAACTTTTTAGAGCATTCCATAACGACACATGTATAAGTCTGGCTTTCTTCAGGGAAGTCGCGTAATCTGCTTCACAAACAAACAGGATCGCCACCTGAAAGCTCTACAGAGAGCATATATTTACATATATTTGCGATATCGCCCGTTCACAGCGGAGCAGCGGGAAACAAATTACGCTCTCATTCGTACTTTATTGAGTCGTCACGGTCTGCACTTCGCTGTGGAAAATTTTTATAAAGTTGAAATCGTGCTACAGGAGCAGTCACTGAAGGTACTGTAAAAACTACAAGATGCGTATAGGACAGGGACACAAACGCGCTACTGTGCGTGACGACAGCGGGTGTCCCGAGTACAAGCAGTGTACTCCCCGACGACGCATCGTCGGCGATGGCCTGCCTGGATTAGCGCGCCGTCTGTGCGCAAAGTGCATAGTTTAGCAGACAATGCGTGCAGTTGAGTGATCCTATAAGACCACTGTGGCTAGCAGCATGAGTGGTTCCGAGGCAACACTAGAGTGTACTAGAATGGGAGAGTGCAGAGTCCTGCATAGTACCACACCGCACGCTGCCCCTGGCTGACGCAAGCCTGCTCTCGTGGAATTCTAGGAAATACAACTCTTGGCTCCACCTGACGTCGACCGGGTTCCGAGTGGTTCTTTAAAAAAAGTTCCGATTTGGTTCCAAGATGGCGCAAAAAATATTGGTTTGCTTCGGTTTCGGTTTAGCTAAATATAAATGTTCAGCTCCGGCTTTCGGTTCTGTTGCGGTTCCATTTGGCAGACCCATACTCTGCAGAACTGTGAATTCGAACCACCATAAATAAATTTGTAGCCGTAGAGCCACACCCCTTCAGATAGGATGCCCCTTAGGTGGAGCTGTTTCAGAAGTCTGAGCGTCAAGGATATTCGCATTCACCTGTCTAATTTTACCTCAACTCTCACCAAGAGTCGCACATTTTCATTTTTGCTAGAGTCACTTCCTAGTTTATGCGGTTCTAAATTTATTTTAGAGAGCCACGCGCGAAGGCCTTGGGACACAAAGAAATAACCACTGAGCCCCAGAACATACTGTCTTCGTTAAGACTGTATACAATGGGGGTACTCGAAATGGGGCCCCCAATCTCTTGAATCTTTTTCTTTCCTATCTCGTTCCTTTTACCATTCTATCTTCTGTTCACTTCCCTCATTTCCTCATTTTCATAGGCGGCTTGGGTTAACCTTGTGTAGGTGCCTTTCCTTGGGTATAATATATTAGGTTATAGTGGCAATGTACGATTGGCGCGTGCAGCCTTACGCATTAAGCTCTGCAGCGTCCCCTAGTTGGGCTTCGGGGTGGGTGGCCTTCATTGCTGCCGAATATAAACCAAACTACTGTGGGAACGCCAGCATTTGCCCGCATATTTGATCGCCACCCTCAAAAGAGGGAACGCACCGATGAAGTGCACGCATGTTTCAAGCCACCAAAAAATACTTATCCGAAATTCCATGTCGTACACAGTGATAATTGTGAAAAACCGACCAGATCCGTTTCCCCATTCATAGTTGCGAAAACCGCAGCCATATGGTCACGACTATAGAGTGATTAAAATGGCTAGCGGAGACCTCCTACTTGAGGTCCCTCAGAAACATCAGTACGAGAAACTCTGCGTTTGGCAACATACCAATTTCCGCATCATCACACCGATCAATAAATAGCTCACGGGGAATAGTATCAGTAGCAGGCCTAAAAGAATTGTCCGCAGCTGAACTCCTAGAAGCGTGGATAGATCAACATGTCACCAACGTAAAACGTATCATCATCACACAGGACAACGAAAAAATCCCCACCAAACATCTTATCCTAAGATTTCCATCTAGCATTCTCCCGTGAACCATTTAAACAGGATATATTAAGTTTACCGTCCAACCATATGTCCCTAACCGTAGACAGTGCTTCCAATGCCAAAACCTCGGCCATGGCTCGCAGAGCTGTCGTGGTCAAATAACCTGTGGAAAGTGTCGCGTCCAGGGTCATCCCTTCAATAAATGTGGTAACACACATCAGTGTGTGAACTGCAGGGGCCACCCAGCCTACTCATGTTCCTGTCCGAACTGGAAAAAAAACATAAACACCCTAAAAATCAAATAAAACATTTCTTTCAAGGAATCCCGTAAGAGGTGCCCACCTTTCCACAGCACACCTTATGCTGATGCGGCGCGTCGGGGACCAGTGTAACAGCGGCCACTGACAAGTGCCCAGCCCGCACACAGCGAGCTGTCACTTGTGGCACCTGCCCCCGGGGTGGAAACAGTTAAGAAGTAGTTAAACAGGCCCAGTTACCCTAGGGTTCCCGGCACCACACAGCTGTCGGCGACAGCCTGCGCTAGACATAGCGAACGTACAGGACCGCCAGCAGCCCCCATGGTGGGCGCAGTCAGGGCTGCTTCACCCTTCCCGACCCCTGTTGGCACTGCCCACAGCCGGCGCAGTTCAGATACGAAGGCGTCCCCATCAACGTCCGGTCTGGTCTCGTCCTCCGAGAGGCGACTCTCTCGCCGAACCTCTCTCTCACAAGAGTGCGTGTCCGGCGCCTCACAAGGGGCAATGGACACTACATGTATCCTGACGACGCTTTAAACCCCTGAGGGGCGGTGAGGCTATCTCGACTGCTCCAGAAAGGACTAACCATGTCACAGGGCTTGAAAAGGGCTGTGTAAATTAAGCAACACTTCTTTTTTTCTACACACAGCACCAATTTACTTTCAGTATAGATGCACAAATTATGCAACCTCTATGAGGTGCAAGAGATTCTCCAAGAACACAATCCAATATCGCTCTGTATAGAGCAGGCACACCTAAAATCCAAACATACAAACTTTCTCCGACAGTATGTTACGTCTCGTAAAGATCGTGATGATGCTCTAGCATTATCAGGCGGTGTTGCCATTGTAATTCACAAAAGTGTAGTATGTCAAGATTTACAGCTACGAGCGCCCCTTGAAACAGTGGTAGTTCGAGCTCTTCTCCTAACACCATTTGCTCGATTCGCAGGGCCCACATTACCAATTAAAGAAACATGAATTTCAGTCCTTTATAGATGAATTGCCAGGACCTTATCTCGTTCTTGACGATTTCAATCCCCACAGCAGCCTGTGGGGCGACTCTCGTACAAATGCGCGAACTGGTCTTGTTGAACATTTTCTTTTGTCTTTTGGTGCGTGTCTCCTGAATAAGAACGAACCTACGCATTACTGTCTCCCAGACAGAATCTTTTCTTCTATTGATCTTAGTAAAGTTTCTGCGTCTACATTGTCTCAACTTAAATGGGAAAATACCAAAAATGCTTACGGGAGCGACTACTTCACCATGCTAGTGAGAACATCCAAAGAAAACGAATCTCCGCCACAGGCTCCTCGGTGGAAGGTTGGTACAGTCGACCGGAGAAATTTCCAACTCGTACTAGTGGTATCTTATGGGCTCACATGTCTTCGTTATGAATTAATGTTGCTGTGGAGTATTTTACCACCTTCATAATCGATAACGCTTCGAAATTCATATCTGAAGTAAATGGTGTGGCATGCCAACGCCGTGTCTTGTGGTAGAACAACGAATGTGGGAACGCTCGTAGGAAACAGAACAAAACGTGGGGGTTGCTACAAGCTACACCACGGTGAATATTATAAATTTTAGGAAGATAAAGTCACAAGGCAAGAAAATGCGCCGACAGGCCAGAAGAAAGAGTTGGCAGAAGTTCTTATCTGGTATCAACTCGTATGCAGATGAGGCCAAAGTCTGGAACCGGGTTAATGAGGCAAGAGGGCGACAAACGCATTCACTCCCTTTAGTAAACACGCAGGGCGATAGCTTGGAAGACCAAGTGAACTTCCTGGGCGCACAATCTGAACATGCGTTAAGCTCAGCGCACTATCCTGGAACATTTAAATATCGAAAGCCAGAATAGAAGGACAGAAGCTGGAAGGAAAATGGAAAATATACCAGGCATATAATGAGCCATTCTGTTTAGCAGAGCTACAGGCATCACTAAACAGCTGCTATAAATCGGCCCAGAATCCGGCCGTATAATATATGAAATATTAAAGCAACAGCCTTCTGAAACACAAAATGCCCTCTTTTCCCTCTACAACGATGTATGGTCTTCCGGCGAGGCCCCGTCTTCCTGGAAAAAGGTCATTATGATTACTATTCTGAAACAGGGCAAGCATCCATTGTCGGTTTCGAGTTACCGGCCTATAGCACTAACAAGCTGCCTCTGCAAGGTCTTCGAAAAAATGATAAACCGCCAGCTACTACATTTCCTAGCATCGAACAAACTGCTTGACCCATACCAGTGCGGCTTTTGCGAGGGTCAATCAACCACTGATCATGTGATACGTATTGAGGCACAAATTCGGGAAGCTTTTGTCCAAAAAAGTTTTTATTGTCAGTGCTTACAGATATGGAAAAGGCGTACGGCACAACTTGGCGCTTTGGAATCCTCCGTGATCTGTCTGGAATGAGATTCCGAGGCAACTTACTGAATGTGACTAAGGGTTACCTCTCCCATTGCACGTTCCATGTAAGAGTTGGTAACGTTCTGTCTCCTCTTTTTACACAAGAGGCTGGTGTTACACAAGGTAGTGTGCTGAGCTGCACTCTTTTTATTGTTAAAATGAATTCGATCCACACTATCATACCACGTACTATGTTTTATTCTTTAAATGTGGATGACATCCAGATAGACTATAAATCATTTAATCTAAGCGTCTGCGAGCGACCAAGTACAGCTTAGGCTAAATAAATTGTATAAGTGGGCAGACGAGAACGGTTTTTAACTAGGCGGCCAAAAAAGTACGTGCGTCCTGTTCCCTAACAAGAGAGGTATACTGCCAGACCCCGTAATAGTTCTAAATGGAGGACCGCTCTCAGTGAGCGGTGAACATAAACCTTTATCATCTTAGACTGCAAGTTAAATTTTATCACGCACTTAAAGTATCTTAGAGCAGGATGCTTTAAGACTATCAACCTACTGCAGCTCTTGTCACGCACTACCTGGGGCAGCGACAGGAGATGCCTAATTAGCTTGTATAAAAGCCTATTACAATCACGCCTTGACTACGGAGCAATAGTCTATAATTCTACTAGGCCTAGTGCTCTTAAAATGCTAGATCCTATCCACCACTTAGGCATCCGCCTTGCTACAGGTGCCTTCAGGACAATTCATGTGAAAAGCCTGTACGCCGAATCTAATGAATGGTCTCTATACTTCTAAGGACACACTTAAGCTTTTCGTATGCCTTCAAACTAAAATCAGCTGTAGATCACCCATGCCATTCAACTATTCAAGACTTGTCCGCGGCCAGGCTATTCCGTAACTGCCCAGCCACCAGGCCTCCTCTGTCAGTCCAGTCGGAAGCGCTGTCGGAAGAAACGGGAGTCCCTCTTCTAGAGAATGTCCTAATGGCTTCTACTCGGCTCCCACCGCCCTGGTAGTGGCAAACTGTTCAGTGTGACATATCTTTCTTAGAAATATCAAAACGAGCACTTGAGTCACATATACACTCGCATTTTCTTGAACTTAAGGTGCAGTGTTACGGTGCTGAATTTTACACAGATGCTTCGAAGTCTTACGCAGCTCTAGGACCATCCTTTTTAATACACGGAACACTGAATCCGTATACCAGTATTTTTATGGCGGAAGCATCCGTGATCCTCTCTGTAGCTAAACATATTAGAAAACAAATTTCACTAGGGCTATTGTGTTTAACGGACTCATTGAGTATAGTCCGTGCTCTAATGAGTATACCAAAACGTAAGAAAATTTTCTCAACTAACTATATGCATTGGTTTGCTCTGCTTATATCGATAAACAAGTCAGCATCATTTGCTGGGTGTCTGGGCACAGTGGCATAAATGGCAACGAAGCTGCCGACGAGAACGCTACCTCATTTTCTTTTACCGCCACCGCCACAAACATACCCCTTTCAGCCACGGACCTTAAACCATACTTACGTGACAAGCTGAAGAAGCACTGGCAGAAACAGCGGGATTCCCAGGTATACAATAAACGGCACTTGATCAAACCCCAGTTATGACACTAGATAACGGAGAAGACAACATCATGCAAGGAAGTGCTCATTTTTCTATTTTGTTTATTTATTTATTCCTCAAATGTCCCTGGAAAGGGGTTTTACATGAGGGGTGGGCAGCTTCAAAGAAGGTGTTCGATGGCAGTCTGGAACTCAGTCGCACTGGAGGGGTCCGCCGCTTCTTCAGGCAGATCATTCCAGTTTCTCGCTGTACGTGGGAAAAACGAATGCAGATGGGGATGATGTGGGCGCATGCGGGGGTACACTAACTTTGAATGATTAGTCCGGTATGAATGGCGGTGAGCGGGCGAAATCAGGCTGTCACCAATCGGGGCATAATAAAACTTGTGATATAGAATGTGTGTGGACACTTGACGCTTCGTTTCTAGACTAGAAAGATTCGCATTAGATTTTAGCGCAGTGACACCAGTATATGAAGAATAGTCATGGAAGAAAAATCGGGCTGCGCGGCTTTCGACAGATTAAAGCAAGTTAAAAAGATCAGTATGATGAGGGTCCCAAAGTGAGCCTGCGTATTCAAGTTTGGGCCTTACCACAGATTTGTAGGCAAGAGCTTTTACCGAAGAAGGGGCAAATTTCAGATTTCGCCGGAGAAAGCCTAAGGGTGGTTAGCCTAGTTAGTTAATTTAGCAATGTGAGACGACCATTAAAGGTCGTGCGTTAAAATAAGCCCTAGGTATTTATAACATGTCACAGATGAAATTATTCAGTTACCAAAGAGATATGAGGGTGCCACATAAGAATGCCGATGATGGAAAGAGATTAATGAGGTTTTATTTACATTTAACGATATTAATCATCCCTTACACCTTTTTCAACTGTTTGCAAGTCCCGCTGTAGGACAGGGATCTCTGAGCTATTGTTAATGGGTCGGTAAATAACACAATCGTCCGCAAATAGGCGTATGTTAGAAGATATATCATTAGCGAGATCATTAATGTAGATTAAGAAGAGAAGGTGGCCAAGACAACAGCCTCTAGAGAACCTAAGGCCTTCTGGCTGTACCCTCTCCGCTTGAGTTACGTCACGCAAAAGAGACCGACATAGAAGTTCCGCGCAGCGTGCTGCGAAGCTACGAGCAGCACACCTCTGTGTAAAATGAGACGCGGAAGACCGAGTGGGGATGACGGTGATAACAATTCGATTAGTTCCGGGAACCCTGCCGCTCCTTGGATAGCTTCGGGGTTAGAAAAGTCCTGGCATGCTGCGACATTCTTCCGAGCGCACTTTCTTTCTGGACGTGAACCGTGCATGTAGTCTCTGCGCTTGGGCTGCGATTGCGGTTGTATGTCCGGAAAGCCTTTGTTGCCGCGTAATGTGGATTACGTTCATGCCAGGATATGTCTAATAAGTTCTTTGTGCCCAATTGCTGGAGCAATTACAAATCGGGGTCGAAAAATTATGCGTTCATGTTTCCGGAAGATCAATGACAGATTATTTAGTGCCAATGCTAAGGCAAAGAAGAGAAAAACTGGAACTCTGCGGAATAAGGCAGCTGTTCCTTTGTATTGCAGGTTTTACGACAAGGACGAAAGAAAGATGCAGGAATGGCCCTATTTGCTTTTTGACTTTTTTGTTTAGGGGCTATTCAACTTCATGTTGACTATTAGAAAATAGTAAAAAAGCCCGTAAGTTTACAAAGATTTTTTTTGATGGACTAATACGATGGAGACTAAATGGTTTCCGCATATAAGATTATTTAATGACGATACTGACAATGTTCTACGAATTCCAGGCTGTCATAATAGGGCCTTGGGCTCCCAAAGCAGTGGACTGCGTCGTCTGTGTGCTGTCTGTGCTGCTGGCCCTTATGCTACCAGAAACTTTCAAGATGACGCTTCCCGACACTGTGGATGATGTCAAGAAAAGAAGGTAAGATAAAGTGTGACTTGTACGTGCTATAAGGAAACTACGCGGTAGTAATGGCACAGCCGTTTTTGGCCGCACTTATTCGTTGCCCGGAATACTATGATGAATGTGGTCTACTGAGATTACGGTATGAGCATCGCTTAGGTCGCTGCGTTGCGGGGATGCTAGTAAAGGAATCATGTACACAAGGAATTCACCGGCCCTTGCATGACGTACTAGGGAACAAGAGTTTTACGAGAAATCGATTTCGTCATGCGGCTGTCTGGAGAATGGAGGGACGTTTTGTAGTAGAATAAGGGAAAGCTTTAACTTAGAAGCTTTAATCTAAACACATGGAAACGACGAAACCATTTTTCCAGTCAACAACTGCACCGATTTTGATTATGCTTCCTTTATTCAAAGAAAATTTCATCTGTTGGGGTGGGGGGGGCTTCAATAGGCTGAGCTCTCTATATTTAGGCAATAAATTTCTTTACGAAAACTGTTAGAATTTTAAAACTCGCAAATAACATTGGTACCGCCAGAAAGCAAGGACTGGCCGCCGTCTGAGGAAGGGGGGGATTGGGGGTTAGTCTCCCGACCCCCGCCACCCCTTAACCCCATCAAGGACATAATTTATTTATTTTTTTATTTATTTATTTGTTTCCACAAGCAAGGAGGTACATGGTTGTGGCGGAAAAACAAGGGGAAAAAAGCTGCGGAGAAGCAGCTTGACTGGCCCCAGGTTCCGTTTACAATGGCAGCAGCAGTGCAGGTGGGAAACGGTAAGGGAAAAAAAAGAGAAAAAAAGAAGGGAAGAAAAGAGAGAAGAGCAAAAGCACTAAGGGCAAAAGATCACTAAGTACAACGGTACACAGTCAAGATTGGAGGAACATATCACGCAGATTTTTCGCGGAACAAGTCAACACATCGATATTGCATCTGGTAAGATCATTGAGTAGACTGGGCAGCCAGTAGCATAACATTTGCTGGCCATAATTAGTCCGAAGTTGAGGAACACACCAAGTCTCAGGAGCTCGAGCTGTGTAGGGGGTTTCTCGTTTTGTGAGAAATATATTGTGAGATTATTGTGTATATTTATCCCTCTCTCTCACAAAAATTTTGTGAGAGAGAGAGAGATAAAGTTTTATCTCTCTCTCTCAATAACATTTAATGATATCACAAATATGTAAACTCCACCTACTAAGACATCTAAAGCGGATGGAATCGATGCATTCTAAACCGCTTTCCAATATGCTGCTAATTATTGAATAAGACTATCGTAAATTCCTCGTAACATCGTGAAAGCGTTGTCACAATTCGATGTGTGCTTCGAATTCATACAATAAGTTTACCTGCTTTAAATTGCATGAGAATTACAATATCTATTTGTGGTGAAGAGTTAGGTATTTGTAAAATTCGTGCTTCGATATTTTAGAATCTTAGCAAGGTTTCTGAATTCGAAAAATGCAAGGTAGCAAATTAAAACTTTACTGGCTGCATTCGCTAAAGAATACGACATTTTCTCTCAAATGGCACAAATTTTGTTTAAAGCGGTACGCTGCTTGTTTCAAAAAAGCGTTTATGTTTTACATGTATTTCAGCATAGGGCATCGGAGTTGGTCCCTAGCTACGACTTCTTACAGCGAGTCATTTCTCGAGTGCCTGCCTGCCTTCGAGCTTTTGTGTTAGCTGTCATCTGTTGTGTTTTGTAATTTTAGAACATAGATATTGTTGCATGTGCGAAATTCGCTGTGTGCCAGCGAAACCAGTAAGTGACGATTGATTTCTGGATGCTAACCGAGATTCGTCTTGTCATGCAGCATAAAGAATGACACAGAAATGAAGGCGATTGACTTGGACAAGCTGAACGAAGAATTCCTTTCCATGAAAACTACTGAAGAGGTGGAATCCATTGAAAGAGCGTCAGTGGACGGAAAACGAAGGCCGTGACTTTATTAAGCAACACCTGTGGACTGTTTCATGATTTGTTACGGGTACATCTTACGATTGATGCAAGAAGCCGAGCCAGAAACAGATAAAGCAAACTGCTCCGCACGTATTATATGGAGAAATTATGATTGCGAAAAAAGGGAGTTGCAAGTACTTCCGGTTGAAGACGTGTCCAAAGCATCACACAGCTGTCAATTAAACGTCACGTTTACTGATTTTATTGACATTCTATAGTTGCTTATTGCGTTGATATTTTTCTAAGGCATACTGCAGTGCTTATTTGTGTGTACATGATTGCGCTGTCCTCCATGCTTAGACCGGCCGACCTCTTACCGAAACCGTTCTTTTTATTTGATGCTGACGACAGCGGCTTGAACGTGATGATATTGTTACGGGAAGGAAGAAGCCTACGGTTATTCACAGATAGCTTTTAATTGCGGAGCCAACCAGCCTGGAGCCGTGAAAAAAAAAAACTCAACTCTTCTTCGTCGTCCCCAAGGCCACCATCAGCGTCCTCTTCCTCCCACATTACAGACTGTGACATCACCCCCGTCAGAAAAAGCACCTTATTGGCGCGGCTCATCTGTCATTGAGACCGCTGATGTGGATGAAGTGAGAGAGAGGTAAAGGGACGGTGGCACCTAGTGGGGAGACTTCATATATGACAGGAGTCACGTGGCGACGGATGCTTCAAGGGCCATAGTATCGCGACAGAAGTTTCTCCGAAAGACCAACATGCCGAGTTGGAGACCGAACAAGCACAAGAGCACCTGGTTCGTACTCCACGTCGTGATGGCACTGGCCGTAACGGCCCTTCTATCGTGTCTGTGAAGCAGAAACACGAATGCGGGCAATCTGGTGTGCTAAGGTCACTGTGGATACGATATCCTGAGTGTACTTTGTCGGCGAGTCGAGTGTGGTCGAAAGGAGAGTCTCGACAGGCAAAGTCGGGTCGTGGCCGCAGAGGAGATAGAAGGGTCAGTAGCCAGCTGTGTCGTGGCGCGAGGAATTGTAGGCGAACGTGACAAATGGTAGAGCAGTATCCCAGTCACGATGATCGGAAAAAGCATACATTGCTATCATGTCTGTTAATGTGCGGTTCAGGCGTTCGGTAAGACCGTTCGTTTGAGGATGGTAAGCGGTAGCAAGCTTGTGTTTAGTTGCACATGATCGAAGTAAGTCGTCTATGATTTCGGCAAGAAAGCAGCTTTCGCTATCGGTGGGAAGTTGACGAGGTGCACCGTGGCATAAGATAACGTCGTGAAGCAGGAAGTCAGCGACGTCTGCAGTGCAGCTGATCGTTAGGGCTCTAGTAATGGCACAGCGGGTTGTATAGTCCGTAGCGACGGCAATCCACCCATTTCCGTCATTTAAAATAGGAAATGGTCCTCGGAAATCCGTGCTAACGCGAAAAAAAGGGTCGGTCGGTATATCCAAAGACTGCAGCAGACCATCCGGATGCACAGCTGGTCTTCTCGGGCGTTGACACGACCCACACGCGGCAACATAGCGCCGGACGGAGCACTGGAGACGGAGCCACAAACACCGTTGCCGAATTCGGTCATAGGTCCGTGACACGCCAAGGTTTCCAGCTGTGGGAACGTCCTGCAGTTGCTGAAGCATAGTCTGTCGAAGATGAGACGGAATGACCGTTAGGAGCTCGGGCCTGTCGGGGTGTATGTTGCGGCGATGCAAGGTGTCATTCTGCAGCACGAACATGTGAAAGGATGGGTGAGACGGATCAGAGAGCGGGTGTTCGATAAGCTGCCGTTACGATTCATCGCGTCATTGTTCAGCACCAATGTCTATCAAGGCGAAGAGCAAAATAACGCAAATTGGTGCGAAATCCACTAAACCGGCCGCTGCATCGACGGGATGACGAGACAGGCAGTAGGGGTCCTGATGTAGACGACCCGACTTGTAGACCACAGTGTATGTGTATTCCTGCAGCCGTAGGGCCCAGCGACCGATGCGTCCGGTGGGATCCTTGAAGAAAGAAAGTCAGCAAAAGGCATGGTGATCGGTTGTAACTGCAAATCGTCGACCATATATGCAGGGTTGGAACTTGCCCACCGCCCAAATAAGGGCGGGACACTCGCGCTCAGTAATCGAGTAATTGTGCTCAGCCGGAGAAAGGAGACGGCTGGCGTAGGTGATAACGCGGTAGGGCCCACATTGGCGGAGAGGTAAAATTGCGCCGATGCCGTAGCCACTGACGTCAGTACGGATTTCTGTCGGAGCGGAGGTGGCAAAGTGGGCGTGAACAGATGGTATGGTGAGCAGCGTGATAAGGTCTGACTAACCAGACACTTGTTCAGAACACCAGCAGAAAGGAATTCTTTCTTGGGGACGTCGGTCAGGGGACGTACAGAATGGGTGAAATTTTCCACAAACCTACGGAAGTAATAGCAAAGGCCAAGAAAGCTACGAACAAGTTTCGCACATGTTGGTAAGGGTAACTTAGCGAAGTCAGGGCGAATGCCTGACGAATGGAAGAGATGTCCGAGCACGGTAATTTGGCGGTGACCGAAGTGGCACTTGGACGAGTTCAGCTGCAAGCCAGCGGTGCGAAAAACAAAAAGAAGAGATGAAAGTCTTTCAAGATGGGTCGCAAAAGTTGAAGAGGATACGATGTCGTCAGCCAAGTAGCACAAAGAGATGGGCCACTTCAAGAAACGCAAGAGCATGTCCATCATCCGTTCAAAGGTTGCCGGGGCATTGCAGAAGTCACAAGGCATTACCCTGAACTGATATAGGCCGTCTGGAGGGACGAATGAGGGTTTTTCGCAGTCCAGTTCATCCCCGGCTATTTCCCAATATCCAGAGCGAAAGCCTATCAATGAAAAATAAGTGGCACCTTGGAGACAATTCAGAGCATGGTCAATGCGGGGAAGTGGATATATATCTTTCTTGTTGATCGTGTTTAGATGACGATAGTCAACGCAGAATTGCCAGCTGCTATCCTTCCTTTTGACGAGAACAACAAGGGATACCTACGGGCTGGAAGAGTGTTCAATAATCCCTTTGGCAAGCATTTTGTCAACCTCGCCTAGGATAACTTGTCCCTCAGAGAGCGACACCCGGTAGGGGCGTCGGCGAACAAGTGTTGCGTCGCCGGTATTTATACGATGCTTCACGACCGTAGTTTGACCCAAAAGGCAATCGTTCATGTCGAAAATGTCGGAGTATGACTCGTGGAGGCTACGCAGCTCTGCGGCTTGTTGGCTTGAGAGGTCCGGTGCAATCATCTTTGTAAAGTGCTTGGGTCGGGCAGATGCAGAAGGCGCTGAATGAGTACTGGTCGAAGACGGCGCAACCGATAGAGCGGAAATGTCGCACTCGTGCAACGGTGACAACGTGGCAAGAGACATGTCTCGAGGAAGTACTTGGGGGCACTGTCCGAAATTTAGGATCGGCAGACATGTCTGATTGTCCGCTACAGAAACGATGGCTCGTAGGAAGGAGACATTGTCGGAAAGCAAAACTGAAGTTACCGGAGTAAGGACATAGTCTCCGTCAGGTAAAGGTGGGCAGGCTAAAACAGTGATTCGGGTTGCTGCTAGAGATGGGGAGGCGAATAAAATCTGCTGAACAAAGTTGAGTTGTAGCTTGATCAGGAAGGTCTATGGGAAGAGGTAGGGGTAAGTCTAATTGTGTGGGAAGGAGACATTGTCATAAAGCAGGACTGAAGTCGCGAGAGTAAGGACATAGTCTCCGTCAGGTACAACGGGTAGGGGAAGGTCAAGTTGCACAACACCGGCAGAACATTCAATCAGAGCAGAATGGACGGTCAAAAAGTCGAGTCCGAGGTTAACATCATGAGAGCAACGTTCGAGCACACTAAACAAAACGGACGTGTGGCGGCCAGCGGCACTCACACGTGCAGTACACATTCTAAGCAAAACACAGCCGGAGATCCACCGTCGGCGACCTGGAGCAGTCGAATCGGAGCAGGAGTAAGTACTTTCTTCAAGCGCGTTCGAAGCTGCGCACTCATGATCGAATTTCGCGCTACAGTGTCGATGGATGCTGTAACGGGCAAGCCATCCACGTCCGCGTACATAAGGTTGCGATAAGTGGGCAGGCTCAGCAGAATAGTTTCAGGCCGGGTTGCTAGAGCAGCGTCACCTCGAGGAGCTGCCCCAGTTAGTTTCCCATCGAAGAGTGACAACGGTAAGGTCGGGACGGGGAGCGACGGCGCTGGGGCGAACGGGAGCAGGGACTGTGTGGTAATGGCGAGCGGCCAGTACCACTGGCTCGAGCGGTTTCAGGTGAGTCTTCAACCTCGGTGGACAGTGGAGGTGGGCGAGGATTCAGCGGAGAGCGGCGGTAGGTGGGGAAGCTTGGTCGGAAGTGGGCTAGCCAGAAACTTCGACAGTGGCAAGAGATGTGGCCCACACGTCCACAATAAAAGCAGATGGGTCTATCATCATGTGTCTGCCATTCGGCTGGGTTGCGATGTCTCGAATTTTGACCGTATTGGCTCCGGTGAACAGGGGCCGACCCAGCAGACGAAGCAGTCAGGCTGGCTGGCGGAGCAGATAGACGGAAGACCTACATTGGCAAGTTCTTGGCGAATGACCGGCGGTATGAGAGACACGAGCGGCCGAGAATCGTCAAAGGACTGCGTCACTGGTGTGGCAGGAGGCGCTGCTTCGATTTCTCGCCGGACGATACTTATGACGTTCTCGGAGGAGGTGGGCTCACGCGGTAGACAAATGTCTTCGCACGTCGATGAAGCTGCGGTATTGGGTGGACGCGTAAACTGCAGAACTATGCGACGGCTTCTCGCGTCTTCGAAGTGGCGACATTCGTTATTGATCTCATTGACCGTTCTTATATTCTTGTAAACTAGCAGGTTAACCGCGTCGTCCGCAATGCCTTTTAAAACGTGGCTGACCTTGTCTGCCTCTGCCATATTAGTATCCACTTTGTGGCAAAGAGCGAGGACGTCTTGGATGTACGCCACGTAAGACTCAGTGGACGTTTCTGCGCGGGCCCAAGGTCCTTCTTTGCAGCACGTTGGCGGCCGACAGGCTTGCCGAACAAATCTTTAAGCTTCTGTTTGCACTGGTCCCAACTTGTAATATCTTCTTCATGTGTCTCGAACCAAACCCAGGCTGTTGTCATTAAGTAGAATATTATATTAGCGAGCATAAGCGTGGTATCCCACCGGTTGTGGGCGCTGACCCGTTGGTAATTCTGCAATCAGACATCGACGTTAACGTTGTCAATCCCGGAAAACATGCCGGCGTCGCGAAGCTGGGCAAATATGACCGTCGGTGGCGACGACGGGGCCGTGGTTGAAGACTCTCGTTCGGATGACATGGCGACCAGGTTACGTCCACTGCGGAGCTCCGTCTTGCGCAACTCCACCAATGATGTTACGGGAAGGAAGAAGCGTACGGCTATTCACAGATAGCGTTTAATGACGGAGCCAACCAGCTAGAGCCGCAAAAAAAGAAAAGCTCATCTCTTCTTCGTCGTCCCCAAGGCCATCATGAACGTCCTCCTCTCCCCATGTTAAAAACTGTGACATCATGACTAAAAAAAAACTAACTCTCCTTCGTCGCCCCCAAGGCCATTATCAGCGTCCTCTTCTTCCCACGTTAAGACTGTGACTATATCACTGAACTTTTGCTAGTAAGTAATATACATAGAACAGACACATTCATAAAATAATCGGCAGTCTCATTCTTGGCAAAATTTACGAAACCGAATGATGTAACCCGTTATTTCACTTCTCTTGCACATCAAGCCCAGTCATAAAGCTCCGTTAACCCCCATAATCCCCCAGTCAGGGGCTGTGAATTAAACGAGTAGTTTACAAGCGTGCGAACTGAAGCGCTGCGTTGTGCATCCTTGCTCATTTCAAGATGTTACACATCGTCTGCGAGGTCCTGCACAGATGGTCCTTCGCTTTTGCAGTACAACATTATGAATGCAGATAAAGAACACTCGTTCACTACAAACGCGCGTTCACCTATGCCAGCTTATGTATGTGTACGTATTTGGTGTCCGTGTCCGTGTTCACATCTCTGAGGAATCACTCCTATACATAAATGAATGTCAAGGGAAATTCTTCATACAGAGAAACCACTGAATGCGACAAGTGGGGAAAGCGCCAAAGGAATCGGCATTCGGGAAAGAAGCGCTAGCGAGCCGCTTTAGTTGTTTGGCCAGGAACAGCCGCAATAACTTATTCTACCTGTGTCTCTGTCGTTTCCACTGGGAACTTGGTCACGAGAACAGGAGCCACACAGCAGTACCTTGAATTGAGAAGCTGGCCTGACATACAGCCTAAAAAATGCACAGATGTTTTTATTTGACTCTACTCGGCATCATCGGCTGCCAAGAACTACTCGTAAAATCTACCGGCGTCCGTAATTTCTTTGCAAAGCACTGCAGTAAGGCACCGCTATTTTCGCGTAAAAATACAGATGCATCTAATTTTATATAACGGCACTGCAAAAACACGCCATCACATATACAGGAAGGTACAATAAAAATGCAGTAGTAATTTCCTTCCATGGCACCGAAATAACAGGCCTTCATATTTCTCCGTGAAATATAGTGGCTTCAGTAATTCCATTGCACGGAACCACAGGGCACGCCGTCATAGTTACAACAATTTTAGCACTCTTTCTGTAAATTCGTCAACTCTCCTTTCCAATAACAACGAGCCTGCCACATTCCTTCTTCACGCATATTTGAATATCCCGTTTACTGGAAGAAGTTTCCTTTATCATCCTTGCTGGAGAGTCTTCATGCTTTGCCAGGAACAAATTGCAACATATTTAAATAGCGATATCTTGCGTCTGAAGCAAGGCAAATGAAAAAAGAAACACGAGCTGAAAGAGGTGGCTGCAGTAATACCGAAGCAGCAGCTCATGCTAACATGAGAATAAGTTAACCCATATTTGAAATATGTTAGAAGTCCCGGTGCCCCAAGAAATTATGCGGGAGAGAGTCAAGCAAATAAAGCAGAATAATCGATAGGAAAAAGATATGGCTCTCCCGTAATCAAGAGTACATAATAACCATATGACCACAGACAAACCAGATTGGTTGGAGATGACACTGGCCACAAACTTCAAATGAGTGTAGCGCAAGTTCGCAACAGCACACCTGACTACACACGAACCTGTTTTGAACAGAACCTCATTGTAAGTGTGGTCCCGGCCTAACAGCTATCCGTTGCGCACCGGACGCTGCTGGATTGGTCATGGTGCTTGGCGCCATCTCTCTAGCCGGCGCAAAACCCGCGCCGCGGAACTAACGGACCGCTGGCGTTGAACAGCCAACCCTGTGTCAGTGACAAAAGATGACACTCAAAGTGTATGGTCCCCTGTACCCCTCTTTTGAAAGTCGCTATTGGAAATGACAAAGAAAATTCCAGCGTACTGCAAGTTCCAGCTTGAGTGATCGTGTGAACACACATTAGGAAGAACTCGGAAGCAATATTTTTTTGTAACTTGTGCGGGTAGTAACCAGATCATTTAACGCAGTCCTGTACAAAGAGTTGGGAGCCAGAGACCACATTTTTCATAAGTTTTGGCTGGTTGCCCAGATGATCTCGTTTTGTTCTCTAAACTTGCCCCAACCCGCCGTGGTTGCTCAGTGGCTATGGTGTTGGGCTGCTGAGCACGAGGTCGCGGGATCGAATCCCGGCCACGGCGGCCGCATTTCGATGGGGGCGAAATGCGAAAACACCCGTGTGCTTAGATTTAGGTGCACGTTAAAGAACCCCAGGTGGTCAAAATTTCCGGAGTCCTCCACTACGGCGTGCCTCATAATCAGAAAGTGGTTTTGGCACGTAAAACCCCAAATATTATTATTATTAAACTTGCCCGGATGTTCTCATTCGAGTGCCCGGATAACGGCTCGGGCTTTTGGCTCAAGGTCACTTGATTGTCGCCGACAACGGGAGCTAAAAGCATTTCAAGCTTAAAAACAATGAACAAGTGCAATTGTCGGATGTTAGGCTGCACTGCATCACTAAATACTTATATTTCTAATTCGCAAGCTATATCTGAGTACTCATATGGAATGATGTGTCTAGCAATGAATTGGAACCATGTAATACCGAAGTGTCTTAGCCTATGGTTCTAAAATTTCTTGGCATTAATTTTACATTTTGGGTGCTGCAATATGCGCATGAGGAACAGTGGACAGCGAGCTTTTTTTTCTTTTATTTCATTTACAAAATTTCTGATGGCCTTAGAATAAGACCGCATGTAGGAGTACGCAGTGAGTCACTGTCTCTGTGATTGAACAAAATACATTATAGCACAATGTAATACTATGCAAAAAAACGCTTTGAATACAGAATTGGGAGCATACTTAGTGAAATTCTATATACAAATAAAATGGCACAATGCATAACACATATTAAAAGACGTGCTCAGGTCCGACCAACAACAATGGATAAGAACAGATACGGCGACAAAAATATTGTTACAAATTTTTTCGGATGCGCTAATAATGAAGAGACTGTTCCTACATCCACAACACTGCTCTGCGGAACACTCGGGTACAGTGCGCGCGAACAAAGAATCTTTGTAGATGTTAGTCATACAAAAAAAATTTTAATTTCTTTAATGATACACCCGCGTGGGCCGTCACCTAACTTTTTCTATGTATGCACTCGATTCAGGATAAAGAAAGTACATGATTTTAAGCTTTCGCGATACCATCATAGTTGCAAGGATTCCAAGTTCGCTGCCTGAAGTATAGCACTAATTGAAGTGCGACGATTTTACGAACGAAAGATAAAACGATCGGATTTTCTTAGTACATTCTAAAGTGTATGAATATTTTTCTTAGTGTACGGATCCCACACCACGGAAGCGCATTCCAAAACTGGATGAATATAGGGTTTATAAGCCAACAATTTGTTTTATTGCGTTTTCTGACGTAGAGATCTGCTTAGCTATCCAAGTTTTTACAAGCCTTCCTTTTGTATAAAAGTGATGTGTTGATTCCACCGGAAATGTCCAATGATTATTATGCCTAGGTACTTATGATTCACAGCAGTAAGAAAGCGACCGTTAATTGATTACGGAAAATTCTGTGGTGCCTGTTTTCTTGATATTATCATAGAAACGTTTTTTTGTGCGTATTGATGCTCATTTGCCATTTTTTACACAAATATGTAGTTCGTCTAGAGCGCTACTTAATAATGTATGCTAATTAGGACTAGTAACCTCGCGGTAAAAGATGCAATCTTCTGCAAAGAATTTGATTTGTACAAGTATTTCTTTTACGATATTGCTGAATAATCAAATCAACTGAAATTCAATTTAATCTCCAGTTTACATGCTGCATGGCCAGTTTTGGCTGAAAGCTGCATACGTAGCTTGACGTGGCCCAAGAAACCAGAAAAGGCAGTAGTAGAGCAAACAGTGTATTTACAATTACAATATTTCACATATAATTCCAGTGAAAGCTGGAATTCAAACATAGTTTCCATCACGGCGACATACGACCATTTGGGAAAGTTTAGCGCTATGAACTTCAACTACACTACCACAGCAATAGGACATATACAAAACAATCTAACACCAACTATACAACGCAGCATGACATTGATTTTTAGAAGATTAATCTTCTAAAATTCAATCTCATGCTGCGTTGTATAGCTGGTGTTACGAAACAGGTTGTATAGTATATACTCATAAAGATGCAGAAATGCAAAATAATAATCACATCGGATAGATTACAAGTGAACAAAGTATGTGCGGAGTTTATTCCTACTGAAATTCTCAATACTCTTGTATTTGTTCAAAGTGAATGGTAGGTCACATTAACGACTGATTATACTCAGAAGGCTCTGGGTGCGAGCTAGTTGTTACGGCTCATTCATGTTTAAAACAGCGCCAATAAACACGGACAAGGGAGGAAACAGGACGAGCGCTCGTCCTGTGTCCTCCCTTGCCCATGTTTTTTTCGCGCTGTTTTAAATATGAATGACTGATTATACAGTGTTCTGAAGTATGGAATTGGCCATATCTCAGGATTTCTCGTGCTCGTATTAATGCGATGACGCTCTACTGAGGCTAATTGTTTTATGTAGTTTCTAGCAAATTCTGAAGAATATCGTGCACTGTGTAATAAACAAAAAATGTAATGGTTATCAATTCCAATAACGTTATACTTAGGAAACGCCTCTCCGGTAATTGAATAGCAAGCTATATTTCCAACATAGCGAACTATGTTCATCTGTAACAAAAGAACTGTATATATGTTTGTTTTGGTAGTTGTACGCCACACTAAAGCACAATAATATGCGTTAAATCATGCATTTTAAATCTGCATTTTGGCTCATTAGGAAGTATAATGCGACATCGTGATACAACCCCTGTTACGGGAGAAAGCTTTTTACAGAGATAATTTACGTGCATATCCCAAGATGAGTGTGAATAGGAATAGGGGCGAAGAATTTTATGACTGCCAACTGTTTCTATTTTTTTACCTTCAGACGTGGTGGTATTGTTTAAATGGAGAAACCCATTCTTTGAGCGAAAAATAAGTATCTTAGTTTTAGTCGCATTATTTTAATTTGATTTAGCTGACACCAGGTAGATAATATTTATAGCCGTTCATTACATTCTACTGTTAAATTGGGCACATAATTTAAGATAACCTGACATTGATTCACTGATTAATAATAATAAGGATAATGGCCCAAGAACCGACCCTTGCGAAATGCCTGATTTCACTGGTACTGGGCATGAACTTGCAATATCACGCCCTACACACAAGCTCCAATAGAAGCACGAGTAAGCACCTTATTCTGAAATAGTGATTGGTGACAATTGCACCAGCAGACATGCTGCCGGCATAAACTACTATGTTAAATAAGTGAGACGTTAGAAAGTAACTCATTTATTACACAAAACTAGTTTACTTTCTCTGCGAGAAAAAAAGTCATTTGGGGCTGAAGTTTGAAAATTGAAATCCTTCCACACTGGACAATGGCAGGATGCTTGAGCTGTGGGGCAGAAAATAAACAGAGAGTATAAGTTCTATGATACTGTTCACTTTAATTCTGAGACATGAAAAAAGGTGCTTGCGGTAGAAAAACCACTATATACAAAAATAGACAGTCGGCACCTCCTTCTCACCACGTGCTTTTGCTGTTGAATTTGTGCCACGATCTGGGTTTATCTCTAGGAGCGTTCTAGAAGGATGTAAACTAAAAGAAAAAGAAACTAATCAACATTGTAAAGTTTATGACATTGGTTGTCATATGGGGGTAAAAGCAGCTCTTGCATGGCAAGCTTGATGAAAGTGAGCAATACGTATCAAAGGCACCACGCTTCATCAATACAAGACAAACAGGTGATGCTCGGAAGAATGAAGTGACCTCCCTAATAAACATTGTTACGCTGAACACTTCTTCAGGCAGCAGTGAGGAAACTAATTTAATTCCCGTTGATACAATTAAGTTGGAATGTCTCACAAGATGAACAAAATCACATGTTCTCTCCAAATGCAAAAATTTTGCATTAGCATAGGTGCTTTATAATTGTTCCCGCCAGCTCAATTATACATGTTCAAGTCTAAACAACTGCATTCGTGAAAATTTTTTCTCCGAAGGCGAGAAATATGGCCAAGTTAATGGAGCACAAGCAACAATTTTGCTAGAACAGGCAGCAGAAGAGCAAGCTATTTAAATGTGGAATAACAACTCTCGTTACCGAATTGGCGAGCATACCCCAAGTGTGTCTGCCTGAAACTTGAAAGTTTCCGTGGTGTTTCGCTGCGTGACGTGAACGACAAAGAAAATAAATCATGCACGTATGCTTCGAGCTACGCCCAGCCGTAATTAAGCGAACACAAGGGAGTGAGCTTACGTGCTGGCGCAGTTTAACGCAACATAAAGAAAAGAAAGGAAAAACTTAGCATAAAGCACATTCGCTACTCTAGGCGAACAACAAAATCGGCAGCATGTTGCACTCCTGTAACACGTGAAAGGGAAAGCCTGCTGCAGACGCGGTAATGCATTAAGTTACCTGCCCGGAGGGGTCAGACTTCTTCCAAGACATAACGAGCTACAGTGTAAAGTAAACCTAATACGCCGTAAGTCGCTTTCCGTAACAACAGATCATCATCATCATCATCAGCCTGGCTACGCCCACTGCAGGGCAAAGGCCTCTCCCATACTTCTACAACTACGCCGGTCATGTGCTAATTGTGGCCATGTTGACCCTGCATACGTCTTAATCTCATCCGCCCACCTAATTTTCTGCCACCCCCTGCTACGCTTCCCTTCTCTTGGAATTCAGTCCGTAACCCTTAATGACCATCGGTTATCTTCCCTCCTCATTACATGCCCTGCCTATGCCCCCATTTCCTTTTCCTGATTTCAACTAAGGTGCCATTACCTCGCGTTTGTTCCCTCACTCAATTTACTCTCTTCTTATCGCTTAACGTCGAACCCATCATTCTTCTTTCCATAGCTCGATGTGTCATCCTCAATTTAAGTAGAACCCTTTTCGTAAGCCTCCAGGTTTCCGCCCCGCAGGTGAGTACTGGTGAGACAGAGCTGTTATACACTTTTCTCTTGAGGGATAATGGAAACTTGTTGTTCATGACCACGGAATGTCTGGAAAACGCACTCCAGCCCATTCTTATTCTTATGATTATTTCACTCTTATGATCCGGATCCGAGGTGACTACCTGCCCTCAGTAGGTCTATTCCCTTACTACTTCCAGTGCCTCGCTACCTATCGTCAACTGCTGATCTCTTCCGAGACTGTTAAACTTTACTTTAGTTTTCTGCAGATTAATTTTTAGACCCACCCTTATGCTTTGCCTGTCTAGGTCAGTGAGCATGCATTGCAATTGGTCCCCTGAGTTAATATCATCAGCGAATCACCAGTTACTAAGGTATTCTCTATTAACTATTATCTCCAATTATTCCCAATCCAAGTCTCTAAATGCCTCTTGTAAACACGCTGTGAATGGCATTGGAGAGATCGTATCTGCCTGTCTGACGCCTTTCTTTATTGTGATTTTGTTGCTCTCTTTATGGAGGACTACGGTGGCTGTGGAGCCGCTATAGATATCTTTCAGTATTTTTACATACGGCTCTTGTACACCATGATTCCGTAATGCCTGCATGGCTGCCGAGGTTTTTGATGAATCAAACGCTTTCTCGTAAACAATGCAAGCTATATATAAGGGTTGGTTATATTCCGCACATTTCTCTATCACCTGATTGATATTGTGAATATGTTATATCGTTGAGTAGCCTTTACAAAATCCTGCCTGGTCCTATGGTTGTCAGAAGGCTAAGGTGTTCCTGATTCTATTTTCGAACACCTTAGCGAATACTTTGTAGTCAACGGACAGTAAGCAGATCGGTCTACAATTTTTCAAGTCTTTGGCGTCCCCTTTCTTATGGATTAAGTATATGTTGGCGTTCTTCCAAGATTCCGGTACGCTCGAGGTCATGAGGCATTGCGTATATAGAATGGCCAGTTTTTCTAGAATAATCTGCCCACCATCCTTCAACAAATCTGCTGTTACCTGATCCTCTCCAGCTGCCTTCCCCCTTTGAATAGCTCCCAAGGCTTTCTTTACTTCTTCCGACGTTACCTATGTGTTGTCAAACTCCTCTAGACTATTCACTCTTCCATTAGCGTCGTGGGCGCCACTGGTACTGCATAAATCTCTATAGAACTCCTCAGCCACTTCACCTACCTCATTTCCGGCTTTGTCTCTTAGCGCATACATCTGATTCTTGCCTATTCCTGTTTCTTCTTCACTGCTTGATTAAGAAAATGATTTCGATGTGATCGCCGTATACAAAAACAAAAATTGAGACCCAAGAACAAACACATCGAATGGTGGAATCTTTCCGAGCTAGATTTAATATTTTTGTGTCTCATGCTGTGGGTCCGTCTGGACGCTGCTTGATACTATATCTAAATTCTATAGATATCGCTTAAGAAGCAGATACTGCGTTCCAGAGTGGCCGGTTTGTTGTGTTAAATTTTGGCTTTTTCGGTATTTTATGGCGGCCTGCATTCATTTACGCACTCAATAGAGCCCAAGGAAGGCATTACTTTTACGAAACTGTACAATCGTATGCGACGTGTGACCGAAATGTTTTCCTGTTTGAAGACTTTAATTGTGTGTCCAGACATGAGGATATAAGTAAAAAGTTACTGACGAGGGATAGAAGCGCGACGTACTCGGCTGAAGTGGTAAATGAATGGGACGTAGTAGATGTAGGAAGTGTACGAGTGTCTGAAAACGACACGGTGTACACAAACTTCCAAGGACATTGCCATACCAGGTAAGACCGTATATATTGTGGGAGTTCCTTCGGTCTACCGGGGCGCAGTCGTTGCTGTGCCTAAGGCTCCGGACTTATATTCGCCATTGCGAGGAAAACCCCTCCCGGCCCTCTCAAATGCCTGCCCCTCGACCGCGCGCCGTTTTCCCCGGGCGCCGCGACCGCGTCCCGCGACGTCATGCTACGCGGCCCTCCGATTGGGTCGTGGGGCGTGACGTAGGGAAGAAGCCCCAACTGGGGACGATCGCCGTGCGCGGGGGAGTCGTGCTGCGGCAAGGACGAGCGCCGGTCACGAGAGGCAAGCTGCAAGGTACGTGAGCGACCAGCTATTTGTGTCCCCAACGCCCCGGCCTGGGGACGTTCACGTGCTTTGTCAGCTTGCGTAAGTGTGGTTTGCTGAGTGGCTCTGCGTTCCGCCCTTGCGGTAGTCGCAGGTGCTCAGTGCGTCACATTTTGCGTGTCTTAACCGTCGCAGACCATTGTCGGTGACGGGAAACGCTAGGTAGCGTTTGCGAACGCATTTCGGCCCGCTTGCGCAAACCATTGTTCGACGCGGCGTGTAACCCGCCTTCCTGGCCATCGGGAACCGCGGGCGCCGAGTGTACTCCGTGTGTTTGGGTGCAGTCTGGTACGTGTTGGCCATTTGTGATCAATAAACGCCTGAACTGTCCTGGACGCCTTGTGTTCCTGGGAGAGCGCCCATGCGGACGGCCAGAGCCGGCCAGGCCTTTCGGCTCGGTGCTCGAACCTGCGGCATAGAATAAAGAACCAACTTAGAGAAGGGAAACTGTACCTTCCGCCGTGGTTCGAAAATAAGCAGCGGCAGCGCATGGAACTTACTTAGGCGGACGCCAGATGACGTTGCTCAATCCGGAAGCGGAAGTGCAATTTTTTTTAGAGCAAAATTCAATACGGCCGTTTTTTGCCGGTTGCGTACGCTGGTACGCGCCGTGCTTGCCCTGCAGTCTATGCGGCATGCCTCAATGCCTTCGCTGCCGCGTAGCTGGTGCGTTCTAATTGCCAAGAGCCTCTACTGACGCCCATATAAACAAGCCACAAGTGAGTGAACAGAACGCGCGACTTTATTGGCAGAATACAAGCAGTGTACATTCTCGTGCAATAGCAGAAATAAAATTTGCATGTCGAGATACGCTGGAATCATTGATGCGAGCTCGTAAACGGCTCACCGTCGTTGTCGCACGTCGTGGTCAGGTTAACGAGCAACAACCAGCAGCGGAAACATATTGGACAGAGTGTGCCACTTGTTTGCAGCGACAGTCGCCGTTAAAAATGCCCAAATTGCATTGCGAAGCAATCGGGAGACGCAGGCATCTGCTGCCGCAGCCTACACAGCGACATGGGCTACCACAGATTTTAGCCGTTCACTCCTTTCCAACCTGCACGTTTCTTTTCTTTCGGGGGCCGCTAATGTGTGGCTCACACTTGGTGTCTCACATTGTCTCACTATGGACAAGTCGCTTTCGTGGGCATCGCCTCCATCAGCTACTTTTGCGGGCCTTTCCAACCATCTGGCTATCAACTTCATACGCATCGGACTGTGTAAGCACGTATGCTGGGCTCCGTTCATGCCTAATCGCGGCCGAGAAAGGCCAGAGGCACAATTTGCCCATTGCTGCAGCAGGAAAGGGCGAACGGGGAGCACGAATCACGGTGCATGAAAATTGGGAGTCTATGTCGCTGTGCAGACTGCAGGATCAAATTCTTACTTCGAGAGGCTGCTTCCCAGTGCAACCGACCAGGCCGCAATATTCGAAAAACATAACACTGCGACCATAACCAAGTGACATAACAGTAAAATTAAACAGCAATCAGTCACCGCATGAGGTTCAGACAATACATTATACATTGGCGACGAACCATATGGCAACAGTGAGCATTCACATACACGGGTCTCTTAGGGTACATTGAGCTGCCTACCTACAGGCGTAGTGCCTGCCTTCATCGCACGTGGTGGTCTACTAACGAGCAACAACCAGCAGCAGAAACAGATTGGACAGAGTGTCCCACCTGTTTGCGGCGACAGTCGCTGTTAAAGATGAGCAACTTGCAGTGCAAAGCAATCGGGTGACGCAGGCATCTGCTGCCGCAGCCTACACAGCGACATGGACTACCCATCATTTTAGCATTGACTCCTTTCCAGCCTGCACGTTTCTTTTCTTTTGGAGGCCGCTAATGTGTGGCTCACACTTGGTGTCCCACATTGTCTCAATATGGACAAGACGCTTTCGTGGGCATCACCTTCATCAGCCACTTTTGCGGGCGTTTCCACCCAACTTCATACACGTCCGACCTTGTAAGCACCTATGCTGGTCTCCGTTCATGCCTAATCGCGGCCGAGAAAGGCCAGAGGCACAATTTGCCCATGGCTGCAGCAGGAAAGGGCGAACGGGGAGCACGAATCACGGTGTGCGTAAATTGGGAGTCTATGTCGCTGTGTAGACTGCAGGATCAAATTCTTACTTCGAGAGGCTGCTTCCCAGTGCAACCGACCAGGCCGCAATATTCGAAAAACATAACACTGCGACCATAACCAAGTGACATAACAGTAAAATTAAACAGCAATCAGTCACCGCATGAGGTTCAGACAATACATTATACATTGGCGACGAACCATATGGCAACAGTGAGCATTCACATACACGGGTCTTTTAGGGTACATTGAGCTGCCTACCTACAGGCGTAGTGCCTGCCTTCGTCGCACGTGGTGGTCTACTAACGAGCAACAACCAGCAGCAGAAACAGATTGGACAGAGTGTCCCACCTGTTTGCGGCGACAGTCGCTGTTAAAGATGAGCAACTTGCAGTGCAAAGCAATCGGGTGACGCAGGCATCTGCTGCCGCAGCCTACACAGCGACATGGACTACCCATCATTTTAGCATTGACTCCTTTCCAGCCTGCACGTTTCTTTTCTTTTGGAGGCCGCTAATGTGTGGCTCACACTTGGTGTCCCACATTGTCTCAATATGGACAAGACGCTTTCGTGGGCATCACCTTCATCAGCCACTTTTGCGGGCGTTTCCACCCAACTTCATACACGTCCGACCTTGTAAGCACCTATGCTGGTCTCCGTTCATGCCTAATCGCGGCCGAGAAAGGCCAGAGGCACAATTTGCCCATGGCTGCAGCAGGAAAGGGTGAACGGGGAGCACGAATCACGGTGTGCGTAAATTGGGAGTCTATGTCGCTGTGCAGACTGCAGGATCAAATGCTCACTACGAGAGGCTGCTTCCCAGTGCAACCGACCAGGCCGCAATATTCGAAAAACATAAAACTGCGACCGTAACCAAGTGACATAACAGCAAAATTAAACAGCAATCAGTCACCGCATGAGGTTCAGACAATACATTATACATTGGCTACGAACCATCTTACAGGCATAATGCTTGCCTTTGTCGCATGTGGTGGTCTGGCAACGAGCCACAACCTCGGTACAAACAGATTGGACAGAGCCTCGCACCTGTTTGAACCAACAGTTGCCGTTGAAGATGAGCAACTTCCATTGCGAAGCAATCAGGTGACGCAGGCATCTGCTGCCGCAACCAACACAGCGACATGGACTACCCGGCATTTTAGCGTTAATTCCTTTCCAACCTGCACATTTATTTTCTTTCGGGGGCCGCTATGTGTGGCTCACACTTTGAGTCCCACTTTGTCGCAATGTGGACAAGTCGCTTTTGTGGGCATCACCTTCGGCAGCCATTCTTGCGGGCCTTTCCACCCATACGGCTATCAACTTCATACACTTCGAACCATGTAAGCACATATGCTGGTCTCCGTTTTGAGCAAATCATGGCCGAGGTAGGCCACAAGCACAATTTGCCCATGGCTGCAGCAGGCCAGAACGAACGGGGCGCACCAGTTACGGTGTGTGTATACTGGGAGTCTATGTCGCTTTGCGGACTGCAGGAGCAAATGCTTACCTCGAGGGACTGCTTACCAATGCAACTGACCAGGCCCCCACATCTGAGAAACGTAACGCAGTTACCACAACCAAGTGTGGCAGCAAAACCAGATTCTGCAATCAATCACTTCAGTGTAGCTTGCACAAAGACCCAGGCTATCAAGGAAGAGGAGCAATCATCAACGAGTCTAGGAATATGGAAAATGAGAAAGCTTGCATTCAAGAGAGAAGCTACTCTGCTCTGCAAGCATTGAAGGCTAAAAACATCAAGAAAAGTAAAATGGTGCATAGCACATGTGCATAGGTTAATGCAAGACGCATACCGTTGCTGCATCAGCTATTTCAGGAGAGGAATTGCGCATGACAACATACACTAGAAGATACTGCTACAGATACGTTAGGCTGCTAGACAGTGACTGGTATTAAGTATCAGCGAAGAATCGGTTGACCTTTATATTTGGATGAGGATGAATGATCTCTAACAAAAATGCGCAATGAGAAAGCTTGCATTTATAGAAGAAAAATTACACTTGGCACAAACGGAATTAACATGGCTAGGAAGCTGATTAAGGGCAAACTGACGGAACTCGATCTTTTGGCCAGCGTCGTCCGTGCTTGGTCAGATGTTGCAGGTGCATCTGAAGACAAAGAATTTCTAGAAAGTCCTTTTTGAGTTACCTGGATGACTCAGCCAAATGTCCGTGCTGGTGGAATGGTGGCTGAAGCTCTTTTCAGTCTTGACACAGTCCTCTGCAGACTTGATATCTCATTCATATTCTTATGCATGTGCTTCTTTGTTCTTGGTGTAAAAGCCTTGCAAATTCGGCTCCAGCCCCTTCCTGTTGGCGCAGATAGGAGCTCCTGTGATGACCAAGATGTGCTTGGCATAGACTCTGTTGGGGCAAAACGGTGACACATGAGATACAGCACAGATTAGCCAAATTTATGTGTGTTTTATATGTTCGAACCAATTATACTGAGCCATAAATATGAACAAACATTCATATCTGCTGCAAACAGCAAGCCAATACAGCATATATCAAACATATTTATTTCTGAACCATGTGTTGTTTACCTTGTAGTAGTAGCCAATGTCCACACAATGACCTTGTTGTAGCAGGCAGCAGCTTCTGTTTAGTGCGTGGAGTGTGTTACTTTATACTGGTGCCGTCCTCATTACTTCATGTCTGGAACAGAAATTTTGACTGAATCAGAAATTGAAAAAGCAAAGTTTTGCAATATGAAATGCAAAAAGGTGTGACATATATGCTGTAATGATTTGCGACTACAGAACACATGCAACCCGCCGTGGTTGCTCAGTGGCTATGGTGTTGGGCTGCTGAGCACGAGGTCGCGGGATCGAATCCCGGCCACGGCGGCCGCATTTCGATGGGGGCGAAATGCGAAAACACCCGTGTGCTTAGATTTAGGTGCACGTTAAAGAACCCCAGGTGGTCTAAATTTCCGGAGTCCTCCACTACGGCGTGCCTCATAATCAGAAAGTGGTTTTGGCACGTAAAACCCCAAATATTATTATTAGAACACATGCAAATGTACACTGTCTGTTCTAGGGTGCTTAAGCAGCATGTTAAATAAATATTGCTATTGTCCATAAAATTGATGTCTGCCTAACTACAATGCATGTCAACAGCGCAAGTACTATTAAGATCACAAATGAGAACATTTGTGGGTTTATTTATACACTAGAGGTGATCACACTGCTAGTTCCACAAGCAAATGCATGAAAATCATGAAGCTATTAGAACTGATGCATTATTTTTCTGCGCGAACGTGATACACCGCTTCACTACTGCAAAAATAAATGCCCTACGGTAAACCAATCTGAACAGCAAGAACATTTGGAACCAACAAGTACGAAATATGGGTGAATTATCATGCTTGCAACTGTTTAATGCATTAAATTCTGTACTTTCACTTCATTTCACCAAAGGATTATTCGGTTTTGTGGACGAAAGACGTTGCCGGCGGACTCGAAAAAAAGTTTAATATGTATATTGATAAGGCTACTGAGTCACCTACGACCACGGCTACAATAACATGAAAAATGAGACGCGCTTTCCGATATCGCTCTTTCTTTCCTGGTTGTTTGTGTAAACCAAACGACAGCCACGCAAGTAAATGTTTATTTAGGAAACAGCAACTGAGATCCTCACTGCCCATATGTAATGCAGGATCTAGTTCGTTAACGTGTGCCCGCCTAGAAGGCAATTAGACGGATATTATATAACGATTCAAGCAGCGGTGTTAAACGACTCACCGTTATTGCCGTTGTCAGCCGCAGCAAAATCCAGCTCCCGTTTCGATGCAGACCTGTTCCGAATGGCTCACGACCGAAACCCAACTGCCGGGCCTACATGTCCGCTTGCAAACACGCAACTTCACCCCAAGTTAAATAACGCGAGACATCGAAGCGCAAGAAACTAGTTTTAGAAACAAAGAAGCAGCCAGTCTGAGTGTACGAACGAATGAATCCGTGCCGCCGTGCACTCGGAAATACCGGTAAAAATTTTAAATCCAGGCCAGAGGTCACGTGAAAGATCGATGATGCTGAACGCTATTTGCGTTTATAATGGCGAAGAAACAATAAACTTACTAACAAAGAGTACAATATCTAATTAGCAATGATAATTTTGCCCTGTTTTTATTAAAAGAAAATGCTTCGGTAACTGTAAGAAAAAGTTTGTAAGATAAAATTGCGCTTACTACGACGCCTCTACCGGGAAATGTAGGAACTAACAAAAGCATCCCGAAGTGATTCTACTACGCTGGTTTTGTTAGCAGCGGCGCGCGGTCGATTTTTTCGCCCTCTGTGGCCATTTGTTGAACTTGAGAGTGTGCGACCCCTGCCTGCGGTGGGTCTATCGCCGTGCGCCGTCGTGCTGCGGCGTGAGGCTCCACTTCTCGGGGGCGAATTGGCGACGCCGTGCGCGGAGACGTACAGTGAGCCCACATTTTGATGTGGCGTTTCTGGCTCTCGCGGAGTTTTTCGGGCTCTCGCAATGGTTGCGTGGCGCCATTGCGTTGTATTGCCAGGGGCTCCGTGACCCTCTCCTCCTTGCCTGGACGGGGTGGCAGCGGGTCATAAAACACTGTCACTCGGCTGTTATCCCGCCCACGGGAAGGTCAACAGGCTTTCCCCATTGGCCGACATTTTGGCGGGATTCGGGCCCTGCTTGCGTGCACTCCGGGTAAGCGCACGCAAGACGGGCGCCCGAGGAGACCACATCGGGGCGTCGGAAGGTGCGTACGTGTTCCTCTCTGCCGGCGGCGGCCGCCTTTGTCCGCCGCCGGCCGATGGTTACTTCGGCTCGTCGGGGTCCCGGCCTCGGCGGGCGCGCGCACTCTTCCGTCGTCTCGATGTCCGGAGGCAGCGTCTGCCGATCATGCCCCCGTCTGTTCGTCTGTCGTTTCTTTCTATTTCCCGTTTCTCTGCTGTGGGGTGCGCGATAGCAGGCGCTGACCGAAGGATAGGCGCCCTCTTACTGCTGGGTTCTTTGTTTCTCTCTCTGTCGCGGTGCGCCGTTAGCGGCCACCGACGACCATTTCGCTATGTTTTTGTGTCTTAATTCGCTTCATATTCGGACGTGATGTTAAAACGTGTGTCTGTATTGAGTCCAACCTTAATAAATGTTCTTTGTGGCTTCTCGAGAGCTTTGCCTAGGGTCTCCCTTGCTGCGCGCGCGGTCTCTCCTCGCCCTAAGCTGGGGCCGGCGGGGCCCGTACGCGCGCAGCCGCGCGTCGGCACACGGAGGGGACCGGAGCAGGCGCGGGCGCGGTGCCCTGCACGCATGGCGGCTCGGAGTGCTCGAACCCGCGGTGGTCGTCCGGCGCGCGCGGAATCGGAGCGTGCGCGCCGTGAGCGTCGCGAGGAGACCACAATATGTACTTGCACTTTTCCTTCCTGTCTGTATCGTATATCACATCAAATGTGTTAGTTTCCGCCGTCACTGTTTACTAACAGCTACTATGCGTAGAAAGGAAAAAAAGCTTCCAAATTTAACCGGCATACTTGGATGTTCCAGAATAAGTTGTTACGAGATGAACATATTCTTGTAACAGGAAAAGAAAAGATAAATAACTTGTTGTATGATGAGTCAGATAGCTTTTTAACTTTATGGGAAACGTTTAAGGCTGATATAAAGCTCACTGCAATTCACCTAGCATGTGCGCTACGCAGAAAAGAAAAAGAACTTTTCATTATGTGAAAATTTATGATTGCAGCGGAAGGCAATTAACCGGGTTTGTTCGCAAAGCAAATAAAAGAAATTAAAACTAAGCTAGAGGTAGTTGACATAGAATGATATCGAGGCGCAGTAGTCAGGAACGCGCAAAGTGATTTCGGTGCGGGGAAACCCCCATCAAAGGAGCGCTACGTGATGAAAAGCGACACGCCGTGGTTGCTCAGTGGCTATGGTGTCAGCCTGCTCAGCACGAGGTCGCGGGATCGAATCTCGGTTACGGTGGCCGCATTTCGATGGGGGCGAAATGCGAAAGCACCCGTGTACTTAGATTTAGGTGCACGCTGAAGAACCCCAGGTGGTTGAAATTACCGGAGTTCTCCACTACGGCGTGCCGCATAATCATAAAGTGGTTTTGGCACGTAAAAGCCCATTATATAATTTAATTAAAATAAATCAACAAAATTGGTTATCCCAACGAAGTTACTAGAGGTAGTAACATCATAGCAAGGGCCTTCGTTGTACGTTTCCGTAACTTACTAAATCAAGAAAAAGAAGACGCTGAGGCGTTCAGAAAATGACTTCCTGCCCCTACTGCCTAAGTGAGAGAAATAGCTATGTGAGGAGCTAGAGAGACCAATCAGCGTGAAAGAAGTTCAAAGAGCAATTGACGAGTTAACCATCGGTAAATCACCTGGGCCAGATGGTCTGGGTTCAGCGTTATATAAATGCTTTAAAACAGAAATGGCTGGAGCGTTGCATCGCGTGATAAATGAGCGTTAAGAAATAAAAACAATGCCTTCAAAATTTAGGAGAGACACGCGTTACTAATTCCAAAGACCAATGATCCAAAAATGTCACGCTCCCTTGAGGCTGAAAGAGCAATAATCCTCACAAATGCCTATTACAAAGTTTTCATGAAAGTGCCTGCTAGGCGGCTTCAAAAGCAATTAAAAAAACTAATTCGACCTCAGCAAACCTGTGGAATCCATCGAACAGCGGTATTCACCAATATCCACGTTGCCAAATGCATACTTGAATAATGCTATGCTGAAGAAGGTCGAGTTGCCATGCTCCAGTCAAACCTTGAAAAGGGATTCAATAAGGTTGCACACGAAATTTCGCTAATATTACTCGAGCACATAAATGTAGATTCTGTCATTCTAGACTGTGTCAGAATGGCTTATGAAGGCTGTATTACCAAACTAGTAATAAACAAGCAACTTAGTGAAAGCATAACAGTTTCTGTAGTCTACGGCAGGGATGTCTGATCTCGTCATTGTTATTTGCGTTTTATGTAGAACCGTTCTGTTTAAAGAATCTTTGAGACCCCACCCTTGAAGGCTTCCGCAAGTGTGATAATGAGGTCAAGGTATTAGCATATGCCGGTGATATTGCTGTGTTTTGTTCAGACACAAAAACTGTTCAAACAATATTGAAAGAGACCACAGCCTCTTGTGAAGCCACAGGAAGTGCTGTGAACTGGACTAAGAGTCTCGGCATTTGTTGTGGAAACTGACCATCACATGAAAGGTTTACTGCAATGTGAAATGGTCGGATTCACCAAACGCTTACCTCGGAGTTACACTGCAGGATCACAAGTCAACGACTGATTATTGGCTTGAGGAAGCTGATAGAGTAATAGAGGAGACTCAGAAATGGGGCGGTCACATATTATCAATGTTTACAAGAGCGACTGCGTGCAATATTTTTTATGCGGCCAAAGTTTTTATGTATTACAAGTATAGTGCATGACAAGAATGTCAATGCAGAAACTCCGCCGAGCGTTTGCAGTTTTTATTTAAGGCTCTATTTGGGAGCGCACAAGCCGGTGGAATCTCTTTCATGCAGTTCAAAATGGCGGACTAGGGCTGCCACATCTGTTCTTGAAGCAAGTAGTTGCTAGAATTATGTTCTTGCGCGACCACAATGATACATTTTTTAAAAACTATAATGCAAGTGCGCCTGGGCCACCGTCTTTGGGATCATACTGTGTCAACTAGCGCTGCAACACACGGGGCGCTACCAAGTTTTCTGCGTGAAGTAGTGGCTGCTTATCGCATTCTTCGCGCCCATTTGCCTCCCGAATACGTTTGCTTTATCAGAAGGAAAAAGTTGTATAAACATTTCCTAGGTGTCTTTTTAGGATACCTATTTATAGGGCGAGATATCACTTGGGTGCTGAAAGAAACATCTTTAGGGAAATTCCTGTGCGAAGGTCTGCGAAAACCTTTTTTATTTAATTGCACACAAAAACGCTCCCTAGGAAGCCATGGCTTCGAAGCAAATGTCGTTTTTTTTCATGGACAATAAATTGCAGAATGTGCGAGAAAGCGGGAACTAATGAGCATATATTTCGAGAATATCATGATGCGCGATTTTTTGTGGGACATTCTTCAGCGCACAATTAAAAAAGATCTACTGTTATCGCCATTTGGTATTCGGTGCCTACCTTATGACGGAACAGGGGGCGTTCTCAGTGATAGCGTTATGTTGCCATGTACGCATGCACTTTGGAAAACACGGATGACATATAGACACGCCGGTATTGACGCGTGCTCAGCGTGGCAATATTTCATGGAAAGCGTTATCTGCACCAGAGATGTGCTGAAATTTGCAGTGAACACTCCTGAATGTCTGTTGCAATTATATGATCTCGCTTCACTGAAGCCTTTTTAATATACCATCATGCTTGAGACTAGCTGATGCAGTTTACCTTTTGAAATATTTGTTATTTGCACTATTGGTATTTGGCTAGCTGACTGTTGTTCACCGTCCCGTTTCAAAGGGAATGGCAATAAATAATCATCATCACCATCGTACTGTGCCATTTGATATGCGCGCCGCGTGGTGTCGATACGTACAAACTTTTCATTGCAGTGCCGTTATATTCCACACGGTGCCCCGACGTGTAACAGTTACATATAGCAGTTGCCTGCTGCACGTAGCTGACCTGGAATGTAGCAGGCTAGGTGATGATAATGATGGTATCCCGTTTTGAAGGTGATTTCATCATTATCATCGCATTATCAACAGTAACGTACAGTGACACGGGTCGAGGGATGTCATGCGCGCGCCACGTAGGCTGGATACCTGTGTTAACTCTTCGGTACACCTTATAGCGCCTCCTCTCATGGTACGAAACGGAAGAAGCGATTCGTAGAGCTACGTGAGGGGCTGCAACCAGGCAATGTTGGACTCAGCATACCGCTGTACACAGAGCAGGACAAGCCGCAGCTCACCGTCGACACCGGACGGACAGTTCAGATTGTGGTCGTGAAATCGATGCGACGGTAATTCGCCGCGAAGAACCGTAGTGCGTGGTGCCGAAAATGGAGCTCCTATGCAGCCACTCCTCTAGTTTACGCTGTGATTATGCTTTGTGTGATGCACAGGCCTGTGATATAGTCAAAGTTCATGCAGAAACGCTTTACGTAAGGGCACTTTTGGAAGAAAAGTTTCTTTTTGTACCGTGAGAAACACAGTGTTTAATCTATAGCTAACCCGAGACCATAGATAATATTTTCCCGCATTGTTGGGAAAGAGTGTTTTTTGGGATATGTTACAAAAGACAGTTAAAAGAGAATACCCGCGAGACCCTCATGGCATCAGGTATCTAGCGATAGAAAACGATGATCGGGCTTCCTTTTTATCTAGTGAGGCTCGCTGACATTCACAGCCTCTGGCGCTCCAGAATGCTTGGGTATTACTGTGACCCAGACATACTACGGCTCGAATGTATTTTTGAGAAAGTATAAACACCTATCTGTAGGTGTAAATAACGTAAGATTGCCCCGGAATGGCTGTCGAGGTTAGAACCCTTGCTAAACTAGGAGAATTTTGGTGTGATTGGGACAATTACGGTTGGTAGACGTTTCATATGTCTTCACGTGCTTGTTCTATAAACTGCGCTGTTGATAATGAGTTAGCTTGCAATTCAGCCAAAGAAGAAAAAAAAACATCCGTGGCGTAATCGTTTCCGTGTCAGAATTCTGTGCTAGAGGTCGCGTGTTCGATTCCTGCCGGCGGCTGATTTTATCAAAGTTTCCTTACACCTTTACGTCACGGTGCATTACTCGCATTATTCGATTCGGCGAAGCACCGATCAACGGGCGCCTAAAGGTCATGGAAATAGGGACCGGCGAACAAGACGGTTATTGCCGGCCATACAGGCAAGCGGCCGAAAGAAGACTAAGGCAGTTTTAGAGATGATTGCCTTTTTGTCGTCGGCGCGACCGTGACGCCGCGACAGCTATTTCCAGGAACGTCTGTGTATTCTCTGCCCCGCGCATGCAATGAGAAGCTTACTAGGAAGGCGGGGGGTACGAATATTCCGAAATATGTGATGTGTCTGTACAATTATGTGTCCACGAATTGCTGACAGTGTATGTGGTGCCTCTGTGCAATCCTGTGTCCACGAATTGCTGCAGTGTATGGGTGCCGACAGCGCCATATGGCCGGCTGCCGTCGTGTCTCCTGTGTTGGTGAACGAACAATAGAGACCCACCAGGGACTCAAGGGCGTGCGTGTGTGGTGCAATACGAGTGCGCGACCTCTAAATGCCAGGAGAATCACCTGTTCCCTCGCCCATAAATAAAAGGGGTGCTGCCAAGACCTTAGGAGGAGCCGGGATCCAATTGCGTGAACTTGATTGGATCGCCACCCATATCTGCCGTTCCTCAACACAAGCAACTAGGGAAAGGAGAAGTTTTTTAAACGCAGGTTTTAGACCCAGCTAGGTAGTCTGGAAACTGAGCCTACAATATAAGAGGCTTCGAGGAACTAGTTCCGTCCAGTATCGCCTGGGCCGCCTAGCCGTGTCTGGACTGAGAGTTACTAGTTGACGTAAGAGACGACAAACCAACGTCTGCAACGAAGCTCACGGTAGTTCCCCTCAAGTTAGCTCAACTTGCTCGAGGTAAGACGTCCAACCTAGACTCCGGGGAAACCCAGCCTAGCGATCGCATCCACCGCAACGAGATCGGCTTGCCAGCATTCTTCGGGAAAGCTCTTTCATCGACTCCACGCTTTATGGGCTTGCTGCTGCTGCCCGGCCATGCGTATGCCGGCATTTGTTTTCATATTAACTCTGTTTAGTTGACCACCGTTAAGTGTGTTTTGTGTAGTGTTAATTTCTATATTTACTGTTCACTGTTCGTTGTATTCCTTTCGGCTTCATCACTGATCTAGATTCAGTGCATGTGTGCTCGTGTTATTAAGATCTTGATGAGGGCTAGTTGGTCCATACTTAGAACTGAGGTGAAACAGCGCGAAAAAGACGAGGACACAAGGAAACAAATACCACAGACAAGCGCTAGTCCGGCAACCCTGGCCTATGGCTGCACGCTAACAAAAAGGAACGCTCTTACAAGGCTCCGTTGTCGCACGTCACTCCAAGTCCGATGTGCGTCGGCTCTTGGTCACCGTCAGTGCTCCCGCCGACTCCGCAAGTTTTGCTTCCTTGGTATCGGCCGGCCAGCTCCTTCGTCTCGAATGTCGGTGTCCCGAACTATGTCGGCGACGTGGCACTCAGGCCTGCCTTGCTAGGCCTAACACCGGGTTCCGCCGCTTCTTCTCCGAGTGCCGGTGGGACGCCCCGGGGACTACCGTCCGTGCTGGTCTGCCGAAGAAGGGGGATCCAATTCCTGGAGCGCCCGGCAGCGCCGTGGGAGGCTGCAGCAGGTCCAGGGAACCTCGCTCGAACTTCGGCGGGGTCGACGGCCACACCCTGGGTCACCAGCGTCACGGGCCACTCCGAACCTCTATGGCTCCCGTCGCCAGCGCGAAGCTGGTGCTCCAACCTTGTTGGCCCAGAGCCACGTCGATAAACCCAGCTTGGCGCCGCTTCTCCGATCACAACTCGGGTCACGCGCCTTGAGGGCTCGTGTCATTCGGACCTGTCGGCGCACATCATCCTCTTCTTTTTATGCCCCATGACTCTTACATATGACACATGGCAAAAGGAACACCAGTCGCGCGCTGCCTCCTCACTTTGCGCTCTTTGCTTTTATTATGACGACCCGCTCTGCTCCCTTTCCACCCTTTCGCATGCCCCGTGCACCTTTACTTTGATTTCTTTTTGCCTGTCCGCGGCACGTAATTTTTTCATAGCGCGCGCGCACTACGCCAGACGTTGCCCTTGTGAACTGGCGCGTGGTGCGCCCTGGGTTCTTGATTTGTTGGCACGTGCGCAGTCTCGTCCATACTTTGAGCATGCAAGCGTGTGCTAAGGCATACGTAAATTCCACTTCCAACAGAACAGATCGTTGGCCTCGTTTTATTGACTTCCGTTTCCAAAAACAAATATTTTCGCATAACTTGGTATGATACACGCTCAGCAAATGAACAAAATGAAAAATGCACGACATGTACATAACTAAACAAAGCAAGAGTTCACAGACAGTGAAAAAAATAAAACTCGAGAGAACGTGAAGCCCGATTTATGTACACAGATATAAAAGATTTTTATATAATGCCCTAAAGACCAAAGTATAGAAGAGCGTCTGATATGCGCACTGAGAGCTTCTGATATACTCACTGAAATATTGCGCAAGACTGGACGATGTGTATGACATAGTCATGACAACTAAAGAAAAGGAAAATGCAATTGTAATGGCACAACAATCACACTCAAAATACCTGAATAACAGAATAAAATGCTAAGATTGTTTTACTGACAGCCGTATTAAGAAAAAAACAAGAACTCACCTGTATATCTGCACAAAACTTTATGCAATGCTTGGCATGTTTATTATCACTGAACAAAATGAAAAAGACATGGCAGAACAAAAATAACATTGTGCTAAAAACATAAATACACATTATTTTGCACTTGGCAACAACTTTAGTAACGGTGGTAGAGGGAGCAGCAGGTAGTCAGCTTTTGCCTTAGCTCATTGCGCTTACCTGTTGTATTTGCGCACCCGTAAAAACCTTGCACGGCTTGTTTTGGGGGCATTTGTGCACCGATGCACGAGCGGTGTGAGTAGTAAAACATGTTAAACATCGCGGAGCGCAAGCGGCAGCTATCGAGGACCACGATACTGACGTAATGGCCCACGCCGGTCCAGGCACAGCCCAGCGCACGCTTCCTGATAACAGCAGATAACGAAACATGAAACTTCAGGCAGTGGGCTAAGGTGGTGGCGGACCGGCGGGCGCACGCGGAGGCACTCGAAGGTGAGGAAGTTGTGAGGGAGGGCAAGGGGAAGAAGGGGCGAAAGGGCACGGCCTCCTGGACGCGTGCGCCTATCTAGGATGCCGTGCAAGTGAAGCACATTTACTTTCCCGTCCTCCTGATGAATGGCGCCAAGTACTTCTGCCACCGAAGCGGTGGAGTTTCCGAGGCCGGGTTGAACCGCCCCAATTGGTGCTCTCGTAGCCACTAGCGCCAAAGCTCCTTCTACAATTACTGTTGTATACTACAGAACAAAAAATCACACACTGTAATGCGCCCGCTATCATCACTTAATAACTTTTCAACATTTATACCAATATTATTGCTGAGAAAAAGCGCACAGCCCCCAACACCGTGAGACACGCACGCACAATTTCTAGACATGAACGTTTGGACTACACTCTAAAAACTAAGGGAGTGCCGGGCACTCTCTTCGAGGGAGTAGCTGCTTGTCCCATATTTCACTCTCTTTCCGAGAGTAGATCGACCCTCTTTGAGAGAGAGTAGGTCAACTCCTCCTGACAGAGTTTTGTTACTCCACCGCAAGGGATTGCTAGTACTCTTCCGCAGAGTGATAATACTCTCCCCGCAGGGTTAATAGTACACCGCCAGACGGAGTACTTCTACTCCCCCAAACAGAGTGCTTCTACTCCTTCAGAACAGAGTGCTAGTACTCTTCCCAATACCCTCTTAGCCAAGTCCTAATAATAATAATAATATTTGGGGTTTTACGTGCCAAAACCACTTTCTGATTATGAGGCACGCCGTAGTGGAGGACTCCGGAAATTTTGACCACCTGGGGTTCTTTAACGTGCACCTAAATCTAAGCACACGGGTGTTTTCGCATTTCGCCCCCATCGAAATGCGGCCGCCGTGGCCGGGATTCGATCCCGCGACCTCGTGCTCAGCAGCCCAACACCATAGCCACTGAGCAACCACGGCGGGTTAGCCAAGTCCTGGTCACGCATGCAGGCAGGAAATCAGATCAAATTAGGGCCGCTGATATACTGTTCCCTAGGCGGCTCCTCAGAGACACTGGCCCGATTCCAAGCGGCCTTCAGAATAGGCGTGAGCAAAGTTATGCAGGATCTTAAAGTCATTTTTTCCTGGCTATTTGCTGGCTACCGTGAGGCGTGACTGCTCTGAAGCGGCCTATGCGTATGCGTCACGAACGCCACTGAGGAGAAAAAAAGCGAATTAACACTTAATCTGCAAATGTCTTCGAAAATTTCACAATCAGGAGTCACACAATCTAATTAGAATACAATTGTCAAGGGAATCACATACTTATCAAGAATCACAATCCTCTATACATCATGTGAATTCGAACCCGCGTACACTCGCATTTGTACAATTCAAAACACACATTATAACCATTACACCACAGCGCCGCCACGCCCAGTCGTATTCTTTTAGAGGTTATATATATACCAAACGTATTTGATGAATCGGCCGTGGTGGGTGGGGTTTCTCTGCAGTGTGCTGTGCTGTTGTGTACTGGAATACGTGTGCGTTTGCATCATTTCCATTCCTTGCTACGACTAACGAAGGAAGACAACGTAGACGACAACGTGAGAACTATTCACGGCTTGTCGTCACCGCAGGAAAATAACAAATGTGCCGTTCAGCTCATGATCGAGTGCTTTTCCAGTCCATGCATTATATGTTCTCCAAAATACGCGGATACAAAGTATTGCGCCAACCATCCACGTATGTGAATTTAATTCGCGCGTATACTGGTGAGCAACTGCGACGCCAATACCAGGCATTTCGACGTGCCTCACGCTGCCGTGTAGGCGTTCTTTTCAAGTGCATTAGTTTAGAGTTTGGTTCAGTCCGCTGTGAGCTGTTGTCCTGCATTAGCAGCGGATCGTTAGCGTTTTGAAGCGCATGCATTCCAGCATTTGGAGACTGCTTATGCCGATAGCCGCGTCAAATGCATTGGCACGCATGTTTAAATGACTAATGTGTCCACTTGTTACGCGTGCACTGCTCGTATCCTGTGGCAGTGCTCGTTCTAAAAGCTTCGAAGACAATCTACACTCATGCGTGTGTTCAATTTATATATGCACAGGATGGACTTGCCGGCTAGTTGGTTGAGCATTTTAGAAGAAACAGCGCAACACAAGGACGACGCAAAAACATGCCACACCACGAAGCGCTGGTGTGGTTGATGCTTTTTTTCGTCCTTGTGTTTGCGCTGTTTCTTCTTCCACGATACACGCACACCACAGGTACGCGAAAGTTTAGGAGCATAAGTGGTTAACTCTGTTTTCCCCGTTTTCTCTCAGTGTCAATGGCACAGTGCGTTGCCCGGAATTGTGCACGCTTACCCCCATATGCAGAAATGCACCATAACTTGAAGCCCATGCTTGACTTGATCTAAACGACGCAAGTCGTGAACGCACCAAAAGAAAGGCAGTGAGCGTCTTGGGGGACGTTCGCACCAGGCGTCGTTTATATCAAATCAAGCATGAGCTTTGTATTAAGATACATTTCTGAATACGGGGGCTAGACATCTGCTTCTTCCAGAAAATGTCGAAGAAACGCCCGCCAAAACCAGGCACATTCGTAAACTTAACTAGGCAATACGAAGCTCCATAGAAAAAAAGAAGAGTGGTATTAAAAGCTTTCAGTATTTTTCTTTACTCCAAAATAGTTGCGCTCTCGTGGCTTCACTGTACAGAGATAGTGCAGCGTTAGCTAGAAAGCATGAATTTCCTAACTCCATGCCAAAATAAGCTTGTAAAATTATTTAGGTGCTAGAATCCAGGGTTTGTAGCGAGCCTTGAAAATCCTTTATTTCTAAAATGCCATTTTCAAGGCATTGAAAACCCTTGAATTTTTAGAAGTACTGGAAAGTCCTTAAACTTGTACACTTGGCTAGACTTAGCAGACATTGCCAAGCGCTTTTTTCCCCTTCTGTGACACTCTTTCGCATGTCACAGAAAATTGTCTCTGGAGGTAATAGAAGGAAAGCGACATCCTTAAAGTTGAAATTACAAAGGAGCTGCAGATACCAGTTTTATGCACATGGAACCGGCTACAAATGTGCTTGGAGGAGCAGAAGCAGGAAGCTCAACAGTTGAGGCATTCAAAGAGAAGCCGTGAAGAGTAAATTGAGAGCGACAGACACAATAAAAAGAAATTAGAAATGACTATTGCTTATTTGATGGTGAAAAAAGCTCAGGCAACAGATGACATCACATACACTGTCAAACCAAACAGTATTCAAAAACTGCAAATGTTGCAGGTCCAAGTAGTTAATTGTGCTATTGCAGAAAAACTTTGAGCGCTTTCTTGAAATGCTTCCTTGTGTGCGTTTAGTGGTGGGCGGTGAAAGGCAAATTAGCAGTCTTTCAAATGTTTGAAATCACTGAAATGCGATTTGTTTTCTTTTCTTTTGTTTGCATTAAAGTTAACGGTGTTCTTGAGCAAGTTATTGCCTGTCCAAACTACTACACACATTGCACGAGGTCCTTGAAGTTACTGTGTCGGGGCCTCGAAAGTCCTTGAAAACCATTGAATTTTTTTCTTCAATATTGCTACGAACCCAGTAGAACAACTGTCATGGAGTAAAAACCTTGGCTGAACAGGGGCTTATACGCAGAGCACAGGAAGACTAGAAATGCAGTAGTAGGCATGGAGGGCCCTGAAAAAAATGTGCCACATCCGCTCGTCTGCCTTATGTTTCTGCACCGACTGTCGCATTTTCAATAGAAGTGCACTTTCTGTTCTACTCCAATAAACGCAACATTACGAACTCCAGTGTGGGGCAGTCCTTCAGCCAGTGCAGAACTTTTTCTGTACATCCGAGTCAGCTCTGTCATTTTTCCAGCATTGTAGTACAAGATTTGTTAAACTGGTTTAGCAGAATATGAGCAGTATACTCTTAAATTAGCTGTTTATTTGTATGCACAAGTTCAGGTCCTCAGTTTGGTTGCATGACAAATTGCCATACCTCAATAGATACAAGAAACAATTTTATTACAGTTTAATAAAATCCAAACAGTAATAATCACAACAATATAATGACATACATTTCTTTTGGTACGTATACAGCCCATGTCCTGGCAGTGTATAAATTCAACTATACACCGCAAGTACTGTGTCCTGACCATTATTATTCACATGTGTAAAACCATCACAGCAATTCAACAAATATCACAGTAATTAGTGACATACACTTTGTAACTGCTTTACATGAGCATAATGTGTACAAATGGTCCCTGTGTACCTACACATGACTAGTGCCACCCGAGTACTATTACTCACAGGTGTAAAACCAACAAAGCAGTTCTTTAAAAAATATCACAGCGCTTAGTGACGTACATGCTGTAACTCCCTTGTAGAAACTTAATACAAACACGTGAGGACACAGAAAGCTAGCAGTGGGCATACATGGGAATACCACCGCCTCAATACTAATTCACAAGTGTAAAACCAACCAAGCAGTTCTTTAAAGAATATCACAATGCTTAGTGACATACATTTTCTAACTACCTTATATAAGCTTTATACAAACATGAGAACATACACAAAGCTAGCGGTGCACCCGCACAGAAGTGCGGCCATCTGAACACGATTATTTGCAAGTGTAAGCTCAACAGAACAGTTCGTTATAGTGACGCACATTTTGTAACTGCCTTATACAAGCTTAGTGCAAGCACAAGAATGCAGAAAAATATAAATTAAAAACTTGCTCTATGCATACACAAACAGATCAACAGAAATGGTAAACACCGCTTTGAAGACAAATGTGACTGTGGCAAAGCACAGTGCTGTGCCGGTTGAAATTGCCACCCACAAAAGTATTGAGCAATGCTTAAACCACAGGCAATAAAGTGGTGAAAGACTGCGTCTCTAACGTAACTATTTTAATTCAAATTTCTTGAATATAGGGCTCGCTTGCAGATAAGGCATCTGATCCAACTGACCTGATTTTACACCTGCTACATGCATACAATGCACTCAGATATAACTGGTAATAATAATTATAAAAGGCATTTAAAAACTTGATAGTATGATGAAGATGCATGACTAGAAAAGTTCTGTTCCCCTCGTACTTGTTAAAAAGGTGTAAGTACGACACATGTTCTTTTTTCCTCAATTTTTGCATTAATGGACAGCCGGGAACCTCAAACCGACACAAAAATAAAGATACTGCTATGTTAATAGTGTTATGAATAATTTTTTGCGAAAGCTTTTTTACAGACAAGTTGCAGTCTCGTTTCTGGAGGTTGAGCTGTATCTTGCAAAATAACTTGAAAAGTGGTCACATGGGAGCATGACACTATATCATAATGTTAGTTTCAGTTGACTCTCTTGCCCTACAAGTCGCTGCTCACTGTGGCCAGTGATGCAACAGCAGTGTCTGTGTGATTTTCATCACACTTCCGTCCTATGCCATTCTTACCAGAGTTGGCGGCACATAGATACCCAAATTTTGATAGTGTTGCTTTCTCAGGTGGTTGCTTTTGATTAGCTCAATATCAGTTGGCACTTCAGCTGCATCAAACTTCTTTTTTACCTCTTCAACAACAACATCAACAACAATCTTATGACACCTGTGTTGTCCTTCTAGTTGCCTACAAAGACCAGTCAATCTAGCAACAACACTGACAGTCTCTACTATCTTGTAATGGGAGAGAGGTGTGTCCCACTATGTGTTTCACATTGTTGTCACTATGTGGGCTGGCTGGGGAGGCAACAACTGTAATATGTTTGCATTTGCACATATTAAAGTGATGCTTGTACTGTGTTATAACACCTAACTCAGTCTTGCACTTGCTGCACAATAACACTGGCTCACAGTCGTGGTGAAAAGCTTTTGTATGTTGAGCAAATGAGTTGTATCCACTACAAAAAAAGTCAGTGATAGCACACATGTTGCTCTATCAGGCCTGGTGTGGTTCCTTCTGACACTGCTGCTGATGCTGACGCGCTGCTGCTTGCCTCGTACACTGTTGCAGCTGCAGTAGACATGGCAGTCTCTGTATCTATTGCTGCCGTGTCATATGTCATGGTAACTTCCAAGTGGTATCGAGCTCACTTCTGCAACAGAGATGTTGTTTTCCCCTTGAGGGCTCTCATGATCAGGGCCAATAATTTCGTAGGCATTGTCTCCTGCATCGAAGAACCAATAAGAACAGCATGAATTAATAAACATAGCTCTAAAAAGTACGGACATCAAGACTTAACCACAAGCTTTGCACATAAGTGACCGGGCTTAATGAATAATACTTGCAGGAGGAGTTACACAATTTTTTGTGTATATTACAGTAAAGCCTCATCAGAAGATATTCAAGAGGCACGGGAAACATGTCTCTCGAAACCAAAAATTTTAAGACACTGAGGAGCCAGACTAGATCACTTTATTATGCATCATCACTAAAGTATGTTTTGATATATCTGAAGGAATAAATGCTCAGGGTGGCTTAAAGGGCCCCTAAACCACTTCTCGACATTTTTTGAACATTTCAAACAAACACGCGTATCGAAATCAGAATGCCGTCACGATCGACGAAGCCAAATGCCAGAGTGCGTAGCACTGCCGGAGCACCACAATATGAAGAAAATGACCCCGTGCGCCTCTCTGGACCTATCCTGCACCCCCCAGTTTGTCCTGACGTCACCAGGCTGTCTCTGATGATCTCACCAGTTTCCGGTGCTGTCGATTGGTCGAACGAAAGTGTACGACTGCCAGCAAGGCCTGCAAGCAAATACACACACTCCTTCTTCCTCGTCGCGTTGCGCGCGATGCCATTGTGGGCAGCCAATGGGGGCAAAGAACAGAAACGCCAACAGAAGGGTCTCCCTATGAGGCTCTTCAACACGAGTCACCATACAGTTCCGTTGTATTAGCGCCACTCCTCGCAGGACGACGGGCCAGCGCGGCAGCAACAGAGCTCGTTGGTGTTGGCCTGTCCCGTAACATTTGGAGGTGTACTAGGCAAGTAAAAGACGACACTGTCCATATGGCGTGTACCAGATGAAAGAGTAAAATGAGTGGGGACTACTTTTCGATAATCAAACACACGTAGCTCCACTATTACTGCACCGTTTCGAAAAATTCTCGTGGCTACCTGTTCATTGCCTTATTGTGTAGAACTGCAACACCGCAACTAAATTTCAACCTCGGTGGTTTAGAGGCCCTTTAAAGAAGACATTCACAGCTTTTTAGTGACTGTAGATTGTGTTAGCTTCCTTCCCAACTTCTGGAATTTGAACACTTCACTTTGCAAGCCTTGTTGCTCGCAGTACCTTTGAGGTGCTCTTAGACGCTCGTCAGCTTCAACTGCCGACACTTTCTGCCCTGCACTGTCCTCGCTGCCCTCCTTTTCTGGTTCATGCTAAAAGAGACATGCGCGATTGACTTGTGTAAGGATTGCGTGGTCTTTACGCCCTTCGGAGCACACAAGGTGCACAAAGTTAATGTGTCTGGGTTGTGTGCCTTCGAAGTAGTGAATACTTAAAAAGTCATCCTTAGTAACAAAGGTGTCTCTTGTATACAGTATTGTTAACGTGGCAAACATCGGAAAACCAACCAAACCATTTTCAGATGTCTCTTACAACCAAGTGCATCTTGTAATGAGATTCTACTGTACTGAATATTTTTCAACTATGGATCATCTGCATGTACATATAGTCACAAAGACATGTTGTGTGGAATGGCGAATCGGGAAACAGTTCGTACTCTTACTTTTTGTCCCTAACATAAGCAGCTGATAACAATATGATAAAAAAGCAGGCAATGAGGCTAGAATGGAACATAATCCTTCAGCTCTAAACAGTTTTTTGGGCCCACATCATTCCCTCATATGACATAAGGAAACAACTTGATTGCAGTAATGGCTGCATGTGATCTGAGTTGATTGAAACAAACTATACGTAAGGTTGTCCTGCTGGTGATCCTGGCTGCGCGATGCTTCTCATGCTTTTTGGCACGATTCCTTTTTTTCCACTCCACTTTTTTTCAGATTTTCTCCCCTTTCCCTTCCCCCTTGTGTAAAATAGCACACTTGAAGTATCAAATCTGTTGAACTAACGTGTGTATCAAACCTGTTAACATGTGTGCTTCTCTGTGGTCTGTGTTGTATTTTTGCGCTGCACAATTCAATTCAAGATGAAAGATGGAACGTCCCTGCCTTTAGTTTAATTGTGTGTGTGTGTGTGTGTGTCTCATGTTTTGAAATATATGTACATTCAGGAGTGCCTGCATGTCCTTCTCTCCTGCTCCAGTGACGAAAAGGAGAGCCTGTTTATGTACCATAGTAAAAAATTCAAAGGTTTTCGCTGTGCCCATTACATCCCTTATCATATGGATCTGTCACAATACAGAGTAGCAGTGGTCCATAATACTAGCCCATCCCAACATAATTATAAATTAACACATACCGACATGCTGCGAAACAGCTGTTGCAAAGCCGCTGGTGAAGGCAATTTCCGCAGCACTGCAGTGGTACAGCCGAGTTTCACCTGTATAGTGACAAATCCATATGCGTGTTAGCAACTCAGTAGTTGCTGATGGTTTCATAAGCTTTACACTACACAATAAAGTAATCTAGACAACTTTGTTGGAACAAATGCACATAATTAGGACACCACTTAAACACTAACACGATTAATTGCCCCCAATCTCTCACTCACTAAGGGATAATACTACGGAAACATCGGTGGAGAGCTCAGATTAACACAGCCCATAAAGGACAAGCGTTCTTTGAGGAAAACAGCTATAACAGCGGTTAGTTTTCTTGATCATTTTATGTGGTAGCTTCGATTTAAATGTCATGCAGTACTATAAAATACGAAGTGCCGCATTTCTAGCAGCAGAAGGCGTCGAAAGGCTCATGGTACGACAGATTTTTGCAATGTTTGTCAGTGAGCCGACACATACAAAGAAAACCGAATTCACACATACATATACAGTGTCAAGTGCACTTCTCCTTCTGAAAACGCAGCCACCAGTTCCAATGTTGCTGAAAGGAAAGGTAATATAAAGTGAGAGACTGCATGGAACTGCCACTTATGACTGTAAATGTATGGTCTGCTGATTGCAGAGGTAGTCACATGCTATTTCTAGTCTCTTTTAGAACCATTACTAAAGAATAAATTAAAATCTATTCATAAGTCACGAATTTCATGCATCCACAGTTTGGCTAAATAACTTGTGAGAAAAAGACATGTTTACCTGGAATAGCAACCTTTTTTCCTGCTGCAAAACTTTCCTTCGAATTAATGAAATAACTTTACAGTGTCATAATGCGTTTCTCGCAGCTACTTGCCGGCAGTGGCGAGTTAGTGTTTATATCCGACTCATTGGGCGACAATACTGCCAAACACAAATGCTTCACGAACACGAGAACACGTCCCTCGCAGAGAATAGCAACCATATATGCCTCTGTGAGACATGACCGCACCTTTGTGGTCAAAATGTACATTAGAACGACATCACCATCTCATTAAAAAAAAGCCTCCGTACAAGGCAGCCGCCAACTGCATAATGTGAAATTGCAACTGATGTCCACTTACTGGTGGCCTGTGTTTGAGTCACTTTTGGCAGTTGACTGTGTGCTGAGAAATGCACGTCCTGGGTTGTCCCTGCAAAACATACAGGGTTATGTCAAATGTTGAAAATATATATATGCCGGCATTTCATCAGTCGCAAAATAAACGAGTAAACTAATAAACAACTGTAATGTAAACAGAGTACACATCACAAAATAGGCTCTCAACTGTTAATGCATTACGCAAAAAACCTAATGCATAGGAAAGACTATATGTATACACACGAAGCTGACACACAATTTAATTCGCTCTAGGTTTTTCCGTGGAGTATATTCAAATTATTATGTCTCGTGGTTAGAGCAAAATTAGTGTAAATTACGAACTAAATTATCTACCCTGGAAACTTTTCTTCAATATGCACCTGTGCGCGCTTCGAACGAGTAGCATTGTAAAATTTACGTACATGGCATTTAACATAGTTGCTGAACACGGATTTCCTTTGCCCTGTGTCGTGTACAGTGAGCTACATATATCTGCCCCCCCCCTTTTTTGTACTAGCCATACTGCGTGCCATTGCACCTATACGCACGTCAATAAACCTCACGACACAGAAATAAAAAAAGCGCCAATCACCCATGCCTGCATGTTGTAGTGGGCCTAACCTAACCAAGCATGGGCTGTTGCTTTTTATAGTAAACACAGGCACCGTGCTCATTGCAAGTATGTATCATGTCGCTAAGCAAATATGCAATTTCATTGTTTCACTATTTTTTTATCACATGGATATATCTGTTGAGAGGCAAGACAAAAAGCAGTCATTTCTCAGAACTAATCAGCTTTCTTAAAACACATTTTTAACTTTTCAATGACACTTGCTGCTATGTGTTTGTCTCAAGAGAGCATACTTGATTTGACTTTCCAATCAGAGACATTACATAAATATACCATGTTAAGATGACTGCCTGGAGCACGTGAGAATTTTCATCTTCGTGTAACATACTGTATCTTGATTTTGTTGACATTTGGTCAAATGGTACACCCAATATACCCACATACTAGTTTTCTTGTCCAAATAACATGCCAATGTATTTTGATTTTTTGGCATTGGCTCCTCTGCAATACGTGAAGTCGCACTTCACTGGCTCTTTCACATCCTCGTGTCCTTGCAGCTGCCTTCTTGCGCTATATAAAGCGGGTGCCTGAAAAATATCGTATGCAAAAGTCAACACAAGGGCATGGTGCAAAACAACATCAAGACAGTCAACGCCATGGCAATAAAAAAGTCTTAGCTCTTAGTCTTCCTAGTGAAATGCATGCAAAACATCCAAATAACTGCAACAGTCAACTGCTAAACTAACTTCAATTTTTAGATTTAAGCAAAAAAACAAATAAACCACAGTTCATCCTTGTTTTTCATGAATGTTAGAATACTCCTGCTAATGAATAGAATATTGGTCATTTTCAGACGTCATAGGTCTGTCATGAGTCTGGTGTATCGCAAACACCACTTGTGACACATCCTAAGCACGTGCCCAGTGTGCCCCCCCCCCCCCCGCACCATCCCTGGTTGTGCCACTGCTGAAGCCATAATTTCAGGATTATAGCTGCAAACATGATGCTCAGTAGGGATGAAAATATTGTCCTTCAGCTCAATGGATATATGGATGTGCCTATAAAAAAGGGCAACAAGGCTTGTTATGGCAAGCTTACCCACATTTCAATACTAACAAGTTCATTGCGGCCTGCATCTAAGCTTACTAAAAGGCATGAACTTATTTTCATGCATGAGGTGCGCAGTGGAGTTCATTTTTGACAGACCCGACTACTGCTGCAGTTTGAAATCTAGCATTTTAGATTCTTGTAGGCATGTAAAAGTTGCAGTTAAACCGCAGTTATTAGTTTATTACACCAACCTATTGTTCTGTGTACGACAGACTGGTAACACGGAATTAAAGCAACATTTTATTTTGATATTTTATTTCTCTACTAAAAATATTCAAGCGATAAACACATCTTGATCTGCCATGCTATAGCAAAATGCACACATTACGCTTGTAACCCCCAGAGGAAGGCTGATTTAGCTGTTCATATGACATAACTCTGACACGCCAACTCATATTAGCAAATGCACAGGCATGTCCAAAACAATAAGCGTATGCAAAGCGCCCCTGCAATTGTAATTCCACACAGCAGCCGTTATATTCGATGCCGATGCGTAACTAGCTGCTCGACAATTCACCGAGTTCGTAGACATAAGCATCCTTTCAGTTTCGCACCGTGCTCGAAAACAGCAACAGGAGACAAAACCAGACCTATAATCACACCATTTCAATACATGAGCAAAAACAGTTCAGTCTTAGGGATAAACACAGTGAGAGAGATTTAGTGCGCTACGGCGACGAGCGACGGCTTCGAGCGACAAAACGGGCCGTCGCTTGAACAGATGGCTCGGTTCTGGAAATCTAGAAATCGTCGCTCGTCGCCCAGAAGTGCTATGAGCGACTAGCCAATAGCGCGAAGCCGGAACTGGATGTATACATACATCGCTCAAATACTACCGATTGTCGCGCGGAACGAGCAAATGATTCAATTTTTATACGTGCAAGGATAAGGACGTACTGCAAGACCTCCGGAAATATTTTATGCTACTTTTTATAGTAAAATCCATCAACGTAAATTACTAAAGCACGCGTGACGCGTGACTGCAGCCCCCATGCCGGCAACACCGGGGAGGCGTCGCTCAAAATCGTCGCTCGCACGGAGTACGACTTGTAGGCGACGAGCGAACGCGACAGCCATCTCCGTCGCGTCGCTTGTAGCTGCCGCGCGCAAGATCGCTTATATGGGGTTTATACTTTTTTCAGCATAAAACATGGATTCCTCATGCGTTTTCAGTAAGTTCAAGATAACGCGCCCAACTGACCTCTTGCAGCATGCAGCTGAATGCCTGCTGCAAAGTTTCTAACTAGCACTGGTGCTGCACGTAACTTCAGTGGTCGCAGATTCCCCCTGCGCGAGACACCGTCAAGCGCGCGGTTTATTTATAAAAAAAAAAGCATGCTGCCAGCAAAATGACGCCTTCTGTTATGTGATTCCTTAGTTCAACAGCGTTCCGTACACAGTAGACTGCCAAACTGAATAAATTCAAACACACAAAACGCACGCTAATCACGCTCCGCATAGGCTCGGAATCACGGGCTGGTGAACTAACCATTTTAAGCGTCCTCTCGCCTGGCGTCTTATTGAACATACCATAGTTCTGGCATCGTTTGCGATTTTTAAAGCTCTTACGGACAACGGCAAAGTGATAAAATCACATGCAGTTATCGCGACGACTGGCTTTTTCCATTGACATCGAGAGACAGCGCGTACGTCTAGTCCTTTGTCAATCGCGTCGGCTAAGCGCAGCGACGACTTCCTGGCGATAGCATGACATATACGGAGAATGTGCACCTAAGTTAGAATTCACTTACCGTGGAGGATTTGTTGTTGTATCCAAGGCATGACGAACGACTGTCGTGTTTTCGTGGCGACGCAAGATGGCTGAAACACGATCTCCCTCGGCTGGCCTTTGCTCGCTGGACAGTTCACCTTTCTCCGGTGCTGTGTTGTTCCGCGATCTTGAGCGCGCGCGCGCGCGGTGGAGCCACTCCGAGTGAAAAAGTAGAGCGCTCGCTACGCGTTCCTTTGAACTGCGGCGGCCTGTTCTCTTAGAAGCAAAACGATGTGTTCTTTGCTCAGCGTGCATGAATGATACATTGCCATGTTCGGGGCCAGCCACCTACAGTTGAAGCAGAAGATTACGCTACGTTTTGTTTTCTATTGCCGCAAGAGTCTTTTCACTCTCTCTCTCTGAAGGGGAGAGTGAAAAGCACATTTCACTCTCTCCTTGCTGGCAGAGTGAACAATGCATTTCACTCTCCTCGACATTTTGCGAGAGTAAAACGACGCTTTGAAGAGTGAACCGGCAGCTTCACTCCTGCGATACCCTTCCTAGTTTTTAGAGTGTAGGCGGTCTGTCCCTTCCCCTGTTTCAGTCTTTCTTTCCTGTACAGCAATAACTTCGAGATTATTTTCGATGAACAGGCGATTAAGCTCGCACTGCTTCTTCCTTGCCGTAAGTCCCTGCACGTCAACCGTTCGTACGCGTAAGGGTGTTTCAAGGCGTAGCGCCATTTGTACGGGAAGGAGATCAAGGCCGAGAGATCCCAATACATTTAGTGCTCTTGCCGGCTACGAAAGATCACTCACATTAACGTCGCGAGTCTGCAGTCAGCTTGCATTGTCACTGGTCTTCCACCGGCAGCTCAGAAGTAGCAATATTTTCCAGCCCTCCCACCCAACCCCCCTCCCCCAGCCGAAACGGGCACAAACACGCGCACGTATGATGTGTTAAGTGGTGGTGTCACCGCCGCCTTTCTGTCCGGTGGTATGGATGTCATCGGTCCAAAGATTGGATCCCGGCAAGTGTCTGACTTCACCGCTGGTTCGTTCGCACTTTGAGTGCTCGCCTTTTGCTCTCCACCGGCTTTTCTTCGTGCGCCTTTTCGCCGCTGCCGCTCCTTTGGTGGTTTCCGTAGTGTCCATAACGTGTGAATCATCCTCGGTCATTGCCAGAGAGGGTTTCTTGCTCGTACTTGCGTCGTTATTTATTTCAGCGTCCTTAGCAGATGTAGGCGTGCCAGACGTCGATATGGCTTCACTGGCAACCTGCTTCACATCCTATTTCGCAGTCGTTACCACTGAGCCATTCTTCCAAGGTGGCGACAGAGACGATCCCGACGCACTGGCGATTTCCTCTCCATCAACTTCGTCCATGAGGTGCTCGTTGACGACTTTCTCACTTCGCGGTGGCCCCGCGACGTTTGCATACGTGCGCACGCACTGACTTTCTTCGTGGCGGAAGCGTCGACACGCAGAACAACGCGGCCCTCGACACTCGCGCCTGATGTGCCCCGTACGGTTGCAACGAAGACACAGTGGAGCACGCCCTGGCACGACTACTAACGCTGATGCGGCAGATCGTCAACTGTCACGCCAGGCTTCAGTTTGAGGGTCAGCGTACGCATAGATGCCCCCTTGTCCGTGATGCCTGGTACTCGCCACTGTTTTTTCTGGACGCCGGATACTTTCCCGTACAGAGCATACGCCACGTGTACGTCTTCGTCGTGCACATTGTGCAGCAGCCAGTGCACTTTAATCCGGACGTGCCGGTTCTGTGGATCCACATCCAAACAACGTCGTTCCTTGACTTACACTTCCGTATACTTCAGCATCTTCTTTGTCGCCTCTGCACTCTCGAACGTCACCGCTCAGACGCGGTTCATCTGGAATGCCTCCAAGGCGACCGCCTCGGCGAGCAATTCCAGATGAGCCAGCGTGTCGCGAAAATCTTCGACACGGAATGGCCTCGCCTTCACGTCGCCGTGAAGAAAAACTGCGTTTAAAACACACGAACCTGTAGGCAGTGGCGGCAAAACAACATGGAAATCCTGTTCAACGGACGCAGGCATCCTCTTTCCGCGGCTTGGCATAGCCGCAAGCACCGCCCCTATGGAGCGCGACGTTCTACGTCCGTACCGAATGGTAGCTGGCAGTAAAAAACGTTAGGCCACAAGGGCTACACCTTTGTGGTAGGCATACTTCATTTAGAAGTATATTGTTGGCTACAAATTACGAGTTAACACAAAAGGAAGACAGAGACAATGCTTCGCGACATTTCACTCCTCACACAAGAAAAATGTGAAAGGATAATGTTTCAAAAAGAAAATGCGTACCCTCGGCGGCACTCCAACGCGCAATCCCCACTTTAAGACTGATGCCTTATCCGCGAGGGATTTTTTTATATATTGAGGCCACTAGCGCTATACCTTTGATGTAGGCATACTTTATTTAGAACTATATCGTTGGCTGCAACTTACGAGTTACCACAAATGGAAGACTGATGCAAAGAGTCGCGACATTTCACTTCTTACAGAGGAAACCTTTGAACGGATAATGTTTTAAAAAGGAAACGCGTATACCCTCGGCGGGACGCGGAACCCGCAACCCCCGGTTTAGGACACCGATCCCTTATCCGTTGGGCCACAACGTTTTTTTTTCGCTATTTCTGGATTTCGTCAATTATACGTCACACAAGAAATCGTATGTCTGAATTCAATAAGTGGGCACATGTCGATACATACTAAAAACGGGACTTTCAGCTCGTCCCGTGTAACTTGGTTAGTAAGGTTTAAGCTCCAATAACTTTTCGATTATGGGCAACCATCCAGGTGGATCGTTAAGAGCCTTTAATACATCTCTAACATATGAAACACTTTCAGCAAAAAAAAAATCGTGGCTGACTTGGGGTCCACATGCTCATGTCTGAAATCAATTCTTGTTTTCCAGACACTGTGCATTGTAACCAACATCATGACATCATATGGCACGTCCCCTGTTTACGCAAATGGCAAGAAGCGAACTCCGAATGGCGTTAATGGAAAATCCTTTTTAAGCGTCCTCTGTAGGACGCCCCACAAGAAAATTGCATCAGAGCAAACTAAGAAAATATGTTCAATTGTTTCTGGCTTGTTACGTATCATACAACTTACATCCCAAGGCAGATCGATAGCTTTTTCTTTTAACCATGGTTTAACAGGGAGCGTGCCACTGTGCAGTAAGAAGCAAAATGTTTAAGTTGACGCTCTAGTAGGCATTTTTAACACGTTTAAGTAGATTCCGTGCAGGTCCCAATGCATACTCTGCGCGATATAAAGGTACAGGGCATATCACATCAACTAAATCCGTATACAATTCTTTTTTTGCTTACTGATGATAAATAATCTGTCGAAAAATATACTTCAAGAAAGCGAGCAGCATGAACAATTTCTTTCAAGAATCCTTTTGCCGCTACATACAGTGCACAAAATGGGGATACACCGTACTCTGGTAGAGCATAACGCAGGCGCACTTGCATGACCGTACGTAGAAAGCCATCACTTTGATCACGCAAGGAAAGATGTCGCGAAAGAACTTGCTTAAGGAACAAGTGCGAAAGGCCAAACCCACCTTTCTTGACAGAATGAAACAGATTTATTCTGCCCGTCCTCTCCCTAGTGGATCTCCAGATAAAGATAAAAATTCTATGTATCCCTTACACACATGTTCGCGACATGCATAGCACCTGTATCATATAAAAAACTTTCGCCTCGAGAAATATATTGCAGACTATTGCGCGAGCAAATATGGACAGGTGGCATCAACCCCACTTCCTTGTCTGTGTCCTAACGTGTCTCCACTTGATCAATCCGCAGCCCGGTGTTTTCCTCATAGCACCCGAAAGGTACCTGTACGGAGAAGTGGTGAACTTGCCGCCCTCAAGCTGTTCTGGCCTAGAATCCCACTCCGCATACCAAAGCCCTACACTTTTCCCAACTAATGGCAGTTCAAGCGAGTCTACAGAAGGCTCTTGCGTCACTTACTGCCTCTTGTATGCTCTCCTTATTTTCACAAAAAATCGCAATGTCGTCTGGATAGGCCAAAACTTTTATTTCATGCGATAATAACTGGTAACCCGTTATTTCTCATTGCTCAACACTCTTAAACAAAAGGGCTCTAAGTAAATTGCAAACAACAAGGTGGAGGCGAGACATTCTTATGGTCACTAGAACGCACGGCTATATCTTCGCTGAGTTTTCTGTTAATTACGAGTTTAGCCTTGCAATTATTGTATGCCATTTTCACACCGTCTCTTACTACCGCTCCTACATTGACGTAATCCAGCAATGCAAAACGTATGGTCTAACAAACCCTGTCCAAAGCGTTTTCCAAATCTGACTGAATCATGGCTATACGGCCACATGACGGATCACAGCACTCTAAAATTGTTCTTGCCGTATGACTATTGTTAAAGATACTTTTTCCTCTCATTCCACACGTTTGGTGGGCACGAACAATATCGGTAATTAGCGTTTGAAGTCTTTTTGCAATAATCTTCATGTACCCTTTGTAATCCTCATTTGTGAGACTTATGACCCTATAATTTTCTACCGACTGGAATCTTTCAGGGTCTTCAGTTTTCGGTATAAGTATAACATGACTTTTCCTAAAAGACATGGGCATTTGCTTAACGTCATATGCCTCCGTTATGATACGGTCAAGCATTTCTGAAATTTCTGTTTTGAAAAATCTATAAAAGGCAGCCCAGATGCCATCTGGTCCAGGTGTATTCTCGTTGCTAAGGTCATAAATCGCTTTCTGAACTTCTATTGCTATTGGCCCTCAAAGACCGATTTTAACGTCCTCGTCCAGTTTGGGCATAAGTGACAGAAAATCTTTTACAAAAGGATCTTGCACTTCTGCTTCGCTGCCCAACAAGCACCCATACCGTTCAAGGAAAGCCAGTTCGGTAATCTTCTGGTCCGACGAAACCATGAGGTGAAACCGTATTTCTTTGATCTCCTTTTTGGTAGCATATCTCATTTCTTCAGCAAGCGCGCGTTTGGTTGGTGTTTCTCCTACGAAGAACCGTTCCGCACGTGGCCTTACCACGGCGCCTTTATATCCTTCCTCGGCAGTGCATTCCATCTGTCTTTTCACTTCCTTAATTTCTTTTCTAAACAATCTGGGTATCGTGCTATCAGCATTTAAAAGATAGTCAAGTGCGGCTTGTAGCTCGTTTTCCTTTTGTTTTTCTTTGTATCGTAGGATGCTTGACCTCTGAATCGCGCGCATTTTTACTTCAGTTTCGAAATTCTCACAAACTGCGGTAAAGCTTGTGGTATCATTATGTAGAGCATCTTTGCACTTTTGGCTCACCAGTTTAACAAACGCTTCGTCTTTCAAAAGGTTTTCACTAATTTCCACACGTCCCAGTTAAACGCACTTGTTTTTCTTTTATCACCTACTTCGAACATTACAAGATTATGGTCACTAAAGCTAACGTGTTTCACTATGTAGTTGCTACAGAAAGCCAAGACACTCTGGGAAATGTACACGCGATCCTATCTAGCGTGGCTTTGAAGCAAAAAAATGTGTAAACTGCGCATGATTTCCGCGAAGAACATCACCAACGTCTACAAGGTCGCAGTCCTCTGTTAAAGCACGAAGCTGTAATGCACTTTTGTCACGAACGGGATTGCTACAAGCCGTGTCTTCGGGCATGCTAACGCAGTTGAAATAACCAAGTAACACGACAATTCTGTCAGAAAATAGCTACATAATCAAAAAAACATTTTCTGTCCGAACATGTATTAGGTGCGTATACACAAATAATTCGCCATTTTTTACCTTGCAGAGAAAAATCACAAAGTGCTAATCTGCCATCTTGAGAAGTTGTGACGCTTTCTTCAATAATACCAATATACCGTTTTAAAAGGATGACACATCCTCCAGACTTTCCTATGGCATGGTATACACAGACATTAAAATTTACTTTATAATTAACAACCATGCGGTCAGCCTACTCCTGGCTCTAAATTTTTTATTCTCGTAACGCTAAGATGTCGATATCATTTTCAATTAACAGTCGCTTTAACTGCACTTGTCGCTTTCTTGTCGTTAACCTTCTTACTTTCAGCCTACCTATCCGAAGCACTGACGGTAATTTAGAAGACATCGAATGTGAGGGATCAAGCCGACCGCAGTGCGATAGATTCACGATTCTGGGACTCAGACTCACTGTCTCAAGCCGCTCTGTAAGAAGTGGCCTCGCTGTGTGAAACGAGGCCGAAGCGTGTTCCTTGGCGGCACACATTGCCGACACACAGCGCTGCTCGTGCGACCCAGTTCAACAGTCGAGTGCTCTTCCGGTCAGCAACCCCGCTAACGCGGAGTCACTATCGGTGTGGTCCTTTTGTCTGGCGGCACGTTGGGTTTTACTTTAAGCGAACTTCTTCTGATGACTGGTGTCTTCAGGACTGGCTCACCAGTGCAGTCTTCGCCTTGCTTGCCGACGTCTTCATTCCGTTCACGCGGCCTCTTTGAGACAGCTGAAGTGCCACTTTGCCTCCGTCTTTGTCGGCGTCTTCCATGTTATTTCGAACTCATGGGTTTCCATGACGGTCGCAGGAACGCTTGTGTTGTCCGAGACTTTATCATCTTCTGCTGTTTCTTGTAGCTCGTTGGCTTTGCTGTCCTGGCATTCGTCCTTTCCTTCAGCGTTTTCAAAGGAGGGCTGCGTTAATGGCTTGCCGCCAGAGCTTTATGCATCCCCACCCCCGCTGGTGGATTCCTCCGCATCGACCTGCTCCGTGAGGTGCTATTTCACGGTGTCATTTCTACCGGACCCTGTTACGTTGGCGTAGCTACGCACCCACTGGGTCTCGTCGTGGCCATAGCGACAGCAGAGCCCGCAGCGTGGAACTCGGCACTCGCGCCGTATGTGACCCGTGCCGTGGCACCGAAGGCAGAGTGGCGCTCTTCCTGGTACGTCCACTAGTGCATGGTCTTCACTGACGCGGAGCTGGTGCGGCAGGTCTTTCACGGTGTAGCCAGCCTTCAGGCGCAGGGACACTAGAAGCGTGTGGGAACCCTTGTCATTATAGCCTGCCACACGCCACTTCTCCTTCGATATATTGCTAATAGTGCCGTAAGACGCCAGGGCAGTTCTCACGTCTTCGTCCGGTGTGGTGTGCAGAAGCCAATACAGCTTCATCCTGATGTCTTGGTTGCAGGGGTCTAGCACAACACACCGCTGCTCCTTAACGCTGAAGGCTGGGGCTGCCAAAATCTCCTGCTTGGTTTTTCCGTCTTTGAATGTTATCGCCCAGACGTGATTCATTTGACACGCCCCTAGGGATACAACTACCGGCATGAGCTGCAGACGGCCTAAAGCATCTCGGAAATGTTCGACACGGTATGTCTTTACACCAGCGTGCAAAAAACAGTAGTCGTAACGGTCGTACCTGAAGGCAACTGCGGTAAAATGATCTGGTATTCCTGCGACGTCGTATCGTTCAACCTGATGCCGCGACCTAGCGGGGCCGCTGAAACCGCCCCTGAGGAGCAAGACATTCTGCGTCCGCGCCGTAGGGTGGCCGCAAGTAGAATCGTTAAGCCACGAGGGCTGCACCTTTTTGGTAGGCATACTTTATTTTCAACTGCGTGTTTGGCTGCAAATTCCTAGTTGCCACGAAAGGAAGACAGATGCAGAGGAGTCGCGACATTTAACTCTTTACAGAGGAACATTTGCAAGGATAATGTTTCAAAAAAGGAAACGCGTACCCTCGGCGGGACTCGAATCCGCAATCCCCGGCTTAGGAGACCGATGCCTTATCCGTTAGACCACGAGGGCTACGCTTCTTTTTTTTTTTCTTTATTGCCTGCTTGTCATAAAACAAAAGTAGATACAGTGCATTGTCACTTTTAAAAGTGCTGTCACATCACTTTCAGCGCGTGAGGGGTTAAAAACGCAGTTGTTTCATCACAGATAGTTCCCCTAAAAGGGGGTACCGCTCAGGCTTTTCCGTTTGAACTGTGTACACTTCTCTCAAGTATTCTACACTCTCAATGAAATACCCTCGTGCCGGTCGCGAATTCAGGTCCTCGTTGCGCACGGCCATCCGCGTCCTCCACACGCTGTGGAGTACTAGTGCCATGAACATGTCGTAGGGCACACCCCCTACGGTCTTGACAGGCAGAAAACGGATGCCGTACGGGGTAATGGGCAAGTGTTTCTTCGAGGTCCTCTGAAGGACGTCCCAGAGAAAGACAGCATCACTTCAATCCTGAAATATGGGTTCAACTGTCTCCGGCTTTTTGCAGATGATGCAGTCTACAGCACAGGCAAGAAAAATGCCCTTTTCTTGCAACCAAGGTTTTGTAGGGAGTGTGCCACTATGTAGCTCGAAAAAGAACGTTTTGACTGATGGTCGTACAGACATCTTTTTAACTCTTCCTAAAACATCGTCCCCTGGACCTCTTGGGTACAGTGATCGGTATACAAGCAAAGGCAACATAGTTTCTTCAAGATCTTCGTATAATTCCTTACGCGTCACCTCATAGAGATATTCCATCGAAAAGCGTACTTTTAGGATTTCGAAAGCACCGATGATTTCACGCGTATAACCCCTTGGCCGTCTTTGTTCGACATTGACCGCTGAAGCAATAAATTGTGGAAAATAATTTGACAATCGCACATGTAACGTTGTTCTCAAGAAGCAATCGCTTTGATCGCGTAAGAAAATAAACCTAGCCACGATCTGCCGCAAGAAAAGGTGGACTAGGCCAAGCCCCCCACTGCGCACAGATCGAAACAAATTTGTGCGATTGGTTCTTTCCCACGTAGAACTCCAAACAAATACTGCCATCACTCTGTGCAGCTTTTGAACTGCATTACGAGTCATAGATAATACTTAAAGAACATACCACACTCGCGAAACAAGAAATATGTTGCACACAGTTGAGCGCGTAAACATTGAAAATTCTCGACCACCCTATTTTTTTGTCTTCTCGCGTAGTTGCTCCGTTTCATTCTTCCAATATTCTGTTGTCCCCCGATAGTGTTGGAGCGGTACGCCTAGATACATATCAGGCGTTACCGTCCATGTGACGTTTTCGAAGAAAGAGGGTGTATTTCGCCAATTTCCATGCCAGATACCGAGGCATTTACTCTAGTTAATTCTACTACCGGTGCACCCACAGAATATCTTCACATCATTTATTGCCACTCTGACACTTTCTTGATCATTGCAGAACACCACGATATCATCTGCATAACTAAGCACTTTGACTTCCGCCGTCATCAAGCGGAATCCACGAACTCATTCATTCTGAAGCACTTTTTGACGAAGAGGTTCTAGGTAAAGAGCGAAAAGTAATGCTGACGCAGGACGTCCTTGTTTTAAGCTTGATAAGACCTGAATGCTTTCACTGAGCTGTTTGTTCACTACAATCCTCGTAGTGCATCCAGTGTATGCCAATTGTACCCCCTGCAAAACTACAGGTCCCAGTTTTACGTAGTCGAGGATGCACAAAAGGATCCCGTGGCTCACGCGATCAAAGGCCTTCTCGAGATCGATTTGTAGCATGGTCACCCTACTCTCAATATCTTGACAACATTCTAAAATATTCCTTGTAACGTGAATATTCGTCGTTATAGATCTGCCTTTGATGCCGCAGGTCTGAAGGGGCCCTACTATTTCTTGAATAACAGTTTGAAGTCGCCTGGCCAACACACCCATAAAGAGTTTATAATCAACATTGACTAAGGTTATCGGCGGATATGATCCGCGAAACTGCTGTTTCGCGAGATCTTCTGTTTTGGGAATCAACACTGTGTGCGATCTGCGGAAGGAGGCTCGCAATTCTTTCTTTTCATATGCCTCGTGTAAGACTTCACATAAGGCTTCTGCCTTAGGGCTTTTAAATTTCTTATAGAAAGCTGCGCTTAGGCCATCTGGACTAGGTGCCTTTCCAGAGGTAATTTTTTCAATTGATTTTTCAATTTCTTTGACGGTGATAGGTGCCTCTAAGCTTGCCTTTATGTCGTCGTCGAGTTGCGGCATAAGTGATAAGAATTCATCTTTGAATGTGCTACTGCCCTGTTTGATGCTTCCTAATAATTCGCGATAATGTTCCACAAGCGCTTGTTCAATTATTGCTTTATCGCTTGTGACGACGTTTTGATATTCTATCGCCTTGATTTCGTTTTTAGTCGCGTAGCTCCTCTCGTCTGCCAGCGCACGTTTCGTGGGCATCTCGCCACACCAAAGCTATTGGGCGCGTGCGCGCACCACAGCTCCCTTGTATCTTTTTACGTCTATAGACTCCAACTTTCTTTTCACATCTTTAATTTCTTTACTGCGCATGCCCGGTTGCACACATTCTTGACAGAGTAAAAAATCTAACTGGCACTGCAACTGATTTTCTTCTTTCATTTGGCGGTGTTTTATACAAGATGCTATTTCAATAGCTTTCATATTTACTTTTTCTTTAAAAGACTCCCATGTATGAATTAAACTGCCCATGTTACACTCGAATACTTCTTCTAATTCAGTTTTAACGTTCTCTACAAACGTGTCATCATCGAGTAGCTTGTCGTTCAATTTCCACAGGTCCCAGCTAAACCTCTGCTTTTCTTTCTTATTGATGGTGAACATGACTAGGCTATGGTCGCTGAAAGATACGTGCTTCACACTGTAATTTCGGCACAAGGGAAGTAGCACAGTAGACACGTAGGCTCTGTCAAGCCTCGCCTGACTGCTAAGCTGGTGATGTGTGTATTGGGTGCTCTGAGACAGCACACCTCCTACGTCGTCCAACTCTCGCTCGCGAACCATTGCATTCAACAACAATGCGCTATAATCACGCACCGACGCTTTGCTTGCCCTATCTTTGGGAGTGCAAACACAGTTGAAATCGCCCAGAAAAAAAACTGTTCTATCACAGGACAAGTGCACTTCAAGATTTGCGAAAAATATTTTTCGCTCTTGCTCCCTATTTGGAGCATATGCACAAACAATCCGCAAACTCGTCCCAGAAAAGGAAAAATCACACACAATTAATCGTCCCGATTGATCAATATGTAAACATTCTACTGCAATGCCAATGCTATTCTTCATAAAGAGCAAGCAGCCACCGGATGTGCCATGAGAATGGCTGACACATACATTGTATCGGGAGCGAAAAGGCGAAAGCATGCGGTCTGTCTGCTCTTGGGACTCGATTTTCGTTTCCTGCATGGCGGCAATATCAACGTCGTTCCCAAGAAACAAACGACGCAACTGACACTGCCGCCTCCTAGACCCAAGTCCTCTAATGTTGAGCATTGCTACGTGTAAGGCTATTTCTAATTTAAAGAGCATGTTGTTATTGCTATGAGCAGGCCTACCTCACGGTTCCTACTTGAATGCTCACCAGAAAACGAGGAAATCGTACGTCGTACAGGCGTCTCGGCTGTTTTCATGTTTTTCAGTCACCTGTCCCCCACAACACTTTCACTTTTGTCTGTTACTGATTACTTTCCCTCCAAAAATTATGACAGGCTCACCTACCCAGACGGTGATGACAGCAGAGGTGGCTTGGCCTCTGCCCGTGGGTCGACCAGAATTTTTGGACGCGGTTTGAAAGTCGGACGCGTAATCCCCGTTGTCTTCGTCGGTGGTTCTCCACCCTCGACGCCATCAGAAATACTTGTCTCGTCTCTGCTTTCATCCCAAGGGCGCTTGCCGGCCACGCCGCTGGCTGCGCTCTGGCTGTCGTCCATGTTTTCCTGTCCTGGTGTAGCCTCTCTCTCCTTGGCTGAAGTTTCACAGGACTGAGGCCTCTCTGAGGTCGTTGCATTCCCTGGTTGTAACTCCGACGGCTGGCCTGCAGGCTTCTGCCCCGTTGTCATGTTCCGCCTTTTTAGTGTGGCTGGTTCTGGCGTCACCAGCACTCTGTGGCGGGCTCTGTCGCCAGAACATACTACGTCTTCAGCGTCACCCTCGTCCATGAGTAGCCCGGACGCGTCGCCACCATCCACGGGCCTGGTGACGCTGGAATAGGAAAGTGTGCAGTCGTGCTCCTCATGACCGAACCTGCGGCAGCCGCCACAACGCAGTACTCGGCAGTCCCGACGAATGTGCCCTTTTCCTCGGCAGCGTAGACAAACGGGCGCTCTGCCCGGCACAACAACAAGGGCTTGCTCGCCGCTCACGTTCACTTGATGAGGCAGGTCGTCAATTTTAAGGCCCACCTTCAACCTGAGCGTTACCAGACGGGTCGTTGATCCTTTCTCGGCCACGCCGTGTGCCCGCCATCGCTCCCTGCTGACTTCCGTCACTTGGCCTTACGGCGCTAACGCACGTTTTACGTCTTCGTCGAGTACATTGTGAAGCAGCCAATGTACCTTCATCCGCACATCTTGGTTTGCTGGGTCAATGACGAGGTAGCGGGAATTTTTCACCTTGAGGTCTCCGACGCCAAGGATTCCTTTCAGAACATCCATATTCTTGAACGTCACCGCCCACACATGGCTCATACGATACGCCCCCAAGGAAACAACCTCGGGGAAAAGCGTTACACGAGCCAATGTGTCGCGGAATTCTTCCACTCGGTATGGCCGGCAACAGACGTCATAATGTAAAAAAAACAGTATTCAGAACAACTCGTCATGTAGGCAGGTTTGGCAATACAACATCGTAATCACTTTCAACGTCAAAAGACCTGCTACCGCGGCCGAAACGTGCAGCTGTAGCCACCCCTGAAGGGCCTGCCATCCTGCGTCCACTCAGCTCGGCTGCCGGAAGCAGAATCGCCACGAGGGCTACACCTTTGCGGTAGGTATTTACAAATGCGTGGTTGGCTGGAAATTCCGAGTCGCCACAAAAAGAAGACAGACGCAGAGGAGTCCACGCAGTTAACTATTTACAGATAAACTTTTGCAAGGATAATGTTTCAAAAACGAAACGCGTACCCTCGGCGGGACTCGAAATCGCAATCCCCGGTTTAGGTGACCGATGCCTTATCCGTTAGGCCACGAGGGCTACAACTTTGCGTTAGGCATACATTATTTACAACTGCGTGGTTGGCTGGAAATTCCGAGCTGCCACAAAAAGAAGACAGATGCAGAGGAATAATAACATAATATTTGGCGTTTTACGTGCCAAAACCACTTTCTGATTAAGAGGCACGCCGTAGTGGAGGACTCCGGAAATTTTGACCACCTGGGGTTCTTTAACGTGCACCTAAATCTAAGCACACGGGTGTTTTCGCAGTTCGCCCCCATCGATATGCGGCCGCCGTGGCCGGGATCCGATCCAGATGCAGAGGAGTCCACGCAGTTAACTATTTACAGAGAAACTTTTGCAAGGATAATTTTCAAAAAAGAAACGCGTACCCTCGGCGGGACTCGAACCCGCAATCCCCGGTTTAGGAGACCGATGCCTTATCCGTTAGGCCACGAGGGCTACAGCTTTGCGGTAGGCGTACATTATATACAACTGCGTGGTTGGCTGGAAATTCCGCGTTGCCACAATAAGAAGACTGATGCAGAGGAGTCCACGCAGTTAACTATTTCCAGAGAAACTTTTGCACGGATAATGTTTCAAAAACGAAACGCGTACCCTCGGCGGGACTCGAACCCGCAATCCCCGGTTTAGGAGACCGATGCCTTATCCGTTAGGCCACGAGGGCAGCACCTTTGCGGTAGGTATACTTTATTTACAAATGCGTGGTTGGCTGGAATTTCCGAGTAGCCACAAAAAGAAGACAGACGCAGAGGGGTCCACGCAGTTAACTATTTACAGAGAAGCTTTTGCAAGGATAATGTTTCACAAAAGAAACGCGTACCCTCGGCGGGACTCGAACCCGCAATCCCCGGTTTAGGAGACCGATGCCTTATCCGTTAGGCCACGAGGGCTTTTTTTTTTTTCTTTATTGCCTCCTTAGACGTTAACACACAAAAAAAAAACAAATCCATATACACAGTGCACCCACATCACATCAGGTGGGATGGTCGCTAAAATTTCTTGAGGCACACCAGCTCATCAAGGATGCTAACCCAGTCTGGGGTTTCGCTTTGTGCACGATACACTTCTCGTAATAGTGACATACTTTCAATGAAGTTCTCTCGCGCAGAGCACACATTCACATCAGCATGACGTACAGCCATTCTTGTTTTCCACAAACTGTGGAGACCCAGCAACATGAACATGTCGAACGGTGGCCCGTCATCGCTTTCAACTGGAAGGAACCGAATTCCATAGGGGTTTATGGGGAGTTCTTTTTTAAAAGTGCGCTGCAAGATGTCCCAGTGAAAGACAGCGTCCCAACACTCAATGAAGGCGTGTTCAGTTGTTTCAGGCTTTTTACACAGCCGGCAATCGGTAGTCCAGGGTACGAATATTCCTTTCTGTTCTAGCCATACTTTAACGGGGAGGGTGTTCGTGTGTAGGTGGAAAAAGAAAGTTTTCGCAGCAGGTCTTACAGGCATCCTTTTGACTCGTTTCAGCACATCTTTTCCTGGGCCTCCACAATAAACACTCCTATACAGTGGGATAGGTAACATACTGTCAACTAAATCTGCGTACAGTTTCTTTCTTCTCACTGAGCACAAGTACTCCAGCGAAAAACGTGCGCAGAGTATTCTAAAAGATGCAACGACTTCACGATAGTACCCAGTCGCTCTAGTGATAGCACTAGATGTGGACACAACAAATTCAGGCAGTTCTGTTGCCATTTTCGCCTGAATGACCGTACGGAGGAAAACATTTCTTTCATCTCGCAGGAAGATGAACCGCGATACGATCTGTCTAATGAACAAGTGTGAGAGCCCAAGGCCCCCATTTCGAACTGTGCGAAAAAGATTTGTTCGACTGGATCGCTCCCAAGTGGAGTTCCAGATGAAGGTAGCAAACACTCGATGCATTTTTTGAACGTTTACACGGGACATGAACATTACTTGCAGTATGTACCAAACTTTGGCAATTAAAAATATATTGCAAACTGAAGCACGTGCAAACACTGACAATCCCCGGCCCTGCCATCCTTTTATCTTTTCTTTCATTGATTCTATTTGGCCGGTCCACAACTGTGTCGAGTCCCGATAGTGCTCAAGGGGCACTCCTAGATACAGTGGAGGCACTGTAGTCCACTGCATACCGGCGAATTTTGTGGGTGTCGCGTCCCAGCTTCCATGCCATATCCCAACACTTTTTTCGAAGTTTATCTGGGCACCAGTGTACCTAGAAAAGGATCTTGCAAGGCGGACAGCCTCGACCACGCTTTCCCTGTCTTCACAAAAGACGGCGACGTCATCTGCATAAGCTAGCATTTTAACTTCTGCGGCGTGCAGCCTAAAACCACGAATGTTTTCATTCCGTATGACTGCCATACAAAAGGGTTCGAGGTACAGGGCAAAAAGCAAGGGAGACAAGGGACAGCCTTGCCGTACAGACGAGCGGAGTGGCACCCGCGAACTAAGACACTTATTAACTATAAGCTGCATGTAACAGTCTTCATAAGCCATTTTAACGCCATCTACAATGACGCTCCCAACATTACAGTACTGCAGTATAGCGAAAAGCACCTCATGTGACACCCGGTCGAACGCCTTCGCAAGGTCTAGCTGCAACATGTCCACCCGACCCCCAATGGCATCGCAACATTCAAGCACATTCCTTGCAATGTGGGTGTTCGTGAAAATGGTGCGGCCTTTAATGCCACACGTCTGGTGTGGCCCTACAAGCTGCTGAATCACGCTTTGAAATCGTCGAGCCAGTACTTTCATAAATATTTTGTAATCTGTGTTGGTCAGACTTATCGGTCTGTATGAACTTACTGAAAGGAGCTTTTCCCGTTCATCGGTTTTCGGAATTAATACTATGTGCGAAGTCTGGAATGAGGGCGGTACTTTTTTAAATTCATACGCCTCTGAGAGTAGTCGGTGCAATATACACGCAAACTCCTGACTGAATGCCTTGTAAAAAGCGGCGCCTAGGCCGTCCGGCCCTGGCGATTTGCCTGATGGCAGTTCTTCTATCGCCCTTTCAATCTCGGACACAGCTATTGGTCTCTCAAGACTTTCTCTAACGTCGTCATCCAACCTTGGCATCTCGCTCATGAATTCACTCTCGAAGGCCAGTCCAGAAGGAGTCACATTGCCGAACAATTCGCGATAGTGTTCCACAAAAGCTTTCTCAATCGACGAAGCGTCTGACGTCACCTCGTTTTGAAGACGTATCTGTTGGATCTCATTTCTTGACGCGTGACGCTTTTCATCGCTCATTGCCCGTTTGTTTGGTATCTCACCCATCCATAGGCGTTCGCTTCTAGCGCGTATAACTGCTGCTTTGTATCGCTCGGCGTCGATAACTTCAAGCTCGTGTCTTACTTTCTTTACGTTTTCAGCTAATAGATCGTGACCCGCATTTTGTGCGCTTGACAGATATTCTAGCTGTCTTTGCAGCTCTCTTTGTTTCTGTAATTTATCGTGCTGAAGGCTGCTTCCTCTTTCTATTGCAATGAACTTAACTTGAATCTTAAATTCCTCCCATGTGGCAGTAAAATATTCACCCTCATTTGTCATCAACTCTGTTATCTTTTCCTTAACTCTGCGCACAAATGGTTCATCATCAAGCAGCTTTTCGTTGAATTTCCACGTGTTCCAGTTGAATCGTGTTCTTTTAACTTTTTCCCCAATCGAGAAGCTTACCAGGCTATGGTCCGTGAACGATTGCGGTGCGACGTTATAACTATTACAAAGGGTGATCAAGTCGTCAGAAACATACACTCTGTCCAGCCTTGCTCGGCTATTTCGCTGAATGTGCGTGTACTGCGGAATCATACCATCAGTGAGGACTAGGCCCACATCTTCTAAGTTGTGGTCTTCAATTAGTCTGCTCAAAAGGAGAGCACTTTTATCGCGAACCCTTTCCCTTTTTAGTCGGTCTTCCGGAGAACACACACAGTTAAAATCACCAAGTAATATGACAAAGCGATCACATCTTAGATATTGCTCGATACATTCAAAAAACAAAAATCGATCATTCACATTGTTTGGCGCATAAACGCATACGAGCCGCCACAAATCGTGGGAAAAAGAAAAATCTACAATAAGCAAGCGGCCAGTTTCAGAAACAGTTACACTTTCTTCAATAATACCAGCACTCTTCCGTATTAACAACGCACATCCGCCTGATGTGCCATTCGCATGGCACACGCACACATTGTAATGCGCCGTGAAAGGCGTCACCATGCGATCGGTCTGCTCTTGGGTTTCGACCTTAGTTTCTTGTAAGGCAACTACATCGAGTTCCTTCTCCATACACAAGCGGCTAAGTTGATACTGCCTCCTTCGCGCTCCAAGGCCACGGACATTTAACGTGGCAACTCTCAGTGCTCTCTCTAGTTTCACCGCCATTTATCTGCAAAAGCAAGCCGATCGCACGGTGTCGCTGAAGAACAAGCGATCCAGACACACTGTAGAAAAATTTGCATGCATAACTTTTGCACTGAAAACCGCTCGATCCACACGCGTACCTTTAGAGCGTACGCGAAGCCCGATTCCAAAAAGGACGCCATCTCTTCACGACGTTAGTCCGGGCGCCCCAGTAGGCGCCGAGTCCTACTTAGGCGGTTTTGCCGCCGGCCGTCTGTCCGGCGGGATGTTTGGCTTCGGGCGCACGGGCACACGACGACCCGCCTGCGCTTTTGGCGGCGGCTCGTCTTTGGCCCCGTTGTCAAGGTTGCCGTCCAGGCTGCCGTCCAGGTTGCCGGTCGAGTCCCTCGCTCTTTTCATAGCCACATTGCTTGCACTCGATTCTTCGACGTCCATCAAGGGAGTTGCCGGTCCGTGCTCCGTGGCGGCCTCCTCGGCAGTGGCGGATTTTGCGGCCGATTCTTCTTTGGCTCCTTCGTCGCATGGCCTTTGCACTGCATCTTTCGGGCTCGTAGGCAGCACATTTACCACCTTCGTGGCTTTAGCAGCCGGCACATAAGGTGTTGCAACTATGTCCGCCGGTGGTACTAGCACGCGGGAAGCCTCATCAACGTCAGCCTCATCCATTAACAGGTCAGCCACGTCCTCTCGAAGCGCAGGTCCTCCGACGGATGCGTAAGTCTTAACACATTCCGTATCCTGGTGGCCGTAGCGACGGCATACTGCACATTTCGGGACGCGGCAGTCACGTCGGACATGTCCGGTGTTTCGGCACTTCAGGCAAAGGGGTGCTCTGCCCGGTACCACAACTAGGGTCTGCTCACCAGCTACACGAAGTTGATGGGGCAGGTCTTCTACGGTCATACCCGTCTTCAGAACCAGGGACACCGCCCGTGTCGACGATGCTTTATCTTGAACTCCTTGAACACGCCACTTTTCATGGAAAACGTCCGTGACCTTTCCGAACGGTAACAGGGCTGTCCGTATATCCTCGTCCGACACGTTATGAAGCATCCAATGCAACTTCAGCCGCACGGCCTGATTGGCAGGATCAACGACAATGCACCGATGTTCATTCACCTTGAGGTTCTTGGCGCTTGAAAGCTTTTTCACGCCTTCGTCGCTCTTGAAAGTAACCGCCCAAACGTGGCTCATCTGATACGCCCCTAGGGCGATGACATCGGCAAGTAGGCCTAAGCTAGCCAACGCATCTCGGAAATGTTCCACACGATACGGCCTGGCACGCACATCCGCATGCAGAAAAACTGTATTTAAAACTATCCGACCTGTCGGCAATTGAGGCAGCAAAACTTGGTATTCCGGGTCTTCTGAGGCAAACCTCCTGGTACCGCGGCCCTGCTGGGCCGCTGAAGCCGCTCCTACGGAGCTCATGATCGGCACGTCCGCTCGCTAGCGCGGCAGAAAGCCGAATCCCTTAGGCCACGAGGGCTACACCTTTGCGGTAGGTATACATTATTTACAAATGCGTGGTTGGCTGGAAATTCCGAGTTGCCACAAAAAGAAGACAGACGCAGAGGAGTCCACGCAGCTAACTATTTACAGAGAAACTTTTGCAAGGACAATGTTTCACAGAAGAAACGCGTACCCTCGGCGGGACTCGAACCCGCAATCCCCGGTTTAGGAGACCGATGCCTTATCCGTTAGGCCACGAGGGCTACACCTTTGCGGTAGGTATACATTATTTACAAATGCGTGGTTGGCTGGAAATTCCGAGTTGCCACAAAAAGAAGACAGACGCAGAGGAGTCCACGCAGCTAACTATTTACAGAGAAACTTTTGCAAGGACAATGTTTCACAAAAGAAACGCGTACCCTCGGCGGGACTCGAACCCGCAATCCCCGGTTTAGGAGACCGATGCCTTATCCGTTAGGCCACGAGGGCTACACCTTTGCGGTAGGTATACTTTATTTACAAATGCGTGGTTGGCTGGAAATTCCGAGTTGCCACAAAAAGAAGACAGATGCAGAGGAGTCCGCGCAGTTAACTATTTACAGAGAAGCTTTTGCAAGGATAATGTTTCACAAAAGAAACGCGTACCCTCGGCGGGACTCGAACCCGCAATCCCCGGTTTAGGAGACCGATGCCTTATCCGTTAGGCCACGAGGGCTACACCTTTGCGGTAGGTATACATTATTTACAAATGCGTGGTTGGCTGGAAATTCCGAGTTTCCACAAAAAGAAGACAGACGCAGAGGAGTCCACGCAGCTAACTATTTACAGAGAAACTTTTGCAAGGACAATGTTTCACAGAAGAAACGCGTACCCTCGGCAGGACTCGAACCCGCAATCCCCGGTTTAGGAGACCGATGCCTTATCCGTTAGGCCACGAGGGCAGCACCTTTGCGGTAGGTATACTTTATTTACAAATGCGTGGTTGGCTGGAAATTCCGAGTTGCCACAAAAAGAAGACAGATGCAGAGGAGTCCGCGCAGTTAACTATTTACAGAGAAGCTTTTGCAAGGATAATGTTTCACAAAAGAAACGCGTACCCTCGGCGGGACTCGAACCCGCAATCCCCGGTTTAGGAGACCGATGCCTTATCCGTTAGGCCACGAGGGCTACACCTTTGCGGTAGGTATACTTTATTTACAAATGCGTGGTTGGCTGGAAATTCCGAGTTGCCACAAAAAGAAGACAGATGCAGAGGAGTCCGCGCAGTTAACTATTTACAGAGAAGCTTTTGCAAGGATAATGTTTCACAAAAGAAACGCGTACCCTCGGCGGGACTCGAACCCGCAATCCCCGGTTTAGGAGACCGATGCCTTATCCGTTAGGCCACGAGGGCTACACCTTTGCGGTAGGTATACTTTATTTACAAATGCGTGGTTGGCTGGAAATTCCGAGTTGCCACAAAAAGAAGACAGATGCAGAGGAGTCCGCGCAGTTAACTATTTACAGAGAAGCTTTTGCAAGGATAATGTTTCACAAAAGAAACGCGTACCCTCGGCGGGACTCGAACCCGCAATCCCCGGTTTAGGAGACCGATGCCTTATCCGTTAGGCCACGAGGGCTACACCTTTGCGGTAGGTATACATTATTTACAAATGCGTGGTTGGCTGGAAATTCCGAGTTTCCACAAAAAGAAGACAGACGCAGAGGAGTCCACGCAGCTAACTATTTACAGAGAAACTTTTGCAAGGACAATGTTTCACAGAAGAAACGCGTACCCTCGGCGGGACTCGAACCCGCAATCCCCGGTTTAGGAGACCGATGCCTTATCCGTTAGGCCACGAGGGCAGCACCTTTGCGGTAGGTATACTTTATTTACAAATGCGTGGTTGGCTGGAAATTCCGAGTTGCCACAAAAAGAAGACAGATGCAGAGGAGTCCGCGCAGTTGACTATTTACAGAGAAGCTTTTGCAAGGATAATGTTTCACAAAAGAAACGCGTACCCTCGGCGGGACTCGAACCCGCAATCCCCGGTTTAGGAGACCGATGCCTTATCCGTTAGGCCACGAGGGCTACACCTTTGCGGTAGGTATACTTTATTTACAAATGCGTGGTTGGCTGGAAATTCCGAGTTGCCACAAAAAGAAGACAGATGCAGAGGAGTCCGCGCAGTTAACTATTTACAGAGAAGCTTTTGCAAGGATAATGTTTCACAAAAGAAACGCGTACCCTCGGCGGGACTCGAACCCGCAATCCCCGGTTTAGGAGACCGATGCCTTATCCGTTAGGCCACGAGGGCAGCACCTTTGCGGTAGGTATACTTTATTTACAAATGCGTGGTTGGCTGGAAATTCCGAGTAGCCACAAAAAGAAGACAGACGCAGAGGAGTCCACGCAGCTAACTATTTACAGAGAAACTTTTGCAAGGACAATGTTTCACAAAAGAAACGCGTACCCTCGGCGGGACTCGAACCCGCAATCCCCGGTTTAGGAGACCGATGCCTTATCCGTTAGGCCACGAGGGCAGCACCTTTGCGGTAGGTATACTTTATTTACAAATGCGTGGTTGGCTGGAAATTCCGAGTAGCCACAAAAAGAAGACAGACGCAGAGGAGTCCACGCAGTTAACTATTTACAGAGAAGCTTTTGCAAGGATAATGTTTCACAAAAGAAACGCGTACCCTCGGCGGGACTCGAACCCGCAATCCCCGGTTTAGGAGACCGATGCCTTATCCGTTAAGCCACGAGGGCTACACCTTTGCGGTAGGTATACATTATTTACAAATGCGTGGTTGGCTGGAAATTCCGAGTTGCCACAAAAAGAAGACAGACGCAGAGGAGTCCACGCAGTTAACTATTTACAGAGAAGCTTTTGCAAGGATAATGTTTCACAAAAGAAACGCGTACCCTCGGCGGGACTCGAACCCGCAATCCCCGGTTTAGGAGACCGATGCCTTATCCGTTAAGCCACGAGGGCTACACCTTTGCGGTAGGTATACATTATTTACAAATGCGTGGTTGGCTGGAAATTCCGAGTAGCCACAAAAAGAAGACAGACGCAGAGGAGTCCACGCAGCTAACTATTTACAGAGAAACTTTTGCAAGGACAATGTTTCACAAAAGAAACGCGTACCCTCGGCGGGACTCGAACCCGCAATCCCCGGTTTAGGAGACCGATGCCTTATCCGTTAGGCCACGAGGGCAGCACCTTTGCGGTAGGTATACTTTATTTACAAATGCGTGGTTGGCTGGAAATTCCGAGTAGCCACAAAAAGAAGACAGACGCAGAGGAGTCCACGCAGCTAACTATTCACAGAGAAACTTTTGCAAGGACAATGTTTCACAAAAGAAACGCGTACCCTCGGCGGGACTCGAACCCGCAATCCCCAGTTTAGGAGACCGATGCCTTATCCGTTAGGCCACGAGGGCAGCACCTTTGCGGTAGGTATACTTTATTTACAAATGCGTGGTTGGCTGGAAATTCCGAGTAGCCACAAAAAGAAGACAGACGCAGAGGAGTCCACGCAGTTAACTATTTACAGAGAAGCTTTTGCAAGGATAATGTTTCACAGAAGAAACGCGTACCCTCAGAGGGACTCGAACCCGCAATCCCCGGTTTAGGAGACCGATGCCTTATCCGTTAGGCCACGAGGGCTACACCTTTGCGGTAGGTATACATTATTTACAAATGCGTGGTTGGCTGGAAATTCCGAGTTGCCACAAAAAGAAGACAGACGCAGAGGAGTCCACGCAGTTAACTATTTACAGAGAAGCTTTTGCAAGGATAATGTTTCACAAAAGAAACGCGTACCCTCAGAGGGACTCGAACCCGCAATCCCCGGTTTAGGAGACCGATGCCTTATCCGTTAGGCCACGAGGGCATTTTTTTTTCTTTATTGCCAGTACTCGACATAACACAACACAAATTCCTAAATGATATAAACAAAGACCAAAGAAGCAAAAAGGGATGAATACACAAACGGAACAAGGAACAGTAATATTTACATTCGCTGCCGTCCGCTACTGTGGCACGACGTTGTCGGATTAAAATTCCTTTAGTGCTGTAAGGGGTTCAACCCTCGACAGCCACTCAGGAACAGGCTGTTGCATCTTCATCACTTCCACATACCGTTGCATGGATTCACAAAAGTACAGACGCGCCGGTCGGGCATCCGGGTCACAATGGTAACCCGCCATTCTTGCGCGCCATAAACAGTGGAGGCCCGTAAGCATGATCAGGTCGTACGGGAAACCTTCGTCGTCATATACTGGCAGAAACCTGATTCCGTGGGGATCTATAGGTAGCTCCTTTTTTAGAGTCCTTTGTAACACGTCCCAGAAAAAGACCCCTTCCCAACAGTGGATGAAGACATGATCTATGCTTTATGTTTTTTTACATATAAGGCAGTGGGTTCCCCATGGCATGTAGAACCCACGTTGTTCAAGGAAGAATTTAACAGGTACAGTACCAGTGTGTAATTTAAAAAAGAACGATTTAGTGGCTGGTTGAACTGGCATCTTCTTCACCCTTTTCAATACATCTAGGCCTGGGCCTCCACTGTACGGGGCTCTGTACATAGGTACTAGCAAAACACTGTCACATAAATCACGATATAACTTTTTCCGTTTTACACTCCACAAATATGCACTTGAAAAACGAACACGCAAAAAGGAAACACTCTGAACTATTTCCCGAAAGAAACCACGGACTGGTCCTGGCATTATTTCCGTACCTACAACGAATTCGGGAAGTGATCTTGACAGCCTCATTTGGATCACCGTGCGCAGAAATGGGTCGTTTGTATCTCGAAAGAAGGAGAATCTATTCACCAGTTGACGCAGGAAGAGGTGCGCCAACCCCAGACCACCATCCTTCACGCGCCGGAAGAGATTATCTCGGCTACATCGCTCCCAGCTTGATGCCCACACGAATACAGCGAACACGCGGTGCAGTTTCTGCACATTAATACGAGAGCACTGTAGTACCTGCATTACGTACCAGATCTTTGTCACGAGAAACATGTTGCACGCTGTAGCTCTCGCGAATATTGACAAGTAACAGGCGTTCCATCGGTCGGCTTTTTCTTTTAGTTGTTTTGTCCGCTCCTTCCAGTACTCGCTACTGTCCTTGTAGGCATCAAGGGGTGCTCCAAGGTACTTCACTGGCGTCGTGACCCAGTTTACGTTCGAAAAGTGGTCTGGTGTAGACGCCCATCTTCCATGCCAAAACCCCAAACATTTCTGCCAGTTAACGTAGCTGTTAGTGACGTTACCAAACTTTTTGACGATATTCACAGTATTCAATACACTTTGTTTGTCCTTACAGCACACAGCCACATCGTCAGCGTATGCCAGTAGCTTCACTTCTGCTGATTGAAGACTAAACCCCTTAATACATTCATTTTCAATGATGGCCAGACATAGCGTTTCTATGTAGACACAAAACAGGAGTGGACTGAGTGGACAACCCTGGCGAACGGAGCGCTTCACGTTAATGGGGGCCCCCAACATCTGATTAACTATAAGTCTGGTATAGCAGCTCCGGTACGCCATGGTCACCCCTTCAGTGATTATGTGGCCAAAATTAACGTGTTCAAGGATGGTAAGCAATATGTCGTGAGAAACACAATCAAACGCCTTCTCCAAGTCTAGCTGGAGGATGGCTACTGCATCGCACATGGCGTCACAACACTCCAGCACACACTTCATTTTATGGATGTTAGTGAAAATGGTTCTTCCACGAATACCACACGTCTGGTGTGGGCCGACTACTTCCTGAATAACTGACTGGACCCGTCGTGCCAACACCTTCATCAATATTTTGTAGTCACAGTTAGTAAGCGCTATGGGTCTGTAGGAGGAAAGTTGCTTGAGCTTTTCGGTCTCTTCTGTTTTCGGTATTAGTACTGTATGGGACTGGCCAAAGGATGGTGGAAGTATTTTCAGTTCATATGCTTCCTTGAAAACTGCTGTTAAGATAGGAGCTAGGTGGCTTTTGAATGATTTGTACCATGCGGCACAAAGACCGTCTGGACCTGGCGACTTCCCAGGATTCAGGTCTTCGATGGCTTTCATCACTTCATGTTCTGTTAATGGTCGTTCTAAGGTTTCTTTAACCTCACTCGACAGCTGTGGGATTCGTTGCAAAAATAATTTCTTGAAATCGTGCATGTTGACAGGCCTGAATGTAAAAAGTTCTTTGTAATGCTCAAAGAAAGCACGCCCTATATTATTGTTATCCGTTAATACCACCCCTTCATATTCGATAGCCTCAATCTGCTTACGTCTCGAGTGCTTTTTTTCTAACCCCAGTGCTCTTTTCGTTGGCGTTTCCCCGCATGATAGCCTTTCTGCTCTGGCGCGCACTAGCGCACCTCGGAAGCGATCTTCGTCGAATACCTCGAGCTTCTTCTTAACGGCGCGCATATCTTGTTGATAGGCGCCAGGTTGCATGCATTCAAGCTTCGCAAATTTTTCTAGCAATGTTGTTAAATCCTTTTCTCTGGCCTTTTGTTCATATCGCAGTACGCTACTTCTTTCGATTGCCTTCAATTTAATGCTTTGCTTCAGCAACTCCCATTCCTCACCAAATTTCGTAGAACTGTCTGTTCCAAAAGAATTCAGAGTAGCCACTACATTTGCGTTAAAAGTTTCATCCCGTAACAGCTCTGCATTCAATTTCCACAGTTCCCAGACGAACTTGTTTCGTTCTTTCTTCCTGCCCACCGTGCATTTTACCAGGCAGTGGTCAGAATATGATATGGCCGTAACTGTGTAGCACTGGCATTTTTCAACTAAATCATATGAAAGATAGATACGGTCTAAGCGTGCGTGACTTGTGCCCTGAAAGTGAGTGTAGCTTACGTCTCCGTGACCGCGAAAACATTCTGCGATATCTTCTAATTCGAATTCGTGTGTGATCTGCGCCAGGATATCACTACTTTTGTCACAAACCACGCGACGCGTAGACCTATCCTCAGCTTTCAATACGCAGTTGAAGTCGCCTACACAGGCTATCATTTTTTGCACATGTAAATGATGCTTTAAACTCAAAGAAATTTGCCCTCTCTTGCACAGTATTAGGCGCATAAATGCAAAACACGCGCCATTGGACATTACAATAGCTGAAGTCACAAAAGACAAGTCGACCAGAAGTACAGGAGAAGTAACCATATATAACAAGACCAGGGAGCTTCCTCACGAACAGCACACACCCTGCCGAAGTCCCTAAGGCGTGGCTCACTACCGTATAGTAGTTATACGTGAACCTTTGCACCATGCTCCCGGTCTCCTCCTCGCCGTCTACCTTGGTTTCTTGCACGGCTAAAACGTCGAGGTCGTGGTCCACTAGTAGTCTGTAAACCTGACTCTGTTTCCTTTTGGCGGCCAGACCTCGAACGTTTAGCGTGCCGAGGCTAAGCGACGGGTTGGTAGCCATTATTGGTGAAAACCGGAGGGGAGAAGGCCCGGAGCATGGTGCTCACCTTAACGTCTAGCTGACCGCTAGACGCCTCCGTGGCCATCCGGCGGCCGTCGCCCGGGTTCCTCTTTGGTCGGCTTCGGGGTAAGCCTACGGTCAGTCTCCAAGTTCGGCTTAGGCTTGAGGGTGGAGCGCCTTCCAGGTAGCGTCTTAGCGGGTGGTGCCTCGGAGTCACCGCCAGCCTTTCCGTCGACTTTCTCCTCGTGCTGCAGGGATCTCTTGACCGGTGCCGAGACGGATTCGACGCGGGCGCTAGCAGGGGTCGCGTTGTTGTCCGCCTCTGCCTGCGTTGCATCCGTAGCTGGCTGGTGGCTCTCATTTTCATGCGGGGCCGTCTTCACGCTCTCGACTGTAGCTGCTGGTTCTTTGGGGGGAGGGATATTCCTTCCTCCTTCGGCTTGCTTGGTCGTCACGCCGGTTTCTGCCGCCACTTTGCCGTTTCCAGCTCCCGTGGCCGCTTCCTCCGCCTCGGTCACGTCCATTACATGGTCTAACGTCGACGGCTCGCTCTCCGCCGAACCCGCGGCTACTGCGTATGAACGCACACAGTCCGCGTCGTTGTGTCCAAAAAGCCTGCACCGCGAGCAACGGGGAACCTTGCATTCACGACGAACGTGGCCAGAGCCTCGGCAGCGCAGGCACTGCATGGGACGTCCTGGGGCTACCACCAGCGCAAGTTCGCCGGCGACGCGGATCTGGTGGGGCAGGTCGTCGACTTTCATTCCTGCCTTCAGCTGCAGCAGCACTGCTCGGGTCGTCGAGCCCTTGTCGGAAACGCCATCCACTCGCCAGCGCTCCCGGGTCACTTCCGTCACCTTGCCGAAGGAGGCCAGCGCGGTCTTGACGTCTTCGTCGTCCACCCCATGCAGAAGCCAGTGGATACGAAGCTTCACCTGTTGTTCCTTGGGGTCGATGACCAGGCAGCGACGCCCCTTCACCTGCAGCTCCTTCAGGGCCGCCAGCTTTTCGGCAGCCTCGGCTGTCTTCATCGTCACCGCCCATACATGGTTGATTTGGTATGCTCCAAGGGCGACGACGCCAGAGAGCATACCAACAGCTTGAAGCGCGTCTCGAAAATCTTCTACACGAAACGGGCGAACACGAGCGTCGCCGTGCAAAAAAACTGTGTTCAAAACAATACGTCCTGTAGGTAGGCGAGGCAAAATTATCTGGTAATCTTTATCTTCTTCCGTCGAAAGCCTGTTGCCGCGGCTAACAGCCGCATATGCCGCTCCATTGGAGCCCATGATCCCGCGATCCGTTCAGCTCGGGAGCCGGAAGCAGAATGGGCCACGAGGGCAGCACCTTTGCGGTAGGTATACTTTATTTACAAATGCGTGGTTGGCTGGAAATTCCCAGTTGCCACAAAAAGAAGACAGATGCAGAGGAGTCCACGCAGTTGACTATTTACAGAGAAGCTTTTGCAAGGATAATGTTTCACAAAAGAAACGCGTACCCTCGGCGGGACTCGAACCCGCAATCCCCGGTTTAGGAGACCGATGCCTTATCCGTTAGGCCACGAGGGCTACACCTTTGCGGTAGGTATACTTTATTTACAAATGCGTGGTTGGCTGGAAACTCCGAGTTGCCACAAAAAGAAGACAGATGCAGAGGAGTCCACGCAGTTGACTATTTACAGAGAAGCTTTTGCAAGGATAATGTTTCACAAAAGAAACGCGTACCCTCGGCGGGACTCGAACCCGCAATCCCCGGTTTAGGAGACCGATGCCTTATCCGTTAGGCCACGAGGGCTACACCTTTGCGGTAGGTATACTTTATTTACAAATGCGTGGTTGGCTGGAAATTCTGAGTTGCCACAAAAAGAAGACAGACGCAGAGGAGTCCACGCAGCTAACTATTTACAGAGAAACTTTTGCAAGGACAATGTTTCACAAAAGAAACGCGTACCCTCGGCGGGACTCGAACCCGCAATCCCCAGTTTAGGAGACCGATGCCTTATCCGTTAAGCCACGAGGGCTACACCTTTGCGGTAGGTATACATTATTTACAAATGCGTGGTTGGCTGGAAATTCCGAGTTGCCACAAAAAGAAGACAGACGCAGAGGAGTCCACGCAGCTAACTATTTACAGAGAAGCTTTTGCAAGGATAATGTTTCACAAAAGAAACGCGTACCCTCGGCGGGACTCGAACCCGCAATCCCCGGTTTAGGAGACCGATGCCTTATCCGTTAGGCCACGAGGGCAGCACCTATGCGGTAGGTATACTTTATTTACAAATGCGTGGTTGGCTGGAAATTCCGAGTAGCCACAAAAAGAAGACAGACGCAGAGGAGTCCACGCAGTTAACTATTTACAGAGAAGCTTTTGCAAGGATAATGTTTCACAAAAGAAACGCGTACCCTCAGAGGGACTCGAACCCGCAATCCCCGGTTTAGGAGACCGATGCCTTATCCGTTAGGCCACGAGGGCAGCACCTTTGCGGTAGGTATACTTTATTTACAAATGCGTGGTTGGCTGGAAATTCCGAGTTGCCACAAAAAGAAGACAGATGCAGAGGAGTCCACGCAGTTAACTATTTACAGAGAAACTTTTGCAAGGATAATGTTTCAGAAAAGAAACGCGTACCCTCGGCGGGACTCGAACCCGCAATCCCCGGTTTAGGAGACCGATGCCTTATCCGTTAGGCCACGAGGGCTACACCTTTGCGGTAGGTATACTTTATTTACAAATGCATGGTTGGCTGGAAATTCCGAGTTTCCACAAAAAGAAGACAGATGCAGAGGAGTCCACGCAGTTAACTATTTACAGAGAAACTTTTGCAAGGATAATGTTTCAGAAAAGAAACGCGTACCCTCGGCGGGACTCGAACCCGCAATCCCCGGTTTAGGAGACCGATGCCTTATCCGTTAGGCCACGAGGGCTACACCTTTGCGGTAGGTATACTTTATTTACAAATGCGTGGTTGGCTGGAAATTCCGAGTTTCCACAAAAAGAAGACAGATGCAGAGGAGTCCACGCAGTTAACTATTTACAGAGAAACTTTTGCAAGAATAATGTTTCAAAAAAGAAACGCGTACCCTCGGCGAGACTCGAACCCGCAATCCCCGGTTCACGAGACCGATGCGTTATCCGTTAGGCCACGAGGGCTTTTTTTTTTTGTTGCCTGTTTACAGCACAAACCAAGAACACATTCAAATGCTAAAACATGTCAACCACACTTTGGCTAACATATATTAAAATCGCTTCAGCTTGATCAGTTCATCAAGAATAGCCACCCACTCGGGAGGCTCACTCTGGACACGATATATTTCCCGAATATACGCGAAACTTTCGATGAAGTTTATTCTCGCCGGACGGGTATCGACATCCGAGTGTCGCATTGCCATTCTCGTTTTCCACAGACTGTGGAGGCCAAGGAGCATAAACGTATCGTACGGAACTCCTCCTTCGTTATCGATTGGCAAATATCGAATACCAAGAGGTGTAATCGGTAGTTCTTTTTTAAGTGTACGTTGTAAGACATCCCAATGAAATATTGGATCCCAGCAATCGATGAAAACGTGTTCAATGGTCTCTGGCTTTTTACAAAGTAAGCAGTTTACTGTCCGTGGCACATATATTCCTTTTTCGTCTAACCATGTTTTTACGGGTAGCGTGTTTGTGTGTAGCTTAAAGAAAAATGTTTTTTTGAGAGGGTCTAACTGGCATTTTTTTCACCCGTTTCAGTACATCATCTCCTTGGCCTCCCCAGTTTACAGACCTGTGCAATGATATTGGCAACATTGTGTCAACTAAGTCTTTATACAGTGTTTTTCTTGTCACAGAGCACAGATATTCCATGGAAAACCGCATACACAACATACGAAGTGAATCAACCACTTCGCGCAGATATCCCCTAATACTTCCTCCCGTCACATCACTGGTCGCTACAACATATTGCGGCAGTGCTTTTCCCAAACGGACTTGAATTACTGTGCGTGGAAAATCATTTCTCTGATCCCGAAAAAAAAGAAAACGCGACACAATTTGTCTGATAAACAAATGCGACAGGCCTAGCCCACCACTTCGAGCTGAACGAAACAAATTGGTTCTGCTTATCCTCTCCCAACTAGAAGCCCATATGAATACGGCAAAAACACGATGCATTTTTTGCACACATGAACGACACATTCATAACACTTGCATAATATACCACACTTTCGCTACTAAAAAGAGATTGCACACAGAAGCGCGTCCAAACAACGTGCGCAGCGAGGGACGCGGCAGTCGCGCCGGATGTGCCCTGTGTTGCGGCAACGAAGGCAGAGCGGTGCTCTTCCAGGAATCACCACGAGAGCTTCCTCACCGGCTATCCGCAACAGATGAAGCACGTCCCCCCCCCCCCAAGCCCTTCCTCGGCATCAGGGTGACCAGGCGCGTTGAAGAACCTTTATCCTGAAGTCCATGCACCCGCCACCGCTCTCTTGCCACATCCGTGACTCGGCCGTAAGGCGCCAGGGCTTCACGAATGTCCTCGTCCGGCACGTTGTGTAACATCCAGTGCAGCTGGAGGTGCATTGCTTGATTTCCAGGGTCGACGACAATGCATGGTCTATCCTTCACCTTCAAGTCCTTTGCCCGCAGCAGTTCTTTCACTGCGTCACTACTTTTGAAAGTCACGGCCCACACATGACTCATTCGATACGCCCCTAGGGCGACAACGTCAGACAGCAACTTCATGCTCGACAGCATGTCACGGAAGTTTTCCGCCCGGTATGGCCTTGCATGCATATCAGCATGCAAAAATAAAGTATTCGCAACAAGTCGCCCTGTTGGTAGTTGAGGCAGTAGCACCTGATAATCAGGATCCTCGTTAACAAAAAACCTAGAACCGCAGCCCTGCTGGGCCGCTGATGCCGCTCCGACGGAGCTCATGACAGCCACGTCCGTACGCTACAGTGGCCGGAAGTGGAATCGCCACAGATGCAGAGGAGTCGCGATATTTAACTCTTTACAGAGGAATATTTGCAAGGATAATGTTTCAAAAAGGAAAGGCGTACCCTCGGCTGGACTCGAACCCGCAATCGCCGGTTTAGGAAACCGATGCCTTATCCGTTAGGCCATGAGGGCTTTTTTTTTCTTTATTGCCTGTTTTATAACAAATACACGATTCACAGCTATTCTCCCCTGCGATTACAAAACAAAAAAGACAGTTCAATGTGCGGGTGTACCTTGTCGTTTAATTTTGGTTTAAGAAGGCTGAATGTTTGCAAGCTGTTCAAATGCTGTTAACCACTCAGGTGGTTCGCTGAGCGCTTTAAACGCTTCGCGAATGTACAATACATTTTCAGCAAAATATTCTTTGGCCGGTTTTGCGTCAACATCCTCATTACGCACCGCCATTCGTGTTTTCCACACGCTGTGCATGCAGAGTAACATCACCATATCACATGGCACGCCTTCTCTCTCTTCAAAAGGTAAAAAACGGATTCCAAAAGGTGTTAAAGGAAATTCTTTTTTTAGTGTCCTTTGTAGAATGTCCCAAAGGAAGACTGAGTCCCTGCACTCCAGAAAAATATGCTCCATTGTCTCCGGTTTCTGACATATCTGGCAATTCACACTCCAGGGTACAAAGATCCCCTTCTCCTGCAGCCATGGCTTGACAGGAAGCGTGCCAGTGTGTAGCATGAAAAAAAAAGTTTTTGTTGTTGCTCTTACAGGCATTTTCTTAACTCTTTTTAAAACATTCTGCTCACGCCCCAGTGCATATACTGCACGGTATATTGGTACTGGACACATGATATTAACTAAATCTCGGTATAATCGCTTTCTTGCGACTGTGTTCAGGTATTCCAAAGAAAAGTGTACTTTTAGAAAACGGAAAGAGCTTATCACTTCAAACAAAAAACCTCGGACAACCACTTGACGTATGCCATACGACGTCACAGCATATTCTGGCAGTGCGTCACCTAATCGCGTCTGGATAACGCACCGCAAAAAACAATCGCTTTCGTCGCGCAAGAACATGAAACGCGACACTACTTGTTTCAAAAATAAATGCGACAAACCCAACCCTCCTTTCTGCACAGCGTGAAACAGATTCAGACGACTCGTGCGCTCCCATCCTGATCCCCACACGAACATAGCAAAAACCCTGTGCAACTTTTGTACACACACTCGGGATATACATAAAACTTGCAACATATAAAACACTTTAGCGACAAGAAATAAATTGCAGACAGTGGCTCTCGTGAATATTGACAGATTCTTGCCTCCCCACTTCGTTGTTTGTGCTTTAGCCCGCTCAGTTTGTTCAGTCCATTGCGTCGTGGTATCGCGATAGTATTCCAAAGGAACACCAAGATAACTGGTTGGCGTATCTGTGAACGGTACTGTTTCTAACACTGCAGGCCGGCTGTCCCATTCACCGTGCCAGAAGCCTAAGCTTTTTGGCCAGCTTATGGCACTCCCCGTTAGACTGCAAAACTTTCTTGCATCCTTGACTGCCTCCCGAATGCTCTCTTGGTCAATGCAAAAAAGTGCGATGTCATCTGCGTAAGCTAGTATTTTTACTTCCTGAGTTAAAAGACGGTAGCCGCGAATGTTTTCGTTTTCTCGTACCTTCAAACAGAAAGGTTCAAGAAAAATCGCAAAAAGTAAGGGCGACAAAGGGCACCCCTGGCGCACACTGGATAATACTGGTATATTTTCGCTGAGTCTTTTATTGATTATTAGGTGAGCGGAACAGTTCTCATAAGCCATGGCTACTCCGTCCTGAATCACTTCGCCTACATTAATGTGTTTTAGCAGGGCAAGAAGTATGCTGTGAGCAACCCTGTCAAAAGATTTTTCTAGGTCTAACTGAACCATTGCTACACATTCGAGGTTCGCATCACAGCATTCCAATATACTCCTAGCGATGTGAATATTCGACAATATTGTTCTATTCCTGATACCGCATGTTTGGTGTGGGCCTACTATGGATTTAATAACTGACTGCATCCTTTTTCCGAGCACCTTCATGTAGATTTTACAATCCGAATTCGTAAGACTTATGGGCCTGTATCCAGCGACCGATTTCAGCTTTACCGTATCGGTGGTTTTCGGTATAAGCACAACATGACTTTTTCTGAATGATGGCGGCAAGTGCTTAGTTTCATGAGCTTCTGATATTACACAGTGCAGTATCTCGCTTATTTCGACCTTGAAAGTTTTATAGAAAGCTGCTCCTAGGCCGTCTGGTCCAGGAGCCTTTCCTTTACCCAAGTCTTCTATAGCTTCTGTAATTTCTTTCGCAGAGATCGGTCTCTCGAGTCCCTCTTTTATTTCGTCTTGTAATTTTGGCAGAAGTGTTAGAAAGGTGTTCACAAACTCTTCTGTTACGGGCACCTGCCTACCGAGCAACGCTCGGTAGTGTTCAACGAAAACTTTTTCAATTACTTCTGGGTCTTTTGACATTGTGTTGTTAAAACAAATTTCTTTTATTATGTTTTTGGATGCGTAACCCTTTTCGTCACTGAGCGCGCGCTTAGTTGGCGCCTCTCCCAGCCACAGCCTCTCGGATCGTGCGCTTATCGCGGCTCCTTGGTAAATTTGAGCGTCCACCCTTTCAAGTTCGCGTTTAATTTCTCTAATCTGTTTCGAAAACAATCCCGGTATTGTGCACTCCGCGTTTAGAAAATAATCGAGCATGCTTTGCAGTTCTTTCTCTCTTTGTTTAGCTTTATGACGCATCACACAAGCCCTCTCGATCGCACTCATTTTCACTTCAGTTTTAAACTGCTCCCACAGCTCAGCCCAATTTGTTGTAGCATCTATTTGCATTACGTCAATTTTTCCTTTTATCGTTTTCACAAACCATTCATCACTTAAGATCGTTTCGTTCATTTTCCACAGTTCCCAGTTAAAGTGAGACCCTCTATGTTTCGTGCCCAATGTACACGTTACTAGGCTGTGATCACTGAAGCTCACGTGCTTTACTGCGTAGTTAGTGACCGTTCGCGCAAGGTTTGCTGATACGTACAAACGATCTAGTCGAGCGTGACTCTGCCCTTGGAAATGAGTAAAAACAACACTGTTACCGCTTAATATGCTTCCAACGTCTACTAAATCATAGTCTGCCACGATTGCGCAGAGTTGATGCGCACTTGTATCCCGTATTATTTTACTGGGCACCCTATCTTCGGACATGCAAACACAATTGAAGTCACCAAGAAGAACAACATTTCTTTCACACGTCAGGTGTGACTCAACAAAGTTAAAAAAAAATTTCCTATCACTAATTTTGTTTGGAGCGTACACACAGACAATTCGCCAATCAATATTATTGAAAGAGAAATCACATAGGACCAATCGCCCATCTTGGGCCGACATTACACTCTGCGCAACAATACCTATTGAATTACGCAAAAATAAAAGACAGCCACCGGCCTTACCTACTCCATGACAAACACAAGTGTTGTAACGGGATTTAAAAACCTGAACCATTTTGTCCGTTTGCTCTTCGCTTTCAATTTTAGTTTCTTGAACAGCAAGAATATCTATGTCGTTTTCCAGCATCAGGCGACTTAATTGTGCTTGTCGCCGTCTAGCCGTTAACCCTCGTACGTTAAGCGTGCCAATACGTATTGCTATTCCATGATTATTTGCCATTGAAAGAGAAGAGCAAGCACAAACTACAATACATTTCGGAAATCAAAAACCGCCAAACTTACAAAAAACAAAACCCTGCACCATCATAAGCTCCGTCTCATACGGCGAAGGCATGACGTTACAAAATGCGCTACTCATCATTCACTTAAAGGTTCCGCAGCACCTAGTCCTTACTGAGCCTTCTACCGAACAGCACCCCGCTACCGCGGGGGAACTGTCGGCGTTGTCCGCTTATCTGGTGGGACAGTCGGCGTCTGTCGCCCGTCTGGTGGGACGGTCGGCGTCTGCCGACCACCTGGCGGATTGGTCGGCGTCTGGCGCCCCTCAGGTGGATGTTCTCGCGTCGGCCTCCTCTCGAGCGGAACGTTCGGCTTGGGCTTGAGTGTAGACCGCCGGAAAGAGGAAGCCTTCGTGGGTGGCCCTTCGCTGCTGACACCGTCGTCTTGCTCAAGCCTGACATCTTGATCGGGTATTTCGCGAGGTCTCTTTGAAACGGCGCTGGCCTGGTCCATTTTCTCGCCGGATTCTTCGATGAAGGCAGCGCCAGAGTTGCCCTCTCGCAGAACGCCCTCGGCAGCCTCCGCGTCCCCCTCACTTTCACGCACCGTAGAATTTTCTGCAGACGGTTCACTTTGCACTTCATTCTTGGCCACTGCCTCGCTACTGCCCTTTCTGGGTTGGCACTTGACGCTTGCCATGACCACTGGCTTCTCTTCCGTGCCTCGTGGGTCTCCGCCCGCTCCAGCAGTCTCTTCCGCGTCCGCTTGATCCATCAAGTGCTCGTCTAACGCGTCGCTCCGGCCAGACCCGGTCACGTTAGCGTAGCTTCTCACGCACTGGGTCTCGTCGTGGCCGAAACGACGACAGAGTCCACAGCGTGGCACACGGCACTCGCGCCGTATATGGCCGGTGCGCGGCATCGGAGGCAGAGCGGAGCTCTGCCTGGAACGATCACGAGCGCATGGTCCTCTGATACTCGTAGCTGATGCGGGATGTCTTCCATGGTCATACCAGCCTTCAGCCGTAACGATACCAGACGCGTGTGAGAACCTTTGTCGCCGCACCCTGGTACTCGCCACCGCTCCCTGGAAATTTCGGTCACCGTTCCGAACGGCACCAAGGCTGCTCTGACGTCCTCGTCGGGAGTCGTGTGAAGCAGCCAGAACAGCTTCATTCTAATATCCTGGTTGCAAGGGTCAATGGCGACGCAGCGGTGTTCTTTGACACTAAAGGCCTTCGCTGACAGCAGCTTCTTTTTTCCTACTTCGTCCTTGAATGTTATAGCCCAGACATGGTTCATCTGGTAGGCCCCGAGGGCCACCACCTCCGGCAACAGCTTATGACGGTCAAGCGCATCGCGAAAATGTTCGACTCGATAGGGCCTGGCCTTCAAATCACCGTGCAAAAACACGGTATTACACACGGTCATACCTGATGGCAGATGCGGCAAAACAAGCTGGTAATCCTGTGAAGACGTTTCCGTAAGCCTGATACCGCGGCCCGGCTGGGCCGCATGAACCGCCCCTACGGAGCACAACATTCCGTGACCGTCCGCTGTGGTGGCCGGAAGTGGAATCGTTAGGCCATGAGGGCTTTTTTTTTCTTTATTACCGGTTTTGCAACAACAATACACTTACAACATATGAAAAGTCAAGACGGGGTTACAATACAATTTGTCAACACATTGAGCGAAAAGCCATCAGTCGTGTTGTGACTGACGTTGTCACTTAAAATTCTCTTAGTGTGACTAAGGGTTCTACCCTGGCTACCCAGGGAGAAAGACATTCTTTTGTTTTTTCAACTTCTAATAACCGAGCAATGCTCTCTCGAAAGTACAGCCTTGATGGTCTTGCATCGGGTTCACAGTAGAAGCCAGCCATTCTTGAGCGCCATATACTGTGCAGGCCTGTCAGCATGATTAGATCGAAAGGTACTCCTTCTTCGTTGTCTATCGCAAGGTACCGAATTCCACGCTTGTCTAGTGGGAATTCTTTTTTTGATTGTCCTCTGCAACACATTCCAGAAGAACACCGCTTCCCAACAGTGAAGAGAAACGTGGTCGATCGTTTCCTGCTTTTTGCAAATAATGCAGTGAGACCCCCATGGCATATAAAACCCACGCTCCTCTAAGAAGGTTCTTACAGGGAGAGTTCCGGTATGCAGTTTGAAAATGAACGTTTTTGCACTTGGTGCTACTTGCATTCTTTTAACCCGCTTGAGTACGTTTTGACCCAGGCCTGCACTGTATATCACCCTGTACAACGGGATTGGCAACACTATATCACATAAGTCTTTATACAGTTTCCTCTTTTTAACAGAATATAAATAATCATTATAAAAACGCACACTCAAAAATCGCACACTCGCTACTACTTCCCGAAAATAACCTTGTGCCGTCCCCGTCAGGACCTGCGTGCTAATAACATATTCAGGTAGCAGTCGCCCTAATCTGGCCTGGCACACCGTTTGCAGAAATGGGTCGCAGACCTCGCAAAAAAAGAAAAATCTATTAACTAATTGTTTGAGAAAAAGGTGTTCCAGTCCAAGTCCCCCACACTTTACACTCCTGAACAAATTTGTGCGACTGCACCTTTCCCACGTCGATCCCCACACAAAGGTCGCGAAAACCTATGAAGTTTCTGCACATTTACCCTCGAACAGTGCATCACTTGTATCACATACCATAGTTTAGCCACAAAAAACATGTCACACACGGTTGTCCTCGCAAACATGGAGAGATAATTCGCCCTCCAAGCATTCGCCTTTTCGTGTAAGAGTTCTGCTTGTTGCTGCCAGTAGTCATTATTATTTTTGTAGAACTCAAGTGGCACACCAAGGTACTTCACAGGCGTTTTCTGCCATACAACATTGGCAAAAATGCCCGGGGTGAACGGCCACACGCCGTGCCAAAACCCCAGACACATTCCCCAGTTTACTCGGCTTCCTCTAACGTCGCTGAAAAATTTAACACTTCGAATGGTTTCTTCAATGCCTTCGTAGTCAATACAACATACCGCCACATCATCGGCATATGCGAGGAGTTTTACCTCTGAAGATTGTAAACGAAAACCACGGATAGAATTATTTTCAATTATTGACAAACATAAGGTTTCAATAAATATACAAAACAAAAGTGGACTGATGGGACAGCCTTGACGCACGGAACGCTGCACCTTAATGGGGGCCGCCAATTCTTTGTTAATAATTAGTCTGGTAGAGCAGTTCCGATACGCCAGAGCTACACCATCCGTGATGACGGATCCGACATTAATGTGTTCCAACATTGCAAACAAAATAGCATGCGCTACGCAATCAAATGCCTTCTCCAGATCCAACTGAAGTATATACCACACACGCTTCAAGGGAGTCACAACATTCAAGAGCTGAGCGCATCTTGTGAACATTCGTCGCTATAGTGCGACCCTTAATTCCACACGTTTGGTGTGGGCCAACTATGTCTTCAACAACCTACTGAAGTCTAGCTGCTAAGACTTTCATTAGTATCTTATAGTCTACATTTGTGAGTGCTATTGGGCTGTATGATGTTACACTTTTCAACTTATCTACATCCTCTGTCTTCGGAATCAACACCGTGTGTGATTGACCGAAAGATCGCGGTAACGCCTTACCATCGTACGCTTCGTTAAAAGTTGCTACAAGTACTGCTGACAATTCCTTTTTAAACCGCTTGTACCACAGACCGCAAAGCCCATCAGGGCGCGGTGACTTGCCAGGATTCAAATTGTTAATTGCGCGTTCCACTTCAAAAACAGTTATCGGCGTTTCTAATGCAACTTTTCTTTCTTCAGTCAGTTAAGGCATTCTTTTCAAGAAGTTCGTCTTAAACCGTTCTAGGTCCACCTGCCTAAATGCGAACAGATTTTCGTAGTGTTCAAAAAACGCACGTGCGATACAATCATTATCTGTAACTTCGTTACCACCCACCTCGATTACGTCAATATGATTACGTCGAGCGTGCGATTTTTCCAGTCCGAGCGCCCTTTTTGTGGGCGCCTCGCCTATCGCACTGGATTCGGCTCGAGCACGAACTATCGCTCCGCTATAGCGTTCCTCATCATGCAGTTCAAGTTTCTGTTTAATGTTCCGTATGTCGCTTTTGTATGCTCCCGGTTCTTGGCACTCCAGTTCTGTCAGCTTTTCCTAGATTATTCGAAGTTCTTTTTCCTTCTTTTTTGTTTCGTGCATTATTGCGACGGAATGATCGATGGCTTTCATTTTAATACACTGTTTAAACTCTTCCCATGGATCTTTTAATTCACCCTCGCCGCTCATTAGAATGTTTTGATGCAGTCCGATACATATTCTCCGAAACTTTCGTCAGTAGTTAAGTTTGAATTCATTTTCCACAGCTCCCAAGAGAAGCTGCCGCCTTTTTTCCTCCTTCCTATGTCACATTTAACCAGACAATGATCAGTGAAGGAAATAGGATATACACTGTAACTATTACACATTGGTATTGCTTGAAGCGACAAGTAAATACGATCTAAGCGCGCATGGCTATTTCCTTGAAAGTGCGTGAAACGCACATCTCGCGTCCCTATCATACATTCCGCCACATCCGCTAATTCGCATTCAGTAATTATCTCGTTCAAAACATCCCTACTTTTATCGCTCCTTAATCCTCTATTAGACCGATCTCGGGCACTGAGAACACAATTAACATCACCTAACAGCACCATCTGCTTTTCAGAAGATACATACTCTTTTAACATGGAAAAAAACAAAGCCCGTTCCTCCAACGCATTTGGTGCATAAATACATACCACCCGCCATTCAATTCCATGCAAAGCAAAATCACAGAAAAATAATATACCAGATGGACATGAATAAAAACCTTGCACCGTTATACCGGGTAATTTTCTAACAAACAGCACGCAGCCCGCCGACGTCCCTAAGGCGTGGCTCACTACCGCGTAGTACCGTGGCGTAAACCGCTGCACCATGCTGCGGGTCTCTTCATCACCATCTACTTTTGTCTCTTGCACGGCTAACACGTCAAGGTAATAGTCCACCAGCAGCCTACACACTTGGCTCTGCTTTCGCTTGGCGGCCAGACCTCGAACGTTTAGCGTGGCCAATCTAAGCGACGGGTTGGGAGCCATGATTATAGGTCTAGTGAAAAGATTTGGCCCGGAGCATGGTGTATACCTTCAGCGCCTAGCACACAGCTAGACGCCCCCGGAGCCGCCCGGTGGACCGGTACCACTTTAGAGCGGTGGCGGCTTCTTCTCGGACTTCTTGTCCGCGTTAGCGGTATTCGGTCGTGGCTTGTAGCTGCTGCGCCTGCCCGTTGGCGTCTTCCCCACTTCCTTGGTTCACTGCGCTGCTGTCTGCAGCCTTCTCAAGAGGCCGTTTGACCGAGGCTCCGACATTGCTGCTCATAGGGTCCTTCTGCGCCGACTGGTCCTCAGCTGTCTTCATTTGCTCGCTGGCTTCCGTTAGGCTGCTCTTGCTTTATTCCTTGGTCTCGTCTGCTGGCTTTTTCTCCGCACCTTCCGCAGAGTTTTCCCTGTCCGGTGATCTCCCCGTGCCCGCATCAGGTGCAAGCACACCGCCTACAGCACATGCAGTTGCCTGGTCTCCTGCCCCTTTCGCCGCGTCTTCGGTCTCGGCCGCATCCATTACCAACCTTGCTGTGTCGTGGCCTTCGGCTGGCCCAGTCATAGAGGCGTATGTACGTACGCACTGGTCCTCGGCGTGTCCAAACCGACGGCATTGCGAGCACCGGGGAACCTTGCAGTCTCGTCGTACATGACCAGTGCCTTGACAGCGCAAGCACTGCATTGGCCTGCCAGGAACGACGACTAGGGCCAGCTCACCGGCGACCCTAATTTGGTGCGGGAGATCTTCCACCTTGACGTCGCTGTTGAGCTTGAGCAAGACGGACCGGGTAGTCGTCCCCTTGTCGTTGATGCCCTGAACGCGCCATCGCTCTCGGGTGACTTGTACGGCTTTAGCGAAAGCCGCCAATGCCGTTCTTACATCTTCATCGGCCACACCACGTATTAACCAATGAAGACGCAGCCGCACCTGCTGGTCTTGAGGGTCGACCGCGATGCAGCGCCGCCCCTTTACCTTCAGCTCCTTGACTTCCAGCATCCTTTTCGTGGCGTCCGCGGTGTTCATGGTAACAGCGCAGACGTGGTTAATCTGGTAGGCCCCAGGGCAAGCACTTCCGGCAGCAATCCTGTTGGGCCAAGAGCGTCCCGGAAATCTTAAACTTTGTAGGGTCTAGCTCGCACGTCGCCCTGCAAAAACACGGTTTTTAGCACTACGCGCCCCTTTGGCAGTGGAGGCAAAATGATATGATAGCCTGCGTCGTCATCGCTGTTCCACCTGTTTCCGCGGCCAACAAAGGCCGCTGTCGCCGCTCCACTGGAGCTCATGATTCGCCGTCCGTCACGCTCGGTGGCCGGAAGTAGAATGCCTCAGGCCATGAGGGCTACACATCTGCGGTAGGCATACGTATCTACAACTGGGTGCTTGGCTTCAAATTCTGAGCTGCCACAATAGTAAGACAGATGCAGAGGAGTCACGACATTTAACCCTTAACGTAGGAACATTTGCAAGGATAATGTTTCAAAAAGGAAACGCGTACCCTCGGCGGGACTCGAACCCGCAATCCCCGGTTTAGGAGACCGATGCCTTATCCGTTAGGCCACGAGGGCTACTTTTTTTATTTATTGCCGGTCTTCGACACAGTATACGACAAACGTACACAAAATATATAGTGCGCCAGAAAGCACAAGTGGCCTAACGGCCACTGAGGCCTGGCGTTGTCATCTTTGAAATTCCCGGAGCTCTCCAACGGCTCCAGCCTTGACAGCCACTAAGAAACATCTGTTTGCACTTTCAAAGTCTCCAGGAATCTGTGTACGCCTTCGCGAAAATACATACGTGTTGGTCGCGCGTCCGGATCACAAAAATAGCCAGCCATTCGGGAGCGCTATATACTGTGGAGACCCATAAGCATAATCTGGTCAAAGGGGACGCCACCCTCATTATCGGTTGGCAGGTACCGGATCCCGTGAGAGTCTAGCGGTAATTCTTTTTTAATGGTTCTTTGGAGCACGTTCCAGAAAAATACCCCTTGCCAGCAATGAAGAAAAGCTGGTCTATTGTCTCAAGCTGCTTGCATATAAGGCAGTGGGAACCCCACGGTAGAAATAAACCCCTTTCCTCTAGAAAGGACTTGACAGTTAAAGTTCCAGTGTGTAACTTGAAAAAGAAAGATTTGGCTCCCGGCGACACCTGCATTTTTTAAACTCTTTTTAGAACATTGCAACCTGGGCCTCCAGAGTGTATGATCGTGTACAAAGGCACTGGAAACAGCGCGTCACAAACATCCCTATACAATGTTTTCCTTTTAACGCTACTCAAATACTGCATGGAGAAGCGTACACTTAGAAATTTGACACTTTGAACAATTTCTCTAAAGAAACCACAAACACTTCTTGAAATACATTGCGCTGTAACAACATACTCAGGCAAAACTTCCCCGAGTCTTTGTTGACACACGGTGTGCAGGAATGGGTCTCTAACATCACGGAAAAATAAAAACCTGTTTACGATCTGTCGCACAAACAAATGTCCCAGTCCTAAACCACCGGCCTTCACCTGCCGAAACAAGTTCGTGCGGCTGCACCTCTCCCATGCGGACGCCCAAACAAAGACAAGAAATACACGGTGCAGCTTCTGCACGTTTACTCGGGAACAATGTAGCACTTGCACTGCATACCACAACTTACTAATAAAAAATATTGCACACCGTAGCTCTTGAGAACACTGATAGATGAGCGCTTGCCCATTTGTCCGCTTTTTCTCGCGTCTCTTGCAGCTGCGCTCGCCAGTACGGATCAATGTCTCTATAAAATTGCAGCGGCACCCCCAAATACTTCGGAGGCGTTGTCACCCAAGCGACGTTGGCAAAAGTTTCTGGGGTTGAAGGCCATTCTCCGTGCCAAAATCCCAGGCACTTATCCCAATTCACCCGACTTCCGGTTTGCTCACTGAAGCACTGCACCCTTTCAACTGTTTTATTAACTCTTTCCTTGTCTCCGCAAAGAACTGCAACATCGTCTGCACACGCAAGCAATTTCACTTCGGTTGCTTATAGTCTAAATCCATGAATTTTATCGCTTTGCATTATGTTCAGGCACAGTGCCTCAATATATATATCAAACAGAGTGCTGAGGGGGCAACCTTGGCGCACCGAACGTCGTACGTTTATGGGGGTCCCCAGCAGTAGCCTCGTAGTGCAGTTACGGTACGCCAAGCTCACTCCCTCCCGGATGACCGAACCTATATTGATGTAGTCCAGGATGCAAAACAAAATACAATGTGGCACACAATCAAATGCCTTTTCCAAATCTAATTGTAGTAGTGCGACACGTGCATATGCGGCGTCACGGCATTCAAGTACACACCTCGCCTTGTGGATGTTGTAAACGATGGAACGGCCTTTGATCCCACACGTTTGATGAGGGCCAACTATTTCGCCTATAACAGTCTGTAATCTGCTGGCAAGAACCTTCATGTAGATTTTGTAGTCTACCTTAGTCAGAGCGATAGGTCTGTATGACGATACCTGCTTAAGTTTATCTTCTTTGTCGGTTTTCGGAATAAGTACAGTATGTGACGTTCCAAACGACACAGGTAAAACATTTATTTCATATGCCTCATTAAATACCGCAGTCAGCAATGGAGCTAGTTGTTGCTTGGAAGTTTTGTAGAACGCTGCACTCAAGCCATCAGGCCCAGGCGATTTACCAGGGTTTAAATTATCTATTGCACGCTCTACTTCCTGCTCGCTAATGGCCGTGTCCAGTCTTGCTTTTTGTTCCTCGTCTAGTCGTGGCATAGCCCGCAGATACGATTCTTTAAACCGGTCCAGGTCGACATAACGCAAATCGAACAATGCCTGGTAATACTCAAAGAAAGCTTGCCCGATTTCTCTATTATCTGTTGCGGTGCGACCCGCCCATTGTACCTCAGTGACATGGTTCCTTCTTGCGTGCGCTTTTTCCATCCCTAGCGCCAGTTTCGTTGGCGTCTCCGCCACAGCAAGATGTTCAGCTCTCGCGCGCACAAGCGCTCCACGATAGCGTTCTTCTTCATTAATTTCTAATTTTTGTTTTATTTTCCTAACGTCGTCCATATATAATCCCGGTGCCTTGCACTCCAGAGCTAATAATTTTTCTAGCATAGACTTTAACTGCGTTTCATTTACTTTTTCTTGGTACCGTATGCAGCTCGCCCTTTCAATTCCTTTTATTTTTATCTCTTGCTTGCACAGTTCCTATTCCTGGCCCAATTCATGTATTCCCCCTCCAGTGACTTTACTAATTTCTTCCTCCGCTCCCTTAGCGAATTCTTGATCATTGAGCAGTTTGTTGTTTACCTTCCAAAGATCCCACTGAAAACAACTGCTTCGTTTTTTCGCACCTATGAAACATTGAACCATGCAGTGATCCGAGAAGGGCGTGGGCACTGCGTCATAGCCATGACACTTTGGCACCAAACATGCAGACACGTAAATCCTGTCGAGTCGGGCGTGGCTGGTACCTTGGAAATGAGTGTACTTAACTGGGCACCTTATCACCTGGCATTCTCCCACGTCCTCTAGAGCAAATTCATCAATTAATCGAATAAGAACGACAGTACTACTATCCCTGAAAGTACGCGCACTAGTTTTGTCATCGGCGCTCAGAACACAATTGAAGTCACCCAACAGAATGAGCTGCCTTTCCGTGTTCAGGTGTTGCTTAATAAATTCAAAAAAGACAGTCCTCTCGTCAACTGCGGTGGGTGCATAAATACAGACAGCGCGCCATTCAGTAGAACAAAAAACGAAATCACAAACAACTCCTCGTCCTGAAGGAAGTGAAACATGCGACTGAATAACTAGACCAGGCAGTTTTTTGACAAACATGACACACCCGGCAGAAGTACCAACTGCGTGACTGACAACGGGGTAAAACCTAGGGTGCTATGCAGGATGCGCCGAGTTTCTCGTTCACCCGAGTTTTATCCGAGTTTGCTCGACGGCAGTCAGTGAACGGAGATAGCGCGGAACGCGCCGAAGGTGCAGGCAAAAAAATATGTAGACAAAAAGCCGCGTATGACAACATGAGCGCACCCTGCGCGGCACGCTGCTTCCACGTTTCAAGCGCAGAAGGCTGCACAACGAAACGCGCCAGCGCAGCGTATTGTTATCAACGGATCATCGCAACTTAGCGATACCGTGACTGTCCCGCTGTCTGCACACTTGCCGTGAGCCGCTTGCCACGCCTTTCCCGGGCGCGTCAAGGGCGTGCCTCCTCTTTCGGGCACTATCTGCCTTTACTCCATCGAATGCGAACAAGGTACATGCGGCGCATTCTTGCACTTACGCTTCCGCTCAAACGAATACGTTAAAATACAACGAATAAAATAACGAACATTTTTATTTCTTTAAGTATCTGTTTTTTGTTTCCAACGCTAGAAATTTGTGATGACAAACGGAGATCGAGCAAATTATTAAATTTTGCACTTCTTGCCGCGAGTGGCGAGTGAGGCGAAAGCTTAGAAGCGGTACATTGAAGCAGGTCGCACGCACGAGGGTGTTCATACGGTGATAAGTCGCCTAGGGGCGCTGCAGTGCTATTCTCAATAAAGTCGGTCATGAACCATGGAGGGTCATGGCCACTCTTTCTCTATTAGGGGAAGAGAAACGCAGCGCCGCGGTACGGCTGTTCATCGCAGGAGACTCACTAGGCCATTAAGGCCCCCGCTTAACCAACTAAAAATGACACAACGGCTGTCGCTGCAAAATGGCGGTATGTTATTTTAGAGTGCGTAGTGACGCAGTTAAGTGAAAATGTACCAGTTTATCTTTGTGCGCGAAGCCTGTGCGATACATTGCGAAAAGTGCGTGCTTCCCCAGCGACACCATTCATCGCTTGTCATCGCTTGCCTAGTGAAGGTGCCTCTGAGCGCATGTACGCAGTATATGAGTCTGTTGTGCAGTCGAAGGTGCTTGCGGATTACCTCTGCTGGAGCCAGCAGCGATCGCAGATGGATATCGTAACGACACCGCAGCACTCGCATTTTGGCAGGTGAGGGCTCTTGTGTGCAGTTATGAAATCAGATTTCGAACGGAGAGAGGTGTTGGAACTGTTGAGTGCGCAGTGCTTATGATGATGAAATGCCATTGCACTGGGTCTAGAAGAGCGAGCGATTCTCGGACGCTGATCGTGTTTACGACGCTGTGGCTCCGTTTCATCACCGATGACAGAGCAGCCATCTCAAACAACTGCTGCAATACGCACTCCTCAGCATCGTTGTCCCCCTCGGCGCATCGACGCCTTGCAAGCAGCTACAGTGACGTGCTGATATTATTTACTGTGCGCTACGCGCCGCCACAATGCAGGCAATGAAACCGTGTTGCGCGGCCATCTCAGCCCGAGATGTATGCATAAGCCAGCGACAGTCAACGTTTTGTTTTTGATAGTGGTGCTCAGTACATCACCGATGACAGTGCGTTGTGCGTGTTTTATGTTGGCAGTCAAGATTGTTGATGCCTCTCAGCTCGACACCGCGTCGCTGTTGCCGGAAGATGGGCATGGCTTAACTGTAGTGGGTGCGCGCACAAGAGTTACATGCCTCGCGCGGGGCGTGACCTCTGGTTTTGATTGACAGGCGAACTCGTGCTAAACTCGTACATCGCGAAACCCCCTCCGAGTTCAACTCGGGAACATGGCGGCGGCAGCAGCAGCCTGTTTCATTGCATCCAGCGGCAGCAAGCGTCAGTATGACCGTCCGGACCCGTTCACCTACATGACCGACGGGGAGTTTCAGCGCCATTTTCGCCTGTTGAAGACATCAGTGCGCTGGCTGTGTGACGAGCTAGGCGAAGACTCTCGTCTGCGGAGACAGCGTGGCGGGCTTCATTCGCTCACCGTGGTAGAGCAAGTCATCTGTGCCCTCCTTTTCTACGGGACTGGGAGTTTTCAGGGAAGCGTCGGCGCCGAGCGTTACATTGGACGCCATCAAACTACTCTTAGCCACTGTGTCAGAGATGTGTCTGACGCGCTTATCGATGCGGCAGTGCGTAAGTGGTGGCTAGCTTTCCGGAATACTGCGGCTGAGCGGGCATATATAAAATAATGCTTTCTACTTCGTGGGAACATTACGAACGTAGTCGGGTGTGTCGACGGAACGTACGTAGGAATTAAGGCGCCTTCAATGTCAGCGTTACTGTGATTAACATTGAAGCAATGTTTAGACACGCCATATTGCCAAATTTGTCACTTCTGTGTAGCCGACTTAAATTTTGTGTTAGCGACATCTCACATGCGGCTGCTTATGATGCTGACTTTTTCGCTGGTTGATGACTTTTTGCCGATTGTTCTACTTGTCTGTCAGGGTGCCTTCCAAATGGCTCACTTTATTGGGAAAGAAGTTAAGTATAAATAGATAAATGGATATCACAAATTGTCTGAAGTAACCTATGAATCCTAATCCCATAAAATACTTAAGGTTCTTCATTGGTGAAGTTACTTAGTATGCACAATGCTGAATTTTGGTCATGCGTAATCTGTCAGCCGCACTATGAAACAGCGAGGCATTGCACAATTTGTTGCACCGCCAGATGTGGATGTTGCGCCAAGCCGGTTGTGCCTATGCATTTGTGGTGAAATGAAAATGCATTGAGAATCTTAGTGTGCTGGATTGCATGAAGAAAATACTTCAGATTGTTTGCTATGCTCACTGTCGATGCATGTGCCAGAGGTTCAGTGTATCTTCCTTTTTTTGGGGGGCGGCGTTATTCTGGATGGATAACTTGTATATTTTCGTCTCATAATGGGGCTCCAATTCTTAAGCAGTAGAACAATGCACATCCAATGCTCTGCAGAACTCTCTGTACGTGAAGATGTCATGAACCACCAAGGCAAAATTACATATCGAGAGAAATGTGGTGCAGATGCCAATGAAAAGTGGGTCTTTAACCCACCATGATAAAAATAAAAATTGCAGAGCAAGTAGACCATTTGTACAGCTTTAGAGCAATGATTACACAAAATGTGAAATGCTCAAACGAGTAAACGCTTGCCGCAATGCCAAAGTAGGCTGAGCGACATGCAGCATATATTGGCATTGAACATGTCTCGTAACCGTTATGTTTATTGTAAGCCCTCGCTGTCACACCTTTCCCTCCGGCACTCCCTTTACTGAAACGTGGCACTGTCTTTCCATTGGTGTCATGATGATAATGGTAATGGCAGCAGCAAGGCTGGTTAATGCTTGCCCCTTTGATTCCTGTGAGTTTAGTGGTAAAGAATATGGCACATGCATACATACACCTGTGCTGCAAAATTTAACATTTGCGTTTTTTGGAGAGCTAATTTGTGTTGGGAAATTTCAAAGATGTGCACCATTGTGGCCTAATAACTAGAGCATTGGTGAGGTTGAAGACGGTGTATTGGTATAGAAGCTTGAAGTTTAATTGCACAACAATTTGACGGGACACAAAGAAGAGAAATACACACATCAGAATGCTTTGCTGTGTGTGTTACTCTTCTTTGTGTGCCGTTGAATTGTTGTGCGATCCAACTTCAAATAGAGCATTGGGCTTCTTTGGTGCAGGACCGAGGAAGTGTGAGCTATTCGACAACATGCCAGTGCCCTGCCACACAATTATGGAAGTAGGAACGTTTGCAAACATTTGCTTTCAAATCCACCTGCTCATGTAATACAAGCACTGATTGAAAGAACCTTCATACAAAAATAATGGTGAAATCAATGGCCTGTGAAAAGTGTAATTTGTATATAGACACTGTTGACATAATAGGTGCCATACCGGCCTCAGAATTGTACTGGACAGAGCAGTTCGTTTCCTATGTGAAGCACAACCTCCCATTACATGCTGTGCAGATAACCAAGCTCAGTTTGTTTTGACGTGCTACACAACATTCACTGTAATCTGTTTTTGATTCTAAAGAAGTGCCAAACACCACCTCTTTTTCAAGGACGTCATGGGAATATTTGGCAAGACCTTTTTACAGCTCCTCATAATGGAAGTGTGGCCAGCCAGCTTTGCTTGGATGCCCTTATAGATTTCTGCTCCTGATCATTGTGTGCTATCAAGTTGCAGAAGTCTATGCAACTGGTGCAAGGCATTACGTGTTTCTATAGTCGGATACAACTTTAGGAGGCCGCAGAACCTGCACTTTAAGGCAGGTGAACACAAGCCTGCACCAATGGGCACGCACTCTAGACTGACATCGTGCCGCCGGACAGACTAATACCAGCTCGTTGGAGAGGGACTATTTCTTTAGACGTGGAGGCAATCGACTGCTGTGCTTTGGTCATCTGGGCGGGGCCTCTCCCGTCGTCTGAAGTTTAATCCGACTGTAAAGGATGCTGCTTTTCATACAACACAAAAGTACAAAGTGTACGATTATTTGGCCTATAAAATGGATACATCAGAAGTGTGCTGTGCAAGGGCTTAAGATGTGTGAAATATAGTACATGCAATTATAAGAAATTGTTAAAGAATATGTGGCATCGAACATGCATGTAATGGCACATTTGAATCGGGGAGTGTTGCAGTCATATGCACAGTCTATAGGTGATAGCATTATTAAGCTCCTGCTGTTTCCTGTCTTCATTGTGAATTACACACCGTTCATCTTGTGGCTAATCAACACGCACTGTATTCTTGCACATAGAGAAGAACAAACAGCACAATGACGTGTATGCTGCATTAGTGTATTTCTTATTTACATGGTCCAAGAGTGGCACAGGTTGTCTTACGTTTTTGCCTATTTTGAAGTGACACCAAGTGCATGTTACAAGTCTCCTAATAAGCACAACACAATGTTTACTGCAATAATTTTATTCATGTTCTTGAATAATAAACAAAATATTAAACTGAAAGCTCCTTTATAAGGTGCCTTCTGTGGGCTCGGCAGGAGAGCAGTGAGGGCACCGATACAACTGTAGCAGAGCAGCCCTCTGGACCTCTGCCACACTCTCAAGAGCACGTGCCTGGCGCTCGCCTACTGCCACCAGGCGGTTGAGTGCCTCCAGCAGCAGTATGTTTTGCTGCAAAAAAGTGTATTGGAATGAATCAGCCGCATACAAACCATTATTTACAAAGAAAAATGCTCGTTGCACTATTAGTACTAAGTGCCCTTAACTGTGGAGGCCTCTAGTGTAGTATGCATAATAAAACAATGCGTTGGGACAACGTTGCTTTATTTTTCATAACTGGAGTTTTCTTTTTCAGAGCCAATTGTCATGTTGATTAGTGTGCCAGCAGCTGAGGTGGCCCCGCACCTTCACGAGTCTCTACTGTTAGCACCACAAACCTATTTTTGTTCGCTGCAAAACAGATGTCTCACCCTACAATCCTGCCTTATACGAGCTGATTGCATCCTACGCCTACAAACATATTTTTGTCCCATTACGCAATTTTCTACCATCCTCGGCTGTAGTTCTCTCTCCTTGACATCCATTCTGTCACGCTTATGTAATCACCTGTTATGAATTGGCAACAAGTGATCGAATACATGGACTGCCTGCCGATTCCTTTATTTTTCTTAATCACAACTAGCACATATCAGTTGCCACGGTTTACTACGCCACTGTTTTCCTGCCTTAATGCTATCTCCAACAATTTTTGTTACTTCGCTTTCTGCACAGTCCTTGACATCTCAAGTTTCTTTGTTAACCTCCAGGTTTATGTCCCATATTGCATAACCGGTAGAATGCAATGATTCTAGACTTTTTTCAAGGATATCGGTAACGTGGCCATCACGATTCGGGAATGCCTCCCATGTGCTGTTCAACCCACGAAATTTTTTTATAAGTTTCCTGCTTTATATCAGTACCTGCTATTGATATTTCACCTGGACAAAGATACTCTTCCATAAATTTTGCGGGCTTAATGTCACTCATGAATTTCTGTTATCTCACCAAGTTAGTGAAGGTTACCTTCATCTTTTCCATATTTTCGCGGGCCTACTTGCATGTAAAAGCACGAACACTCATTGGTTCTCACTGCCTTCTTTAAACTGCTGGGCATTCAGTTCGTTACTACGAAAATGACTTAATCCGTGCACTCTTATTATGCTAAATATGAAACAGTAGAAACATACTTATCTGCAGCTTGTCGATGTCTCCTTCACTGTGTTGGTAGCGAGATCCATCGTCGGTACCACCTCCTTGTCGCATCGTAGCTATATAGGCTGTCTTCCTTTTGCACACACTATGTAATATTCGTGACGCTCGCAGTCACGCAGAGTGGAGGAACTCGGCGCACTCGCAGAAGCAGTACCGGACAAGTTGTTTGTTCAGCACTGCGCCGTGAACAGTAGGTGCGCGTTGCGATCTGTAAAATCGCCGAAGCTATTGGCAATCTTTTGGGGTGCACGGAAAGATTGCTCACGGAGGAACATAACTATCCAAGAAATAGTGGTCATCGTCGAGCCTGATCACTACGTCGCGCACTGCAAGCTCGTTGTACGAGTTTGTTTACACTGGGCGCCACCGATGCTTAGCCGCCATGCTCGCCCGGTGAATGGATGTGATGACGCCACCGCAGCGTTCCCTCGTGGTATAATGCGAAGCGTGCTAAATTACAAATTAGGCTAACGCACATTCAGTGTACATGTTGTAAGCTTTAAAATGCTTCTAAACCACGTTAAACTAACTAATAATATTGTACTAAATGCGTTTGTTTTATAACTCGCTTGTGCATGTAATGCACTCGGTGGAACGACAAACAAGTGAAAGAAGGCACGACCATGCACCGACGGTATGATCACGTGAGCCCCAGTTTGTCGACCGCGCAGAAGGCAACGCCCAACGAATGATAGCCACCCAGAGTGAATCTAGATAAACCAATGAAACTGGAGGCTTGTCGAAAGATAAACTGTGTCTCGGTACCATTCGTGCTTTCATCTTGGGGTGTCGCCAGAGCTCGTGAAGATCCCGAGTTTCGCCAAACTCGGCGCATCCTGCATAGCAACCCATTTCTCTTGCTTCGGTGCGAAGTAAAGCAAAAAACACGCAGACATTCCGTTTGTGTGTTTTATTATTTCTCTGAACTTCAATTCGTCAATTCAAGCAACAGATCGCACGGATAACAGATGTTATCGACGTCACACTGCGGACACGACTACTTAGGTGCAGCCACACAAGTACGTCATCTTTCCGGCTTGGATTGCGGCGGCCGCGTGGAGAAGGAAAAACGGCGTTCGGTTGGAAATTTCTGATCTTTCCGCGGCGCGTAGCAATGAAATACTTTGAAGACACGATGGTTATCGCTCAATGTAGGCTCTGCGCTTGTCAACTCAAAAGGGTCAGACCTGTTGATGGGCCCTTTAATAATGTTACTAAATAACGTCGACCAGGCAGTTACAACCTGTAAACTATTTCGCTGGATACGCAACATGCATGTCACTAAGTTCGGAGAGTGGTTGCTGGGGTACGACCGTGGTGACGTCGCGTGAGTCACTAGTGATCACGTCATGTTATTGAGTGAGCAGCTTGTTATGCTTTGAAAGTAATTCCGCTTGATCTGCATGTCCAAAGGTTAGGAGAGGGCATGCTTGGGTAAAAACCGTAGTAGGGTCAAGTGAATCACTAGTGATCTCGTCATGCGACTGACTGAGTGATCGTGAGCCCGTTGTTACCCTCTAAATCTCATTTCGTTTGATATGCATATCAGCAGGTTAGGAGAGTGCATGCATGTTAAAAAACCACGGTGATGTCAGGTGATTCATTAGTGACCGCGTCATTTCACTAGTGATAGTGAGCAGATTGTTACCCTTTGAAAGACATTTCATTTGATATGCACGAAGGTAGAATATCAGAACGCAGTTTGGGTACGACGGTGTAGGCATTGATTGAGCCACTAGGGACAATGATGTGACTCAATATTAGGCAGTTACACCCGCCGCGGAGGCTAAGCAGATATGGTGTTGTGCTGCTAAGCAAGAGGTGACGAGATCGAATCCCGGGCGCAGCGGCCGCATTTCGGTGGTGACGAAATGCAAAAACGCCCACATCCCATGCATTGAGGGCACGTTAAAGATCCCATGGTGGTGAAAATTATTCCGGAGTACCCCACTACCGCGTGCCTCATAATCAGGTCGTGGATTCGGCACGTAAAACCTCAGCCTTCCAATAGGGTAATGGTGTGCAAGCCTTTACCCATGCAAACCATTTCGATAGAGATGGATGACGATAGGGAAAGAAATGGAATGTCATGATGCAACACAAATCGCGTAATGTGCGTGACGATTGTGACTCACTTGTTTGAGTCATTCATACCACTCGGTAACGCGACTCGAAAAGAAGAAAATGCGGGATGTACTCCACGCAAGTGTTCGTGAAGCGGACATGACGACACTGTTAGTGTGGAAACTTTGCTCCTGTAGGGGCTGACCCCAAGGCCTTGATGACGTCAATATACGGACTTCAGGACGCCTCTTACGACTTCTTGTTGCAATATTTATTCCTTCCTCAATCAATTTCCAAGAAGATTCAATTGACTGATACTAGGAATAAAATGAATGGGACTTGGGGCGTGTAAATGCCATCATAAAAATCAAACGTTCTATGAGCTTCCCAAACTGCTTCGGCTGTACAGAAAATTTTGCTCAACTTGTATTTGTAGAAAGAGGTCCCTTTCAAAACATCTTCACTGAAGAGCTGACAGGTTAAGAAGACAGGCATTTTGTCAAATGCATGTGGCTGCAAATGAGCTAAAGTTAAATGTGGCATAACTTTCAACGTAAGTCAGTCCTTGTTATCGAATTTCCAGGCTTCTTTGATGATACCAACGTGTGCATTACCACTTGAAGTCTGGGGCCCTATAACGTAAAACTACTCCATTATGTTTTTATTCCACTCTCCTGACGTCAAATTTGCGTACCCGCCGACGCAAGCATCGGGCGGCGATACGCAGGGTTGTTTAAAGACACCGATCAAAGGAATTCTTCGTTTATAGGAGGTCCGTTGTGTTTACTTTAAAAACGACTTACATTGCCTACACTGAGCGGCTTGTCTTATCTAATTGGTTGATAAGAGGTGAGGAGCACGGCTCAAGTGGAGAGGGATTCGATGGGGCTGAGCCAGTGCACGGAAAATCGATAACCGGATGAAGAGGGTGGTGCGGCGTCTGCGATCGGTCCGCTTTCCGTTACTTAGCTTGGGGTAGCTCGTCGAAACTCGCAGCGGCATGCAAAGGAATGTTAAGAATGCCTCTAAAAATCATCAGCAACGAAAGTTTCACTGAGCGAGGTCGTAAACGTGCCGAAAGTGCTCGAAAACGTTACAGTCACACGAAAAGTATCCTTGTACGCAAATAAACCCATGCTCTCCGGCAGGTGCGAGTAGTCAGTGCCTGAGCGATCGGTGGCAGCCATCTTTTATTCCTTTGGGAAAGGGACAGCCTGCGGCTGTTCAGAGAAAATTCAGTTTTGTTCGGTATATTAATGCATCTTTAACCCGTACACGTCACTTTGACGCGGCGAGTTTTCGCGGTTTAATGACGTCGTGACAAGAAGGTGAAGTGGGTGCAGCCCGAAAACTTTTGACCAATAGCCGAGGTGTAATGGCGAAAAGGCGTCAAATCAGAAATAACTATTTTTCTTTTGTTCTTTGCAGTCATGCATAATCAGTGTGGTCACATCATATCTGATGGGGAGTTACCGTGGTTTTCGTGACGTCGCATGAAACACAGGCGAAGTGGGGTGGTTAAGAAACGTTGTTGGCCAATCACGGAGGGATGATTGCAGAATTGGAATAGAAAAGTTTGGAATAGCTTTACGTTATAGCGCCCCTGGACTCCCTTATAAGCAAATGCACTACTTACTCATTTGATTATGTGCGGAAAATACGAAACAAAATAGAGGCTACTTGCTTTGTCCACAGGATGGGGAACCTTGCACTTGATTTCCTCCAACAAGGGTGGCAAGATGAAACTGAAGTTTGAATAACAGAATGAATGTGCGGTAACAATGCCAGAGGTTAGCGTCTTGTTAATAGCTAAAAAGGCTAGTAAATAAGGATGCTTTTACAAATGAACTACCTGCATTTGATACCGAATAGCTTCCAGAGCGAGTGTTTCCACGAAGCACCATCACTGGTCCAAAAGTTGTCACATAGTACTGCCTTTTCAGATAGGATTGTGGCTTCCAGCAAAATTTTTCATAGCATAGGTGCCTTAACATTTACGCGGGTAGTAAATACACTAATTATTTTGTCCACTTTCCTGCAAATATGAAGGATTATATGGTGAGCAACACAGAACATAGTAAATTGGGAGCTAGGTTTTTCTCTGAAGGCAGAACACTCGCAACGTAAATCACTCTTGCAGTAAAAGGCATGGCAAAGTTCACTAATAAGCATTGTCTGGGGACACAACAATACGTGAAAAGAAAATATGCAAAACTTGAACGCAGCAACCTTTCAGTCTGACTCACCCACCTTGAAATGGCTGAAATATGACCATGACGCCATGGTCACTTGTTGCTGTGTTCGTACTATCCTACGTAAATGAACCAAGATCCACAAAGCCAGTGAGCTCACCAGATGGTTTCCTCTTGATATTTTTTGAAAGCTTGATTTAACCGAACACAAGTCCCCGGTGAAGACTAAACTGATCCGTGTTCCAAGCCTTCTCCTTCAGAGGTACAAGAACACTGGTTGAACACAAGGAACAGGATCATTACCAGGGCTCAACCTGGTGATGATCGGACTCTCCGAACGCCTCTCGAAGATAGAAGGCCTCAGCCATATGGCATACGCAGACGAAATCAGCATCTGGCGCTCCGCGTGGTCGGACGGCTTTATCGAATCGGCTCTGCAGGAGGCAGTGGAAACCGCCGAGTCCTACCTCGACCACACGGGCCTCAAATGCTCCTCCGCCAAATCGGAACTGCTGCTGTACTGTGCAAACGACAAGGCAAAAGGCCCAAGGTTTGGAAACCCCCGACCAAGCGCCACGTCATCGTCCGCACTGGAGACGGTAACCCCATCCCCAGGGTCGTCTCCATCCGAGTCCTAGGAATGATAATCCATTCGGGCGGATCAAACATAAAAACGGTCTACAAACTGACGCCAAAGACGGACAACGCGATACGCCTCGTACGCAGAGTGGCCAACCGTCCCCACGGCCTCAAAGAAGACAATTTGCTGCGTCTCGTACCCGAGTTCGTCCTGTGCCACTTTACCTAGGTCGCAGCAATGCACAAGCGGAAACCATCGGCACGTGACAAGCTCAATACACTCAACCGAAAGGTAGTGAAGCGGGCCCTCGGGCTCCCAATTACCACGCAGACGCGTCGACTCCTCGAGCTCGGGGTGCCAATACGCTTGAAGAAACGCTGAGGCTCAAGCGAGAGCGCAGGTGATGCGACTGACGACAACCATGACGGGCCACCACATCTTTCGCGAGCTCGGCTACTTTCCACCTGCCACCCAGGATTCACCGGAGTTTACGCCGGTTCCCCCCGAGCTCCGCGACCTGATCATGATCGCACCCATTCCGCGAAACGTACATCGGGAATACAATCGAGGCAGCCGCCTAGCCCGGGCGACCCATTCTGCAAGCGCATAGGCAAGAAAGCGGACGACGTCGCGTTCGTGGACGCCGCCGCCCACCGCGGCAACCGAGCCTTCGCCGCAGTCGCGGTCTCGTCCTCGCCGTGGACCCTAAACGCCGTCACGGTACTCACACGCGACCATGATGTGGCAGAACAAGTGGTCATAGACGTGGAAATGCTCGACTACAAGCGAGAGGTAATGTTCGTGACTCGAGACCGGCCATCAAAGCGTTCGAGAGAGGAGTCGTCTCCGACCAGGCGTTACGCGTACTTGCGGCGCTGATCCGAGCACCTTCAAGCACCACACCTTCATCTGGTTTCCCGCCCACCTGGGTCGGATCCCGGGCGCCCCACCCAACCTTAATGAGACAGCCCACGATGCTGCGCGCACGCTTACCGACCGGGCAGTCACCCCATGGCAACCGCGTCTCGACAATTTGGAGGCAAACAGGGACGCTCCAGCAACGTACGACGAAGTCACTAAACACTGTTACCTGAGACGACGTCTCTTTCCGGCCCGCACCCCGGTCTAAACAGGCCGCAGGCGCTAACGCTGCGCTTGTTACAGACACATACCGATCCCAACCCACCACGTTACCCATCATCTACACGGACGTCTATCCCTACGACGCGTAGCCCCTCGTGAGGCAAAAAGGCGACACTAGCACACGTGCTCTGGGAGTGTAGAAACGCTCCGCCCGCGTCTATCTCGGACAAGTGGCAGAAGACCCTACGAAGCCCGCTACTCCAATACCAGCGATGTGGGATAACCCCGCTGCGCGCTAACACGCGTCCAGCAGGACCTTTAACAAAGTTTATCTAATCCAGTCCTACGCACTGTGGGAATCCATGTAGGTGGCGGTAACAACAGGCCCGAGAAAGCGAAGCTTTCTGTGCCGTTTGCTTTGACGATAATTAGCGGTGTTGTTGACGGCGAACGTTTAATTTCTCCAATTCTGAGTCCAACGTGAAAGCGGTGAGTAGATGTTAAATGTTAGATTGCGTGCACTACTACTGTTTGTTTGCGTAGTAAACAGAACACATAGAGGTCGGTTTTTGCTTGAAGCGTTCTTGTCCGCCATACTTCATAACCTCCGAGTGCGTTGGGCAGATTCATTGCCTCACATGGCACAGCGCATCGTTGCAAAAGTATTAAACTTTAATTGAATTATGGGTGTACATTAGCCAAAACCAAAAACAGATTATGATGTACACCGTAGTGCCAGACTCGGTGGCGTTCTTTAACGTGTACCTGAATCTAAGTTCACGAGCGTTTCTTTATTTCGCCCCCGTCGAAATGCGGTTGCCGCTGTCGGTATCAAGCCTGCGACCTCGAGCAATGCCATAGCCGCAATGCTAGCGCGGCGGGCACAGAAGTATTGATTTGACGTATGACCACTTTCGTAGTGTCCCCTAAAAACCCTATGGTGCGCTTTAATGCGGATCTAGCTTCTGGACGCCTTGCTTAAGCTGTCCGCTTGACAAATTGTCATGGCGTTTATTTTCCCGAAATAGCAGTAACGTACCGTACCGTGCCGTGAACTTAAATTGATTCCGTTCGCCCGCAACCACTGTACCACATCACCTTTTCCCAATCCCTCCCCTCCCCTTGTATTAGTATGGGGACTGCGAGCGAAGAGTGGCAAGGCTGTTATTCACTGGTTTAACGACTACGTCGTTTCTATCCAATTTCTGCCTCCTCTACATCCTTCTCTCCACCATTCTATCTAGCTTCGCTCTAGACTGGCCCGTTGGTAGAAAGGTAAGCGCTTGCGGGGGGTCGCGGATAATTACAGCTCTCAAGATGCTAATTTGACGACGACCCGGGAGCTCTAGAGGGCATTGTGCACATTCGACGCCGTGCCGTCGAAACGAGTTTCTCGCGTCCCCTTTCCTCTCTGACACGCTCCATTCATGTATATACACGCTCTGAACCACCGCCCGACGCGATGTGCCAGACAGCAGGAGCAGTGGGAAAGTCGAAGGAAGCGGCAAACAAAGATTCGCTTTAAAGAGATTATGGAGATGTATAACTGTCGATTTATTGAAAAGCAAGTATGGCATACCTGATTAATTCAAGCAGGCTCGGTGACTGTTTGTCACCATTTCGTTTCAAAGGGAATGTCACTAAATCAAAAGGATTATTAGTATTGTGTCGTGCCATTTGACACGCGATGTTACATGCGCGCCGCGTAGCGTCGATACGTACAACCTCTACAGTGCAGTTCCGTTATATTCCACCAGGTGGCCCGATATGTAGCAGTTGCCTATAGCGGTCGCATGCTACATGTAGCTGGACCTGGTTAACTCAAGCAGACTAGGTGACTCTTTGTCATCACCCCGTTTCGAAGCAGATGTCAATAAACCATTATCATCAGCAGCAACGTACTTTGCCACGGGTCAAGGGATATCACATGTACGCCACGTAGTCTGCATACCTGTGTTTACTGTTTGGTACACATTATGGCACCTCCTCTCAATGTACGAACCGCTGCTGAAGAAGCGAAATATGGAGCTTCGCGCGCGGCTGCAACCAGGCAACATCGAGCTTCGCAGAGCACTATACAGAGAGCAGGACGAGCGTCAGCTCGCCGTCGACGCCGGACGGACAGATGAGATGGTCCCCGTGAAAATGACGTGAAGAGTCTTTGCCGCCAAGACCCTGTAGTGCGTGGTGCTGAAAATAGAGCTACTGTAGAGTCGCTAAGCCAGCTTACGTTGTGACTGTGCTGTGTGTACCGGGTAGGCCTGTGACTGTTTTGTAAAGTGAAATTTTCTTTGCCTTTTCCGTCGACTTTCCCACTGCTGCTGCTGCTGTTGTGGCTATTGTGGCTGCTGCTGTCCGGCACACCACGTCGTGGTAAGGGTGGGGGAGGGGTTCAGAGCGTGTATACAGACATCTGAATATTTGGCTGCGCGAGTTCAAAAAAAGATTTTGCCCTCACCGCCTCACTGTTCTTGCTAAAATTTTGAAGAACGATTGCATTTTGTCGTCGACTTCATTTAGTGTAACACTTGGCACGATTAGTCACTTGTTTCATAAGACAAAAATGGGAAACTGTTATCGTCTATGGGAATAATGGCGTCTGAAAAGACGCATGCATCTAAATGTCACACAAAAATACCTCGCGTGATCTGATCCTAGGTACCTAGGGACAGGATCATTTAGGGACTTTTGAAAAGGCGTGATGGTGGCGCCAAGTGATGCCGTGGCGCCATGTGTCGCGTTTAATCTCTGGCACACGCTGAACGCTGGTCGTATGATGTCTCCGCAGCGGGTATTATTTGTTGGCGAAAAGTCGTGCAGTAGTAGTGGTGTCGCATGTCGGCTTTTGGTGTCGATGAACTATGGTGGTACGACATCCGTATTTCTGAAGAATTCAATGGTGCTGACGATCGAAATATACAAGTGGCGTAGCCCCTCGGCAATGCAATTTGCGAACCGGCTCTGTGCAGCAGCGTCGCCGTGTTCATCCTTTTCGGCAGCGTCATCAAATCGCGCATGCACTTATTTGACGGGCGTCGTAGGCGGAGGTATTGTACGTGTTCCTTGCCACGACTTACGTTACGCAATATAATGCTTAAGGTGGTGTTTGCTCACAACTGTTGACGCGTCCTTGAAATGGGGCAGCGCATGATTTCAATCGTGTTGAGCGCTAGTGCGCTATCAGTGACTTCTTGTGATTTACTTTTATTGTGAGCTTTACGAAAATTATCGCGTAGTGCTGTGAACTTAACAGAGCTTTAGTGACATTACATAGCTTGCCATAATTCCACGAACTAAAATGCAGAGTAGATGTTCCAGTTTATTGGTACTAAGAGCGCGATAAACATAGTGAGATGGAGCTTAGTACTTTGCCCTGTGATGTTCAGCTGCATCTCTGCCTGTTTTTTACCCTCTTAGTTTTAGCAATAGGACTCAGGCTTCTGTGCAAAGTTGGGACGAATGAATGTGTATATATGTTCGCAATAACTTCAACGCAACATACTTGTGTGATGCAATGAAGCAAGCAGGGTATTGGGGTGACGGGTAGTATGGCATCCCTAGTTTCAGCTTTGATATCCCCGTTACCCTGAAGATACTGCGCCACCCGCTTTACTATATTCTCAGGTGCTCTCGAACTCGCTACTGGCCGGTATTTTTATTTTCACATGCTAAACGGTCTCACTGCAATACATATAAGTAGTGAGGTGAACCTTATTAAAGTTGCCAAATACTTCGTCAGTGTCAGACCTAACAGTATTAGAATGACATGGCGAGTACCACTGCCCAGACCTTCCTTTTAACGATTTTATTAGGACTGTCAAAATAATCTTACAGCACAGAAAAACAACGTAAACACCTCAAGGGTTTATTAGCAAGCAATACAGGAAAGCACAAGTCTAGTGGCCAAGGGTGTAGTGAAGGGCTTTAAACACTCAACAGATGCACCTTAAGTGCTTAAAAATTGCTAGCATATTGAGGCAGGTTGATCAGACTTACTGCAATATTGGTTGCTTTACAAAGAAAATAATGGTATTATATAAGAGGACGCAAGCAACTCGTGTGCTGCTTGGTTATGCAAACCACGTGGGTCCGAGAAATACCCAAACGAGGTTCTCGTTTACGCATGCTGCTTGCATCCACTAATCTAGACCTCTCCTATGTCCGCAGCATAGAGAGAGGCTGTGAAAGTAGGGCTTTGAACTTCACAACTCCAACTTTGTTTCTTCTACACTTATACAACCTAAACACTACGCTGTCGTGACAGCATCTGCCTAGCTCATTGCCACATTTTCCAGCAAAAGCTGTGATCACTCAGTTAGAGTTGCCTGTCCTAATATTGGTTCAAGAATTCTTTAAACAGTTCGTTTTTAAGCACGAAGCATGTCATGCCTCTCAAGCAAACTTCTTTGCACTACACCACGTCATGCATAACTAGAAGATTAACCAAGCAATAAGTTACTAGAAGTAGCTAAAGAAACAGCAGTCTTCCGAAGTCAGCTTGACTTGCAGCTCCTAAAATTGGCTATTATTGAATTAGGACAATGACGGAACAACTTGAATAAACATGTCTACATTGTCTGCGAACATAATTTTATTATTAAGGAAATGCATGTAAGTGTGTGCACCCTCACGAAAACAAAAAGCAAGGAATTATGTTAAAGATATATAATCAGTTGCCTTCCTCCACGCACCCTCTTTTTAATGCACTGTAAGGGTTATCACGATCAAACTTGCAGATCCAACAGTGTGTTGAAATCTGAACGCCACGAAGCTTGTCCGAGTTGGTGAGGTTGCAGCAGTAGCAAATCACACGAGCACAGCATCATTGCCTGTAGCTGTTAGCTCTCTGGGTCAAAGATGAAGGCAATGTGTGCTGTTTGTCAAAGGAAAAATTTTGCTGAGAGGATGAGAGAGGTTTTCTAGAAGATAGCAGCTTCGTGCAGTGCTGCTGCGAAGCCTTCAATGTGGGGCAATGGCTTGCGGTTGGGGACGGTGGCATCAAATGCTGGTAGGTCTCGTTCAAGCGCCAGTCACCTCGAGTCTTCTTGGGTACCATGTGCAATAGACATAATCATGGGCTGGCAAATAGATGCACGATTCCTAGTCCCAACATGTGCTTAAACTCATGCCGGGCAATCTTGAGCTGGTCTGCAGCTAGGAAACCTCATAAAGCATGTATAAAAAGTCTTGTAGTTGTATGCACAGAGAAATACGTATCTAAATGCATTTAAGGTTTCATACCCCTTGTGTCACGGTGGCGCATCCATTCTGGAGGACTTTCAATGCATGAGCACATACCCTGTGCCGAAGTTGTCTACTACGCCAGAAAATAATCAGTAGCAGGTTGTCTATTTGTGTATATACCCAGCGACCCAAGTTGTCACAAATATATATGGCAAGAAAGAAGTGGCAAAGGAAGTGACGTTTAAAAAACTGAAAACGATGAAAGAGGGTGATGTGTAGGAAGCTGATGGTGCGAGGTACTGTTCAGCCAAAGACATATTCAAACAAATAAAGAACAACAGAGTTGTGATAAATTTTGAATGCCTCGAAAACCCACCTTACTCATAATTTTTATACAAACAGTGGGCTCTCTTGTATGGAATATATTTAAGGTAATAATGATATCTAGCTATCCTGCCCTGTGTAAATTGACTCCATACTATGCCTGCATTTTCTTAATACTACCGTGCTGCCATGGGCTCCGCTGACCGTGTTTCCAACCCCTTGGCACACATTATTAAATTCAGAGTGCCGATTATGGGTTCTTTCTATTAAATGACCAATTTCCATTGAATATCAGTCCGACTCCATTTCCGTTACTCTCAACCTGTATATTGCCTACACTCATTTACTGTCTAATAAGTACAGTACAATTCTTGTCTCATAATGCTAAAACTGTCATAGCGTAATCCACCATGCATTGCATGGTCCTGTTTGTTTGCAAGTTTCCTTGTTATCCCCAAGTTTCAGCTACAGCTTAGTACTGGTAGAATGCACTGATTGTGTAGTTTTATCTTCTAGGATAGCAATAAACTGAACTAGGCACTCCGATTCATCCTTATTTGGTGTTATCCTCATGACCCAGGTCCCCTGTGACTACATGGCCCAGGCAAACCTACTTCTGAAACAGGTTCAAGAGGCTGTTGACCAATCAATGTGTCAAAACAAAGAAGAAGCCAATAAAGGGGTAGTGCTCCAAACAGAGAGAAATGGACATTTGCCTGAGAGGCGCAAGCAGATGGAATGCCAAACATGGGAACATCAGACGTGTCAGTACTGTGTCCAGCAACATCGACAGACACTTTGATGTGCTGATCTGGGTCCCACCTCCACATTTTATGTCACCTAAGGACATTGCTTGGCAAGGAGCCACCACTGCTGACAACCGTGACTAGCACTGGGCTTCCCATCTAGCTTTGTCTATAGCTGATGGATAAGCAGCAGGAGCGTGGCATGTTAATCATCGCACTCTTTCAGGTGATTATGGTCAATTTACTCCGACTGTATTCATACTGAAGCCATATCCACTACGGCATGCTCTATTCCTGCTATCAGTTCTGAATGTTCATTTAATAGTGCTGCTCCTGTAAGCATTTATAACACAATATAAAAATAATTACTCTTGCGTTACCTCTGTATTAATTGTACTCTCTCATGACCATTGATGAAAGCATACATGAGCGTGCCTCCTGCGTCACGCAGAGCTTGGGCGAGGGTGTGAGGTGGAAGGTGACATTTGCTGCCACCAGTTTGGCAGGGATGCCACTGTTCCCGGATAGCACGTTGGGAAGACACTGATCAGCATTGTTGAATGGATTCTTTGAGTGTGTTTGACTAGGTTTGTGTCATGCATGCTCTTAGTTTGTATCATCATTATTATTGTGGTGTATAAAAAGTGTTGAGACCCTAATAGGAATGTGCTATATAGTAATGTTATGACATACAGCTGGTGTGTTGCACAAGTGCAACAAAAGGGCCATTCGTCTTGCATCACCAATTTTCATGTGACTTAATTAGAACAGCACAGTGCAGAACTGTTAAAAAAATAATTTCCCAGCATGGTACATGTGGCAAAGGGCGCAGGTAAAACCTGTGTGAAAAGTCTTTGACATGTTGGCCTCACTTTACTGATAAAGATTACAAAAAGCCAATGAAGCTGACGATAGTGCTTTCAGCTGCTCTTATGTCTTTACAACTTACCACAGTACTTGTGAAAAGAAGTAACAAACAAAAGTATGTAACGTAAGGAAGCTAGTGTCATCGTTTTATGTCGCAACGAAAAGTAAATCACCTAAAGGCAGAGGATTAGAGGAACCCTCGAAAGTAAGGGCATCGCATTTGTGTGGCGGCGGTGAGCCGCAGGACAGTCTTGTGTGCTCTGAAGGCATTCGAAATAACGCTAGACCTAGTGGAATATGAAAACAGAGCACTGGTCTTACACAATGCTGGGATAAGTGCAAAGAATGAAGCCAAATCCATGTTTTGTTTCCCGCTTGAGCTTTCACATGTCCACTAGACCCCAGGGCTGCTCTACAGTTCTGATTCTATGCCTTGTTCTATATTCGTTGTGCAGAAAACTTGTGCAGTGACAAAATTGATCGTGCAATGAGGGGTGCCCAGCAGAATCACTTTATTACCCCAAAATTTGGGGGAAACCTCATACAAAAAGCTACACTAGGTAACTTAGTCGACAGAGTCTGCGGCTTTTGGGTACATAACATATACGTATAGTGAAAGTACAATTCACGACGATCAATCGCGGTTTTCCCGTTGTCCCTGCCCGTCTGCCAATGGCGTTGTCATCCGTAGACGGCCGAGGCGTCAGGTGCCGTAAACTCGTGAAAGTGATCGTTCAAGAATGCTGCTCACGCCTTCTCAGCGTATACCCACGTCGACCGTCGCACGCGTTTTCTTCCACTTTTTCCCGACTTTTAGCTTAAGCACTACCTTCTCTCAAACATACGTTCATCAAACCGTCAAGCGCGGCGGAGATTTTCGGTGCCCCCTGCTATCGGTGAGGCGCCTAGTATGTTTTGAGCAAATACACGGACGTCATCTTGCAAAGGTCCGAGCACCCACAGACATGCTTACAATCGTCAGCGTATAATAATAATAATAATAATTATTATTATTATTATTATTATTATTATTATTATTATTATTATTATTATTATTATTATTATTATTATTATTATTATTATTATTATTATTATACTTTATTGCTCCAAGTATTAAAAAATGTACAAACATCCGGCCTGCCAAAGCCTCATTGGGCTTGAGTGGCAGAGGCCGACAGGCAGAGGAACCGCGCAGATATAGACACAGGCATGAAAGCACATTAAAAATTACGGAACATCAAATTAGTACAGTGGCAAAATAAAAATAGACACAGAACCCAAGTTACATATAAAAAACACATCAGAATAAAGAGCGAGGAAGGAAAACAAAATAGCATGACAATACTCAGATCAGTGCAACAAATGCTGCTGTAACCAGTGAATTCACAGGATTCATTTGACAAGTGGTGGAGCATGTGCGTACAACGTTACACCCACTAAGTATTGTATCGCAGCATCTTCTTTTTGTTTTATATTTAGTTTTTGCACGGCGAACACTTGGAGGCAACCTATTGAAGTAAAAGGAAACTTAAAAATCTCTTACTCGCTTTCCATATCTTGTAAACCGTCGGGGAACACAAAAAGCTTCCTTCGGTCGAAGAGTCCGTGTGGGAACACACGGAATCTTATAGTCACTAAACCAAAAATGGTTCAGGACAATCGTTTCCATCAAAAGGCGATCAAAATCAGGTAGCGAAAATACCTTAAAAACATCAGAATTGGAGAGCAAGCCTAAATCATAGCCAATATTTTTTAACAAAGATCGTAGGAGAGAACTGATCCTGTTCTTCCAACGAACTGCACAGTGACCATAGATTGTTTTGATATAACGCAGTACGCTATAACAGAGAGCGTTTACAATAACTTTGCGCATTGAAAACGGCATGTAGTATCTAATGTTGCAAAACACACCGGAGACGGTTCGGAGCTTTTTACAAACGTGGGATAAGTGGTCATACCAAGAAAGAGCACTGTCAAAGTATAATCCTAGGTATTTCACTGTAGTTTTATAGCGCAGGGGTAGACATTGACATTGAGAACAATCAGATCCGTGCAAGAGCAGCTGCTAGTTTAAACCTAATTCCGTGTGGATCTATCGGTAACTCCTTTTTTCAAGTCCTTTGCAACACGTCCCAAAAAAAGACCCCTCCCCACAGTGGATGAAGCCATGATCTATGCTTTCCTGTTTTTTTACAAATAAGGCAGTGGGTTTCCCTTGGCATGTAGAACCGACGTTGTTCCAGGAAGATTTTAAAAGGTAAGGTACCGGTATGTAATTTAAAGAAGAAAGATTTCGTGGCTGGTTGAACTGGCATCATCTTTACCCTTTTCAATACGTCTAGGCATGGGCCTCCACTGTACACGTCTCTGCACATGGGTACAAGCAAAACACTGTCTCACAAATCACGGTATAACTTTTTCCGTTTCGCGCTCCACCAATATTCACTTGAAAACTCAACACGCAAAAAAGAAATACTATCAGCTATTTACCGAAAGAAGCCACGGACAGATCCTGGCACCATTTCGGTACTTACTACAAATTCGGGAAGTGCTCTTGACAACCTCATTTGAATCACGGTGCGCAGAAATGGGTCATTTGTATCTCGAAGAAAGAAGAACCTATTCACTAGTTGACGCAAGTAGAGGTGCGCCAACCCCAGACCGCCATCCTTCACACGTCGGAAGAGATTACCTCGGCTGCATCGCTCCCAGCTTGATGCCCACACGAATACAGCGAACACGCGGTGCAGTTTCTGCACATTAATCTGAGAGCACTGTAGGACCTGCACTACATACCAGATCTTTGTCACGAGAAACATGTTGCACGCTGTAGCTCTCGCAAATATTGACAAGTGACAGGCGTTCCATCCGTCGGCTTTTTCTGTTAGTTCTTTTGTCCGCTCCTTCCAGTAATTGCTACTGTCCTTGTAAGCATCAAGGGGTTCGCCAAGGTACTTAAGTGGCGTCGTGACCCAGTTTACGTTAGAAAAGTGGTCTGGTGTGGACGCCCATCTTCCATGCCAAACCCCCAAACATTTCTTCAGTTAACGAAGCTGTTAGTAACGTTACCAAACTTTCTGATGATACTAACAGTATTCAATACACTTTGCTTATCTTTACAGCTCGCAGCCACATCGTCAACGTCTGCCAAAGCTTCACCTCTGCTGATTGAAGACGAAACCCCTTAATACATTCATTTTCGATGATGGCCTCACATAGCGTTTCTATGTAGACACAAAACAGGAGTGGACTGAGTGGACAACCCTGGCGAACGGAGGAAGGCCATGAGGGCTACACCTTTGCGTTAGGCACACTTTATTTACAACATCGTGGTTAGCCAGGAAATTCCGAGTTGCCACAAAAGGAAGACAGATGCAGAGGAGTGGCGACATTTAATTCGTTACAGAGGAACATTTGCAAGGATAATGTTTCAAATAGGAAACGCGTACCCTCGTCGGGACTCGAACCCGCAAGCCCCGGTTTAGGATACCGATGCCTTACCCGTTGGGCCACGAGGGCTTTTTTGTCTTCAGAGCCATTCTTTGACAACTGAAAGAGACATACAGATGGCGTAAGGATTATATGTACAGTGATCTCGTGATATAACCGCCTGCCGTCATTTGGCAGTCGTGCATTGTTAGAACCGCTTTAGACACACGAGTTCATCTAACAAGGTAGCCCATTCAGGCTTATCTAGTCGCGCATTGCAAGCGTCGCGCAAGAACAAAATACTTCCTGTAAAGTGCTCTCTAGCTGGGCGAATAACCAGTCTTTCATGCCTGACGTCCATTCGTGTTTTCCACAGGCTGTGTAGAATCAGCGCCATAAGCATATCATAAGGAACACCATCTTCACTGGCAATTGGAAGGAAACGGATGCCGTACGGTGTGATAGGCAACTCCTTTTTTAGTGTACGTTGCAGAATGCCCCACAAAAAAAAGTGCGACCGAGCAATCCAAAAATATGTGTTCGATCGTCTCTGGTTTTCTACACCTGCTGCAGTTGATCGACCATGCGACAAAGCGGCCTTTTTCTTGTAGCCAATGTTTGACGCGAAGAGTTCCAGTATGCAATTGGAAGAAAAAGTTTTAACCCCAGATCGCACTGGCATCCGTTTCACTAGCTTCAATACATCTGCTCCTGGGCTCGGTGAATACATAGATCGGTACAAAGGAACAGGCATACAAACGCCAACTATGTCCTGATACAATTTTTTCCTTCCAACAATAGCAAGATAATCAAACAAAATCGAGCATGCAAGAATTCTACGGACCAAGCTACCTCCCGTAAAAAGCCGCGGAGACTTGCGCCATTTGCCGTTCTTGAAGATACGATAAATTGAGGTAACGCATTTCGTAAACGTAGTTGGCACACTGTTCGCGAGAAGGGATCCTTCTGATCTCGCAAAAAAAGAAATCTTGAGACCACTTGCGTCAAAAACAAATGCGTCAAACCAAGGGCTCCTGACTTCACCGACCGAAATAAATTAGTGCGGCTGGTTTTCTCCCATGTGGATCCCCATATAAAAACAGCGCATGCTCTGTGTATCTTTTTGATGGTCATTCCTGACGTGCGCAGTGCTTGCAGTACATACCAGATTTTTGCAAAAAGGAAAAGATTGCATAGGGTTGATCGCGCGAAAATCGATAAATTTCTACCTCCGAACTTTGTTGTTTTAACTTTAACTTGCTCTAGTTCTTCTTGCCAATAGTGTTTTGTATCATGATAATATTGCAGAGGTACCCCAAGGTACCGCTCAGGGGTCGTGGTCCACTGCATATATACAAAAATTTCTGTTTCATCATTCCAATTACCATGCCAGATGCCTAATGACTTACTCCAGTTTATCGCACTTCCGTTGATCTAGCAGAATCTGTTCGCCATTTCTACTGCATTAGAGATGCTTTGCATGTCTTGACAGAATATGGCGATATCGTCCGCGTACGCCAAAATTTTAACTTCTCTGGAGTCCATTGCAAATCCCCTTATGTTATTACTACTAATAACCTTTAAGCAAAATGGTTCAACGTACAATGCAAAAGTAGAGACGATAAAGCGCATCCTTGACGGAGTGCTGAATGAACTTCTATCATAGCCGTAGACTGTTTGTTAACCAATAGTTTCGTAGATGCGCCAGCGTAGCACATTTTAACACCTTGCAAAAGAACAGAACCTATCTTGGCATGTTTTAAAACAAGAATATAGATTTCATGTTACTCTCTGTCAAACAATTCTTCAAGGTCAAGTTGCAACAGTGCTACCTTTTCTGAGAAGGCGTCAGAACTTTCCAATATTGTTCTCGCTACATGTATATTGGTGACAATGGATCGTCCTCTTATGCCACAAGTCTGGTGCGACACTACTAATTGTTGTATCACATTTTGGAATCTCCGTGAAAGAACCTTCGTGTTCTTGCACGGAGATTGAACTGGCATCATCTTCACTCTTTTCAATACGTGTACGCCTGGGCCTCCACTGTACGGGGCTCTGTACATAGGTACCAGCAAAACACAGTCCCACAAATCACGATATAACTTTTTTCCGTTTTACACTCCACAAATATGCACTTGAAAAACGAACCCGCAAAAAAGAATCACTCTGAATTCTTTCCCTAAAGAAATCACGAACTTGTCCTAGCATTATTTCGCTGCCTACAACTAATTCGGGAAATGATCTTGACAGCCTCATTTGGATAACGGTGCGTAGAAATGGGTTGTTTGTATCTCGAAAAAAGAAGAACCTGTTTACTAGTTGACGCAAGGAGAGGTGCGCCAACGCCAGACTACCATCCTTTACGCGCTGGAAGCGATTAACTTGGTGACATCGCTCCCAGCTCGATGCCCACACGAAAACAGCGAACACGCGGTGCAGTTTCTGCACATTAATCCTCGAGCACTGTAGGACCTGCATTACATTACAGATCTTTATCACGAGAAACAGGCTGCACGTTGTTGCTCTCGCGAATATTGACAGGTGACATGCGTTCCATCGGTCGGCTTTTTCTTTTAGGTCTTTTGTCCGCTCCTTCCAGTACTCGCTACTGTCCTTGTAGGCATCAAGGGGTGCGCCAGGTGCTTAACTGGCGTCATGACCCAGGTTGCGTTCGAAAAGTGGTCTGGTGTGGACGCCTATCTTCTATGCCAAACCCCCAAACATTTCTCCAGTTCACGAAGCTATTAGTGGCGTTACCAAACTGTCTGACGATACTCACAGTACACTTTGCGTATCTTTGCAACATACAGCCACAGCGTCAGCATATGCCAATAGCTTCACCTCTGCTGCTTGGAGGCAAAATTCCTTAATGTATTCATTTTCGATGATGGCCTGACATAGTGTTTCTATGTACACACAAAACAGGAATGGGCTGAGTGGACAACCCTGGCGAACGGAGGGCTTCACGTTAATGGACGCCCCCAACGTCTGATTAATTATAAGTCTAGTATAACAGCTCTGGTGCACCATGGTACTTATAGCACTGTATGGGACTGGCGAAAGGATGGTGGAAATATTTTCAGTTCGTATGCTTCATTGAAAACTGCGGTTAAGATAGGAGCTAGGAGGCCTTTAAACGATTTGTACCAAGTGGCACAAAGACCGTCCGGACCTGGTGACTTGCCAGGGTTCAGGTCTTCGATGGCCTTCTTCACTTCATGTTCTGTAATTGGCCGTTCTAACGTTTCTTTAGCTTCACTCGAGAGCTGTGACATTCGCTGCAAAACTAAATTCTTGAAAGCGTGCATATTGACAGGCTTGAATGCAAAAAGCTTTTGGTAATGTTCAAAGAAAGCATGCCCTATATTATAGTTATCGGTTAGTACCACCCCTTCATATTCAATGGCCTCAATCTGCTTACGTCTGGAGTGCTTTTTTTCTAGACCCAGTGCTCTTTTCGTTGGGGTTTCCCCGCATGTTATTCTTTCTGCTCTCGCGCGCACGAGCGCGCCTCGATAGCGCTCTTCGTCAAACACTTCGTGCGTTTTTCTTAACAGCGCGAATATCGTCTTGATAAGCGCCCGGTTGCATGCAGTCCAGCGTCGCCAATTTTTCCAGCAATGTTTCTAAATCCTGTTCCCTGGCCTTCTCTTCATATCGCAGTGCGGTACTTCTTTCAATTGCCTTCATTTTTATTGTTTGCTTCAGCAACTCCCAATCCTCGCCAAATTTCATAAAGCTGTCTTTTCCAAAAGAATTAATAACAGTCACTACCTTTTCGTTAAAACTGTCATCCCGTAGCAGCTCAGTATTCATTTTCCACAGTTCCCAGACGAATTCCTTTCGTTCTTCTTTTGCGGCCCACCCTGCATTTCACCAGGCTGTGGTCAGAAAAGGATACGGCAGTAATTGCATAGCACTGTCATTTTTCTAATAAATCATATCATAGATAAATACGGTCCAATCGTGCGTGACTTGTGCCCTGGAAATGAGTGTACCTCACGTGTCGGTCAGCCTGAAAATAATCAGCGATATCTTCTAATTCGAATTCATGTATAGTCTGCGCCAGGATATCGCTGCTTTTGTCATAAACTACGCGTCGCGTAGACCTACCCTCGGCGTTTAATACGCAGTTAAAATCCTCTACACAGACTATCATTTAAACTCAAAAAGAAATTTGCCCTCTCTTGCACAGTATTAGGCGCATAAATGCAAACACGCGCCACGGGACATTGCAATAGCTGAAGTCACAAAAGGCAAGTGGGCCAAAAGTGCACGAGAAGTAACCCTCTATGACAAGACCAGGGAGCTTCCTCACGATCAGCACACACCCCTATGAAGTCCCTAAGGCGTGGCTCACTACAGTATACTAGTTATACGTGAACCTCTGCACCATGCTCCTGGTCTCCTCCTCGCTGTCTACCTTGGTTGCTTGCACTGCTAAAACGTCGAGGTCGTGGTCCGCTATTAGTCTATACGCCTGACCTTGTTGCCTTTTGCCAGCCAGACCTCGAACGTTTAGCGTGCCGGGGCTAAGCGACGGGTTGGTAGCCATTACTGATTTAAACGGGAGGGGAGAAGGCCCGGAGCATGGTGCTCACCTTAACGTCTAGCTGACCGCTAGACGCCTCCGTGGCCATCCGGTGGCCGTCGTCCGAGTTCCTCCTTTGTCGGCTTCGGGGTGAGCCTACGGTCAGCCTCCAGGTTAGGTTTAGGCTTGAGGGTGGAGCGCCTTCCGGGTAGCGTCTTAGCGGGGGGTGGCCATGAGGGCTACACCTTTGTGGTAGGCATACTTTATTTACAACTATGTTGTTGGCTACAAATTACGAATTACCACAAAAGGAGAACAGATGCAAAGCGTCGCCACATTTCACCCTTTAGAGGAAAAATTTGAAAGGATAATGTTTTAAAAAGGAAACGCGTGCCCTCGGCGGTACTCGAACCCGCAATCTCCGGTTTAGGAGACCGATGCCTTATTCGTTAGGCCACGAGGGCTTCTCTTTCTTTTTCTTTATTACCTTGTGATGAACATTGTACAACCATAACAGCAAACAAAACTACATCAAATCCCTAGCCATTCGGCAGGTTCGTAGGTTTTAAAATGGCTTAATTTTGCCTAATTCATCAAAAACCGTAATCCACTCCGCAGGATCATGTAGTGCCTTATAAACATCCTATAATATAAATGACAGCTTCAACGAAATAGTGTCTTGCCGATTGGGGATACAAATGCGCATGTCTGACGTCCATTCTTGTTCGCCAGATGCTGTGCATGCACATGACCATGAACATATCACTGGGTACTCCTTCTGGTTCAGCACAAGGTAAGTACCAAATTCCGAAAGGTCTCAAAGGCAGGTCTTTATTTAAAGTCCTTTGAAGTACATCCCATGGGAACATCGCGTCATGGCAGTCAAGAAAAACATGTTCAATTGTTTCTGTTTTTCTACAAATTGGGTAATTGTCAGACCATGGAACGAAAAGGCCTTTGCTGTGTAACCATGGCTTCACAGGTAGTGTGCCGGTATGCAGTTGAAGAAAGCAAGATTTCATTGAGGGTTTCATCGGCATTCGCTTAATACGCTTGAGGACGTCACACTCAGGGTCCAGCTGGTACAATCGATGGTACACAGGAATCGGCAAAAAAACATCAAGCAGGTCTTTGTATAAACGATTACGTGTTACACTCGTTAGGTACTCATAGGAGAATCTTGCCCTAAGAATCTGCACAGAAGATGCAACTTCTCGTAGGTAGCCAGATAAGACTGCTGACTTCAAAGAATACGTTGATATTACGCAGTCTGGCGAGGAATCCAGTAACCGCACTTGGATTACAGTTCGAAGAAAAACGTCAGCCTGTTCTCGCAAGAAAAAAAAACCTCGTCACAATCACCTTGAACAATAAATGTGATATTCCCAAGCCCCCGTTCCTAACTTTATGAAAAAGGTTGCAACGGCTCATGCGCTCCCAAGTGGACCCCCAGATAAAAACTGCAAAGACCCTATGCAGGTTTTGTACAGAACCTCTAGTAATTCCTATCACCTGCAGCACATAATACAACTTAGCAATTAGAAACACATTACAAACAGCGGCTCTTGAAAACAGAATTATGTCCCCCCCCCATTATTCTGTTTGTAACTTAACTCTTCCTGCTTCATCTGCCCAATAGTCCTTGGCTTCCTTATAGTGTTTCAGTGGAACTCCCAAATAGCTATCCGGAGTGGTGTTCCATTGTATGTTGCACAACGTGTCTGGAGCGTGTTCCCAGTTGCCATGCCAGAAGCCAAAACATTTTGACCAACTAATCAAGCTTCCTGTTGCTGTAAAAAAATCCTTAGCCTCTCGTACAACTTGACGCACGCTTCTTTCATCTTCGCAAAAGGCTGCTATATCGTCAGCGTAAGCAAGGATCTTAATTTCAGTATTGAAAAAAGTGTAGCCCCGAATAATCGGATTTTCAAGCAGTTTTAAACAAAAGGGTCCAAGGTAAATATCAAAAACAGGGATGATAAACAACAGCCTTGTTTTACAGAAGTTTCAACGCAAATACTTTCCCTCAGTTTCTTATTAATCACAACTTCCACTATACATTTGTCATACACCATTTTCGCGCAATCTAGAATTACAAATCTTGAATAAAGGGAAAATCAGACATCGGGTGGATGTCTGATTTTCCCTTTATTCATTACTTCTCTCCACCTTGCGGGTTTCCGCAGAACTATTACGGCAATTACAGATCTTATATTGACGTGGTTCAGTATATGGAACAATATTTCATGCACGACTCTGTCAAATGCCTTATTCAAATCTAGTTGAAGCATAGCAACTCGATCCTGCATGGCATCACAACATTCAATAACAGTTCTTGCAACATGGATATTTGTAAGAATGGATCCTTTAATTCCGCAAGTCTGATGTGGACCTACAAGAGACTTGACAACACTTTGGAAACGGCGGGACAAAACTTTCATTAAGACCTTCTAATCAGTATTCGTTAAACTTATCGGTCGGTATGTTTCTACTGAAAGCAGTTTCACCGGGTCATTAGTTTTCGGTATCAGTATGACGTGGGATGTTCGAAAGGACGGTGGTGTTAGGTTCCTTTCATAGCACTCTTCTATAACTCGTTGTAGAAATTCTGCCATTTCACTTTTAAAGAACTTATATACAGCTGCCCCGAGACCATCTGGGCCAGGTGATTTACAAGGACTGAGATGGTCTATGGCCTGCTCAACTTCTGCGACTGTTATTGCCCTTTCAAGTGACTGTTTTGTCTCGTCATCAAGACTAGGCATGAGCGGCAGAAAAACACTTCGAAACCTTTCAGTATCGCATGCTTTATGACTAAATACTTCTCTGTAATATTCAAGAAAGGCACGCTCTATCATTTCACTCTCTCGAGTAAACTTAATTTGAAAACTGATTTCACTAATTTCCTTCGATACTGCATGTCTCTTCTCATCGCTGAGCGCGAGCTTTGTGGGCGTCTCACCCAACCATAGCCGCTCGCACCACACCCTTATCATTGCGCCGCGATACTTTTCTGTTTATATGATCTCAAGCTTCGCCTTTACTTCTTTTATTTCTTTCGAGAACAACCCGGGCTTAGCATTCTCTACGCTGACCATCTAATTTACCGCACTATGCAACTCCAATTCTTGCTGTCTTTTTTTTCTACCTTAAAATACTTGCTCTTTCCAAAACGGCGACTTTGAAGTCGATCTTGAACTGTTCCCACACCGGGATAAAATTGCATGTTTGATTCAGCTGCATACTTTTTATATATTTTTTATCTCTGCAACAAAAAATTAACCTTGTAGTAACTTGCTGTTGAATTTCCACAGTTGAACTTTGACACTTGTTTCTTTGCACCTAAAGTAATCATGACTAAACAGTGATCACTAACGCTCACACGCTGCGTATGGTACTGGGAACACAAAGGTACAAATTCAACAGGCCCATCAATTTGATCCAATCTAGCACGAGACACATTCTGAAAGTGAGTGTGTTTTGCTTGGTCTTCATGCGTCAACACTAAGCCAATATCTGCGAGTTCATTCTCCTCAATCATTACGCGTAATGCTTCTGCACATTTATCTCTATGATTTCTGTTACTCGATCGATCTTCAGGTCGACATACGCAATTGAAGTCACCAAGCAGTAATACACTCCTTTCGCTTTCTAGACAAGGTCGCACATTATTGAAAAAATCTTGCCGCTCATTGATTCTATTCGGTGCATAGACACAAACAACACGCCAAAGAATTTCAGCAAAAACAAAATCACAAAATACTAGCGGGCCATTTTCACTACTAGACACGGATTCAATAACCCCAATGCTTTTTCGAATAAAGATAGCACAACCGCCGACCTACCAACTGCATGGCTCACGCATGCATTATATCTGCCACGGAAGACTTCAACCATTTTATCAGTAAGTTCTTCACTCTCGATTTTGGTCTCTTGGACCGCTAACAAGTCTATATCACTTTCTAAGAGAATGCGACTTAGTTGATATTGCCGTCTTCGTGGAGAAAGGCCTCTTGAATTAAAAGTTGCGATACGCAAGGCACTTTTAAAGTTTACTGCCATATCAAGTTGGGATTATTGCCAATATTTTACTCACATTTTTACGTCAAGCAGGGGCATGGCCTGACAAAATTCCATATATGAGGCCGTTCCGAGGTATTAACGCGAAAGAGTACTCCGCTGACTGAGCGGGGTTGTACAAGGGAAAAAAAGAAAAAGCTGCCGCTAAGAAGACGGCAGTTTTGAATTAGTCCATCGGGCCGGCGCAAGGTTTGGCGTTGGCTTGAAAGGCTGCCCTCTGGACGTTGCAGCCTTTGTGGGATGTTCCCCGGTGCTTGTTCCATCACCTCTCGTGGAGGTGTCTCCAGTTTCCTCTCAGGTTCTCCTTGCAGGTCCGCTGCCAGACGCTGCCATATCGACATCTGTGGAAATTTTCTCTGTGGCTTTCGTGTTTTCAGGAAAAGAATCGCTGGTGTGGTCTTGGGTGTTGTTTGCATCTTCTTTCAGTGTGTCCAGGCTCGCTACGGTAGCGATAGGCCCAGGGTCTTCCTCGCTACTCGGCTAGTTGGCGTCTCCGCCTGGGGTGTGCAGAAGCACTGCTGCCTCAGTCTTTCCTTCCTCGCCGTGTTCTCGGGTAGCTTCTTCAGCATCAACTGCGTCCATCATGTGCACGGAAACCAGATCCCTCTGGGCTGGGCCTGCTACGCTGGCGTAAGAGCGCACGCACTGGGTCTCGTCGTGGCCATAGCGACGAGAGAGTCCGCAACGTGGAACACGACACTCGCGACGTATGTGGCCGATGCCGCGGCAGCGGAGGCAGAGCGGTCCTCTGCCTGGAACGTGGACGAGTGCGACATCTTCAGCAACACGCAATTGATGAGGCAAATCTTCGATGGTGACGCCCACATTCAGCTTCAGTGTTACGGAGCGCGTTGTCGATCCTTTATCAATGCAGCCTTTCACCTTACATTTATTTCTTGTGATTTCGGTCTCCTTTCCGAAGGCCACCAGAGCCGTTCGCACATCGTCGTCCGGCACACCACCATGGAGTCGCCAGTAGAGCTTCAGACGTACGCCTCTGTCGCAGGGGTCTATAACCATGCAGCGCTCATTCTTGACATTAAAGGCGTCTGCAGCCAGTATCTTCTTTCCTTCCTCGTCCTTGAACGTCACTGCCCACAGGTGATTCATTTGGTATACCCCGAGGGCAACCACCTCCGGTAGCAGTGAAAGACGGTCGAGTGCATCGCGAAAATGCTCGCAACGATACGGCCTTTCCCTTAGGCAACCATGCAAAAAAACAGTATTCAAAACATATTCACCTGTGGTCAAATGCAGCAAAACAACCTGGTAATCTTCAGCCTGCTTGTCAGAAGATCTAGTTCCGCGGCCATTGGCCGCTGTAACCACTCCGAGGGAGCACATGCTTGCACGACCGTTCACTGTGGTGGCCGGAAGTGGAATCCAGTTAGGCCACGCGGGCGTTCTTTATATTTCTTTATTGCCTGTTTACACAATACAGAAAACAACATCAAAAAAGGATTTCAAAACCTTTCGAAAGTGATCAAATCATCAAACAGCGTTACCCAACCAGGTGGTTCTGGCTGGGCACGGTAAACCTCTCGCATATACACTACATGTTCAATAAAATTTTCCCTTACAGGCCGAGCGTTAGTGTCGGCATGTCTTACCGACCTTCTAGTTGTCCGTATACTATGGAGGCTGAGTACCATTATCAAGTCGTAGGGCATGTCGCCGTGATTCTCAACTGGTAAATATCGGATTGCATGTGGTGTGATAGGCAAGTCCTTTTTGATAGTTCGCTGAAGGATGTCCCAGTGAAATATGGGACATCCTTTCAATAAATATATTCAATAAATACACATTCTATTGTCTCTGGTTTTTTGCTATAATATGTAGTTGACTGTCCACGGTAAAATGATTCCTTAATCTTGCGGCCACGTTTTTGCAGGTAAAGTATTTGTCTAAAGCTTGAAGAAAAAGGATTTTACATGCGGCCGTATCGGCATTCCTTTAACCCGTTTTAAGACGTCATGTCCACAGCCTCCTGTGTATATGGTTCTGACAACTGGCAAAGGTAACATAACATCCAGAAAATCTTTGTAGAGCTTTTTTATTTTTTACCGTACTCAAGTACTCTAAAGGAAATCTTACCTTCAGCATGCGACAGGCAACAACAACTTCGCGCCAATAATTTTTTATACAATGCATCGCAGTCTTACTTGTAGAAACGATGAATTCGGGTGGTGCATTGTGTAAGCAAACTTGCATAACTGTGCCCGAAGGGCCCGAAGTAACGGCGCAGGAGCTTGTCCCTAAGCCCGCGGCGACGAATCCGCGTCCACACCATAACGCGGTCACCAAGTTCGTACTCTTGGTCTCGTCTTCGAAGGTGGTTGAGTCGGGCGTTGACGCTTTGCTGCTCATAATGCGCGTTCGGGCGAGCTGGCGAGAGTCCTCGGCGCGTTGAAGGAAGCCGGCAACCTCTGCATGGATGGTGTCGTCTTCGAAGTGAGGCAACATCGCATCCAGCATTGTGGCGACTTCGCGGGCAAATACAAACTTGAATGGCGCCATCTGCGGTGTCTCCTGTGGTGCGGTGTTGTATGCGAACGCCACTTAGGGAAGGGCTTTGTCCCAAGTCTTGTGCCCGACGTCGACATACATGGCGAGCATGTCGGCGAGAGTTTTATTTAAACGCTCCGTGAGGCCGTTTGTCTCTGGGTTGCAGGATGTAGTGCGCCGATGACCCGTGTGGCTTAAGTGCAGAATCTGTTGCGTGAGTTGTGCTGTGAATGCTGTACCTGTGTCGATAAGGACCACGGGTGCACAATGACGGGAAACGATGTTGTTTACGAAGAATCTGGCAACCTCGATTACATTTCCCGGTGGCAACGCCGTTGTCTCGGCGTAGCGCCTCAGGTAGCACGTTGCTACCACTATCCACCTGTTCCCGCAAGTAGACGTCGAGAAGGGGCCAAGCAGATCGATCTCTATCTGCTGGAATGGTTTCCATGGTGGCTCGATTGGTTGCAGGAGGCCGGCTGGCCTTGCAGGCGATGTTTTCCGACGTTGGCGATCTTGGCAGGTTTTCACATAGCGTGTGACGTCCGAGTTCAGGCCGGGCAAGTAGTACTTTTCTTGGATTCTTCTCAGAGTTCCAGTGAATCCCAGATGTCCTACTGTCGCCTCATCGTGAGACGCTTCTAGAACCTCTTGCCGTAGCTTGACGGACACGGCGTGCAGGTATGCTGCATTGTGCGGCGTGAAGTTTTTCTTCACAGGCATGTCGCGCCGGCACAATGACGAAAGTGCGCGCCTGAACGCCTTCGGCACCGAATCGGTTTTGCCTTCGAGGTATTCAAGGACACAGCGTAGATCAGGATCGGCACGTTGATCTTGAGCGAAGGTGTTGGAGCTTATGGTCCCAAAAAAGGCATCATCGTCATCGTCGCAGGGCGGGGCGGATTCGATGACGGCTCTCGAAAGGCAGTCGGCGTCTGCGTACTTGCGGCCTGACTTATACACGACGGTGACGTCGAACTCCTGTAGTCGCAGGCTCCAATGAGCGAGGCGACCGGACCGGTCTTTCAGGTTAGCGAGCCAGCGCAGAGCGTCGTGAACACTGACGACCTTGAAGTGCTTCCTGTAAAGATACGGCCGAAATTTTGTGACCACCCAAACGACAGCGAGGCATTCCTTTTCGGTCGTCGAATAGTTCAACTCGACTTTCGACAGGACCGACTCGCGTAGGCGAAGGCTCACTCGAGGCCGTTGTTCTTTTGAATCAACACGACGCCGAGTCCTACGCCGCTTGCATTCGTGTGGATCTTGGTGTGAGCGCCCTCGTCGAAGTGGCCGAGTACTGGCGGTGACTTGTGCTTGTGTTCCGTGCTGAAACTGGTTATCAGCACAGCCACTCTGCCTTCACGCAGATGGACGACACCGCGTGCGACGAAAATTTGGCGATCGAGAAGCAGCTGCAAGTTCGCTTCGACGATCGCATCACCGCTTGAGAACGCGTCTGTTTCGACAAGTGCCATGACGCTCGCATTTGGCGGGATGCTGACTTGATCGTCGAGGATGGTGAACGCGGCGCGGCGATAAGGATTGCTTTACATGGTTTCTGACTGGTTTGTCGTCAGTGTTATGGTTCATGTCTGTAAGTCGATCACCGCACCGTTTTCGTTCAGGAAGTCCATCCCGAGGATTACGTCGCGAGAGCATTGCTGTAGGATGATCAAGTTCACAGGGTGAACAGCGAGTGAACAGCCTATCGCGCAGTGCATCGTCCCGTCGGGGTTACGAGGTGGCCTCCTGCTGTGCGTATTTGAGGACCCTCCCATGCGGTTTTGACTTTCTTGAGTTGCGACACAAATCGTCCACTAACGACGGAGTAGTCGGCCCCGGTGTCGACGAGTGCAACCACTGGACGTCCGTCTAGGTTAACTTGTAATTCGCCACTTCGCGTTCGGCTTCGATGTCGGTCGGTCACCCTCAGGGCGGTCTGTCGTTTCGCATGGTCGCCACTGCGTCGGGTGGAAGCCTCCTGGCGAGGTGCTGTTGTGGCCTTCAGCCGCATAATCGAATTTGTGGTTTCGGGTTGCGGCTTCCTCTTTTGTGATGGCGCTGCATGGGTTCGCAGCGGCGTAGCATTGGTTCCTGTCGCCGCTGCGTCGGGTCTTGTCGTGGCGTCGGAATGTGTCGAGGCGTCGAAATCCGTCGGTATTGTAGGAGGGTTTTTCGGTTGTCGCTCGACAGCCGCATCACCTCCCGGCGTCGCCGGCTTTATTTCCCCTACGAGGGCTCGGCGACCTCTCCCTCGCGTACCCTTGCTACGGCGATGACGAACGGCGTGGGTAGGGTGACGGGGATTTGAACACGACCACCTAGAAAAGAGAAGGCCTGAGCGATGGGAGAGTGACGTCACGGAGAAGAGGCCGGTGGCGTGCTCGGGGATAAGGGTTGAATGAAGGGATCGCGCCCTTATGGGCAACGTTAACCAAAGGGCATAGTTGAGCAGATGGCCCGCAGAGAATAGAGGGTGTTCCAATATTATTTTAATTATGGACAACTATTTACGCGCTGCATTATTAAAAAGCCCGTCCATAATAAAATGAAATGCTTCAAGCTTAGGATGGAGAACGAATTTCGGGTAAATGATGACAGGGAGCATGGCTTATATTGAAATATCACAGTGCTGCCCTCTTCTTCAGAGTAGCTTCTTTGCCTTAATTTATCGCCGGCGTCAGTTTGCCGTTCATGCAACCACAAAAGTTCTTCATCAAATTGTTAGCACTGCACCATAACACATATCTTATGACAACTTCACTGGTGTGCCCTTCTTCACATTCGGGACACATGTATTTATTCCAGTCTAGATTAGGCGCTAAACGAATAATTTAGCATTCGATGCATTATTACGTACAGTACCGCAGTCCCCCCCCCCCCCCCCCATATTTACAACACCTCAAATAAGTTTAGCAATGGAGATACAAAACAATCGTGCAACTATTTACAAAGAAACAGCTGCCGTATTCCACAGAATTCCAGCTTTTCTCTTCTTTGCCCTAGCATTAGCACCCAATATTCTGTCATTGATCTTGCGGAAACATGAACGCATGGTTTTTCGGCCCCAATTTTAATTGCTCCTGCAATTGGGCACTCAGGACTTGTTAGGCATATCCTGACATGGACGTAATCCACATTCCGCGCCAATGAATGCTGCTGGACACACAACCACAATCGCAGCACAAGCGCAGAGACTACATGCACGGTTAACGTTCAGAAAAAAGTGCGCTCGGAAGCATGTCGCAGGATGCCAGGACTTTTATAACCCCGAAGCTATCCAAGGAACGGCAGGATTCCCGGAACTAATCGAATTGTTATAGCCGTCACCACCCACTAGGTCTTCCGGGTCTCATTTTCAACACAGGTGCGCCGCTCGCAGCTTCGTAGCACGCTGCACGGAACTCACATGTGAGCCTCTTTTGTGTGACGTAGCTCAAGAGGAGAGGGTACAGCCAGAAGGCCTTAAGTTCTCTAAAGGTCGCTCGAAGATAGGCTTCAATTTCTCGATGCCGCTGGCCAGGAAAGGGTCGTGGGGCGTCGATCGTGTACCCGCGGAGGCCCATCGGACGGTAGGGGCACTGTCGTAGGAGGCGGCCTGCTTCACCGATGTGAAAACAAAGCCATCGTCGATCTGGGCTTCTCCAGATGTCAGTATTCCTCGTGGCAGTTTGCCGGAACGTCTTTCAACGGACGGTCCGCTGCGGGCGCGGCGATGGCGGGTAGGTTTGGCTGCGATGTGGTAGCGTGCAGGTTTCTCGTCGCCAGCTGGTTGGCCTCGCTTGTGTTTGCAGAGCGGCGGTGTAAGCTGAAACGCGCGGCTCCTGGCAAGGTGGCGATAGGGTCGGTGCCGTTTCGGTGGAGGTGCGTATGTTTCGGATACCCCGCACCTCCCCCAACATGCCACCTATCTGACAGCGAGCTGGCTGGCACGCACGCAGACAGAAAGGGACACTGCCCCCGTCGGCGGTAAACTTAAAGAGAGCTTATTGGGCGAACTTGTGCCCTAAGGCGAGCGAACAACTCGGTGACGGAGAAAACAGCAAGCGCGCCGACGGCGTTCGTCGGACTGAGCCAGCGCAAACGGTGGTCCCGTATTTATACCTAGCGTCGCGGAATGTTTCAGGCGCGTCCATGATTGACAGGCGTCGAGCGACGCCGCTTGCGTCACAGCGACGCTGCTTGCGTCACAGCGACGTTGCTTGCATCACAGTGACGCCGCTCGCGTCACAGCGGCGCGACCTGCGTGGCGCGCTTCACTGCACGCCAAAATAAATGCACGTGGAATTATAGACCGTTGACCATTACATCGGTAACATACAGGCCAGCAAATGCAGGCAATTAAATTAAAGCTGCAAGCACGGGCAAGAAAATAAATAAGAAAACTTCAGAATGGATTCAAAATAGGATGGCGTCCGGATGATAACTTATTTGTCCTTACTCAATGTATTGAAATATCAACAGTAGAAAAGAGAGCATCATATGTGACCTTTTTAGACATTACAGGAGCCTATGACAACGTAAACCGCAACATTTTGTGGGATATTCGGGAAGACTAAGGCTTAAGCTATGATTGTCTAGAGCTTTTGAGAGAGATTTACCTACAAAATACCGTTTGGGTTGAATGTAAAGAGATGAGGTGCGAGGAGAAAGTTGATATCAACAAGGGACTGAGGCAGGGGTGCCCTTTATCCCCACTGCTGTTTATGATGAACATGGTGAGGATGGAGAGGGCGCTAAAGGGAAGTAATATCGGGTTTGACCTTTCATACGGGTTTAACCTTTCATACAAACAGGCGGGTTCAGTAGTAGAGTAGCAGCTTCCAGGCTTTTTATGCAGATGACATTGTGTTGCTAGCTAATAAGCAAAGTGATTTGCAACTGCTGGCTAATATCTGTGGACAGGAAGGCGAGAATCGAGGGTTGAAATTAAGCGTTAGAAAATCAGGTGTTATGATATTCAATGATAACCGTGAACAGACAGTGGCAATAATATAACTATCGCGGTATATGGATAAACGAAGGCAGTAGATATATGGAAACACAGGGGAAAACAATAACAGTAAAGAGTAAGAGAAATGCAGCCATAATGAAGCACAGAGCGCTATGAGGATACAATAGGTACGAGGTGCTCCGGGATATGTGGAAAGGTGTAATGGTACCAAGACTTATTTTGGGAAATGCGGTTGTTTGCTTGAAATCAGGGGTACAATCAGGACTCCATGTCAACCAAAGGCCAGTTGTACGCCTCGCATTGGGCGCACACGCGAAGACTGTGCACGGTGATGATGGCAGGACAAGCTTTCAATTGAGGGAAGCTCACAGTAAAATTGATTATGAAGAACGACTGAGGAATATGTAAGAAAGAAAATTGGCGGGGGGAGTTTTACAGGAATAATGTTGATTCTCAGTGGAGGAATAAAACTAGGAAGTTTACCAGCAAGTACACGACCTGTATGATGAGCAACTTGGCAACAAAGAACGTCAAGCGAAAAGTCAGAGAGGCTGAGATAATGTCATGGGTGGTGGAAATGGAAAAGAAGTCTGCCATGGGTAACTACTTAAGAGAAAAAAACGAAATCTGGCAAGAAACAATTCATGATTGCTCAAAGGAAGCTCTTTTCTTTTCGAAGCGACATCAGAATGCCTTAGAACACGGACTTATAAAGCGAGATACAACAAGTAAGAAGCAGCATGTGCTTGCTGCGGCAAAGCTAGGGGAAACGATGGAGCATGTTGTATTAGAATGTGAAGATATCTGTCGAGCGGTCCATATAGGCACCTCTGTCCTCCTTGAAGCCCTTGGGTTCAGCGAGAGCAGGGGGAAAGTAAACGTGTCCGCAATAGAGATTAGTAAATAGCGATTTCAAAATTGGTGGAAGTAGGGAAACAGCAAACAATGGAGGCGTACAAACGCAAGGTCGACAATAGCGGTTCAGAAAGTTTGGTTATAGGAATTCGTCGTGGGTCTTTTTCCCCCCTCTTCTTTTTTTTTCTTTTTTAACATATGTAGGACAATACAGAATGCAATAACAAGAGCTTGGTGGCGCAACCCAGCACCCCGTTTCAAAGAGGACGCCCATACCATCCATCCATCCATACATACATCCATTGTTAAATTGGTTGTAAAGCCCGTTGATCGATTACGAATCCCTACAATAATAATTGTATGAAATTCTAACAAGCTGCGAAATTCGCCCGGCGGCTGTTGCCGTGTTGTTCGATATAGTGGCTCTTGACGCGCAAACCGAACTCTGCCGTGGGTGGTTAGTCGGTGTAGCAAAGCATTCACATTGCGAACAATATCCGGAGCGCAGCACAGCTCCTGTACAGTTGTCATTTTTCTCTCATTTGCATCTCTCTCTCTCTGTCACCGAAACTCTGGACACTTTGTAAATGCGAGAACTCTTACATTTACAGCGAAGATGTAAACGGCTAGCCCGATTCGTCCGTATGTCTGTATGTCGCCTGCACGCCGAAAACTCCGGCGCAACCGTATGCGCATGCGCGAAAGAAAAGAAACAAGTCGCGGTGGTCGCTCTGAATGTTATCATCTTATCGACAATGTTATGACCCATGACCGTAATGACCATATAGAAAACGTGGGATGGCGGCGCTCCTTCGCTCCCATTAGATGGTCGAAATGTATAATAAAACGCAATAGCGCACCCACCAATCGTCGACTTTAACGTCGACCTAGCGCACCCGGACGGCAAGTGGATTGTATCCTTCCTGTTGGAACGGTTTGGAATTCAGTGCTACACGGACGTCAATGTGCCGACCACGCGTCATCGGTCGTGTATAGCTTTAACCTTTGGCAAGAACTTGTCTAGCATAGCAGTACAACAGATCGCGGTGTATCACAGCGACCACAAATCTATGGTCACTGTGGTAAAAAATGAGACAAAATAAAGACGTTCAAGACCACGAAGTTACGTGTATGTGTTTTTCTTCAATCGATATAGCATGATATAGCAATCAATATAAATCAGTATAGTTATCAATATTTGTCATCCCAATACAGCTTCGCTGGTGATCCTTCTTCACAAAGTGGAAGGGCACAATTTTTTTTTCTGAGAGGTCAAATCATTCACCGGGCTTGAGAGGAGGTGCAGAGAAGCAGTCTGTCTAGGCGATGATGGGGTAAGGCAGTTTCCTGGTATTACGACTGCCGGAGGTGAGAGCGTTTCATCCGGCTAGCTGAGTTAAAGCGTGGCCACTTGCAATGATTGTTCCTTCCAGTGAACAACCAGGAGCCAAAGGCAAACTTAACTGGTTGAATTCATGACGAGATAAGAACGATAGAGCAAAGGCTGCTGCGAAAAAAGGGTTCCTACAGAGACCAACGTCCGCGGCCCACAGCGTGCTCGATGACGAGATTGATGACGTCTCAACGAGCACAGGCTACGGTGATTCGAGCACGGCTCAGTGAGAGAGTAGTCACAGCTTAGGAGTAGTGACGAAACACTCCGGCGCTTGCCGTCTTCAGTAAACATTCTGGGCCAGGTCTGAACATGGCCTATTGGAGGGCCCCACAAAACTTTTCTGTGTGAAATCTGTATAAGTCTTCGCCGCTTCGGCATGCGGAGACATTTACGAATCGTTCGAGCCTAGGGGCCATATGCTCAATGCCGCGACTCGCAACGCATTTTTTTGTCTTTGGCGCGCACTAAGAACGCGTAATAAACGCTGAATCATAACACAGGATGGAGAAGCTCAACTGGGCAGCAAGTGGGTTGCGGAATAGGGCGTCTCTCGAACAGGTAAGCTGATGAAGGACGCGGACGGCACGGACTGGGCAATGCTGACACCACTTTTTTTTAGAGCTCAGCTCTTAAGGGACTGCTCCTGCGTTGAGCCACGCTGTCCCTCGGCGTACCCGAGTGAACGAGCACAGCGAATGATGAAAGAGATAATGCAGAACGCAGCGGGGGAGGAAAGCGGAGGAGGAGAGTATAGCGAAAGCGTGAGAAGAAAAATTATGCAGGTCCCACGCACAGTGGGAATCGATGTAATCTAAGGTTTCCATGCTCGATGCTTTGATTGACGATAATTGGCGGTGATGCTGACGGCTAAAGCTTAATTTCTTCAACGTTAAGCTAGCACGAGAGCGGTGAGTTGATGCTAAACGTTACCTTGCGTGCACCACTGCTGTTTGTCTGCGTAGTACACAGAACACACAGGGAGAGGTGTCTGCTTGAGGCGTTGTTTTGCGCCATATTTCATAAACTGAGAGAGGGTTGAGCTAGTCATTGCCTCACATGACTCATCGCATTATGGCAGAAGTATTAAACTGGAATAAGATTACGAGGCGGAACGTGCCAAAACCACACTCGTATTATGAGGCAAGCCGTAGTGGCGGACTCCAGATTAATTCTGACACCGTGATGTTCTTTACCGTGTCCCAAAATCTATGTGAACGTGCGTTTTTTTTTATTTTGCCCCCGTCGGAATGCGGCTGCCTCGGTCAAATCCGCGACCTCTAGCAACGCCATAGCAGCAAAGCTAATGCGGCGGCGCAGAAGTGTTGATCTGACGGTCGACCGCTTAGGTAGTGTCTCCTGGACCCAGCGGCGCGCTTTAATTAATACGGCTCTGCTTCTGCTCGCGCTGCGTAAGTTGCCTGCTTGACATATTTGTATGGCGTTTTTTTCTCCGAAATAATAGCAACGTACTTTACCGTACCTTGAACTTCAGCTTATCCTGTTGCCCCGCAACCGCTGTCGTACAGTAGTGGAGTTTCCTTGCCTTATCACGTCACCTCCCTCCTCTCTTGTATGGGAACAGCCTGCTCTCCTCCCTATCTTTCTTCTCGTCCCCTCTACACTTCTGCGTCCCCTCTGGCCCAACACCCTCTAGAAAACTTGCCTAGGTGGTGTTGTCTGGCCTCGCACGTTACTAGAAAGGGAAGCGCTAGGTTTGTGCAATGCCTCTGGGGGGAGTCACGGATAATTACAGCTGTCAAGCGGCTCAGGTAGCGACGGCAAGGGATCTCCAGAGGGTATTGCGCACATTCGACGCAGTGAGGTGGAAACAAGTTCCTCTCGTCAACTTTCCTCTTTTACTCGCGCCTGTCATCTATAGACCTTTTCATCAGGCGAGGAGAAAAGGGCGCGCGGCGGCCATACCGACTTCAACCACTTCAGTACTTCAGGCAAGACCGTTTACCACGTACAAGATGCACGTCATAAAAAATGACCGCCCGAAATCGAATGCAAACGTCTAAAACTACCGCCGAGCGTATACCTGCCAGTCGGCATGCTCGCCCAAGCTAGCATGCCGACTGCCTATAGGTGGCGTCGCTCCGTAGCAATATGGTCGTCCTTTCGTCCAATTTCGTCGTTGAGATTTTGTGGCGAATGGACGTGCTTTTCGCGGCACCGTGGCGGCGACGAAATCATGTTTTTGTGCATGCTTTTGATTTGCTGATTTTCTTTTCCTTTTAACTAGTAATTGGGTGGTTTTCTTTTTTTACTCTTTTTTGTTTCTCGTATTGCGCGGGTGTATTTCGTGTACATTTGGTTTTGCAGGATGGATAGCGCGTCCTTTCGCGCCACGTGCTTCAACACGTGCAGCCGGGTGGGACGTTGAGTGTTTGCAGTCTTTAAATGGTAGCTTGGAGGTGGCAAGACAACTAGCTATTAGTGGTTGTACTGTGCGTGTTCTGGTAGGAAAGTGAGAGCGTGGCCGCGTGGTTGAGCGCGTGCGAGAGCGTGTTGTACGTTGGGTCTCCACGGCATTGATTGCTTTTGAAACACTGATTAGAGTTGCTTTGCGACACTTTGAGGATTTGGATCCTGTGCGTATCCGCTTCTGCTAAAAAGCGCGTGCTCTGCATTATTATAGAATTATAGCATTAGCATCAGAAAAAGCCTGCAATACATGTCGAGAATGTCTGGAAAGGAGGCTGTGCGTGGGGGGTCCCTCAAGGCAGATGAGGGACGGATGAAAATGGAGAGGGAATCGAGTCAACCAAAACACACTGTGATGTCGATACTAGGCTGCGGCAAATGGAGGCTTTCCAGGAAGAGATGGTCACAGAGATAGAAGAGCTCAAAAATGAGGTAAAGGGGAAGCGTGATGCACGGAAGGTAGTTGAAAAAAGTCTTGAAGCAGCCGACGAAAAGCTGAACAGGGCCGCCGTTGTGAACGAGAATGTGCGTGACAATGGAACACAGTCCCCCGACGTGACAGGAGAGGGAGTGCTAGCAAAGTACGTGGAATGCGTGCAACATGGTGAAGAATCAGCTGAAAAAAGCGGCACCTACCTTGAGGCCACTACGCGGGAAAAGCAGGAGCACAGGGGACAAAGCCCCTTCCCGAGTCCGAATCACGCGGAAAATGACAAAGGGAAACAAGGAGAGGTGGAAGAGATTGAAAGGGTCATTATCGCCGGCGACTCAAACCTGGCTACTTGCTCAGAAGCAATGGTGGAGAGGGTAAAATGCGATAAAAGAGTCGTGGTAGGGACATTTCCAGGGCGGACACTGGGTTCTGTCACGGACCGAGCAAAAGAAAAGCTCACTGAAAATGCTCACGTGCGGAACCGCGTCATAGTAGCAGGTGGGCGAAATGACGTCCTAAACAGGAAAGGGGCAGACTAGCCCAGCGCTTGGCGATGGGGGTGGACGACTTGCGCGAGCTATCCCCTCACGTGCAGATCGTGGTGTGCACGGTGCCGGAGGTGCCTGTACGTGGCAGTTATGCACAAAGAGCCGTAGTGGCTGCTAATGAGGCGATACGGAAAATGAGCCGACAGAATGGCTTCGAGGTTGTCGAAGTAAACAGGGAAGTGAGAAGGTGCGGCGGTTTTAAACAAGATGGGACCAACTTCAGAGGTGGGCTGGTGACTTGGGGGTCGCGCTGTTGCTTCTTTAGGGGGCCCACACGCGCTCAGGAGGCCACAGTAGGTAGTAATGAAGAAGGTCCCCTATGGGAACCTCAGAAGCGCATCGCGGTCGATAACAGAAAAGGGAGGATAGCAAGAAAGAGAGCTCGCCATACAATAGGCTACATAAACATGCAGGGCGACATAAGAAAGGAAAAGTGAGCAGAGATTGAGAAACAGTTAAATAGGGAACGAATAGGGGTGTATGCGGTTACAGAAACGCACCTTAGAGACTCGGAAGAGCCGCCAGTGATTTAGAATTATGTTTGGGAACGGTGCAACAGAACTGAGTCGGAAAGAAAGGTAGGGGGAGTCGGAATGCTCATCCATCCGGGAGCCAAATGGAAAAGAGTAAATTCAAAATGTCAAGAGCATCTTGACATGGGAAAAAAACATGGCTGGGCGTTACGTATTTCTTGACCGGAAATAATTGCACAGAGAAGAATAAAGAGTTAGTGGAATGCATAAGCGCTGATATTAAGCGTTTCGGGAATGGTGCTGAAATTATCCTATTAGGTGACATGAATGCCCACATACAGGATTTATATATGGTTATACCGACAACAAGGGGAAATCAATGCTAGACCTGTGTGAGCAACATAACCTCCTTATCGTGAATACGGGGTTTAAGTTTGAAATGCAGAGCACGTGGGAACTGGGAAACCGGCAATCAACCATTGATTACTGTCTGATGACAGAAGGAATTCATGATAAGTTGAGAGAAATGGTCATTAGAGAATTTTAGCTCAGCGGGTTTACGTTTCGCTCCGCTCGCGGTCTCCACCGTTGCGCCAGCGGAGCGGCTCGCGAAAAAAGAATTTTAGCCCGGCGGATCACTCACCCGCTCGAGCGGAGAGAGCGGGGCGCTCTGCTTTCCCACCTAGTGGTCCGAATAGGAGTTACTGAGAAATGAATTTGAATGACGCTTGCTTTTATAATGCAAGAAATGTTGAATAAAGATATATTACGTGTTCTCAGTACATTATTTGTTAATAATATACTGAGTACTAATGTACGGGTCAGCGCCGCAGTCGCCGTCGTCGATGCAGAACTGCCGGCGTTCAAGTTCGCGGCTGCCATCTTCCATTTCCCATACACGCCCGCGCGCGCTTACGCACGCTCGCGCGCTGCGTATACCCTCCGCTGGGGAGTGCTTTCCAGCGGGCGTAAACGCTGCTCCGTAAAACCGCTGGCCGCCTCAGCGTTGTGCGCATGCGCAGTCGTGTCTCCGCTCGCCCGCTCCGCTCCGCTGGCCGTAAACCCGCTGGGCTAAAACTCTCTATTGACGAGGGAGGGTATAGAAGCATAGAAAGTGAACATCAACGCATCATTTTGAAAATGGGATATGTAGTTGGGAAAGAGATCAAGGAGTTCAAAATGGCCAGTCCAAATTTGAACGCTGAACAAATAACAACTTTAGTCACTAGAGTCGAGGAAGAACTTGGCAAATGGCCAAATAAACAGTGGGAATATAGTGAGGACAGAACGAGCACAGTGAAGGGGAAGAGAAATGAAGCCATAATGAAGCACAGAGCGCTCTGGGGATACAATAGGCACGAGGTGCTCCGAGGTATGTGGAAAGTGTAATGGTTCCAGGACTTACTTTTGGAAATGCGGTTGTTTGCTTTAATAAAATCAGGGGTGCAATCAGGACTCGATGGGAACCAAAGGTCAGTGGGTCGCCTCGCATTGGGCGCTCACGGTTAGACTACAAAGGAAACTGTGCAGGGCGATATGGGCTGGTCTAGTTTTCAAGTGGGGGAAGCTCGCAGTGAAATTGAGCATGAAGAACGACTGAGGAATATGGAAGAATGTAAATGAGCTGGGAGAGTGTTCCAGGTATCTGTACAGGAAAAACATTGATTCACAGTGGAGGAAAAGAACTCGGAAGATTACCAGCAAGTATACGGCCTGTAGGGTGGGCAACACAGCAACAAAGAACATCAAGCGGAAAGTCAGAAAGGCTGAAATAATCTCATGGGCTGCGGCAATGGAAAAGAACCCTGCCATGAGTAACTACTTAAGAGGAAAAAAGGAAATCAGGAACGAAACAATTTATGATAACTCAAAAGGAAGCGCATTACTTTTCGAAGCGAGATTGGGATGCCTGAGAACATGCACCTATAAAGCGAGATAAAAAGGGGAGGAGAAGCATTGCTTGCTGCGGAAAAGCTAGGGAAACAATGGAGCATGTTTTATTAGAATGTGAAGACGTCTACTCAGCGGTCGATTTATGCACTACTGTCCTCCTTATATATATATATATATATATATATATATATATATATTATAGAAAATTATCACTCATAGCACTCGTAGTACAGCCCTCTGGGCCGTTCACTTTACGAAAGTATTCTTGTTACGGTTATTATAAGTACACTAAGGTATTTCGCTCTCGTGTGCAGCAGTCCTTGAGATAGTTACTCGAGCTAGCTTCCCACGCTGAGCGTGCCGCGCTTCACCTGCTTAACCTTTTCCTAGACTCTAGAGCCGCTAGAGTTCGCTCGATTCAAACTAAACTATGTCCGCGTAACCTTGGGCGATCGCAACGCACGTTATCTGCGCTTGGCCGGCAGAGAAGGGAGCGTTGTTCCGGCCACACAGCTCCATGTCTCAGTAAGGTGCCTGGTGTAGTCTCGTGCAGACGCAATCCTCTCATCCTCTCATATAACCCTCTCATCGGCGGGCGGCTATTTCTTTAAGAAAGTATGCCTTCCAACCACTACTGGGAGTCGACCATCGCGGACATCAGTCTTTTTTCACGTAAGTACGAGGCTCTGAACAGGAGTTATGGCGCTTCGATGTAACCTGGGGCCTGACGGACCAACCGACTAAGCTATCTCTCCGGGCAACATCCAAGGGTCACGACTTCGAATCCCCTGTTCTCTTCCTTTTTTTGTTTTCCTTCTTTTTCCCCCCCCTTTTCAAAATTTCCTTTCTTTCAGTTTATTCCTCTATCATGTATGGCCACACATGTGCAGGTCATGAATACAAGGTTTCTCCAGTTGAGCGCCATCTGTGCGGTTTAACCGAGCTCAGATGGGTCCACCTTGACTGATCAAAGAAGGCACCACTGGAGGGTAAATGAGGCGTACAACTCCTGCGGTGGCAGTAGAGTATCCGCATCGTGTGCAAGAGGACCGTGGTTCGAATCGCGGTGCCGCGCAATTTTCCACCGGGAAAAGAACCGTGCGTTGAGAAAATTGCATAAACCGGCCTGGAGTGGGGCCTGATCCCAATAACCAGAACCGGTAACGCACTCTCTCACCAGAGCAGGATTGGCCACCCTGGTGCAGTACTTGGCCACAACCTCCTATATGAATACAACAATCAAACCCCGGCCCTCAGTCCCCAGCAGCCGCGAAGCAACTGACCACGGCGGCGGTCAGATCTGTGACACAGCAGAGGGTGCTAAGAATCCCTGGCTCCGGACAGGCCGCAATTGGAATCTGAACCTGGCAACGTTTAACGTTAGAACGTTATCTAGTGAGGCGAGTCTCGCAGTGTTATTGGAGGAATTAGAGGGTAGTAAATGGGATATAATAGGGCTCAGTGAGGTTAGGAGGACAAAAGAAGCATATACAGTGCAAAAAAGCGGGCACGTACTGTGCTACCGGGGCTTAGTGGCGAGAGGAGAACTATGAGTCGGATTCCTGATTAATAAGGATATAGCTGGTAACATACAGGAATGCTATAGCGTTAACGAGAGGGTGGTAGGTCTTGTTGTGAAACTTAATAAGAGGTACAAATTGGAGGTGGTACAGGTCTATGCCCCTACATCCGGTCATGATAACCAGGAAGTGAAAGCTTTTATGAAGACGTGGAATCGGTGACGCGTAAAGTCAAAACAAAAACAAAATACACTATACTGATGGGCGACTTCAATGCCAAGGTAGGCAAGAAGCAGGCTGGAGACAAGTCAGTAGGGGAAGACGGCATAGGCTCTAGGAATGCTGCCCAGCGGACTCAGATGCTCCCCGACCAAATCTGAGCTTCTGCTTTATAGAAAAGAAAAAGGCCGCAGACCCAAGGGCTGGAAAACTGTCTCGGAAAGTGACATTCACCTGTTCACTCGGAGCGGTGACCCGATACCCAGGGTCGACACCATCAGAGTCCTGAGTATGTTCATCGAATGACGCGGCGGCTATGGCACTGCGTTAATTGCGAAAACCGACAATGCTTTTCGCCTCGTCCGAAGGGTCACGAACAGACATCGTGGCATCAAGGAGGACAACCTGCTTCGGCTCATCAACGCCTTTGTGCTATGTCACTTCACCTACACGGTGGCCATGCAGGACTGGCTCAGAGCCGAGCGGGAAAAGCCTAATGCCCTCATTAGAATATTTGTCAAGAGAGCCCTCGCGCTACCCGTCAGAACGCATACCGAGGACCTCCTTCGGCTCGGCATACACAGTGCAATGGATGAGATAGCCGAGGCTCAGGAACAGGCCCAGCTAACTCGGCTGTCCACCACGCCGGCCGGCAGGCGTATCCTCGAGGAGATCGGACTCGCAACCTCCAAGAACTTGGCTGAAAACACCTAAATTCCCAGATAAATAGGGTAGAAGATCGTGGCCGCCCCTTTGCCCCGCAACGTTCATCCCGTTCACAACGCAGGTCGTCGCAAGGCAAGAGCATTGAGTATACTAAAGCAAATAAACAATGACAAGATCAAGGCAAGCTTCGTGGACGCAGCTGCATACCGAGACAGCAAGGCTTTTGCGGTTTCCGTCGTGGACAATCTGGGCAAAGTCACCAACTGTGCTTCCGTCCGGACGACGAACCGAGAGGTGGCCGAGCAAGTAGCCATTGCACTCGCTATGCAAGGCGGGCGGAGAGACACAGTGTATAGCGATTCGAAAGCCATCATCAGGGCATTCCAGAAAGGCCGGGTAGCCCGGCAGGTAGCTCAAATTCTGAAAGGCGCCAAACACGGCAACACCTCCATACACTCGATCCTTTGGTTCCCTGCACACGTCGGGGCGATAGGGGGGGAGGTTTCCTCTGAACCTCAACGAGTCTGCCCACGAGGCTGCGCTTAGCTTTACCGACCACGCTACCCTCGGATCGGGCGGCTCTCTCCTCGGACACAGAGACGCTCCTATCACGCACAAGGAAATCACTAAATTCTTTAACTTAGAAAGGTTTTTCCGCCGCCTCACTCCAAGCTAAGCAGGCCGCAGGCGGTCACACTTAGACTCCTGCAAACGAACTCCTGCCCAAATCCGGCGTCCCTTAATAGTATACATCCCGAGATTTATCCGAATTGTTCTTGCGTGGCCTGTGGTGAGGTGCCCACTTTGCCTCATATGCTCTGGGAGTGCGGGTCGCTGGGCCCGCAGTTCACCAAGGAAGAGTAGGGCGCGCTCCTGCGAAGTCCCGTCTTTGAGGACCAAATCCTGGCCGTCCAGGGCGCCCGCTATCGGGCCGGCAGACTAGATCTGTCAGTCCCGTCGTGGGATTAGCCGGGTGCGCGTTTTATCGCGTTTTGCTGGACCAAATAAAGGTTTTGTAATGAAGAAGAGCACAAGAAGGACAGCCAGATCGTCTCTTCCATGGCTGCTGTGCAACCAGTGGGCCAGCCGGATCGCCAGTGCTTGGCACGAGTGTGAGCCGTTCGGCCAACCAGCTGTTCCTGCTCTGCGTCACCTGCCTCCTCGGTTACGAAGAGACGTTTCCCTCGGAACTGTTCAGTGCACCCATTACAATTGGTGGAGGTGCGGGGCACTCAAGAACATCTACACCCTGGAACTCCGGTCTCGGACTCTGCCTCCCGTCATGCCTGAGTCTCCCCAGCCGACGCCGACGCCACCCCCCGTTGCCTGCTCTGGCGCTGTCCCGCAACGCCATCCAGCCGGTTTCAGCGGTACGTATGAACAGGACGTCAATGACTGGTTGGCTACGTACGAACGGGTGAGCTTGCACAATCGATGGGATGATACCGCCTAGTTAAATGCCGTCATATTCTACGTTGCGGGAGTGGCTCAACTGTGGTTTAAAAATCACGAAGCCGACTTTTAGTCCTGGTCCGCGTTCAAGACCAGTTTCGCTGCAGTTTTCGGTCGCCCTGCCGTCCACAAGTTGCGCGCCGAGCAGCTGTTACGAGAGCGAGCGCAACAACCCTGTGAAACATTCACCTGTTATATTGAAGAGGTTCTCTTCCTACGCAAACGTGTGGATGCGTCTATGCCGGAAAATGACAAATTGAAGCACATATTGAAGGGCATCGCCGATGACATTTTCCAAATCTTGATTGCCAAGAGCCCGCGCACCGTAGCAGAGCTCATAAACTTGTGCCAAAGCTACGACGAGTTGAGGAGGCAGCGCGAGTTGACTAGGTGCCCCTCAGTGGCTGACGAGGCCCTCTCTTCCATGACAGCCTTCTCTGATCGTTCCTCCTTGCTCCCACAAATCCAAGGTTTCGTGCGGGAGGAAGTTGCACGTCAGCTTTCTCTGCTACCCTTCGCTGAGCTATAACAGCCGCTGCCGCAACAGCCTCCTACACAGCTCGCTCCTACGCCCCGGCGGGTTATTGAAGACCAACTTGCTGAGGCTCTACCACTGCAGCATCAGCAGTACGCTGCCGCGTATCCGCAAAGGAGCGTCATGTGATCAGTGAGCACGTGGACGACATGCTTCAGCGCAGCATCATTCGACCTTCCAATAGCCCGTGGGCATCACCGGTGGTTCTCGTCACAAAAAAAAAATGGTTCCATTCGGTTATGCGTCGATTATCGCGGTCTCAATAAGATAACGCGCAAAGACGTCTACCCTCTACCACGCATTGACGACACCCTGGACAGCTTGCAAGGCGCTAAATTCTTCTCTTCGTTGGATTTACGCTCGGGCCGCTGGCAGGTCCCGATGTCAGCAGTTGATCGCCCTAAAACTGCATTCATTACGCCAGATGGTTTATACAAATTTAATGTGATGCCATTTGGCCTATGCAATGCGCCTGCTACCTTTGAACGAATGATGGACAATATCTTGCGCGGCCTAAAATGGAGCACGTCTTTGTGCTATCTCGACGACATCGTTGTGTTCGCCCCTGATTTCAGCACGCATCTTCTTCGCCTTAGGCAAGTGTTGACGTCCTTTACCAACGCAGGCCCACAACTGAACATGAAAAAGTGCCAGTTCGCCGCGCGCAAGCTCATGATTCTACGTGACGTCGTATCACAAGACGGCATTTGCCCCGACCCATCCAAACTTCGCGCCGTGGCAGAATTTCCGAAACCTAAGACACTCAAAAACTCCGCGCCTTCATCGGCCTCTTTTTACTTCCGACGCTTTGTTCGCAATTTTGCCTCGATAATATCACCTCTGACACAACTCTTAAGTGGCACCAACGACCTATCCTCCTGGTCTCCAGCATGGGACACCGCGTTCGTGACCTTACGCCGTCTCCTGACGTCTCCGCCTATACTGCGACACTACGACCCCACCGCCCCAACTGAAGTGCATACCGATGCCAGTGGTATTGGCCTTGGCGCTGTCCTTGCGCAGCGCAAGTCTGGCTACTCCGAGTACGTCGTTGCTTACGTCAGTCGTGCGCTGACCAAAGCGGAACGCAATTACACCGTCACAGAAAAAGAATGCCTGGCCATCGTTTGGGCACTCGGGAAGTTGCGCCCCTATTTGTATGGCAGGCCTTTCAATGTGGTTACTGACCATCACGCCCTTTGTTGGTTATCCTCTTTAAAAGACCCGTCTGGACGCCTTGCCCGCTGGGCTCTGCACATTCAAGAATACGACATACGCGTCCTATACCGCTCAGGTCGCAAGCACACTGACGCTGACGCTCTGTCCCGCTCTCCGCTACCAGCCGACACGGCCTCCTTCTCCACCATTAAGGCGGTATCCTCGGTTGACATCGACACCTTCGCATCAGAACAGCGCAAGGATCCTTGGGTGGCCTCTCTTTTGGATCTCCTTTCTGGCTCGCCTGCATCTACCATCTCCCGCTCCCTGCGTCGCCAGGCTGTCCATTTTGCTTTACGGGATAAACGCTTGTATCGACGGAACTACCAGCCCGATGGTCGAAAGTGGCTCCTGGTTATCCCTAGGACTTTGCGTTCCGACATGTGCGCGTCTTTCCATACTGACCCACAATGTGCACATGCAGGCGTTTTGAAGACGTATGAGCGCCTGCGGCAACGTTACTACTGGCGAGGAATGTTTACTTTTGTCCAAAAGTTTGTCCGCTCGTGCTCGCAATGCCAACGCCGCAAATCTGCGCCTCATCCGGCCGACCGATTATTACAGCCACTTCCGTGCCCTGCTCGTGCCTTCGAACGTGTGGGAATTGACCTGTACGGGCTGCTACCACTAACACCCGCTGGAAAACGATGGATTATTGCCGCAGTTGATCACCTTACACGCTATGCCGAAACCGCTGCTCTACTTGCAGCGACCGCCAGTGACGTTGCATCCTTTCTGCTCCATCGTTTCATTCTTCGTCATGGCCCACCTCGGGAGCTGCTGAGTGTTAGAGGCCGTGTGTTTCTGTCGAAGGTGGTTGAAGCTCTGCTTGCTCAATGCCGCATAGTTCACCGGACCACTACGGCGTACCATCCTCAAACTAACGGACTTACAGAGCGTTTCAATCGTACCCTTGGTGATATGCTCGCCATGTACTTTTCATCGGAGCATACAAACTGGGACATCATCCTCCCATTTATCACGTACGCATATAATACGGCTACACAAAGTACCACAGGATTTTCTCCATACTTTATTCTCTACGGTCGCGATCCTTCCCATACCATCGATACGGTTTTGCCTTATACACCAGACGCGTCAGAATGTGCTCCCGTTTCAGCCGTCGCCCGATACGCAGAGGAATGCCGTCAATTAGCCCGAAAGTTCACCTCCGCTGACCAACAACGACAAAAAGCCAATCGGGATGGCGACGCTACGAATCCGAACTTCGCTCCCGGAACCCTTGTCTTGTTGTCCGTGCCTTCTACCACACCTGGACTTTCGAAAAAACTTCTCTCGCAGTATGGACCATACCGCATCGTCGAACGGACCTCTCCGGTCAACTATGTCATAGAGCCGCTTACATCGACATCCGACAAGCGCTGCCGTGGACGGGATGTTGTTCCCGTGCGCCGCCTGAAACAATTCTATGACCCGCTCGTCTCCACATCGTAGGTCGCCAGGATGGCTCCGCTTTTGCACCGGGGCTAACTCTAATGAAGAAGAGCACAAGAACAAGGCCAGCCAGATCGTCTCTTCCATGCCTGCTGTGCAACCAGTGGGCCAGCCGGATCGCCAGTGCTTGGCACGAGTGTGAGCCGTTCGGGCAACCAGCTGTTCCTGCTCTGCGTCACCTGCCTCCTCGGTTAAAAAGAGACGTTACCCTCGGAACTGTTCAGTGCACCCATTACAGTTTATTCACTCACTCACTCTAGGAATAGCAGGGGGGAGTTATTAGTAGAATTTGCAGAACAGAATAATATGCGGATAATGAATACCTTTTTCCGTAAGCGGGTTAGCCGAAAGTGGACGTGGAGGCGCCCAAATGGCGACACTAGAAATGAAATAGACTTCATACTCTGCGCTAACCCTGGCATCATACAAGATGTGGACGTGCTCGGCAAGGTGTGCTGCAGTGACCATAGGATGGTAAGAACTCGAATTAGCCTACACTTGAGGATGGAACGGAAGAAACTCGTACATAAGAAGCCAATCAATGAGTTCGTGGTAAGAGGGAAACTAGGGGAATTACGGATCAAGCTACTGAACAGGTATTCGGCTTTAACTCAGGAAGAGGACCTTAGTGTTGAAGCAATGAACGACAATATTATGGGCATCATTAAGGAGTGTGCAATAGAAGTCGGTGGTAACTGCGTTAGACAGGATACCAGTAAGCTATCGCAGGAGACGAAAGATCTGATCATGAAACGCCAATCTATGAAAGCTTCTAACCCTACAACTAGAATAGAACTGGCAGAATTTTCTAAGTTAGTCAACAAGCGTAAGACAGCTGACATAAGGAACAATAATATGGATAGAATTAAACATGCTCTCAGCAACGGAGGAAGCCTAAAAGCAGTGAAGAAGAAACTAGAAATAGGCAAGAATCAAATGCATGCGTTAAGAGATAAAGCAGGCAATATTGTTACTAATAAGGATGAGATAGTTCAAGTGGCTGAGGAGTTCTACAAATATTTGTACAGTACCAGCAGCACCCACGACCATAATGTGAGAGAGAATAGTCGAGATGAATTTGAAATCCCACAAGTAACGCCGGAAGAAGTAAAGAACGCTTTGGGAGCTATGCAAAGGTGGAAGGCAGCTGGGGAGGATCAGGTAACAGCAGATTTGTTGAAGGATGGTGAGAACATTGTTCTAGAAAGACTGGCCACCCTATATACACAATGCCTCACAACCTCGAGCGTACCGGAATCTTGGAAGAATGCTCACATAATCCTAATCCATAAGAAAGGGGACGCCAAAAACTTGAAAAATTATAGAGCCATTGGCTTACTGTCCGTTGCCTACAAAGTATTTACTAATGTAAGCGCAAATAGAATTGGGAACACCTTAGACTTCTGTCAACCAAAGGACCAGGCAGGATTTCGTAAAGGCTACTCAACAATAGACCATATTCACACTATCAACTAGGTGATTGAGAAATGTGCGGAATAACACCAACCCTTATAAAGTAAACTCTCAGTTGTACGAACGTCAATTTATCGAATATTTCAGAATAACGAACTTTTTAAAAATCCCCGGCAGTTTTCTTATAGATTCTATGAAAAAATGTTTCACTTAAACGAATTTCGGAACAGTCAATATTTCAGTTTAACGAACTCGGTCAGAGGACCAAGGCTTCCACTGCACTGCACTGAAGGCGCAACCAATGCCCGCCTTCATCAAACCGCCGCTCCAGCGGCAATGTAACGTCGCTGGCGCTACAGCGCCCCTGAGGCAAAGCGGCGGCGCGGAAAACGAACGGCAACGAGGCATGGCCTCCGAGATCGCCCGCACAAAACGAGCAAGCATGTAATCTCAGAGGCCATGAACAAAGTAACATTGCTGGTGCTTACAACGTCGCCAGACAAAAGCGGCGATCTGTCACACCACAAACCACGTGGTGTGTATTTTTTCCGACGGTCTAGTCGTGGTATGGTCGTCGTCTCTTTCTTTCCAGTCTCGTCGGTTCCGCGTGTGCGCACAAAAGACCCACGTGGCGTGTTCTTCATTGATATGTACAAATTCCATTTCACACATTTCTAACACTATGGAGGCCATGTCTTTTGCTCCATGATTTGCACTTCAAATTTTTGACTCTGAATTCCATGTCTTATGTTGGCCTAGTGAATGTTCAGTTTAGCGAACTTTCAGTTAAGTGAACTATTTCCTTCGGTCCCTTGAAGTTCACTCAAGTGAGAGTTCACTGTATATAGCTTTCATTGATTACGAGAAAGCGTTTGATTCAGCCGAAACCTCAGCAGTCGTGGAGGCATTGCGGATTCAGGGTGTAGATGAGCCATATGTAAATACACTGAAAGATATCTATTGCGGCTCTACAGCCACCGTAGTCCTCCATAAAGAAAACAACAAAATCCCAATAAAGAAATGCGTCAGGCAGGGAGATACGATCTCTCCAACGCTATTCACAGCGTGCTTACAGGAGGTATTCAGAGACCTGGAGTGGGAAGAATTGGCGATAAAAGTTGATGGAGAATACCTTAGCAACTTGCGATTCGCTCATGATATTGCCTTGCTTAGTAACTCAGGAGACCAATTGCAATGCATGCTCACTGACCCGGAGAGGCAAAGCAGAAGGGTGGGTCTGAAAATTAATCTGCAGAAAAGTAAAGTAATGCCTTCCCGCCTGCGGAATTATCTGACTGAGCTATGGCGTATGCTCGGTTGCCATAGTCGGAAGTTCTAATCTCGCTATAAGTGTTTTTTTATGATGGTGAGCTTGAAATTCACCTCATCCAGTGCACAACTTCTGCAGGCTTGGAATGACGCCTGTCACCGGCAAAAGATGCCGACAGCGAGTGGGGCTATACAAATCCAGATAGAACCAAATTAGGAAGGCGCACAAAGCTTCAACAAGACACTCCCTCACCAGATCAGCAATTGGCCTCCCTGGTGCAGTATTAGGCCACCCCCTACCAAATGGCTCACTCAATTATCCGATGGCCCTCAGTCGCCAGCAGCTGCGGAGCATCTGACCAAGGCGGCGGTCAGACCTGTAACGCAGCAGAGGGTGTTAAGAATCTGTGGATCCGGACACAATAGAAACTGACCCTTGCACAGTTTAACACCGGAACCCTCTCGAGTGAGGGTAGCTTAGGACTCTTTGAGGAATTATCACTGTTTGGGATATCATCGGCCTTAGTGAGGTTAGAAGTACTGGGGAGGCTTATACATTGCTGAATAACGTACATGTTCTTTGCTATAGAGGCCTCCTAGATAAGAAGCAATACGGGGTAGGATTCCTAATCCATAAGGACATAGCGGGCAACATTGACGAATTATACAGCATTAATGAGAGGGTAGCTGTAGTCGTAATCAAACTTAATAAGAGGTGTAGATTAAAGGTAGTAAAGCCCTACGCTCCAACATCCTCTCACGATGATGAGGAAGTAGATAAGTTTTATAAAGATGTTGAATTAGCGATGAGAAAAGTGCACACTCAACATAATGTAGTAATGGGCAACTTCAATGCAAAAGTATGGAAAAAGCAGACTGGTGAACAAGTAGTTGGCAACTACGGCATCGATTCTAGGAACGCTAGAGGAGAGATGCTGGTAAAATTCGCATAAAGGAATAAGCTTCGAATAATGAAAACCTTTGTCAGGAAGCGTAGCAACAGAAAGTGGACCTGTAAAAGCCGTAATAGTAAAACAAGAAATAAAATTGACTTCATAATTTCTGCTGATCCCAGCATAGTGCATGCAGGATGTAGAAGTGATAGGTAGGGTAAAGTGCACTGATCGTAGGTTAATGAGTGCTACGATTCACCTCAATTTGAAGAGAGAAAGAGCTAAATTGGTCAACAAGAAACAGGTTAACCTAGAGGCAGTAAGGGTAAACGCAGACAAATTCAGGCTGGTACTTGCAAACAAATCTGCGTCCTTAGAACAGAGTGATGATCATGACATAGAGCTAATGAGTGAAACCGTAACTAGGTTGGCTTCAGAGACAGCAATTGAAGTGGGAGGCAAGGTACCAAGGCAACCAGTAGGCAAGCTCTCCCAAGTAACAAAGGACCTAATAAAAAAGCGACACAAAATGAAAGTGTCCAACTCAAGAAATAGGATAGAATTCACGGAACTGTCAAAACTGATCAACAAAGCGAAAATAAGTGATATTCGAAACTGTAAGGTGAGAAAGACTAAAGAAGCCGTAAAAAATGAACGCAGCCTGAAATCGGTGAGAAACTTGCCATAGGACAAACCAAGATGTATGCACTGAAAGATAAGCAGGGTAATATCATTAGCAAGCTGGAATATATAGTAAAAGCAGTGGAAGAATTCTATACTGACCTATTCAGTACGCAGAGGACTCAGGATACCTCAATTAGAAACTAATGAACAGGATACAGGAAGAACTCCTATAGCTAACGATGATGTCATAAGGGCCTTGCAAGACATGAAACGAGGAAGACCAGCAGAAGATGGAATAACAGTCGATTTATTCAAAGATGGAGGAGACGTGATGCTAGAAAAACTGGCAGCTCTCTATATAAAGCGCCTATTGACTGCAAGGGTCCCCGGAAACTGGAAGTATGCAAAAATTACACTTGAAACTTAAAATCCGTTGACTGTGGTATACGCCACCAGGAGGGCCCTATTTTATTTGGTTACAGTAAACGCGCGTGTTTGTGTGTGTTTTCCCTAGTTCTTTTCACTATCGCGTGGTTGTTAATTCCTCTTCTTTATTTTTTGCTTAGTTTCAAACTCGTGGTAAACTCTGAATGCGCCGCCTTGCAAGCATGGCGCTGACCGCGCGACAACCTAAAGCCACACGCGGTTAATTGTGCGCGCCTGTCCTACGCGTCTAGAGAGGGGACACGCGCAGGATTCTAGCGCGTGAAGGAGGTCTTGATCTTCGGCGTCATTTTGAGCCTACGCGACGGAAGTTGCAACTTGTGCACCGACGTCACGTGGGCCGCATGTACACTTCCGGCGGTTTGGAAAGGTTGTTGAAGTTCCAGAATCGTACGGAGACGCCGGGAGTCGCTGCTGGTTTCGTGTCGAAAGAGCACAGAGGCTATGGAGGCGATCAACAACGCAGCGCTGATCGCCTGCGTTGAGGCTCGACCTGCGCTTTGGGTGCAGGCGAAACACAAGCGCCACAAGAACAAGCACATGAAGAGGTGGTCGTCGATCGTCATGCCGAACGCTGCCTAAAAGGTGAGTGCTCGGAATTTTATACGGGCGTCATACCGGAGCAGTGTCAATCGCGATCGAGCCCTATCGGCATCGGATTTAGTGATCACGATTGCCTGTGCTGCGCAATCTGAATAGAACCGATGGTGATCGAGAAATTTGATCGCACTCGATCACGATCGAAAGCCTTTGTGGCACCGGTATAAGCTGCCTGTCTCATCAGCTGACTCTCAGATGTCGCAAACGTGTTTCATCTATGCAGATGACGTTATCACAGCGCTGCAGAAGTGATGCAAGTTCTTGGGGAATAAATTTCGGCGCCTGGGAAGACGCTTCAGAAAGAAAAGAGCCGCGCCGTGCTAGACGACATTCAGGACGACATCATCTGGCTGTTTTTCAACCAGACGATGTTCCTGCGCTACACAATTGAGTGTAGACCGTAAGTGATTTTGAAATTTCCATCTTAGCCGGCGTGTTAAAAATATAACACGAGATTCTAGTGGTTTCTTTTTACCTCGTCGACCGGCGATGCCGTATGTTGGTATTACAGCTGGCAATGCGCCGCATTTATGGGGATCGACTCAAAATTGCGCTTACACAAGTCAATCGACGCGCAGTATGCATTATATTCAGCTTTGTCTAATTGGCGATAAAATATTTGTGCGGCATGGCTGCTCCGATTATGTGATCCGGTAAGGGGACATATTATCAGTACAAGGATAACTTTGTATATTTATTTAGGTAACCACCAAGCCAGTTTGGCTTTGCAGTGGGGAGCAGAGAAAGCAGAAATACAGGTACAAAATAACAAGTAAAACAGCACATCAATCCTAACAATAAAGCATAGGACAGAAGTACAGAGAATATCACATACAAACTAGCACGATCAATAAAAAGTAAAGGACTTGTATGATGCACACAAAAACAAAACACAAAAGATGCAAGTAGTTTCCTTTGATTCTGTGCACTGATCCTTGAAGGCAGCATGCAAGTCAATGGGCAGTATTTAGCCGAGTGTTGAATGTTGCTATATTAACGTGTGTTTTGGGCACTGCAACGAACAGCTTTAATTTTGCATTTTGTTGCTTGCCAGTAGTGTGCAAATCGGTGATTCATCACAGACCCTCAAATTTCACCTAGCTTGCTCAGGGACTCATTCAGTGCCATCATGCTGTAGGAATAAATGCACCATAGTACTCACGACATTGTCAGCTGTGTAATTGATAATTCTTGTTCTTGTGCCTGCTCAGCAATGTCCTTACCTAACTATCAGCCTGCGGTTATTCTGCAGATCCCAACTGCTGTGGTTACTGGTTTAAGCGAACCTTTCACGATGTGTGCGGAGAACGCTGTTCCTGCTTACGAAAATTTCCTACGAAAGTCTAGATGATCCAGTTAAACACATTTTCACTGTGCAAATATGATTATTGAAATTTTAGATGCCAAAACCACGATATGGTTACATTATTATATTCGGTATTTGCACTATATCCGGTACTGGTCACTCGTGCAAGACAGTAGCCAGTAGTCAGCTGGGATGACAATTGTTCAACGACTACATTAATATCAGTATGAGGCATTCATTAAGAGCTGTTTGGTAAGACAGTAGGAGCAGCGGTGGTAAAGTCTAGAGAAGAGACAAAAGAAGCTTAGCTTTAAGAAACCTTCTGGAACGGTTTGCTCGCTAAGATCAGCTTTACTGGGCCAAAACACCCTTTACAAGGCAGATGGCAAGATTATAAATATTATTATACGTAACTTCCTAAATACAAACAACAAATACACTGACTACTACGTACACATCTTCACACTGTGTTTAGACATGCATTCAGTCAAGAAAAACAATTTACAATGATATGAAGTTTAAAAACAAATGAAAGAAAAAGTTACAAGCCAAGAATGTTTCAAGTAGAGAAACTGGAACAAGAGAGAGCCTTATGCTAAAGCAATACCTAACAATTCTGCTTCTCTATGTTTAGAAAGTGCAAGCGTAGGTCTTTCAAAATGAAATTAAGTGATTTTACTGATTCAATGTAGTGGAATGCTTGCTGCTACTTATTTTGAAACTGAAACATTCCAGATATCATGCACTGTTTCCATTACAAGTATCACTAGCCTTTAGGCATGAAGATCTCATAAGAACTGCTTAAATGCATCAGAAGCAATAACAGAAAAAAAATTCAAAAGCTACTCTTTACTGCACGCAGAAACTTCATTCTAGTTGAGTAGGCAAGCCACTTTCGTCCCTACAAAACTGATTCAAAGATTCGGCGTTATCTAATAAAATGACACCTTAAAGCAAATGTGGACGGACTTGAGCCTTCATATATTTTTGCATTCGGACTGGCGCATTATTTACACATTTACAATATGTGCAAACCTTATTACGCTCACATGCACGACGTCCACCAACCTTCCACCAGTGTTCCCCATCGGGTGAGGAGGGAAGCGCTGCAGACATCTTAGCGAAAAATGTGCCAGTTTTCCAATCTGGCAACACTTGAAGTGCCATCACCGTCAGGTGAAGGGTCACAAGCGCCAGAATTGACTTTGTCTTCGGCATCGCACGAGTCTGTGCAGTCTCAGGACATTTTGGAATATCTTTAATCACCGATACTTCAAGAAGTTCTGCTTGCTGACGCTTCTGAGGCACACCACAGCAGACCGCAGTCACAGGCATTGCAGGCTTCAGTAGGCAGTCGCACGCTGGATACGTTGGGAAGCATTGCTTCGGAAGTGACAATGGCAAGAGAGAAGAAAAGGAAAAGAAAGATGAGAGTCGGTGAATATTAAAGGAATTAGGCAATGTTTGAAGTGCAATCAACAGATGCAAACCACAGGACGACCTCAAACTTTTGCCGTCTCTCTGCTCAAACACATGAGAGAGGTCAGTGAGGATAAGCATCTCGATATGAAAATTAAATTGGTGCAACTAGCAAAGTATTTCAAAGATTAATGTTTTTAAATGTATACCTGTTGTATAATAAAGCCAAGAGACAACGAAACAAAATGAAATCATTGATGAATTTAATTACGTTATATTGAAATGAAGAAATAAGAAGGAACATGAAAGGTATATGAAAAGGTAACTTCCCATTGATAGGAGACGAACCCACAACCTTTAAATTTTGCTTGCATTGCTTTATCACTGGAGCTGTGGCAATGGCTATCCCTCTGCAAACTTTCTTGAGCATGTATGTGCATGTACTAGATCTCGCCCTGGTAGTATTAGCCGGTGTTACTAGTGCAAGGACACTCCCAGAGCCTAATCTAGTACACATAAAAATTCTAGGAAATTGATGGTGGAATAGCCTCCACTGTAGCTCAATTGGTTTTTGGTTTATCTCCCAGCAGTGGCAAGTTATATTTTGTCCACTTTCATTTCCCTTCTCCTAGTGATGTCCACACTATAAATAAAATGACAGTTATTTTTCTTTATGTTCTACTACGTTTCTTTGTCTGTTGTTGTCATATCAAAGCCCCTCAGCTCCTCATTTTAATTCGTTTTACATTGTGTTCTATTCGTATTTTTGTGCGTTATTATTCAAGAATTTCATAAAGTTGATATCTGTGGGACTGGTTGGCTGGCCATTGCTGCTGTAGAGATGTGTGAACATGTTTTAGCAACACACCTACGATAGAGAAACAAGCACTGACTTGCAACTAAAGGTTTGTTGTTGCAAGACAGATGTTTATCGCTTTCATCTGTCCCTACTCGTTCAGCCTGTCTTGCAGCAATGAACCTTTTTGAGTTCACCATCTGTGCATGAAGAGTTTGTGCATGCATCTACAGATGCCTGTACATGCCTGTAAAGAAAAATAAATGTAATGGCCCTTCAACCAGTGCCCATTGAAAATTTCCGTTATATGCTGCAAGTTCTAAAGCGTGTCGGGGCGTTCTAACAGCGCAAGCATTTTTAAAAATGTTTTATTATTATTAGAACAGGTAGCAGAACGGGAAAAGTCTTGCCACCACCTAGCCAGGAGGCGAGGTTCACTGCCAACATAGACAACCTCTACCTCTCCCACAACTATCGTCGACAAGCCACTTTTTTGCATATTTTTTCATTCCTTGCATTTTTTTTTCGTGTTGCGTGGCTTAGTTCTAAAGCTCGTTTTGCATGTTCTGCATTGGATGTTTGTCCAAAGTCTTCGTACGTAATCAGTGACATTAAAGGCAGCGCTTAAATAAAACATTTATACGTATGACCCTGCTTCTCTAACAGAAAGCAGGCCTACCTGACGAGAGCCGTGAATAGCATGTCAGCTTAAAAATTTCTTCAGCTGAAAAAAATGTAAGGAATTTCTGCTGCTGTCGTGCTTTTCTACAGTTGTTTATTACTTTGCAGGCATGATCGCCACAGTATTACTTACACACCATTGCAGAGTCTAGCCGCCTCAATCCCGACACAGTAAGCCAATGCAACGTCTCTCATGTCTTGCCCAGATGCCAAGTAGCTTGAATGCAAGTTGAAAAAAAATTACTACCCATGTCTCAATTGGTTGCATACTAATTCTGATCACATGACTTTTCTTGACAATAATGTCCATGGCTGTGGTGGCCTTTTTTGGGTGAAATACGATGAAAATTCATTTGTATAGGTTAGCTACCACCTTTGTTAAATACTACATGTGCAAGCATTCTTCAGTGCATGTTTTATAGGTTGCACAAGGTCAAAAACACTGACGTAGCTTTTGTGCGATTCCATTCGATGGTAGTTTTTTTATTAAGTTAGCCATAACTGCTACACTGGCGATGCGCTAAGTGCAAACTGTCAGTCTCTGCGAACACGTGATCATTTTTTTCTAGTATTTTTTTCACGCGCAAAGTCAGCACCTTCATTACTATTTCTCTTGTTTTGTATCAGCACTTCGGCCCCATTTTTCAATTGTCTATGAGTTATAAACATGTAGTTCTGTATTAAAAAATTAAATTATGGGGTTTTACGTGCCAAAACCACTTTCTGATTATGAGGCACGCCGTAGTGGAGGACTCCGGAAATTTCGACCACTTGGGGTTCTTTAACGTGCACTTAAACCTAAGTACACGGGTGTTTTCGCATTTCGCCCCCATCGAAATGCGGCCGCCGTGGCCGGGATTGGATCCCGCGACCTCGTGCTCAGCAGCCCAACACCATAGCCACTGAGCAACCACGGCGGGTGTAGTTCTGTATTATGAACTAGATTATATGTTAGTATTCTTATGCGCGCTCATTGTCAGCCGCTTCATTGTTTCTTTTGTTTTGCTTCAATGTTTTGTGACCCCTTCCTAATTTGGCTGCCAGAAGGCGGTGGGCAGTATTATGTAAATAAAATAAAATAAATGATACATTAAATGACAAAGATACGGTGTTCTTCTGTATTCCTTCAATCGCGCATTATTACTCTAGGGGCAAATATCTTTTACAAACCTCAATGCTACAGCAAGTCGATCTCCAGGCTCCAGGGGTTTCTCGAATGTGGTGCTGCCGTGTGAGGTCCTCTGCGACAAAGCTGAAGAGCTTGTCAAAGAGCCGCGGGGTCTTGCAAAAGAACTTGTAGGAAAATCCGTGGTCATCCTGACGTATCCACTGCGTCTGTAAAAAATGGTGCATTATTACCTGGCGGCAAGACCACGCCCTGCCAACGTACACGCGCCGGTATCAGGAGTTGTACACTTTTCACTGACACACACTCATAGCCACTAGCCATGATTGACTTTACCCCCTGCTTTGTTTTTTATGCTTGAATACAAACAGTGTGTCGACAAAACAGGAGAGCCAGTCAATGGCATATTAAGCAAAAATCGCGCGGCTACTGCCAAGAAACTTCCGAAATTAGTTGCACAGCATTTTAACCTGCCAGGTCACAATTTGGTTACATTACACTTCATCTTCTAGTCACAATTCCGAGAGACAGAAAATATAGAAAATCGTATCTCATCCACAAGATTCATATATAACAACCAACACGTGTAAAAAGGTGTTCTTGAATCTATGTGCTATACTAATGGCACAAACACAACTAGCAGACCTTAACTTTCTGTAGGGGTGTGCTAACACCGAAAAGTATATTTAGCATCGAATGTCGAATCAAATGAAGAAAAAATAAGGTGGATATCAAATCAAATATCGAACAGCAGAAAATGTGTTACAAAATTTAATCCTTACAAATTTTATGCAAGAAAATAGGGCGCTACACAAGCTCTGTATAAACAGTATGGTCTACTGTTAATAATGAAGGAAGCTCCAAGTTAGCATTACAGATCGTCTGTTAAATAGAATCAAGTGCTTCTTCCTCTCTGAAGCTGAAGAATTAGTGACGGTATGTTGTACTGCCTACACGGGTTAGACAGATGGCTGCTGAAACATTGTGAGGTGTCGTCACCACCACGTATCCAAAATACGATCTGTGTGCTTCCGGTGGCTAATCAGCCCGATCGTCGCCTATGCTTTCGTGATTTCCGAACTACACCCTGCTCCTGTCATTCCCTCTGTTCGCATACCTCACGTTATCGTTTCGATTGGAGCTGTCAACCTGGACGAAACTTGTACCGACAACGTGATGCTGTTCTGCGAATTGGGCGTTCGCGCGCTGCGAGTACGATCCCCGTATTACTCCTTTTGCCCTTTCACTTATGCGCGCACTTAAAAACGCTTATAAGGAAATGCTGTCCCGACGAAGATAAGTCCCATTTCCAAACACTGGCTCCTAGTTCTAGCACTGTAGATCATTGAAAGGAAAGAAGTTACTCACAGCCGTAGAGTCCTTCTTTACGCAGTTGAAAGGCTGGCAGGACCAACCAACGTCGCCGCAAACGCATACTGCGCTCCCGCCGCCTTTTAAAGAACAGCAGCAGCAAACGCTTCTTTCTCATGTGGTACATTGCGGGAAGAAAACGCTGATGCCGGCGAAGCACGCGGCCAAGCAAAAGCTGGAGAGCAACGTCGTGTGTGGTCGCGCGCAGATTTCAGCTGCAGTCGTGAGCAAGCAGACGCTATCCTGCGTGATCTTGATCATTGATGTATCTTTTCTTGCCATAAGAATGTGTAGATACAAACGGCATGCATTTCTCAACTTAAAAACAATGTACTAGCTCTAACATTGATAAATTAAATAAAAATGGCTAGCCATAATGAAATTAAGGATCAAGTTTTCTCAAAGCCAAAGACGAACGTTTCCGCCATCGCTGGTTCGCTGGTCTGTCAGCCCTGTGCTACGCGCAGCGAAGCGCGCACGTGTGTGTGTATCGTGTGGCTGGCCGCCCTTCCCTTCATCACCCGCGTACGCGCATGCAAACGCGTACGCTTACGTCTTAGCGAGACGCGTATGCCGTGCTGCGTGTTGTTCGGCCTTTAAACTTCGTAAAGTAGTGACACTCTCCTCCCCCACCTTAACTCCTCCTAGTTTTCCTCTCTTTCACGCTCCCTCTTCTACGTTTCGCCGCCTACCCCGCTCGAGCGAAAATGGCGCTGAAGCACGACTGTAAACAAAGGAAGCCGGCGCTAGGGCCAACGTGACGCTATTAGGTCAATAGCGACGCGGCGTCGGCAAGAGCGCGCGAGGAGGAGACGGCATTCTTCTCAAGCAACAATGGCGCTGAAGCACGACTGGAAACAAACGATGCTGGCGCGAGGAACCACGTGATACTATTAGGACAATAGCGACGCAGCGTCAGCCAGAGCGTGCGAGGAGGAGACGGCATTCTTCTCAAGCACGGAGGAAGGAAACTCAGGAGAGGCCCTGACGTCACTCTTTGTGAAGCTAAAGTGAAGCCGGAAGTTGGCGTTGCTCATGGCGTTGCTCCGACTATCGGGTGTTGCGTACTCCAGGGTAGCGTACCGTACTGCTGCCGAGAAGTAGCGGCGCCTGCCTATCGAAGCTCGACCGACATTGCTTATTGGGTAGCGTGGCGTTGTCGGCGGGCTGCAGGCATCCGGTAGATCATGGCGACCAAGCAGGGGCGAGACGATTTGCTAATGCGAAACTTGCACTGTTTATTCAAAGGAAGTTGAAAGAAAATAAGAAGAGCATGAAGTATGAAGTCTCAAGTAAGAAGTATATCAAAGTACATTTCGGAGCCCCTTAAATAGCTCTCTACAAGTGTGGGCGGGATCTTGCGTCCATCGATGACACGTGACAGACACGGAGAGAGGGCCCCTCCTCCTGCAATACCAAACACGGGAGGAGAGGCCGATCCTCTCAGCGACGAATCCGGTTGGGTGAATGACCCCTCCGGTGCACGTGGGCTCTTGTTCAGAGAAGGTCGGGTGAATGACTCCTCCGGTGCAAGTGGGTTCCGGTTCCGGGAAGGTCGGGTGAATGACCTGTCGCCACGTGGTGTCAGACGCCAACCCTAACAGCATCTCCGGCGGGGGAGGAAGATCCCGACGTGTAGGGGCCAGCAGCCGCTGTACGAGGGATCGGCGTTTCGGTATCAGGATTCCCCGTGGAGCTCACGAACCCTTCGTTCGTAGCAGGCAGATTCCGGGGAGTGGTCTTCCGTCCTTGGTGGCGCTCTTGACTTTTCTCCTTGGTCCGATACGGTGAAATTGGTCTTTGCCAGCAGGTCTCGTAACTTTTCTTCTCCTGCGAGGGCAAGCAATCACCCCAGAACAGTGCCGGACCCACAACCACAAAGCAGCGAGCACACGGCCACTCTCCCCCAAGACACACCCGGCTTTTAAAAAAAAGAAAAGAAAACCCGCTACACCTTTCCCATTTCCTACGCGCGTCCTTCCCCCCCTTAACACTAAAAACAGCCATTTCTTGAAAGCGTTAAGACGTGGTTCTTAAAATCAGCTAACAATCGGCTTCACTTCGGAAAAACATATTAATGCACGAAAAATATGCCACGAAAACCCGGATGAGCATGAGGCTTTCGATACTCTAGGGGCAACGACTTAAACCGTCGGCATTGCCGTTAAGCTTACCCTTCTTGTAGCGAATATCGAAGGTGTACTGTTGAAGAGCCAACCTCCAGCGCAAAAGACGACCGTTTTTCGTAGACATGGACTGCAGCCATGTGAGGGGACAGTGGTCAGTCTCTATGGTGAATCTTGAGCCAGCGATATAGCAAGCTAGCTTCTGTACCGCCCAAACTACGCAGGCGCATTCCTTTTCTGATGCACTGTATGCTCCCTCACGAACTGAAAGCTTTCTACAGACGTACAGTACAGGGTGTTCGTTCTCGTCATCTTTCTTTTGACAGAGCACCACCCCCATACCCCTCTTACTGGCATCACACTGAAGATTGAATGGCTTAGAGTAGTCGGGCGCCTTCAACACTGGCTGACTCGTTAGTGCGTTCTTCAGCATACTAAAAGCCTTTTCTTTCGCGTCATCCCACTTTACCGTTTGTGGTTCTGTTTTTCTGAGAGCATCCTTTAAAGGACTCGCAATCTCGGAATACCGCGGAATATATCGTTGGTAATAACCAGCCAAGCCAAGGAATGATCTGATGTCCCGCTTGGTGCGTGGTTGCGGGAAGTTGTCTATTGCGGTCAGTTTAACCTCGGAAGGCCGACGATGGCCTTGCCCTATTACATGACCTAGATAAGCTACCTCCGCGCGCCCTAATTGGCATTTGCGAGCCTTAACAGTTAAGTTGGCCTCTCGTAGCCGACACAACACGGTTCGCAGGTGTTGCATATGGTCCGCCCATGATGAAGAAAAGATAGCTATGTCATCGAGATAAGGAAGTGCAAAGTCCTCCATTCCTCGTAGCACCTGGTCCATAAGGCTAGAGAAGCAATATGGCGCATTCTTCAATCCAAAACTCAGGACTTTCGGACGAAAGGTTCCCATCGGGGAAATAAACGCTGCAAGCCTGCTTGCTCTCTCGGTCAAAGGAACCTGCCAATACCATCTGACTAAATCGAGCGTAGAAATGAAATTAGCACTGCTCACTTTCTCAAGCCTTTCCTCGATATGTGGTATTGGATAAGTCTGGTCCTTCGTGATTAAATTGAGCCTGCGGTAGTCGATACATGGCCGCGGCTCTTTTCCTGGGACCTCAACCAAGATAAGAGGCGAGGTATAATCACTCTCTCCTGGCTCGATTACACCTAGCTCTAACATCTTGTTTATTTCAGCGGTCATGACTTCACGTTGACGAGGCGAAACGCGATAAGCTTTCGAACGAACTGCGTCTGACGAGGTTAACTCGATATCGTGAACTATCGCAGTTGTCCTGCCCGGTGTATCTGAAAATACGTCTTTAAATTCAAACACGAGTTCCCTCAGTTCAGCCCTTTGATTGGGATTCAACTCCGCCTGTTCCACTAACTTATCAATGGTCTCGTGAATGTCTTTTGTCTCAGTCACGGCTGTTAACTCTGGAAAGTCGACAGGCATTTCCTCAGTTTGGTTATTCAAAGAGGGTTTCACGATCATTCGCTTTTCCCCAACTTCAAAGCGTCGCATGCGAGCCGTCCTGTCATAGTAATGCTCAGCATTGTTTTGTGCTTTACGCATTTCCTGCTCGGCAATCATTGTGGCAGGGCTTACGTTCAATAACTTGCTGCATTCTGCTTCTCGCGATAATTCAGGCTCCCCTGCTTTCCTGGTTTTTTCATTAGCTGGCGTACTTTCCGCCTCATCCCCTTTAGGGCTATCATGTTCAGTACTAGTTGACCAATCAGCTGTAAAACCCTTTTCTTTCACCACTGGACTTTCATCCACTGCTTTAGCCGCGAGCTCCTTTGCCTTGGAACGAGTTAGGGCTTGCACTGTTCCCTCACTAAACCCGATTCCCTTGCGTCGTAGCAAATCCTCTGATTTGTTAGAAAACAAATACGGATACTGCGGCGGAAGATGTGCCGGGACGGCGGCTTCAGTGTCCAGTACTCCGAAAGGGCCTTCAATACGAATTTTGGCCACCGGGAGACAAACACTGGAGGCCTCTACGGCTTGCCTTATCGAAGCACATTCCCCCGTGAACTGGCCTGCCTCTACGTACGACGGATGCACTACGTCCATTGTGGCTGCCGAGTCGCGAAGCACTCTACACGGTTTGCCGTTTACCACCAGGTCTCGAATGTACGGTTCGGGGAAGTTCAGATTCTCTGCGTTACTACTTAGTGATATTAACACTAGTTTGGGATTTCTGCATCCCACGGAGATATGCCCCGTTTTCCTGCAGTTGTAGCAAACTACTGGTTTCTTGGCCTCGAAAGCCTTTTTCTTTTGCTTTTCTGCCCTCTGTTCGGGTGACTCCTTTTCTCCTTCGCTGTCCTCGTCACTACTTTTCCCTAAATCTGATCTTTCCTTTGTTTTATACCGGCTCGACTTTGACCATCGTTTTGGCTTGTCGGGTCCGCATTTATTAATCTCCTCCTTAGGAGCTTCGCTGCTTTCGTCCGCACGGCGAGTTACGTACTCCTCAGCGAGATCGGCCGCTCTCGAAACAGTGTCTACGCCTGGCCTATCCTGAACCCAATACTTGATGTTTACTGGCAGCCGTCGGTAGAACTGTTCTAAGGCAACGCACTGCATTGTCTTTTCGGCGTCGCCGAGTGCACCTTCTTTTCTGAGCCATTCCTTCATGTTTACCTCTAAGGTGTAGGCAAAATCTGAATATGACTCACTCTTGGTCTTCTCGACTTCTCTTAACTTTCGCCTGAATGCTTCCGCTGATAATCTATACATTTTAAGCAGCTTCGCTTTGACTTCATCGAAGTCCTCTGCTTCTTCTTTCCCCATGCGGGCGATATCAGCTACCTCACGTGGCAGTAACGTAAGCAAGCGTTGCGGCCACGTGTTTCTCGCGAATTTTGCCTTCTCACACGTGCGCTCAAACTGCACCAGAAAAAGACCTATGTCCCCTCCTACTGCGTAGGGTGCCATCAAGTCTGTCATTCTGCGCTCGCTTTCACGTGCCTCTGTGCTAGGTCTTTCGCTATTTTGTGCTTTCAGAAGCTCAGACTCTAGGCACTTCATTTCGAGGTCGCGCTCTGCCTTGGTCTCACGTGCTGCCAGCTCGCGCTCCTCTTCTTCCTCTAGGCGCTCACGCTCTTCTTCTTTTTCTTTAATGCTCTCGACGCATTCCGTCAGTTCCTCGTTGTCTGCCCCGGTCGCTTCGATTGCCTCAATGATCTCCGGCTTTCTCTTTGATTCGGCAATTTGGAGGCCCAACTCTTTGGCCAAGCTCAACAATTCCGGCTTCTTTAGTGCCTTCAAGTTCATGGCTGCCCTTAGTGCTGCTAAACCTTCACTCTATACAACCTTGACGTACTCAAACTTCCGTCAACGGTTTAAAGAAAAATCACTGCAATGTACTTTCCAAAAAATACGTAAAAGCCAAGTGATATCTCAGTGAAGAAAAGTCGTGCACTCACCATATGCAGTCATGATCCGGACACCTTCTTTCCGAACGTTGTTGCCAGGACGAAGAGGCTACGATCTCGTAATTGTCGTCCAAGTTGGGGTCTCCAGGATTCCGTATCCCAATCGCTGCCAGCCAGTTTGTTGCGTACTCCAGGGTAGCGTACCGTACTGCTGCCGAGAAGTAGCGGCGCCTGCCTATCGAAGCTCGACCGACATTGCTTATTGGGTAGCGTGGCGTTGTAGGCGGGCTGCAGGCATCCGGTAGATCATGGCGACCAAGCAGGGGCGAGACGATTTGCTAGTGCGAAACTTGCACTGTTTATTCAAAGGAAGTTGAAAGAAAATAAGAAGAGCATGAAGTATGAAGTCTCAAGTAAGAAGTATATCAAAGTACATTTCGGAGCCCCTTAAATAGCTCTCTACAAGTGTGGGCGGGATCTTGCGTCCATCGATGACACGTGACAGGCACGGAGAGAGGGCCCCTCCTCCTGCAATACCAAACACGGGTAGGAGAGGTCGATCCTCCCAGCGACGAATCCGGTTGGGTGAATGACCCCTCCGGTGCACGTGGGCTCCGGTTCCGGGAAAGTCGGGTGAATGACCTATCGCCACATAGTGTCAGACGCCAACCCTTACACGGGCCAGCTCTCCTCTCTTGTTTACATTTCTCGCGAAACCACGCCGCGCTGCGCGCAACCGTGGTGCTTGAACGCGCGCGCTACGCAGCAATACTAAACAATCGTTAGCACGTTAGCATGAATGCGCCAAAGAGGGCAATATTTCCCGCGGATATTACTTCGTGCGTTGCCATTGCCGTGGTGCGGTACATTGCGTACAGTGTTGCATGCGCGTTCATTTCACGAACTTTAGATCTTCCTGTCCCACCTGGCCACAGCAAAATCCGGGAGAGCACAGTCCAGCTAACGCAGCGCAACAAAACACGGAGACCAATGCGAACCTGCCCGCACGGCGCCTTTGCCACGGTACGAAACCTACGGAGCAACACTTGTGAGCGCACAGAACCAAAATAAAGCCGCCATTGTAGCTCGAAAGGCGTGGCCGCCACGGCAAAGAAACAAAAAATCTGCAAAAAAGAGGAGAACCTACTGCGTCATTTCCTCCACACATTTCTCCTAGCGCGCGGAGGGGCTAGGGCCTCTCCTCAGTTTCCTTCCTCCGTGTTCTCAAGCAACAATGTCACTGAAGCATTACTGTAAACCCACAATGCCGGCGCGAGGGCCCACGTGATACTAGTAGGCCAATAGCGACGCAGCGTCGGCCAGAGAGTGCGGGGAGGAGACGGCATTCTTCTCAAGCAACAATGGCGCTGAAGCACGACTGTAAACAAACGGTGCCGGCGCGAGGGCCCACGGGATGTTATTGGGCCAATAGCGACGCGGCGTCGGCCTCGGCGACAGCGCGCGGGAAGTAAGCCGCATTCTTCTCAAGAGTAAATGGCGCTGAAGCTCGACTGTAATGCCCCAACCACTGGCACGCGTCGGCGAGCTTCGGCGCGCGCCGACAAGCAAACGCTTCGCTCCGCGTTGGGCGGAGGAAGAGGGCACGCAACCACTGGACAGAAGCTCTGACGCTCCTCGGCTCGCTCCTCGGCTGTGGCGCACTGTTGCTGGACTATTTTGTTTTCATCCGTCAAAGCCCGGCCTAAAACAGCCTGCTGTAAACTAAGTTTGAAACAATAAGTTAGTAATCTGTATGCGCTTTTAGATTTAAAAAAACACGTTTGAATAATGAATATACGCCTGCCGTAACAGTGTGTTTTTATTTTTGAAGTAACAATAGTGTACAAAATATCGATATTAGCGCTCGCGCGTCGTCTGCCTGCAAGATCGCTTTGCAAACACCTGCACGACGATGCCATATCATATCAAGAAATGTTGTACCATTTCATTTTTTGGTAGCTCATTGCACAGCCAACTATGCAAGAATTAGGCGTGCAAAGTATCAATGAAAAAATCTGTGTTGGAAATATTGTCCCGTAGTAGTGACGGTAAATAAATAGTGCAGACTCAATCGCAACTATAGCGGTGAGAAATGTCGGCAATCGTCGAAAATCTCATCTGCGGGTCAAGCGCGTCGGTTTGCATACATCAGTCGTCGAAAGCTACAGCCTATTCGCTGGTGCCCGCGCGCCTTCCAGAAACTACTACACAATTCGTGTCGCGTATGCAATCAGATTAACAGCGTTCGTCAACAACAGACAGAACCATCGATAACATTCGCGAAACTTCCGATACGTTCAGGCGCATCCTGCACCGAGCGATAACATTGAACATTTTTTTGCCGGTGAAATACGGTAACCAGATACAGATAAATCATCCGTGTCAATATAATTATGATTGTTGGTGCATGAAAGAAACGTGAAAAAGTGGGTTCTGAGAAAATCAGCAAAAAAGAATTGAAACACCTGTAGTACTCACAAAGAAAAGTCTAGAATAGCTAAAATTTATGTAATTCGTAGGATGTCTCCCCCCGATTCTTGATTCTGTCAAATCTCGCCCATGGATCACCTCTATCATTCTAGGTTGTTTTGATTAATCAACACCGCATCCGGAGGCCTTCACATTGAGTGTATTGCTATAAAACATTTTCACAGTGTAAGGGCCATGTGCTATTGTAACTGGTTTCCACATGTCAAGTTTGTCTGTCTTTACATTAATGAAATGACATACCGTCAGATAATACAAGCTTGAGAATTGGAGGGTTTTAATAGGGGTCTTTCGTTGCCCTTTGCCAAGTCGTGCTATTGAAGCGCTCATTCGAATGTGTGGGAGCAGCTCACTTACATAGTATAAGAAATATATAAACGTCACAATTTATACGCTTTGTCAGCAGAAAAAAAATTGCAGTTTATTGTTTTCAGCCTGCTACGATGTTTTGACTGGGAAAGATGTATTCAATTTGTTCTGCGAGGCATGCAATAACTGCGATGGCATATTATTTTATTGCACAACACTGAATACATTCGCCAGCCATTATTAAAACTCAGAAGAAATTAATGACAATGCATATGATCAGGCACATAGCATATTATTATTGCACTTTCTCAATTCATGCTCTTTTTTTAATTGCACAAAAGCTACTGCACTGAAATAGTATACTAGTACATACTTAAAAAGCACGATTTTATACTACGATATTAATCAATCATACAAATGTTTATTCTAGTGCCCAGGAACAGCTAGAGACCCTTTGTACTGGTGCACTTAACGAGCACTATGCGAGACAAAATGTGCAGAAAACATGAATGTGGTAGACAAGAAAAGCAAGATAGAGAAACAAATAAGGAAAAAAGGAAACGGGGAATAGTAAAAGGGAGTTAATCCTACGTGGTTATCTACAGATACACAAAACACAGGAAATGAACTCTGAAGTATGTTTTGGAGTAGAGTCTTACACAGCACAATCTTGCAACAAGGCCAGGCAACGAATGTGGAATGCTACCTGGTATACTGTTGCGGCACGAACAAATGCATATGAGGAAGAACCTTTAGGGAATGTATAATGTCATGGACAAGCTTATACAGGAACAAAAGGTGTGATTAATTAAATCTTGAATCTAGAGGTGCGAGTTGAAGTATATGTGAGAAGGCTCAACTGTGGTCGCCAGAAGGGCAAAAGTGGTGCTTTAAGATAGACATCAATTTATTCTGGATGCGTTCAATGAGGTAAGAATTAGATTTGCTCGTTGCACCCCCTCCTACAGAGGCATACTCTAGTAGTTGGCGGCACACAGCAGAATTTCAGAAACACAATACGTGAGTGAAAATCATGCAATATACAGCATGCAATTCCAAGAATGTGAAGGGCATGTTGTGTAATTATCTATGTCAAGAGACGCTTAGCATTTTGTCGAAGTACACATCAAGATCTTTCATTTCATCGACCATAAGGAGTGGAGCATCACATAGGGTGTAACGAAATTTCACACGGTGCGTTTTCTGCATATAACTTAATGCCATAGTATTGGAAGCATTTAAGAGTACTTATTGTTTATGCACCAGTTTGAGAGTGAAAAAATGTCTTTTTGGAAGTCGATGCCGTAGTGAACACTGTTGACAGTGTCAAATAGTTTTAAGTTGTCGGCACACAAAGTCATGCTGTTTATTTATTAAAATGCTCTTAGCACTAACAGAATGCAAGGAATCCAATATCGATTCAAACACTTTTGACGCACTGCAGAGGATAGATATAGGTCGGCAGTTAGTAACTGCAAATCTAGCACCTGATTTGTGCATGGGCAATGTCCATGCTACCTTCCGAGTGCTAGGAAAGGTACTAGACTTTAGGGAACTATTGAAGATGTTTGTGAGAACAGGGAACAAGTATGCTTCCATACGTCTTAACCCTTTCAGATGCCACTTTATCCTGTTGATTGAAAAGTTGCATTCACCACATCTCTTGGCATCTTCAGAATCGTAGAACGTGTACAGCTGCAGAAAATATTAAGAATTTTCAATTGTTTAATGAATTTTGTCGTTTACAAAATTTCGACTCCGTGCGAGAACTCACTACAGGAACACAAAATATGGGAACATGTACTATTTCATGTTTTGAAAAGCTTGAAAAGCACTTGTCTAGCCGCTTGACGACTATCCGCTGACGACTGTACGCAAATCTTGTACCGGGAGTCACTGAGACATGCTGGCCGCATTAAGGTAAGAGGCATCGAGATTCACGAGCAACTCGTGTGCTTTGACTTACTCTATGTAGCACGTTTTGCAGCATGAGATGTGCTGCGGAGAAAGGGCACTCGCGATATCGTGTTACATGGTTGAAGCACTGAGAACTAAAGTGGTGGAACTACTTCAATTTAAGGACACAGTTTAAAAGGTGGTCGGAACTGTTACTGACATGCAAAAGTCAATTGAGTTCCTTTCTAATAAATATGAATCTGTAAAGTCTAGCCTGGAAGCTAACCAAACAGAGTTAACTCAGCTACATGCCCGAGTGGAAACACTTTCTGAGACTGTTGACACTCAAGCTGAGCTACTGGATAAATCAAGGTGCGCAGTTAGTGATCTTGAACAGTACAGCAGGCGATGCAACATTGAAATACATGGCCTCCGAACGAACCCTAATGAGAATTTGGTTTCTTTCATGGGACATCTAGCTCAAAAACTTGGTTTCGTGGAATTTGAAGCGAATACTATTGCTTCAATACATCGAATGCCGAATAGAGACAGTTCGACTCCCCCTATCCTTGTGCAGATGCGTGACGTAGCTTCTAAAGAAAAATGGCTTGCGCTACGGACAAAGCTTCGCAATTTGCCTACGGATGAGTCTCATCCTCGGTTGTATTTCAATGAAAATTTGACAAGGACAAACAAGGACCTTTTCCGATAGGCCAGGTCCAAGGGAAAAGAAAAACAGTACAAATTTGTGTCGACACGGAACGACAGAGTTCTGGCCAAAAAATCGGAAGAAGGCGGCGCTGTCAGAAGGCAGTCTGTCATCCGCATTGAGAAGATGTCTGACCTAGATAAGATCTGCTAAGCATGAGCAATCTTGAATTCCTTGCGTGTGCAACATTTTCTGAAGCAACAAAATATTTCACAAGTGACGCGCAACTTGCATTTCGCGCAACGCACGTTAATATCCGCAGTATCCGAAAGCACTGGGATGAATTCATGGCCGTAACTTCACCTTTTCGTTCTACATTTGACGTATTTGTACTGACGGAAATTAACACTTCAGCTGATATTTTTAACCAGTACGCAATACCGGGTTACCAAGCAATTTCATGTACACGACCTGCAAAAAAAGGGGGCGGCGTCGCAGTTTTTGTGAGAGACAGTTGGACTATTACAGAGCTAAATTTTGACTTCTAGCAAGCAGAAGTTGTAGCTTTGCGTATAAGCGCGCCAACTCTCTCTTTGATACTCTTTGCAGTATAGCGACCTCCCTGCTTTAATGGTAGGCTCTTTTTGGCCGAACTTGACACCGCCCTCTCAGCTCACTCGCATGAAGACTATATCTGTGTAATAGGCGATATTAACAAAGATACCTTTCGTCCTTCTATGGCTCTGGTCGCAGATTACCTTGATCTGTTATCAAAATGGGGACTGCAACCAACTATCCAGAAAGCAACGCGAGAAGAATTTCTGGCGGGGCAACTGTCGTCTCTTGCATCGACCACGTAAATATAAGAGCTCCGAATTTCGCCCTACAATCTGCTATCATCGAAGCAAAACTGTCAGACCATGCTCTTTAGCCCGGAAATCGAACCCTCCAACAGGGGATCGCGGCAAAAAAAGAAATATCCATCTGTGATCCCAAAATCTTCTACAGACTGGCATCGGAATACGATTGGGAAGTGTTCTTGGAAAGAGTGTCCCCGATAGACATTTATGATAAACTTGTTGAACTAGTACAAGAGTTTAAGAAAGCGGCTACTCGCGTGGTTGAAATCAGGCAGCGTAATAAAGAAAACTTGTGGATGACCTCCAAAATACTATCAGCTATAAAAGAAAAAGATTTGCTCTGGGCCCAGTCGAAAAGGGCACCTGCTTCTATCCTGCTACGGTCAAAATTTCAGGTTACGAGAAAAAAAGTGAATGCAATGATTTGTCAGGCTAAACGAGTACATTTCCGTAACAAGTTTAAGAAAGCAGGTTCAGATACTAGAAAAACGTGGTCTTTGATCAATAATCTAAGAGGTGTCAAAAGGCGTGGCAATGATGGAAAAGATTTCGTGTCGTATTTTGGCACTGATGAAGAAAACATAGCTAATGAATTCAACAAGTTTTTCTCGCAAGTTTCGGGTAGTGCGCAACAGCATCCCTTATTTTGTACTCTTAAGAACAGCACAGTCGAATCGGCACACCTACCTTTGCTAAGTGAGGATGATTAAAGTTCAATTATTTTCGGTCTTAAACGCGATATATCTATGGGAATAGATGGCATTTCAGTAGATAATCTGCGAACCTTGTTCGACATACTTAAAGGCGTGTTGCTATCGCTGTTTTACAGCATTATCTCAAGTGGCATGATCCCGGCGAACATGAAAGCGGCAATGATTACCCCAATTCACAAAGGTGGTGCACATAATAGGTATGAGAATTATCGTCCTATTTCAGTCTTGCCCTGTTTGACTCAAATATTAGAAAAAACATCTGCTGTTTACAATGATAAGTTTCTTAGATAAGAACAAAACCGTGTCACCGCGTCAGTATGGTTTTCTACAAGGTAAAGGTACGGAAATGCTTTTGGAGGGCTTTTCTGACATGTTAAATCGTTCTTTTGCATGTAACCAAGTGGTGTGTGCACTGTTTCTGGATGTCAGTTAGGTTTTTGATAGCGTTTGTGACACGGTGTTATTGTGTAAACTGTCCAGGTTAGGCTTCCGTGGAGTGTTTCCTTCTCTTTTGGAAAATTTTTTGCAGCAGAGAACGCAATAGGTCTCGATTGGGCGAGCAAAGAGCGCTTCTGTGCTAATAAAAGCTGGCGTTCCTCAAGGTTCCATAATTCGTTCCCTGTTATTTAACGTCTACTTGAACGACCTTTCAAACGCCGTGCCTGTAGACCTGTATCAGTACGCTGACGATACTGTCCTCGCATCCCAGTCACCGAACTACTCTGACTCCCTTTCTTCTCTTCAAGCTGCAGCGACTATTGCTATGGACTGGTTCTCACACAACCTAATCAAAGTAAACAGCTCTAAGACTCAACTTAAATGCTTTCACAGCCCGATGAAGAAAGTAGATTTAAACTAGCTGCTGCTCTTGCACGGATCTGATTGTTCTCAATGTCAATGTCTACCCCTGCGCTATAAAACTACAGTGAAATACCTAGGATTATACTTTGACATTGCTCTTTCTTGGAATGACCACTTATCCCACGTTTGTAAAAAGCTCCAAACCGTCTCCTGTGTGCTTTACAACATTAGATACTGAATGCCGTTTTCAATACGCAAAGTTATTGTAAACACTCTCGGTTATAGCGTACTGCGTTATATCATAACAATCTATGGTCACTGTGCAGTTCGTTGGAAGAACAGGATCAGTTCTCTCCTACGATCTTTGTTAAAAATTATTGGCTATGATTTAGGCCTGCGCCCCAATTCTGATGTTTTTAAAGTATTTTCGCTACCTGATTTTGATCGCCTTTTGATGGAAACGATTGTCCTGAAACATTTTTGGTTTAGTGACTATAAGATTCCGTATGTTCCCACACGGACTCTTCGACCGAAGGAAGCTTTTTGTGTTCCCCGACGGTTTACAAGATATGGAAAGCGAGTAAGAGATTTTTAAGTTTCCTTTTACTTCAATAGGTTGCCTCCAAGTGTTCGCCGTGCAAAAACTAAATATAAAATAAAAAAGATGCTGCGATACAATACTTAGTGGGTGTAACGTTGTACACACATGCTCCACCACTTGTCAAATGAATCCTGTGAATTCACTGGTTACTGCAGTATTTGTTGCACTGATCTGAGTATTGTCATGCTATTTTGTTTTCCTTCCTCGCTCTTTATTCTGATGTGTTTTTTATATGTAACTTGGGTTCTGTGTCTATTTTTATTTTGCCACTGTACTAATTTGATGTTCTGTAATTTTTAATGTGCGTTCATGCCTGTGTCTATATCTGCGCTGTTCCTCTGCCTGTCGGCCTCTGCCACTCAAGCCCAATGAGGCTTTGGCAGGCCGGATGTTTGTACATTTTTTAATACTTGGCGCAATAACGTATAATTATTATTATTATTATTATTATTATTATTATTATTATTATTATTATTATTATTATTATTATTATTATTATTATTATTATTATTATTATTATTATTATTATTATTATTATTATACGCTGACGATTGTAGGCATGTCTGTGGGTGCTCGGACCTTTGCAAGATGACGTCCGTGCATTTGCTCAAAACATACTAGGCGCCTCACCGATAGCAGAGGGCACCGAAAATCTGCGCCGCGCTTGACGGTTTGATGAACGTATGTTTGCGAGAAGGTAGTGCTTAAGCTAAAAGTCGGGAAAAAGTGGAAGAAAACGCGTGCGACGGTCGACGTGGGTATACGCTGAGAAGGAGTGAGCAGCATTCTTGAACGATCACTTTCACGAGTTTACGGCACCTGACGCCTCGGCCGTCTACGGATGACAACGTTATTGGCAGACGGCCAGGGACAACGGGAAAACCGCGATTGATGGTCGTGAATTGTACATTCACTATACGTATATGTTATGTACCCAAAAACCGCAGACTCGGTCGACTAAGTTACCTAGTGTAGCTTTCTGTATGGGGTTTCTCCCGAATTTTGGGGTCATAAAGTGATTCTGCTGGGCACCCCTCATTGCACGATCAATTTTGTCACTGCACAACAAATATAGACAAGGCATAGAATCAGAACTGTAGAGCAGCCCTGGGGTCTAGCGGACATGGGAAAGCTCAAGCGGGAAACAAAACATGGATTTGGCTTCATTCTTTGCACTTATCCCAGCAATGTGTAAGACCAGTGCTCTGTTTTCATATTCCACTAGGGCTAGCGTTATTTCGAATGCCTTCAGAGCACACAAGAATGTCCTGCGGCTCGCCGCCGCCACACAAATGCGATGCCCTTACTTTCGAGGGTTCCTCTAATCCTCTGCCTTTAGCTGATTTACTTTTCGTTGCAACATAAAACAATGACACTAGCTTCCTTACGTTACATACTTTTGTTTGTTATTTCTTTTCACAAGTACTGTGGTAAGTTGTAAAGACATAAAAGCAGCTGAAACACTATCGTCAGCTTCATTGGCTTTTTGTAATCTTTATCAGTAAAGTGAGGCCAACATGTCAAAGACTTTTCACACAGGTTTTACCTGCGCCCTTTGCCACATGTACCATGCTGAGAAATTATTTTTTTAACAGTTCTGCACTGTGCTGTTTAATTAAGTCACATGAAAATTGGTGATGCAAGACGAATGGCCCTTTTGTTGCACTTGTGCAACACACCAGCTGTATGTCATAGCGCTATTATATAGCACATTCCTATTAGGGTCTCAACACTTTTTATACACCACAATAATAATTATGATACAAACTAAGAGCATGAATGACACAAACCTAGTCAAACACACTCAAAGAATCCATTCAACAATGCTGATCAGTGTCTTCCCAACGTGCTATCCGGGAACAGTGGCATCCCTGCCAAACTGGTGGCAGCAAATGTCACCTTCCACTTCACACCCTCGCCCAAGCTCTGCGTGACACAGGAGGCACGCTCATGTATGCTTTCATCAATGGTCATGAGAGAGTACAATTAATACAGAGGTAACGCAAGAGTAATTATTTTTATATTGTGTTATAAATGCTTACAGGAGCAGCACTATTAAATGAACCTTCATAACTGATAGCAGGAATAGAGCATGCCGTAGTGGATATGGTTTCAGTATGAATACAGTCGGAGTAAATTGACCATAATCACCTGAAAGAGTGCGATGATTAACATGCCACGCTCCTGCTGCTTATCCATCAGCTATAGACAAAGCTAGATGGGAAGCCCAGTGCTAGTCACGGTTGCCAGCAGTGGTGGCTCCTTGCCAAGCAATGTCCTCAGGTGACATAAAATGTGGAGCTGGGACCCAGGTCAGCACATCAAAGTGTCTGTAGATGTTGCTGGACACAGTACTGACACGTCTGATGTTCTAATGTTTGGCATCCCATCTGCTTGCGCCTCTCAGGCAAATGTCCATTTTTCTCTGTCTGGAGCCCTACCCCTTTATTGGCTTCTTCTTTGTTGTGACACCTTGATTGGTCAACAGCCTCTTGAACCTGTTTCAGAAGTAGGTTTTCCTGGGCCATGTAGTCACAGGGGACCTGGGTCATGAGGATAACACCAAATAAGAATGAATTGGAGTGCCTAGTTCAGTTTATTGCTATCCTAGAAGATAAAACTACACAATCAGTGCATTCTACCAGTACTAAGCTGTAGCTGAAACTTGGGGGATAACAAGGAAACTTGAAAACAAACAGGACCATGCAATGCATGGTGGATTAGACTATGACAGTTTTAGCATTATGAGACAAGAATTGTACTGTATTTATTAGACAGCAAATGAGTGTAGGCAATATACAGGTTGAGAGTAACGGAAATGGAGTCGGACTGATATTCAATGGAAATTGGTCATTTAATAGAAAGAGCCCATAATCGGCACTCTGAATTTAATAATGTGTGCCAAGGGGTTGGAAACATGGTCGGCGGAGCCCATGGTAGCACGGTACTATTAAGAAACTGCAGGCATAGTATGGAGTCAATTTACACAGGGCAGGATAGCTAGATATCATTATTACCTTAAATATATTCCATACAAGAGAGCCCACTGTTTGTATAAAAATTATGAGTAAGGTGGGTTTTCGAGGCATGCAAAAGTTATCACAACTCTGTTGTTCTTTATTTGTTTGAATATGTATTTGGCTGAACAGTACCTCGCACCGTCAGCTTCCTACACATCACCCTCTTTCATCGTTTTCAGTTTTTTAAACGTCATTTTCTTTGCCACTTCCCCAAGGCATGGCATTTGTCGTTTTCTTGCCATATATATTTGTGACAACTTGGGTCGCTGTGTATGTACACAAATAGACAACCTGCTACTAATTATTTTATGGCGTAGTAGACAACTTCGGCACAGGGTATGTGCTCATACATTGCAAGTCCTCCAGAATGGATGCGCCACCGTGACACAAGGGGTATGAAACCTTAAATGCATTTAGATACGTATTTCTCTGTGCATACAACTACAGGACTTTTTATACGTGCTTTATGAGGTTTCCTAGCTGCAGACCAGGGGTGCTATGCAGGATGCGCCGAGTTTCTCGTTCACCCGAGTTTTACCCGAGTTTGCTCGACGGCAGTCAGTGAACGGAGATAGCGGGAAACGCGCAAAGGCTGCAGGCAAAAAAATATGTAGAGAAAAAGCCGCGTATGACAACATGAGCGCACCCTGCGCGGCACGCTGCTTCCACGTTTCAAGCGCAGAAGGCTGCACAACGAAACGCGCCAGCGCCGCGTATTGTTATCAACGGATCATCGCAACTTAGCAATACCGTGGCTGTCCCGCTGTCTGCCTGCACACTTGCCGTGAGCCGCTTGCCACGCCTTTCCCGGGCGCGTCAAGGGCGTGCCTCCTCTTTCGGCAACTATCTTTCTATCCTCGATCGAATGCGAACAGGGTACATGCGGCGCATTCTTGCACCTACGCTTTCGCTCAAACGAATACGTTAAAATACAACAAATAAGATAACGAACATTTTTATTTCTTTAAGTGTCTGTTTTTCGTTTTGAATGCTAGAAATTTCTGATGACAAACGGAGATCGAGCAAATTATTAAATTTTTAATTAAAAGAAGAGCAACTCCTCTGCGCCTTCCGTTTCTACGGGACTGGGAGTTTTCAGGGAAGCGTCGGCGCCGAGCGCTACATTGGACGTCATAAAACTACTGTGAGCCTCTGTGTCAGAGATGTCTGATGCGCTTAATGATGCGGCAGTGCGGAAGCGGTGGCTGGCTTTCCCGAAGACTGCGGCTGAGCGGGCATTTATAAAAGAACGCTTCTTACTTCGCGGAAACATTACGAACGCAGTCGGGTGTGTCGACGGAACGTACGTAGGAGTTAAGGTGCCGTCAATGTCAGCGTTACTGTGACTAGCATTTAAGCAATGTGTAGACGCACCATATTGCCAAATTTGTCACTTCTGTGTAGCCGACTTAAATTTTGTGTTACCGACATCACACATGCGGCAGCCTATGATACTGACTTTTTCGCTGGTTGCTGACTTTTTACCGATTGTTCTACTTGTCTATCAGGGTGCCTTCCAAATGGCTCACTTTTTGGGGAAAGAGGTTAATGAAGTATAAACAGATAAATGGTTATCACAAATTGTGTGAAGTAGTACCCTGTGAATGCTAATCTCATAAAGAACTTGGGGGTTTTTTATGAGATCACTTAGTACAAGTTACGTAGTATGCATAGTGCTGAATTTTGGTCATGCGTCATCTATCGGCCACACTATGAAACAGCAAGGCATTGCACAATTCATTGCAGTGCGAGGTGCGGATGTTGCGCCAAGCCAGTTGTGCCTATGCATTTATGGCAAAATGAAAATGCATTGAGAATCTTAGTGTACTGGCTTGCATGAAGAAACTACTTCAGAGTGTTTGCTGTGTTCACTGTTGGTGCATGTGCCAGTGGTTCAGTGTATTTTCTTGTGGGGGGGCCAGCGTTATTCTTTATGGACAAATCGTCTATTTTCCTCTAATAATGGGGCTCTTAATTCTTCAGCAGTAGAACAATGCAGATCCAATGCTCTGCAGAACTCGGTGTGCGTGAAGATGTCGTGAACCATCAAGGCAAAATTACATATCGGGGGAAATTTGGTGCAGATGCCAATGAAAAGTGGGTCCTTAATCTGCCATGATAAAAATAAAGATCGCAGAGCGAATAGACCTTTTGTACAGCTTTAGAGCAATGATTACACGTACTGTGACATGCTCAAATGTGTAAAAGCTTGTCACAATGCCAAAGTAGGATGAGTGCTATCCAGCATATTTTGGCATTGAACATGTCTTGTAACTGCTATTTTTATTGTAAGCCTCGCTGTCACGCCTTTCCCTCTGGCACTCCCTTTACTGAAACGCAGCACTGTCTTTTTATTGGTGTCATGATGATGATGGTAACGGCAGCAATAAAGCTGGTTAATGCTTGCCCCTTTGATTCCTGCAAGTTTAGTGGTACAGAATATGGCACGTGCATATACCTTTGCAGCAAAATTTTATGCTTTTGGTGATTTGTTGGAGAGCTAATTCGTGTTGGGACATTTCAAAGACGTGCACCATTGTGGCTTAATAACTAGATCATTGGTGAGGTTGAAGACTAGTTGTATTGGTATAGAAGCTTGAAGCTGAATTGCACAACAATCCGACGGGACACAACGAAGAGAAATACACACAGCAGAACGCTCTGCTGTGTGTCTTACTCTTCGTTGTGTGCTGTCGAATTGTTGCACGATCCAACTTCAAATAGAGCATTGGGCCTCTTTGGTGCAGGACCGAGGAAGCGTGAGCTATTCGACACCATGCCAGTGCCTTGCCACACAATTATGGAAGTCTGAAGGTTTGCAAACAAATCTTTGCTTTCAAATCCACCTGCTCATGTAATACAAGCAACTGATTCAAAGAACCGTCATACAAAAACAATGGTGAAATGAATGGCCGTTGAAAATTTGTAGGTTGACACTAATGACATAATAGGTGCCACAGCGAACTCGACAACTGTACCAGACAGAACACTTTCTTCCCTATGTGAAGCACAAGCTTCCATTACATGCTGTAGAGATAACCAAGCTCAGTTTGTTTTAACGTGGTACACAAAATTCACTGTAATCTGTTTTTGATTCTAAAGTGCCAAACACCACTTCTTTTTCAAGGATGTCATGGGAATATTTGGCGAGAACTGTTTGCAGCCCCTCATAAAGGAAGTGTGGCCAGCCAGCTTTGCTTTGGTGCCTTTATAGATTTCTGTTCCTGATCATTGTGTGCTATCAAGTTGCTAAGGTCAATGCAACCAGTGCAAGGCATTACGTGATTCTATAGCTGGATAAACCTTTAGGAGGCCGCAGAACCTGCACTTCAACGGCAGGTGAACACAAGCCTGCACCAATGGGCACACACTCTACACTGACGTCGTGCCGCTGGACGCACTAATAGCCGCTCATTGGAGAGGGACTATTTCTTTAGACGTGGAGGCAATCGGCTGCTGCGCTTTGGTCATCTGGGCGGGGCCTCTCCTGTCTTGTGAAGTTGTATCCGACTAGAGGATGCCGCTTTTCATACAACAGAAAAGGACAAAGTGTACAATTATTTGGCCTATGAAATGGATGCATCACAAGCGAGCTATGCATGAGCTTAAGCTGTGTGAAAATTAGTACACGCAAATATATGACACTGTTAAAGAATATGTAGTATCGAACATGCATGTAATGGAACGTTTAAATTGGGGAGTGTTGCATTCATGTGCACAGTCTATAGGTGATAGCATTATTAAGGTCATGCCGTTACCTGTCTTTTCATTGTGAAATACACACACCGTTCATCTTGTGGCTAACCAACACCCACTGTATTCTTGCACACAGAAAGAACAAGCAGCACAATGACGTATATGCTGCATTAGTGTCTTTTTCATTTACACGGTCCAATAGTGGCACAGGTTGTCTTACGTTTTTGCCCATTTTGAAGAGACATCAAGTGCATGTTACAAGCGTCCCAATATGCACAGCACATTGTTTACTGCAATAATTTTATTGATGCTCTTGAACAATAAACAAAATAAGAAACTGAAAGCTCCTTTATAAGGTGTGTTCTCGGGGTTCGACTGGAAAGCAGTCAGGGCACTGATCCTCCTGTTGCAGAGCAGCTCTCTGGACCTTGCCACACTCTCAAGGGCATGTGCCTGGCTCTTGCCTACTGCCACCAGGCGGTTGAGTGCCTCCAGCAACAGAATGTTTTGCTGCAAAAAAAGTGGATTGTTGGAATGAATCAATCGCATATAAACCATTATTTACAAATAAAAATGCTCATTGCACTATTGGTACTAACTGCCCTTAACTGTGGAAGCCTTTAGTGTATGCATAATAAAATAATTTGTCAGGACAACATTGCTTTATTTTTCATAACAGGTTTTTTTTTTCAGAGCCAATCGTAATGTTTATTAGTGTGCTAACAGCTGAGGTGTACTCGCACATTCACGAGTCTCTACTGTCAGCACTACAAACCTATTTCTGTTCACTCCAAAATCAATGGCGCCCCATACAATCCCGTCTTATGCGAGCTGATTGCATCCTATGCCTACAAAAATCATATTTTTGTCCCATTACGCAATTTTCTACCATCCTCGGCTGCAGTTCTCTCTCCTTGACATCCATTCTGTCACACTTATGTAATCACCTGTTATAAATTGGCAACAAGTGATTGAAGACGTGCATAGCCTGCCCACCAATTCCATTTTTTTTCTTAATCTCAACTAGCATATCAGTTGCCACGGTTTACCACGCCACTGTCTCCCTGCCTTAATGCTATCTCCAACAATTTTTGTTACTTCGCTTTCTACACAGTCCTCGACTTCTCAAGTTTCTTTGTCAACCTCCAGGTTTATGTCCCATATTGCATAACCGGTAGAATGCAACGATTCTAAACATTCTTCAAGGATATCGGTAACGTGGCGATCACGATTCGGAAATTCCTCCCATGTGCAGTTCAACCCATGAAATTTTTGTACAAGTTTCGTGCTTTATATCAGTACCTGCTATTGATATTTCACCTGGATAAAGATACTCTCATAGATTCTGCGGGCTGAATGTCACTGATGAATTTCTGTTATATCACTAAGTTAGTGAAGGTTACCGTTATCTTTTCCATATTTTCGCGGGCCCACGTACATGTAAAAGCACGAACACTCATTGGCTCTCAATGCCTTTTTTAAACTGCTGGAGATTCAGTTCGTTACTACGAAAGTGACTTAATCCGTGCACTATTATTATACTAAATATGAAACACTAGAAATATACTTATCTGCAGTTTGTCGATGCCTCCTTCACTGTGTTGGTTGCGAGATCCATCGTCGGCACCACCTCCTTGTCGCATCGTAGCTACATCGGCTGTCTTCCTTTTGCACACGCTATGCAATATTCGTGACGCTCGCAGTCACGCAGAGTGGAGGAACTCGGCGCACTCACAGAAGCAGCACCGGATAAGTTGTTTGTTCAGGATTGTGCAGTGAACAGTAGGTGCGCGTTGCGATCTGTAATATCGCCTAAGCTATTCGCAGTCTTTCTGGGTGCACGGAAAGATTGCTCACGGAGGAACAGAACTATACAAGAAATAGTGGTCATCGTCGAGCCTGATCACTACGTCGCGTACTGCAAGCTCGTTGTACGAGTTTGTTTACACTAGGCCTCTCCGATGCTTAGCCGCCATGCTCGCGCGATGAATGTATGTGATGACGCCACCACAGCGTTCCCTCGTGGTATAATGCGAAGCGTACTAAATTACAAGTTAGTTGGATATACATTCAGTGTACATCTTGTAAGCTTTAAAATGCTTTTAAACCACGTTAAACTAACTAATAATATTGTACCAAATGCATTTGTTTTATAACTCGCTTGTCCGTGTAATGCACTCGGTGGAACGACAAACAAGTGAAAGAAGGCGCGACCATGCACCGACGGTATGATCACGTGAGCCCCAGTTTGTCGACCGCCCAGAAGGCAACGCCCAAGGAATGATAGCCACCCAGAGTGAATCTAGATAAACCAATGAAACTGGAGGCTTGTCGAAAGAAAGTGTGTCTCGGTACGATTTGTGCTTTCATCTTGGGGTGTCGCCAGAGCTCGTGGAGATCCCGAGTTTCGCCAAACTCGGCGCATCCTGCATAGCACCCCAGCTCAAGATTGCCCGGCATGAGTTTAAGCACATGTTGGGACTAGGAATCGTGCATCTGTTTGCCAGCCCATGATTATGTCTATTGCACATGGTACCCAAGAAGACTCCAGGTGACTGGCGCTTGAACGAGACCTACCAGCATTTGATGCCACCGTCCCCAACCGCAAGCCATTGCCCCACATTGAAGGCTTCGCAGCAGCACTGCACGAAGCTACTGTCTTCTAGAAAACCTCTCTCATCCTCTCAGCAAAATTTTTCCTTTGACAAACAGCACACATTGCCTTCATCTTTGACCCAGAGAGCTAACAGCTACAGGCAATAATGCTGTGCTCGTGTGATTTGCTACTGCTGCAACCTCACCAACTCGGACAAGCTTCGTGGCATGTAGGTTTCAACACTCTGTTGGATCTGCAAGTTTGATCGTGATAACCCTTACAGTGCATTAAAAAGAGGGTGCATGGAGGAAGGCAACTGATTATACATCTTTAACACAATTCCTTGCTTTTTGTTTTCGTGAGGCTGCACACACTTACATGCATTTCCTTAATAATAAAAATATGTTCGTAGACAATGTAGACATGTTTATTCAAGTTGTTCCGTCATTGTCCTAATTCAATAATAGCCAATTTTAGGAGCTGCAAGTCAAGCTGACTTCGGAAGACTGCTGTTTTTTTAGCTACTTCTAGTAACTTATTGCTTGGTTAATTTTCTTGTTATGTATGACGTGGTGTAGTGCAAAGAAGTTTGCTTGAGAGGCATGACATGCTTCGGGCTTAAAAACGAACTGTTTGAAGAATTCTTGAACCAATATTAGGACAGGCAAGTCTAACTGAATGATCACAGCTTTTGTTGGAAAATGTGGCAATGAGCTAGGCAGATGCTGTCACGACAGCGTAGTGTTTAGGTTGTATAAGTGTAGAAGAAACAAAGTTGGAGTTGTGAAGTTCAAAGCCTTACTTTCACAGCCTCTCTCTGTGCTGTGGACATTGGAGAGCTCTAGATTAGTGGATGCAAGCAGCATGCGTAAACGAGAACCTCGTTTGGGTATTTCTCGGACACGCGTGGTGTCCATAACCAAGCAGCACACGAGTTGCTTGCGTCCTCTTATATAATACCATTATTTTCTTTGTAAAGCAACCAATATCGCAGTAAGTCTGAGCAACCTGCCTCAATATGCTAGCAATATTTAAGCACTTAAGGTGTATCTGTTGAGTGTTTAAAGCCCTTCACTACACCCTTGGCCACTTGACTTGTGCTTTCCTGTATTGCTTGCTAATAAACTCTTGAGGTGTTTACGTTGTTTTTCTGTGCTGTAACATTAGTTTGACAGTCCTAATAAAATTGTTAAAAGGAAGGTCTGGGCAGTGGTACTCGCCATGTCATTCTAATACTGTTAGGTCTGACACTGACGAAGTATTTGGCAACTTTAATAAGCTTCACCTCACTACTTATATGTATTGCAGTGAGACCGTTTAGCATGTGAAAATAAAAATACCGGCCAGTAGCGAGTTCGAGAGCACCTGAGAATATAGTAAAGCGGGTGGCGCAGTACCTTCAGGGTAACGGGGATATCAAAGCTGAAACTAGGGATGCCATACTACCCGTCACCCCAATACCCTGCTTGCTTCATCGCATCACACAAGTGTGTTGCGGTGAAGTTATTGCGAACGCAAATAGACATTCATTCGTCCCAACTTTGCACAGAAGCCTGCGTCCCATTGCTAAAACTAAGAGGGCAAAAACGGGCAGAGATGCAGCTGAACATAACAGGGCAAAGTACTAAGCTCCATCTCACTATGTTTATCGCGCCCTTAGTACCAATAAACTGGAACATCTACTCTGCATTTTAGTTCGTGGAATTATGGCAAGCTATGTAATGTCACTAAAGCTCTGTTAAGTTCACAGCACTACGCGATAATTGTCGTAATGATCACAATAAAAGTAAATCACAAGAAGTCACTGATAGCGCACTAGCGCTCAACACGATTGAAATCATGCGCTGCCCCATTTCAAGGACGCGTGAATAGTTGTGAGCAAACACCACCTTAAGCATTATATTGCGTAACGTAAGTCGTGGCAAGGAACATGTACAATACCTCCGCCTACGACGCCCGTCAAGTAGGTGCATGCGCGATTTGATGACGCTGCCGAAAAGGATGAACACGGTGACGCTGCTGCACAGCGCCGGTTCGCAAATTGCATTGCCGAGGCGCTACGCCACTTGTATATTTCGATCGTCAGCACCATTGAATTCTTCAGAAATACGGATGTCGTACCACCATAGTTCATCGATATCAAAAACCGACATGCGACACCACTACTACTGCACGACTTTTCGCCAACAAATACTACCCGCTGCGGAGACATCATACGACCAGCGTTCAGCGTGGGCCAGAGATTAAACGCGACACATGGCGCCACGGCATCACTTGGCGCCACCATCACGCCTTCTCAAAAGTCCCTAAATGATCCTGTCCCTAGGTACCTAGGATAAGGTCACGTGAGGTATTTTTGTGTGACATTTAGATGTATGCGTCTTTTCAGACGCCATTATTCCCATAAACGATAACAGTTTCTCATTTTTGTCTTAAGAAACAAGTGACTAATCGTGCCAAGTGTTACACTAAATGAAGTCGACGACAAAATGCAATCGTTCTTCAAAATTTGAGCAAGAACAGTGAGGCGGTGAGGGCAAAACCTTTTTTTTTTTTTTTTGAACTCGCGCAGCCAAATATTCAGATGTCTGTATACACGCTCTGAACCCCTCCCCCACCCTTACCACGACGTGGTGTGCCGGACAGCAGCAGCCACAATAGCCACAACAGCAGCAGCAGCAGTGGGAAAGTCGACGGAAAAGGCAAAGAAAATTTCACTTTACAAAACACTCACAGGCCTACCCGGTACACGCAGCACAGTCACAACGTAAGCTGGCTTAGCGACTCTATACGAGCTCTATTTTCAGCACCACGCACTACAGGGTCTTGGCGGCGAAGACTCTTCACGTCATTTTCACGGGGACCATCTGATCTGTCCGTCCGGCGTCGACGGCGAGCTGACGCTCGTCCTGCTCTCTGTATAGTGCTCTGCGAAGCTCGATGTTGCCTGGTTGCAGCCGCGCGCGTAGCTCTATATTTCGCTTCTTCAGCAGCGGTTCGTACCTTGAGAGGAGGTGCCACATGTGTACCAAACAGTAAACACAGGTATGCAGACTACGTGGCGTACATGTCACATCCCTTGACCCGTGGCAAAGTACGTTGCTGTTGATGATAATGGTTTATTGACATCTGCTTCGAAACGGGGTGATGACAAAGAGTCACCTAGTCTGCTTGAGTTAACCAGGTCCAGCTACATGTAGCATGCGACCGCTATAGGCAACTGTAGAGTTACTGTATATGCTACCGTAGGTAGCAGAGTTGCGCGTAGGTCCGCCATCTTGCCTGAGAAGCAACCAAGTCTATGCGGCGAAGCCGCACTCCGTTTTTGCAGGCGACATGCCTAGCGTATCGTCGATCGACCGTGGGCGCTTTTGCATCGCTGTGCACCGCTTGTCCGCCTAATCGCAAAGAAAGCGCATCGAAACAGCTGACTGGATTAGATTGTGAAGAAAAAGGCGCTGCCCTTTTTTAGCGCGCGGCGTAAGATGCAGCGCGTATATTAGTTGCTTTTTGGACTTGCATTCCCCTGTGCACTTTCTCCGCCCTAATAACGCATTGGCACTCGCGTATCTAGAATAGATTGTGTATTCTATATACGCCGATCAGATGCAGCATTCGTGAACCGCGACGGTAACGATTAGATCGCACCGAATAAACTTAGGGAATATGGTGATGTTATTTTATAGATTCCGGAAATGCTACAAGAAGTTTTGTGCGAAAAAGCTACTTCACAAATTAGTATAAGGTTCGAAATAACATAGCGTATTAAAAACTGGACAAACGTTAGTAATTGAGGTGAACAATCAGATACGTTAATAACTTTCATTCGCTTGAATACTGCTTGGCACTCGGGTTTTGTTTCAACAGAGATAAATAAGCTACTAAGAGCAGTGCAGTGCTCTTTTAGCATGTAAACAGTAACAAAAAGCACCGAGCCGCAACTGCCTCTTTTTTTGGCAATAAAATCACAATGCGAATTTCAGAGAAAAAAACAAAAACACTAGTGTATGTGCGTGCAAATATTTTGATGTAGTGAGCTTTATCAAGTGGTGCTCTTTCACAAAGGCAACTGTACTAAATATAATGAGGCCCATACTTGCTTATGTGCCATAGCTCTCAACATGTAGCCAGTCTAAAATATTACTGGTCAATCAATGACCAACCATTGATATTTCGACTCTGGTACCCCATTAGATCTTGTGTAGGAACATATCCATCTACCAGCAAGCAATGGATATCAGCTACACTTGCAAGTGTGATTTCATTATGTGCCTTTTCACTGCAGGGATCCCAAAAGTAGCCTTCTGTGGGAGTGTAGCGGAAGTTTTTCTCACAGGATTGACATAGCTACATTATAGGGAATAATTCAGAACACAGTTAGGCCCTTACCGTATGTTAAATGAAGACATTCATTCCTCTTGAATCCTGCTTCACATAAGCTGTAGTAGATTAAATATATTTACTTAGTAGTAACCTCTTTCATATTCAGAAACAACCCAAGCAGTGCATAATCATGAAAATGTGAGCTGACTTTTTTACGACACTTCTGTGAAAGCAGTGTGGTGCATCACATGCAGAAAACTGGTAATTCCAGCTAAATCTCCTGTATAACTCCACGTGCTTCCATTATTTTTTTTAAAAATCCAGACTTGCAGTAGCTTTTAGTATTCCAGCTGTGAATATTTTAGCACAGCCCAAAAAAGCACGTAGCTGTTAGTCAAGCAATTTCATCTCATACACACTTGACGCAATAGGCAGACTGAAAATTTGTTTGTTCAGGTGTCTTTACCTGAACACCCTTCACAAGTTTTACAAAGGAAGAAAAACAATTACTGCAGTAAGGTGTAACGAGGCAGGCCGACGAAACAAACGTGAGATGCGCTGCGCACGTTGCGTTGTTGCTACGCAGCTAGCACGCACGTGAACAGCGAACGGCAAGATCGGCCAGATTGGATTTGAATTTGACTGGCGATAACTTGTGCCAATCCAGTTCGCTGCAGCGGTGGCGTCGGGAACTACAAAAATTGGCCCTAACATCTGCTTCTCCGCAATGCATGGTTGCTTGGCTACCACGTGATGACGTTCTGCCAATAGAGGCGCTAGCGGCGTGATAAAACAGACGCGCAACTCTGCTACCTGCGGTAGCACATACACTAACTCTAGGCAACTGCTACATATCGGGCCACCTGGTGCAATATAACGGAACTGCACTGTAGAGTTTGTACGTATCGACGCTACGCGGCGCGCATGTCACATCGCGTGTCAAATGGCACGACACGATACTAGTAATCCTTTTGATTTAATGACATTCCCTTTGAAACGAAATGGTGACAAACAGTCACCGAGCCTGCTTGAATTAATCAGGTATGCCATACTTGTTTTTCAATAAATCGACAGTTATACATCTCCATAATCTCTTTAAAGCAAATCTTTGTTTGCCGCTTCCTTCGACTTTCCCACTGCTGCTGCTGTCTGGCACATCGCGTCGGGCGGTGGTTCAGAGCGTGTATATACATGGATGGAGCGTGTCAGAGAGGAAAAGGGTTCAACCGCACGGCGTCGAATGTGCACAGTGCCCTCTAGAGCTCCCGGGTCGTCGTCAAATTAGCATCTTGAGAGCTGTCATTATCCACGACCCCCCGCAAGTGCTTACCTTTCTACCAACGGGCCAGTCCAGAGCGAAGCTAGATAGAATGGTGGAGAGAAGGATGTAGAAGAGGCAGAAATTGGATAGAAACGACGTAGTCGTTAAACCAGCGAATAACAGCCTTGCCACTCTTCGCTCGCAGTCCCCATACTAATACAAGGGGAGGGGGGAATTGGGAAAAGGTGATGTGGCACAGTGGTTGCGGGCAAACGGGATCAATTTAAGTTCAAGGCACGGTACGGTACGTTACTGCTATTTCGGAAAAATAAACGCCATGACAATTTGTCAAGCGGACAGCTTAAGCAAGGCGTCCAGAAGCTAGATCCGCATTAAAGCGCACCATAGGGTTTAGGGGACACTACGAAAGTGGTCATACGTCAAATCAATACTTCTGTGCCCGCCGCGCTAGCATTGCGGCTATGGCATTGCTCGAGGTCGCAGGCTTGATACCGACAGCGGCAACCGCATTTCGACGGGGGCGAAATGAAGAAACGCTCGTGCACTTAGATTTAGGTACACGTTAAAGAACGCCACCGAGTCTGGCACTACGGTGTACCTCATAATCTGATTGTCGTTTTGGCAAATGTACACCCATAATTCAATTAAAGTTTAATACTTTTGCAACGATGCGCTGTGCCATGTGAGGCAATGAATCTGCCCAACGCACTCGGAGGTTATGAAGTATGGCGGACAAGAACGCTTCAAGCAAAAACCGACCTCTATGTGTTCTGTTTACTACGCAAACAAACAGTAGTAGTGCACGCAAGCTAACATTTAACATCTACTCACCGCTTTCATGTTGGACTCAGAATTGAAGAAATTAAACGTTCGTCGTCAACAACACCGCTAATTATCGTCAAAGCAAACGGCACAGAAAGCTTCGCTTTCTCGGGCCTGTTGTTACCGCCACCTACATGGATTCCCACAGTGTGTAGGACTGGATTAGACAAACTTTGTTAAAGGTCCTGCTGGACGCGTGTTAGCGCGCAGCGGGGGTCTCCCACATCGCTGGTATTGGAGTAGCGGGCTTCGTAGGGTTTTCTGCCACTTGTCCGAGATAGACGCGGGCGGAGCGTTTCTACACTCCCAGAGCACGTGTGCTAGTGTCGCCTTTTTGCCTCACGAGGGGCTACGCGTCGTAGGGATAGACGTCCGTGTAGATGATGGGTAACGTGGTGGGTTGGGATCGGTATGTGTCTGTAACAAGCGCAGCGTTAGCGCCTGCGGCCTGTTTAGTCCGGGGTGCGGGCCGGAAAGAGACGTCGTCTCAGGTAACAGTGTTTAGTGACTTCGTCGTACGTTGCTGGAGCGTCCCTGTTTGCCTCCAAATTGTCGAGACGCGGTTGTCCTGGGGTGACTGCCCGGTCGGTAAGCGAGCGCGCAGCATCGTGGGCTGTCTCATTAAGGTTGGGTGGGGCGCCCGGGATCCGACCCAGGTGGGCGGGAAACCAGACGAAGGTGTGGTGCTTGAAGGTGCTCGGATCAGCACCGCAAGTACGCGTAACGCCTGGTCGGAGACGACTCCTCTCTCGAACGCTTTGATGGCCGGTCTCGAGTCACGAACATTACCTCTCGCTTGTCGTCGAGCATTTCCACGTCTATGACCACTTGCTCTGCCACATCATGGACGCGTGTGAGTACCGTGGCGGCGTTTAGGGTCCACGACGAGGACGAGACCGCGACTGCGGTGAAGGCTCGGTTGCCGCGGTGGACGGGGGCGTCCACGCACCCGACGTCGTCCGCTTTCTTGCCTATGCGCTTGCAGAATGGGTCGCCCGGGCTAGGCGCCTTGCCTCGATTGTATTCCCGATGTACGTTTCGCGGAATGGGTGCGATCATGATCAGGTCGCGGAGCTCGCGGGGAACCGGCGTAAACTCCGGTGGATCCTGGGTGGCTGGTGGAAAGTAGCCGAGCTCGCGAAATATGTGGTGGCCCGTCTTGGTGGTCGTCAGTCGCATCACCTGCGCTCTCGCTTGAGCCTCAGCGTTTCTTCAAGCGTATTGGCACCCCGAGCTCGAGCAGTCGATGCGTCTGCGTGGTAATTGGGAGCCCGAGGGCCCGCTTCACTACCTTTCGGTTGAGTGTATTGTGCTTGTCACGTGCCGATTGTTTCCACTTGTGCATTGCTGCGACCTAGGTAAAGTGGCACAGGACGAACTCGGGTACGAGACGCAGCAAATTGTCTTCTTTGAGGCCGTGGGGACGGTTGGCCACTCTGCGTACGGGTCGTATCGCGTTGTCCGTCTTTGGCGTCAGTTTGTAGACCGTTTGAATGTTTGATCCGCCCGAATGAATTATCATTCCTAGGACTCGGATGGAGACGACCCTGGGGATGGGGCGACCGTCTCCAGTGCGGACGATGACGTGGCGCTTGGTCGGGGGTTTCCAAACCTTGGGCCTTTTGCCTTGTCGTTTGCACAGTACAGCAGCAGTTCCGATTTGGCGGAGGAGCATTTGAGGCCCGTGTGGTCGAGGTAGGACTCGGCGGTTTCCACTGCCTCCTGCAGAGCCGATTCGATAAAGCCGTCCGACCACGCGGAGCGCCAGATGCTGATTTCGTCTGCGTATACCATATGGCTGAGGCCTTCTATCTTCGAGAGGCGTTCGGAGAGTCCGATCATCACCAGGTTGAGCCCTGGTAATGATCCCGTTCCTTGTGTTCAACCAGTGTTCTTGTACCTCTGAAGGAGAACGCTTGGAACACGGATCAGTTTAGTCTTCACCGCGGACTTGTGTTCGGTTAAATCAAGCTTTCAAAAAATATCAAGATGAAACCATCTGGTGAGCTCACTAGCTTTGTGGATCTTGGTTCATTTACGTAGGATAGTACGAACACAGCAACAAGTAACCATGGCGTCATGGTCATATTTCAGCCATTTCAAGGTGGGTGAGTCAGACTGAAAGGTTGCAGCGTTCAAGTTTTGCGTATTTTCTTTTCACGTATTGTTGTGTCCCCAGACAATGCTTATTAGTGAACTTTGCCATGCCATTTACTGCAAGAGTGATTTACGTTGCGAGTGTTCTGCCTTCAGAGAAAATCCTAGCTCCCAATTTACTATGTTCTGTGTTGCTCACCATATAATCCTTCATATTTGCAGGAAAGTGGACAAAATAATTAGTGTATTTACTACCCGCGTAAATGTTAAGGCACCTATGCTATGAAAAATTTTGCTGGAAGCCACAATCCTATCTGAAAAGGCAGTACTATTTGACAACTTTTGGACCAGTGATGGTGCTTAGTGGAAACACTCCCTCTGGAAGCTATTCGGTATCAAATGCAGGTAGTTCATTTGTAAAAGCATCCTTATTTACTAGCCTTTTTAGCTATTAACAAGACGCTAACCTCTGGCATTGTTACCGCACATTCATTCTGTTATTCAAACTTCATTTTCATCTTGCCACCCTTGTTGGAGGAAATCAAGTGCAAGGTTCCCCATCCTGTGGACAAAGCAAGTAGCCTCTATTTTGTTTCGTATTTTCCGCACATAATCAAATGAGTAAGTAGTGCATTTGCTTATAAGGGAGTCCAGGGGCGCTATAACGTAAAGCTATTCCAAACTTTTCTATTCCAATTCTGCATTCATCCCTCCGTGATTGGCCAACAACGTTTCTTAACCACCCCACTTCGCCTGTGTTTCATGTGACGTCACGAAAACCACAGTAACTCCCCATCAGATATGATGTGACCACACTGATTATGCATGACTGCAAAGAACAAAAGAAAAATAGTTATTTCTGATTTGACGCCTTTTCGCCATTACACCTCGGCTATTAGATCTATTATCCATTATCTATCTATTATCTATTAGCGCGCGCATTAGATCCCATAGATGAGATTAATATTTACAATTATTATTAGGGTTATAATTATATTCGAGTGCTCATTGCTGTGCTGTCGTTTGTTAACGAAGCTTTCCCTCATGTCTAAATATTTTAAGGCAGTTTGTCGTGTGCGTATCATGGCCACGCAGGCTTATATCGCCTTCCGTTTCTCTACCCCGGGTGCGCTTTAAAACCACGGCGCTGCAATTTTGCTTCAGAGACTTTCCTTTCCTTCTTTCTTCTACGCCCTTAAACTGGCTCTCTTAACTACTACACGCAGAGACAAAGCAACAGCGCGCGCATGCGATCCCATAGATGAAATGAATATATATATATATATATATATATATATATAGAGAGAGAGAGAGAGAGAGAGAGAGAGAGAGAGAAAATTATCAGTCATAGCTCTCGTAGTATAGCCCTCTGGGCCGTTTCCTTTTTTTTTCTTCGAAAATAGTCCTATTAGGGTTATTAAAACTACACGAAGGTATTTCGCCCTCGTCAGCAGCAGTCCCTGAGATAGTTATTCTGGCGGCTAGCTTCCCATGCTATGCGTGCCGCCCTCGCACCTGTTTAAGCTTTTCCTAGACACTAGAGTTATACTAGGTCCGCGCAACCTTGAGCGATCGGAAAGCGCGTTTTCCCCTCTTGGCCGGCGGAGAAGGGAGGCTTTGTTCCGGCCGCAGAGTCCTCCCCGTCTCAGTAAGGTGCCTGATGGTGGTCTCGCGCGGACGATGCCCTCTCGGTGAGCGCTTATTCGCCCTCATCTTTTAAGACGTTCAATACTTACAAGCATTTGTCTCGCAAACCGTATTGATTTCAAGGGAGTTTTCCACGTCTCAATAATTTCTCTCGTCGTATTCGAGTGCTGATTGCCGTGTTATAGTTTGTTAACGAAGCTTTCCCTCAAGTCTAAATATTTTAGGGCAGTTTTCCTAGTCTCTAAAGCCGCTCAAGTTCGCTCTTCTCCTCGGGCGGCCATTTTTCCAAGAAAGTATGCCTTCCAACCGAGCGACTATCGCGGACAACATCAGTCCCTTTCCACGTAAGTATGAGGCTCGGAGCAGGAGCTATGGCGCTGGAAAGTAACCAGGGGCCTGACGAACCAACCGACTGAGCTATCTTTCCGGGCAACATCCAAGGGTCACGAGTTCAAATCATCTCTTATGTCCCTTTTTTTTTCGCCAAATTTTTTTCTTTTTTTTTCTTTTTAATGTATTTTCCTTTATTTTATCACTGTACAGGAACCCTCCTTCAGAAAAAAGATATATATGGTCAATTATATATGGCCACACATGTGCAGGTCATAAATACCAGGTTCTCTAGCCGAGTGCCATCCGTGCGGTATAACCGAGCTCAGATTGGTCCACCTTGACTGATCAAATAGGGCACCACTGTAGGTGAAATGAGGCGCACAACTCCTGCGGGACCCGCCGTGGTTGCTCAGTGGCTATGGTGTTAGACTGCTGAGCACGAGGTCTCGGGATCGAATCCCGGCCACGGCGGCCGCATTTCGATGGGGGCGAAATGCGAAAACACCCGTGTTCTTAGAATTAAGTGCACGTTAAAGAACCCCAGGTGGTCGAAATTTCCGGAGTCCTCGACTACGGCGTGCCTCTTAATCAGAAAGTGGTTTTGTCACGTAAAACCCCATAATTTAATTTTTAATTTAACTCCTGTGGGGACGGTAGAGTATCCGCCTCCCGTGCAAGAGGACCGCGGTTCAAATCCCGGTGCCGCGCAATTCTCCACCGGAAAATACAAAAAGAAACCGTGTGTTGAGAAAATTGCACAAACAGGCCTGGAGTGCGGCCTGATCCCGGTGACCAGAACCGGTAACGCACTCTCTCACCAGAGCAGGATTGGCCACCCTGGTGCAGTACTTGGCCACAACCTCCTATATGAATACAACAATCAAACCCCGGCCCTCAGTCCCCAGCAGCCGCGAAGCAACTGACCACGGCGGCGGTCAGATGTGACGCTGCAGAGGGTGCTAAGAATACCTGGCTCCGGACAGGCCGCCATTGGAATCTGAACCTGGCAACGTTTAACGTTAGAACGTTATCTAGTGAGGCGAGTCTAGCAGTGTTATTGGAGGAATTAGAGGGTAGTAAATGGGATATAATAGGGCTCAGTGAGGTTAGGAGGACAAAAGATGCCTATACAGTGCTAAAAAGCGGGCACGTACTGTGCTACCGGGGCTTAGCGGAGAGACGAGAACTAGGAGTCGGATTCCTGATTAATAAGGAAATAGCTGGTAACATACAGGAATTCTATAGCATTAACGAGAGGGTGGCAGGTCTTGTTGTGAAACTTAATAAGAGGTACAAATTGAAGATGGTACAAGTCTATGCCCCTACATACAGTCATGATGACCAGGAAGTCGAAAGCTTTTATGAAGACGTGGAATCGGCGATGGGTAAAGTCAAAACAAAATACACTATACTGATGGGCGACTTCAATGCCAGGGTAGGCAAGAAGCAGGTTGGAGACAAGTCAGTGGGGCAATATGGCATAGGCTCTAGGAATAGCAGAGGAGACTTATTAGTAGAATTTGCAGAGCAGAATAATATGCGGATAATGTATACCTTTTTCCGCAAGCGGGTTAGCCGAAAGTGGACGTGGAGGAGCCCGAATGGTGAGACTAGAAATGAAATCGACTTCATACTCTGCGCGAACCCTGGCATCATACAAGATGTAGACGTGCTCGGCAAGGTACGCTGCAGTGACCATAGGATGGTAAGAACTCGTATTAGCCTAGACTTGAGGAGGGAACGGAAGAAACTGGTACACAAGAAGCGAATCCATGAGTTAGCGGTAAGAGGGAAACTAGAGGAATTCCGGATCAAGCTACAGAACAGGTATTCAGCTTTAACTCAGGAAGAGGACCTTAGTGTTGAAGCAATGAACGACAATCTCATGGGCATCATTAAGGAGTGCGCAATAGAAGTCGGTGGTAACGCCGTTAGACAGGAAACCAGTAAGCGATCGCAGGAGACGAAAGATCTGATCAAGAAACGCCAATGTATGAAAGCCTCTAACCCTACAGCTAGAATAGAACTGGCAGAACTTTCTAAGCTAATCAACAAGCGTAAGACTGCGGACATCAGGAACTATAATATGGATAGAATTGAACAGGCTCTCAGGAACGGAGGAAGCCTAAAAACAGTGAAGAAGAAACTAGGAATAGGCAAGAATCAGATGTGTGCGTTAAGAGACAAAGCCGGCAATTTCGTTACTAATATGGATGAGATAGTTCAAGTGGCTGAGGAGTTCTATAGAGATTTATACAGTACCAGTGGCACCCACGACGATAGTGGAAGAGAGAATAGCCTAGAGGAATTCGAAATCCCACAGGTAACGCCAGAAGAAGTAAAGAAAGCCTCAGGAGCTGTTTAGCTTGCTGAAACCCTGTCAGTTCGGTTTTCGTTCAGGAGGCTCGACTAACTTGGCCTTGCTAGCATTAACTGATTATATTCGACATTCACTTGATCTCGGATACTTTGTTGGCTCGGCCTTTTTAGACTTTACTAAAGCCTTTGATACAATAAACCACAAAGTTTTATTTACTAAACTGGAGTCTGTTGGCATTTCTGGTCCAGCTCTTAATTTATTAAAAAGTTATCTGTTTAATCGGGAATTAACAGTGTACGCAGGCGGGGCTTTCGCTGAAAGCAAAATTATTAACCAAGGAGTGCCTCAGGGCTCGATTTTAGGTCCACTATTATTTACCATTTATATAAATGATTTACCTGACTGCCTTAATTATACCCTACCTATATTATACGCCGACGATACGACTGTTGCCCTCTCGGATAAATCATTACTTTCGCTAACATTGAAACTAAACAGTGATCTGTCAAAAATTACTGAATGGTGTAACGCCAATTTTCTAGTTATAAACCCTACGAAAACGCAATTCATGGTATTTAAGTCATCACAGAAACATTTACCTTGCTCTCCTACCATAACTCTGAATGGGCATGACATTCCTGCCTCCACTTGTGTTTCTTTCCTCGGCATCAAATTAGATCCCCACCTTAAATTTACTAACCACATTGCACACATCAAACAAAAAACAGCATTTGGCATTAGAGCACTACTCAAATCACGTGCATTTTTTTCCAAAGAAGCATTATTATCGTTATACTTCGCTTTCATTCATAGCCATATCATTTATGGTATCGCTTCTTGGGGTAATACTTATCATTGTCATCTTTCCTCTATTCAGCACATTCAAAATCAGGCTATCCGCATTATAACGCGAAGCCATTTTTTCTCTAACGCCTCTTCACAACTGCGTACAAACCGCATTCTTCAAGTTACTGATTTGTTTAACTATCATTTAGCGATATTATTTTTCAAATTACTAAATCAACAAGTTTCTTACAACTTTGTTAGTTCTGATCTCCTTTTTAATCCCAATAACACAAGGTTTGCAGCACAAGGAAATTTCTTGTTGCCTTTATGTCATACTAATTACGGAAAGATGGCTTCCTCTTTTTGCGCGCTTAAACTTTGGAACAGTCTTCCATATTCCATTAAGTTGTCAACTACCTTGTACTCTTTCAAATATGAGCTCAAGAATTATTTGCTGTCTGATTAATTTCCTACAATGTTATTTTGCTAATTAGAAGCTGTGGAATTACCATTGATTGTGCATCTTTCCTTTTGTTTTTTATGTGTGTCGTCACTGAGTTTCTTGGTTATATTTTGCTTATTTCATGATTTGTTTCTCTGCTCTGTATTACGCTTTATTCTTTTTGTATAACTTCTAAACCAAGGGTCCCGGTGCAGTCTCTGACTTTGGGACCCTTGTCTGTATACCATATTTTGTAACAAATTATTATGAACGAATAATAAACTGAAACTGAAACTGAAAAAAAGGGGGAAGGCAGCTGGGAGGATCAGGTAACAGCAGATTTGTTGAAGGATGGTGGTCAGATTGTTCTAGAGAAACTGGCCACCGTGTATACGCAATGCCTCATAACCTCGAGCGTACCGGAATCTTGGAAGAACGCTAACATAATCCTAATCCATAAGAAAGGGGACGCCAAAGACTTAAAAAATTATACACCGATCAGCTTACTGTCCGTCGCCTACAAAGTATTTACTAAGGTAATCGCAAATAGAATCAGGAACACCTTAGACTTCTGTCAACCAAAGGACCAGGCAGGATTCCGTAAAGGCTACTCAACAATAGACCATATTCACACTATCAATCAAGTGATAGAGAAATGTGCAGAATATAACCAACCCTTATATATAGCTTTCATTGATTACGAGAAAGCGTTTGATTCAGTCGAAACCTCAGCAGTCATGGAGGCATTACGGAATCAGGGTGTAGATGAGCCATATGTAAAAATACTGGAAGATATCTATAGCGGCTCCATAGCCACCGTAGTCCTCCACAAAGAAAGCAACAAAATCCCAATAAAGAAAGGCGTCAGACAGGGAGATACGATCTCTCCAATGCTATTCACAGCATGTTTACAGGAGGTATTCAGAGACCTGGAGTGGGAAGAATTGGGGATAAAAGTTGATGGAGAATACCTTAGCAACTTGCGATTCGCTGATGATATTGCCTTGCTTAGTAACTCAGGAGACCAATTGCCATGCATGCTCACTGACCTGGAGAGGCAAAGCAGAAGGGTGGGTCTGAAAACTAATCTGCAGAAAACTAAAGTAATGTTTAACAGTCTCGGAAGAGAACAGCAGTTTACGATAGGTAGCGAGGCACTGGAAGTGGTAAGGGAATACATCTACTTAGGGCAGGTAGTGACCACGGATCCGGATCATGAGACTGAAATAACCAGAAGAATAAGAATGGGCTGGAGTGCGTTTGGCAGGCATTCTCAAATCATGAACAGCAGGTTGCCACTATCCCTCAAAAGGAAAGTGTATAACAGCTGTGTGTTACCAGTACTCACATATGGGGCAGAAACCTGGAGGCTTACGAAAAGGGTTCTGCTGAAATTGAGGATGAGGCAACGAGCTATGGAAAGAAGAATGATGGGTGTAACGTTAAGGGATAAGAAAAGAGCAGATTCGGTGAGGCAACAAACGCGGGTAAATGACATCTTAGTTGAAATCAAGAAAAAGAAATGGGCATGGCCCGGACATGTAATGATGAGGGAAGATAACCGATGGTCATTAAGGGTTAGGGACTGGATTCCAAGGGAACGGAAGCGTAGCAGGGGGCGGCAGAAAGTTAGGTAGGCGGATGACATTAAGACGTTTGCAGGGACAACATGGCCACAATTAGTACATGACCGGGGTAGTTGGAGAAGTATGGGAGAGGCTTTTGCCCTGCAGTGGGCCTAACTAGGATGATGATGATGATGATGATGATGATGATGATGATGATTGGTCAAAAGTTTTCGGGCTGCACCCACTTCACCTTCTTGTCACGCGACGTCATTGAACCGCGAAAACTCGCCGCGTCAAAGTGACGTGTACGCGTTAAAGATGCATTAATATACCGAAGAAAACTGAATTTTCTCTGAATAGCCGCAGGCTGTCCCTTTCCGAAAGGAATAAAAGATGGCTGCCACCGATCGCTCAGGCACTGACTACTCGCACCTGCCGGAGAGCATGGGTTTATTTGCGTACAAGGATACTTTTCGTGTGACTGTAACGTTTTCGAGCACTTTCGGCACGTTTACGACCTCGCTCAGTGAACCTTTCGTTGCTGATGATTTTTAGAGGCATTCTTAACATTCCCTTGCATGCCGCTGCGAGTTTCGACGAGCTACCCCAAGCTAAGTAACGGAAAGCGGACCAATCGCGGACGCAGCACCACCCTCTTCATCCGGTTATCGATTTTCCGTGCACTGGCTCAGCCCCATCGAATCCCTCTCCACTTGTGCCGTGCTCCTCACCTCTTATCAGCCAATTAGATAAGACAAGCCGCTCAGTGTAGGCAATGTAAGTCGGCAATGTAACGAAGAATTCCTTTGATCGTTCTCTTTAAACAACCCTGCGTATCGCCGCCCGATGCTTGCGTCGGCGGGTACGCAAATTTCACGTCAGGAGATTGGAATAAAAACATAATGGAGTAGTTTTACGTTATAGGGCCCCACACTTCAAGTGGTAATGCACACGTTGGTATCATCAAAGAAGCCTGGAAATTCGATAACAAGGACTGACTTACGTTGAAAGTTATGCCACATTTAACTTTAGCTCATTTGCAGCCACATGCATTTGACAAAATGCCTGTCTTCTTAACCTGTCAGCTCTTCAGTGAAGATGTTTTGAAAGGGAACTTTTTCTACAAATACAAGTTGAGCAAAATTTTCTGTACAGCCGAAGCAGTTTGGGAAGCTCATAGAACGTTTGATCTTTATGATGGCATTTACACGCCCCAAGTCCCATTCATTTTATTCCTAGTATCAGTCAATTGAATCTTCTTGGAAATTGATTGAGGAAGAAATAAATATTGCAACAAGAAGTCGTAAGAGGCGTCCTGAAGTCCGTATATTGACGTCATCAAGGCCTTGGGGTCAGCCCCTACAGGAGCAAAGTTTCCACACTAACAGTGTCGTCATGTCCGCTTCACGAACACTTGCGTGGAGTACATCCCGCATTTGCTTCTTTTCGAGTCGCGTTACCGAGTGCCATGAATGACTCAAACAAGTGAGTCACAATCGTCACGCACATTACGCGATTTGGGTTGCATCATGACACTCCATTTCTTTCCCTATCGTCATCCATCTCTATCGAAATGGTTTTCAAGGGTAAAGGCTTGCACACCATCACCCTATTGGAAGGCTGAGGTTTTACGTGCCGAATCCACGACCTGATTATGAGGCACGCGGTAGTGGGGTACTCCGGAATAATTTTCACCACCATGGGATCTTTAACGTGCCCTCAATGCATGGGATGTGGGCGTTTTTGCATTTCGTCCCCACCGAAATGCGGCCGCTGCGCCCGGGATTCGATCTCGTCACCTCTTGCTTAGCAGCACAACACCATATCTGCTTAGCCTCCGCGGCGGGTGTAACTGCCTAATATTGAGTCACATCATTGTCCCTAGTGGCTCAATCAATGCCTACACCGTCGTACCCAAACTGCGTTCTGATATTCTACCTACGTGCATATCAAATGAAATGTCTTTCAAAGGGTAACAATCTGCTCACTATCACTAGTGAAATGACGCGGTCACTAATGAATCACCTGACATCACCGTGTTTTTTTAACATGCATGCACTCTCCTAACCTGATGATATGCATATCAAACGAAATGAGATTTAGAGGGTAACAACGGGCTCACGATCACTCAGTCAGTCGTATGACGAGATCACTAGTGATTCACTTGACCCTACTACGGTTTTTACCCAAGCATGCCCTCTCCTAACCTTTGGACATGCAGATCAAACGGAATTACTTTCAACGCATAACAAGCTGCTCACTCAATAACATGACGTGATCACTAGTGACTCACGCGACGTCACTACGGTCGTACCCCAGCAACCACTCTCCGAACTTAGTGACATGCATATTGCGTATCCAGCGAAATAGTTTACAGGTTGTAACTGCCTGGTCGACGTTATTTAGTAACATTATTAAAGGGTCCATCACCAGGTCTGGCCATTTTGAGTTGACAAGCGCAGAGCCTACATTGAGCGATAACCATCGTGTCTTCAAAGTATTTCATTGCTACGCGACGCGGAAAGATCTGAAATTTCCAACCGAACGTCGTTTTTCCTTCTCCACGCGGCCGCCGCAATCCAAGCCGGAGGATGACGTACTTGTGTGGCTGCACCTAAGTAGTCGTGTCCGCAGTGTGACGTCGATAAAATCTGTTATCCGTGCGATCTGTTGCTTGAATTGACGAATTGAAGTTCAGAGAAATAATAAAACACACAAACGGAATGTCTGCGTGTTTTTTGCTTTACTTCGCACCGAAGCAAGAGAAATGGGTTGCTATGCAGGATGCGCCGAGTTTGGCGAAACTCGGGATCTTCACGAGCTCTGGCGACACCCCAAGATGAAAGCACGAATGGTACCGAGACACAGTTTATCTTTCGACAAGCCTCCAGTTTCATTGGTTTATCTAGATTCACTCTGGGTGGCTATCATTCCTTGGGCGTTGCCTTCTGGGCGGTCGACAAACTGGGGCTCACGTGATCATACCGTCGGTGCATGGTCGTGCCTTCTTTCACTTGTTTGTCGTTCCACCGAGTGCATTACATGCACAAGCGAGTTATAAAACATACGCATTTAGTACAATATTATTAGTTTAACGTGGTTTAGAAGCATTTTAAAGCTTACAACATCTACACTGAATGTGCATTAGCCTAATTAGTAATTTAGCACGCTTCGCATTATACCACGAGGGAACGCTGCGGTGGCGTCATCACATCCATTCACCGGGCGAGCATGGCGGCTAAGCATCGGTGGCGCCCAGTGTAAACAAACTCGTACAACGAGCTTGCAGTGCGCGACGTAGTGATCAGGCTCGACGTTGGCCACTATTTCTTGGATAGTTATGTTCTTCCGTGAGTAATCTTTCCGTGCACCCCAAAAGACTGCCAATAGCTTCGGCGATTTTACAGATCGCAACGCGCACCTACTGTTCACGGCGCAGTGCTGAAGAAACAACTTGTCCGGCACTGCTTCTGCGAGTGCGCCGAGTTCCTCCACTCTGCGTGACTGCAAGCGTCACGAATATTACATAGTGTGTGGAAGACAGCCTATATAGCTACGATGCGACAAGGAGGTGGTACCAACGATGGATCTCGCTACCAACACAGTGAAGGAGACATCGACAAGCTGCAGATAAGTATGTTTCTACTGTTTCATATTTAGCATAATAAGAGTGCACGGATTAAGTCACTTTCGTAGTAACGAACTGAATGCCCAGCAGTTTAAAGAAGGCAGTGAGAACCAATGAGTGTTCGTGCTTTTACATGCAAGTGGGCCCGCGAAAATATGGAAAAGATGAAGGTAACCTTCACGAACTTGGTGAGATAACAGAAATTCATGAGTGACATTAAGCCCGCAAAATTTATGGAAGAGTATCTTTGTCCAGGTGAAATATCAATAGCAGGTACTGATATAAAGCAGGAAACTTATACAAAAATTTCGTGGGTTGAACAGCACATGGGAGGCATTCCCGAATTGTGATCGCCACGTTACCGATATCCTTGAAAAAAGTCTAGAATCATTGCATTCTACCGGTTATGCAATATGGGACATAAACCTGGAGGTTAACAAAGAAACTTGAGATGTCAAGGACTGTGCAGAAAGCGAAGTAACAAAAATTGTTGGAGATAGCATTAAGGCAGGAAAACAGTGGCGTAGTAAACCGTGGCAACTGATATGTGCTAGTTGTGATTAAGAAAAAAAAGGAATCGGCAGGCAGGCCATGCACGTATTCGATCACTTGTTGCCAATTCATAACAGGTGATTACATAAGCGTGACAGAATGGATGTCAAGGAGAGAGAACTACAGCCGAGGATGGTAGAAAATTGCATAATGGGACAAAAATATGTTTGTAGGCGTAGGATGCAATCAGCTCGTATAAGGCAGGATTGTAGGGTGAGGCATTTGGGAGTAGAGACTCGTGAAGGTGCGGGGTCACCTCAGCTGCTGGCACACTAATCAACATGACAATTGGCTCTGAAAAAGAAAACCCCAGTTATGAAAAATAAAGCAACGTTGTCCCAACGCATTGTTTTATTATGCATACTACACTAGAGGCCTCCACAGTTAAGGGCACTTAGTACTAATAGTGCAACGAGCATTTTTCTTTGTAAATAATGGTTTGTATGCGGCTGATTCATTCCAATACACTTTTTTGCAGCAAAACATTCTGCTGCTGGAGGCACTCAACCACCTGGTGGCAGTAGGCGAGCGCCAGGCACGTGCTCTTCAGAGTGTGGTAGAGGTCCAGAGGGCTGCTCTGCTACAGTAGTATTGGTGCCCTCACTGCTCTCCTGTCGAGCCCACAGAAGGCACCTTATAAAGGAGCTTTCAGTTTAATATTTTGTTTATTATTCAAGAACATGAATAAAATTATTGCAGTAAACATTGTGTTGTGCTTATTAGGAGACTTGTAACATGCACTTGGTGTCACTTCAAAATAGGCAAAAACGTAAGACAACCTGTGCCACTCTTGGACCATGTAAATAAGAAATACACTAATGCAGCATACACGTCATTATGCTGTTTGTACTTTCTAAGTGCAAGAATACAGTGCGTGTTGATTAGCCACAAGATGAACGGTGTGTAATTCACAATGAAGACAGGAAACAGCAGGAGCTTAATAATGCTATCACCTATAGACTGTGCATATGACTGCAACACTCCCCGATTCAAATGTGCCATTACATGCATGTTCGATACCACATATTCTTTAACAATTTCTTATAATTGCATGTACTATATTTCACACATCTTAAGCCCTTGCACAGCACACTTCTGATGTATCCATTTTATAGGCCAAATAATCGTACACTTTGTACTTTTGTGTTGTATGAAAAGCAGCATCCTTTACAGTCGGATTAAACTTCAGACGACAGGAGAGGCCCCGCCCGGATGACCAAAGCACAGCAGTCGATTGCCTCCACGTCTAAAGAAATAGTCCCTCTCCAACGAGCAGGTGTCTGTCCGGCGGCACGATGTCAGTCTAGAGTGCGTGCCCATTGGTGCAGGCTTGTGTTCACCTGCCTTAAAGTGCAGATTCCACAGCCTCCTAAAGTTGTATCCGACTATAGAAACACATAATGCCTTGCACCAGTTGCATAGACTTCTGCAACTTCATAGCACACAATGATCAGGAGCAGAAATCTATAAAGGCATCCAAGCAAAGCTGGCTGGCCACACTTCCATTATGAGGAGCTGTAAAAAGGTCTTGCCAAATATTCCCATGACGTCCTTGAAAAAGAGGTGGTGTTTGGCACTTCTTTATAATCAAAAACAGATTACAGTGAATGTTGTGTAGCACGTCAAAACAAACTGAGCTTGGTTATCTGCACAGCATGTAATGGGAGGTTGTGCTTCACATAGGAAACGAACTGCTCTGTCCAGTACAATTTTGAGGCCGGTATGGCACCTATTATGTCAACAGTGTCTATATACAAATTACACTTTTCACAGGACATTGATTTCACCATTATTTTTGTATGAAGGTTCTTTCAATCAGTGCTTGTATTACATGAGCAGGTGGATTTGAAAGCAAAGCTTTGTTTGCAAACCTTCCTACTTCCATAATTGTGTGGCAGGGCACTGGCATGTTGTCAAATAGCTCACACTTCCTCGGTCCTGCACCAAAGAAGCCCAATGCTCTATTTGAAGTTGGATCGCACAACAATTCAACGGCACACAAAGAAGAGTAACACACACAGCAAAGCATTCTGCTGTGTGTATTTCTCTTCTTTGTGTCCCGTCAAATTGTTGTGCAATTAAACTTCAAGCTTCTATGCCAATACACCGTCTTCAACCTCACCAATGCTCTAGTTATTAGGCCACAATGGTGCACATCTTTGAAATTTCCCAACACAAATTAGCTCTCCAAAAAATCGCAAATGTTAAATTTTGCAGCACAGATGTATGTATGCATGTGCCATATTCTTTACCACTAAACTCACAGGAATCAAAGGGGCAAGCATTAACCAGCCTTGCTGCTGCCATTACCATTATCATCATGACACCAACGGAAAGACAGTGCCACGTTTCAGTAAAGGGAGTGCCGGAGGGAAAGGAGTGACAGCGAGGGCTTACAATAAAAATAACGGTTACGAGACATGTTCAATGCCAATATATGCTGCATGTCGCTCAGCCTACTTTGGCATTGCGGCAAGTGTTTACTCGTTTGAGCATATCACATTTTGTGTAATCATTGCTCTAAAGCTGTACAAATGGTCTATTTGCTCTGCAATTTTTATTTTTATCATGGTGGGTTAAAGACCCACTTTTCATTGGCATCTGCACCACATTTCTCCCGATATGTAATTTTGCCTTGGTGGTTCATGACATCTTCACGTACAGAGAGTTCTGCAGAGCATTGGATGTGCATTGTTCTACTGCTTAAGAATTGGAGCCCCATTATGAGACGAAAATATACAAGTTATCCATCCAGAATAACGCCGCCCCCCCAAAAAAGGAAGATACACTGAACCTCTGGCACATGCATTGACAGTGAGCAGAGCAAACAATCTGAAGTATTTTCTTCATGCAATCCAGCACACTAAGATTCTCAATGCATTTTCATTTCACCACAAATGCATAGGCACAACCGGCTTGGCGCAACATCCACATCTCGCGCTGCAACAAATTGTGCAATGCCTCGCTGTTTCATAGTGCGGCTGACAGATTACGCATGACCAAAATTCAGCATTGTGCATACTAAGTAACTTCACCAATGAAGAACCTTAAGTATTTTATGGGATTAGGATTCATAGGTTACTTCAGACAATTTGTGATATCTATTTATCTATTTATACTTAACTTCTTTCCCAAGAAAGTGAGCCATTTGGAAGGCACCCTGACAGACACGTAGAACAATCGGCAAAAAGTCATCAACCAGCGAAAAAATCAGCATCATAAGCAGCCGCATGTGAGATGTCGCTAACACAAAATTTAAGTCGGCTACACAGAAGTGACAAATTTGGCAATATGTTAATCACAGTAACGCTGACATTGAAGGCGCCTTAATTCCTACGTACGTTCCGTCGACACACCCGACTACGTTCGTAATGTTCCCACGAAGTAGGAAGCATTATTTTATATACGCCCGCTCAGCCGCAGTATTCTGGAAAGCTAGCCACCGCTTACGCACTGCCGCATCGATAAGCGCGTCAGACACATCTCTGACACAGTGGCTAACAGTAGTTTGATGGCGTCCAATGTAACGCTCGGCGCCGACGCTTCCCTGAAAACTCCCAGTCCCGTAGAAACGGAGGGCACAGATGACTTGCTCTACCACGGTGAGCGAATGAAGCCCGCCACGCTGTCTCCGCAGACGAGAGTCTTCGCCTAGCTCGTCACACAGCCAGCGCACTGATGTCTTCGAAAGGCGAAAATGACGCTGAAACTCCCCGTCGGTCATGTAGGTGAACGGGTCCGGACGGTCATACTGACGCTTGCTGCCGCTGGATGCAATGAAACAGGCTGCTGCTGCCGCCGCCATGTTCCCGAGTTGAACTCGGAGGGGGTTTCGCGATGTACGAGTTTAGCACGAGTTCGCCTGTCAATCAAAACCAGAGGTCACGCCCCGCGCGAGGCATGTAACTCTTGTGCGCGCACCCACTACAGCTGAGCCACGCTCATCTTCCGGCAACAGCGACGCGGTGTCGAGCTGAGAGGCATCAACAATCTTGACCGCCGACATAAAACACGCACAACACACTGTCATCGGTGATGTACTGAGCACCACTATCAAAAACAAAGCGTTGACTGTCGCTGGCTTATGCATACATCTCGGGCTGAGATGGCCGCACAACACGGTTTCATTGCCTGCATTGTGGCGGCGCGTAGCGCACAGTAAATAATATCGGCACGTCACTGTAGCTGTTTGCGATGCGTCGATGCGCCGATGGGGACGACGATGCTGAGGAGTGCGTATTGCAGCAGTTGTTTGAGATGGCTGCTCTGTCATCGGTGATGAAACGGAGCCACAGCGTCGTAAACACGATCAGCGTCCGAGAATCGCTCGCTCTTCTAGACCCAGTGCAATGGCATTTCTTCATCATAAGCACTGCGCACTCAACAGTTCCAACACCTCTCTCCGTTCGAAATCTGATTTCATAACTGCACACAAGAGCCCTCACCTGCCAAAATGCGAGTGCTGCGGTGTCCTTACGATATCCATCTGCGATCGCTGCTGGCTCCAGCAGAGGTAATCCGCAAGCACCTTCGACTGCACAACACACTCATATACGGCGTACATGCGCTCAGAGGCACCTTCACTAGGCAAGCGATGACAAGCGATGAATTGTGTCGCTGGGGAAGCACGCACTTTTCGCAATGTATCGCACAGGCTTCGCGCACAAAGATAAACTGGTACATTTTCACTTAACTGCGTCACTAAGCACTCTAAAATAACATACCGCCATTTTGCAGCGACAGCCGTTGTGTCGTTTTTAGTCGGTTAAGCGGGGGCCTTAATGGCCTAGTGAGTCGCCTGCGATGAACAGCCGTACCGCGGCGCTGCGTTTCTATTCGCCTAATAGAGAAAGAGTGGCCATGACCCTCCATGGATCATGACCGACTTTATTGAGAATAGCACTGCAGCGCCCCTAGGCGACTTATCACCGTGTGAACACCCTCGTGCGTGCGAGCTGCTTCAATGTACCGCTTCTAAGCTTTCGCCTCGCTGTCGCCACTCGCGGCAAGAAGTGCAAAATTTAATAATTTGCTCGATCTCCGTTTGTCATCACAAATTTCTAGCGTTGGAAACGAAAAACAGATACTTAAAGAAATAAAGATGTTCGTTATTTTATTCGTTGTATTTTAACGTATTCGTTTGAGTGGAAGCGTAAGTGCAAGAATGCGCCGCATGTACCTTGTTCGCATTCGATGGAGTAAAGGCAGATATAGTGCCCGAAAGAGGAGGCACGCCCTTGACGCGCCCGGCAAAGGCGTGGCAAGCGGCTCACGGCAAGTGTGCAGACAGCGGGACAGTCACGGTATCGCTAAGTTGCGATAATCCGTTGATAACAATACGCGGCGCTGGCGCGTTTCGTTGTGCAGCCTTCTGCGCTTGAAACGTGGAAGCAGCGTGCCGCGCAGGGTGCTCTCATGTTGTCATACGCGGCTTTTTGTCTACATATTTTTTTGCCTGCAGCTTCGGCGCGTTCCGCGCGATCTCCGTTCACTGACTGCCGTCGAGCAAACTCGGATAAAACTCGGGTGAACGAGAAACTCGGCGCATCCTGCATAGCACCCATGTACTTCTGCTTCGTCCGCTTGTTCCCCCGGTCGTGCGGTCACGTGCGTAGGTACCGAAACTATGCCATTTTCTATCGTGCTCCAACGCGTGATCATGTTCTGCGATTCGCTTGTTCTGCCTCAGTATTCATGTAGCACGGAATTATACCGCTAGTCATGTTTCCTTGTGCACAGCGCGCAAAATCGTGCGCTGCGCGAATGAGACAACAGCTCGCGCGCGACGCCATCAGAGGAAATTCGTAGCTCCGGGAAAAAAAGCGAGGCGAAAAAAAAATAAAGGCGGGGCCTGTGACAAATGCGTCACGCGATCCTCGAGGTCTGGTATGGGAGAATGCAGAGAAGGAATTTCGCTTGCGAAGGCTACACGAGGCGAGTGGAGAGGGCGTCTTGTTTGGCACTGGAGCCCGCCTGCTAAATTCATGGGTTCGCAACACTCATGTATTTCTATCTCGGCTATTAATGGAGCCGATTTGAAAATTTTTGGCGGCAGAACGCTCCCTAGAGGGCACGTAACAACTTCCAGCGTATAACCAAAATTTGCTATATGGCCTGATGAGGGACCCCATAAGGCACTAGTGGCTCACACGGCGTCCCCACGGTCATACGCAAACATGCACTCTCCTAATATACCGGCACGCATGTAAAAGCAAATGATTTTCAAAGGGCAAGTAACTGCTCGCTATCACCCAGTGACATGACGTGATCACAAGTGACTCATGCGACGTCACCCTAGTCGTACTCAATCATGCAGTTTTCCAACCTACCAATATATATGCAATCAAAAGAAATGATTTCGAGATTGTGACTGGTTGCTCGATATTATTTAGGAACATTATTAAGTCACTGGTGATTCACGCCAAGTCACTAGGAGGTGCACTGTTTATGCAAAGGCGTCATACACATTTCCTTTGATGTACATGTCGACAGGTTAGGAGAGTGCATATATGGGTAGAAATTGACAGTCACCTACGTATTTGCACGTTCCTATCGCGCCACCGATGATAACCCGGAGTTATATTTCCGCCCAAACATATAAAAAGATGACTTCGTGCTGATTCTATTGTGCACATCAAGTAAGAAAACCTGAGTCGGCGCGTATTGAAACGATGCTATGGAACATACAAAGGCACGCACACGTACAGCTGAATCTAAGCGGCTAGTGGCTATCGGAGTCCGACGACATCTTCTTTTCGCTGTTTAACGGCCACAGAAAGTCATCTTCAGTTACAATGAATGCAATAAATGTGCCGCACTTCTGGATGCTCGCACAATCATGGCCTGCGAGAAGGCATTCTACGCATTCCTTGTGTCTCGGAGCGTCGCTTTACTCGTACGATAACAGCGTTGCTAGCTACCTTGCATTGAGCTTTTCTTTTAGTAAGAATTGGTTTCAGTTTTGATTCTCAGAAGAATTAGTTACGAACGTAATGCACATGCAAATTTTAACGCACCTTCTATGAAGAAAGTGGGCGTTAGAATCGTGCAAATGTTGTAAGTATTCTTGCATAATTTGAATGCACCAGCATTAAGACTTTTCTAATTAATTGGTTACGTGCGTGACACTTGACGTCATTCATTGTCACGTGTCCTTCACAACTCTACCTTAGCCCACCTTGTTTTACTTTGCACGAACTTTAGTATCTATTTCGCCTTAATCATCTTAATCCACCTCACGCCACTTTGATCTACCTTCCTCAAATTTATTGCAACCTTAATCCACTTTATTTACCTTCATTCACTTTATTCCACCTTAAGTCACCTTACTCTAGTAACGTCTGCTGTCGGGCTAGTTGGTTCATGGCTAGAAATGGTCTCAGGCGCAAGAAACGGACAAGAGACTAGACGCGGACAGGCGCACCTTGCATCTTAACTTGAATGCATCTTAACTTGAAGGAGGATCTTTACTTTAAGCCCACGCTTTCTTGGTTAAATGAGACCATGTCATGAACGCACCAAAGGAAACGCAATCAGAGTCTCTGACGCCATCGCACCAGGCGTCATTTATATCCAGTCAACCATGGGCTTCAAGTGAAGATGTATTTCTGAATGCGGGGGTAACTTGTTATGACCTAATTTTGTATTACTACTGACGACATACAAGAAGCTGATGACGTCACTGCTGATGGTGATTTTTGGTGCCACTCATTGCTTACAACGTTAGCTTTCCTGCTTCATGGAACATGTTATGCTTTCGCATTAAAAACCATGGTCACGTCACTTGAATAACTAGTGAACACGTCATTTCACAAAGTTATAGTGAGCACGTTGTCACCCTTTGAAAGACATTTCAGTTTATATGCATGGCGATAGGTTACGAGAGCGTAGCTTGGGTACGACGGTGATGACGTTGATCGAGCCACTAGTCACTTAATCATGTGACTCAATAATAAGCAGTTACACTCTTGGAACCGTTTCGTTTGATGTGATTGTTGTGAGCATAGGGGTACATGAAAAGGCACAAGCTTAGTGACCTATCATTAGTCACTTAGTGATTATGTCAAGTGGCTGAGTAATGGTGTGCAAGCCTATAACCCTTGCAAACCGCTTCGATATAATGCATCGCGATAGGGAAGGAAGTGGAATCTCATGATGCAACCCAAAGCGCGTAATGTGCGTCACGATTGTGACACACTTATGTGAGTCAATCATGTCACTCGGACACGCGGCTCGACAACAAGCAAATGAGTGATGTACTCCACGCAATTGTTTGTGAAGCGGGAATGACGACACTGTCAGTGGGGAAGCTGTGCTCCTACAGGGCTGACCCCAAGGCATTGATGACGTCAATAGACGGCCTTTAGGACGCCTCTTACGACTTGTTGCAATATTTATTACTTCCACAATCACTTTAGAAGAACATTCAATTGACTGATACTAGGACTAGAATGACTGGGACTATGATGAAAGTGGCTGGGGCAAGGATTTAGTCAGCCGGCAGGCGGAATAATTCACGTTGCCTTGGGATTAATTTTCAGGGCGCCTGGATTAAACGCAGCGGAAATACCTGTAGAATATCATACAAAGGGCTTCGAGCGAAGCCTAAGAGTGCGGGCGTCTTCGAAAATTTTTTAACCTGTTCAGATGATGGGAACAAGACGCCGCTCAGCATGGAGTGGATTTCTGAGGACTTGCGCGCACGTGTGTGTGTGTGCGTGTGTGTGCGTGTGTGTGTGTGTGTGTGTGTGTGTGTGTTCGGTAGTATTATATGATGCAAGTTTCACTCACTTTCGGTGACCTACACCCCGGACGAGAATGATTCAACAACGAGGCTGCACCTATTTGCGTCGCCGAAACAAAACTTTGCTTAACTTCTGACAAAAGTTTTTTATTGCTAAGGCGTGCAGCCACATCGCATAAATAATGCTATCGTCCTTACGCTAACTTAAAAAATGATGATATTAAAAAAACAAGAATTTCGTATACGAATCAATGCACTCAACCTATCTCAATGACCTAGCTGGTACATGACTTGGAAAAGGAAAAGGGCTAAAAATGGGGCCACATGGCCATGGCTACGTACAGAAGAGGGTGGGCACTATTTTTCAAGCTGCCTATCACTCAGTCGCGCTTTCGGCGCTGTGGGCATGCTGTACTATTCCAGATTTAAAAATAAAGTAACGAAGTTTTGCGCTAGAAGTTCGATGGTATCATATGATGCAAGTTCCACTCACTTTAGGTGACCTGCTGTCCGACTTGCTTGAAGAGATGTTTGGAAGTAGCTTGCAATTATGGTACTGTAGTCATCAAGCGAAGCATGCTTTTATTTGATCACGCTTGGGAATTCACGAAGCAGACAGTCCGAGGTGGGGCTGCTTCCTAAGCCTTTATTAAAATTGCTACATCCGTAGCTCGCAGTAAAATAGGCTCCGGGAGATTTGAAAGTCGTGTTTCCTGATACCCATGTGTTCTGAAAATTGCCGTGACGTTTAGTTAGGGTGGGCTCTCCGCAGCAAGCAGCACGTGTTACGACGGGATAAATGAGCCTCAGGTAGGCGACTGGCCACGGCCGACTGGTATTGAGCGATTGGGCAGTGACGAGACGCTGTTCTTGATGCGGTTGTCTCGCGTTCGAGTTCCGGACTAAGATCGATTTTTCTTAAACTGCGAGGCTGTTCTCTCAAGCAAACCGTTTCGGTTTCCATTGTAGCAATTGCTACGATCAAATGGATGTCTCATTTTCCCGTTATTAATTACTTCTCTGCACGTTGCGAGTTTCCGTAGAATAATTACGTCAAAGTCTTGCCTTTGCTTCGAGCGATTGATAAGTTCGAGTTCGCACCACCATCCGCCAGCCGCCCGTTTAGCTAACATGGTACAGCGGCTGACCCGGATAGGCGGTGGTTCAGGGTCCCGAACCAGGACGAATTTTTCTTCAACTGCGAGGCTTTTCTTTTTTTTTTTTTTCGACGAACCCGTGTGAGTTTCCTTTGTAGCAATTAGCTACGTTTGGGCGGATGTCTCATCTTTCCTTTGTAAATATTTCTCTTTCTGCGTAGACTTGGGGCGCGATCTTGTACGCGTTCCAAAATAGAACGGACCGCCTCCGTTCTAAACGTCACGAAATAGGCGGTTCGCAGTGTTCGCGAGAACGAGAGGAAGCAAACAGCCAATGAGTGAAGTGGAAGCCTGCGTCATGCTTTTGACGTCTGCTTGGGGACCGTATAATATATTGAGAAGCGTTTGCAACATGTTAAGAAATATTTTGATATTATGAGTGAGTAGCAAAATGTGTTGGTGTTGCTTTTCAAAGATTCAATTTGGAATGGAAAACGACTGAAACAAAATATTGTGGTTAATGTCTTCAAATGGCGCTAGGTGGTGTCGCAGTTTTGCGAAACGTTTAGTGATGGCGCTAGCTACCACCCCGTTTCACGCACACGGCGCGAATTTTGAAGCGGTTGGTTCAGTCGTTCAGTTGAAGCCATGGCGCTTAACCTACAAGCACCGGCGAAGGGGCCGCGCGTGTCGGAGGCTCAGAAGGAGACGGCGGTCGCCTTCATGGAAGCGCATCCCCAGCTGGCTATAAGATCCAGCGAGCTGGGGCCGCGCTTCACTGCTGGCGACCGCCGACGGCTGTGGCAGCAGCTGGCCGACCAGCTCAACACACAAGGCCCCGTCGTGAAAACCACGGAGCAGTGGCAAGAGTGGTGGCGGAAGCAGGTGTTCGAGGCCCGCCGCAACGCTGCCGCACTTGCCCAAGAACAAAGGTGAGTGACCGTCCAATGGCCTGGGCGATTTGTCCTTCGACATTGGCGTGTATTTTCAGAAGCACAGGAGGGGGGCGGCTACATGGTTTTCATGGCCGAGTCCTGGAGCTCACCGGGACGGTCCGCCTCCACGGCGTGACCGACCTCCCCTACCAAGAGGTAAGCACACTGCCGCCGTAATATCATGGGTTCCTGAATGGTGCCGGTTTAGAGTTTGCCATTATCTGTAAGTGCTACCTTTAGCAGAACGCGAGACCGTTGGTGAACAGGAAAATAGCGTAGGAGAGAATGGAAAAGCAGGTAGGTTAATCAACTAGAATCTCAGTTGGCTGCGTTTTCGGGAAATGGGGGGGTTAAGTGATTAACACAGAATTAAAATGCCTTCGCGGAAGTGCACGAGGACGGTAACACATGGGATCATTAAGCACTGAATAATTGCACAATATTTTCGCAAATTAGTACGAAAACTTGTAACATAGGCATTGTAACGAATAGCCACGCTTATGACATTTTCCAGCAGGCTGACGTCCCCACCTACGCGATGGAAGTCGTCGTCCAAGACGAGGCTGCGGGCGTGAGCACACGTAAGCATCAGAGAATGAGTGTTTTAATTATCGCCAAGTGTGTGTGCAGTTCGTAAACATTAATGTGTTTACTCTACAGCGGCAGAGGATCCACCGCGCGGCGCGGCGCCTGCCGAAAGGGTGGCCCCTGCACCTGGTAAGTTATTGATCCTCAAGCTGTTAAATAAAATGAGCTCTTGTATTTTACTGAACTAGCCCAATAAGCCATAACATGGCCATAGCCACTTTTATTCGTACCATAAAATGCAGTGCAACTGTAGAAAATGCTGTATGCTTTCAGTGTTGCAGCACCCTGTTCGGCCACCACGTCGACAGCGACCGCGACGGGTGGATACCTTGACGACGATGTCGTCGCAGTGCGCCCGCAGCCTGGAACAGGGCGATGAGGTGCTGCAGGTTCGTAGGCCCTTTGGTGTCATTTTACATGAAGGACATAAATATTCTTTATGCTTTGTTATAAGTAAATCATGAATCTGAAAAACAAATCAGCTTGGGATGTAAACAAGAAATATGCGTTGTATAGAGGGCTCGGTAACGTGTCTTGCCAACGATCAGCCGCCGGACGAAAAGTTGGTTAGCCCTGAAAAGGGCTGTTTGGTGGTGAGAGATGCATTAGAGTAGATGACGGAAGAGTAGTTCCAGCAGGTCTTTGTCTGTCCAAACGAAGAGGGCATAGCTTGTACGCGACGCTTGACACTGCCAAAGGATGCCATCAGGCCAGTGGCTCTTCAGCAGAGAGGGAATCGTTGTGCACGTTGCAATTCTTCACAACAGCAGCTTGCAGCCGTGAGCTGGTTGCGAGTAATCAGCAACTGATGCGAACAGTTCCACCATGATTATTCATTCCAGGTGCTGCGCAGGATCGAGGCCTCCACAACCCGCCTCGAGGCCTCCACAACCCGCCTCGCTGTCGCGGCAGAGCGGACGGCAGCAGCCCAGGAGGGGATCCTGGAGCAGGTGCGCGCCATAGCGCAGGACATAGCTGAGCACCTGCAGCAAGCAAGAAATTAACTTATAATTTTATTCATTTGTTTCACCAGTTCCGTTTGTTTTGTTTATTTATTGTTTTTGGTTGAGAGGTGCAATGCGCGCACCCATTTTTGTTCTGTTGTTTGAGTTTCCTTTGAGTAATAGAGGAGGATTTTTTGGTTGAGAGGTGCAATGCGCGCACCCATTTTTGTTCTGTTGTTTGAGTTTCCTTTGAGTAATAGAGGATTTTTTGGTTGAGAGGTGCAATGCGCGCACCCATTTTTGTTCTGTTGTTTGAGTTTCCTTTGAGTAATAGAGGATTTTTTGGTTGAGAGGTGCAATGCGCGCACCCATTTTTGTTCTGTTGTTTGAGTTTCCTTTGAGTAATAGAGGATTTTTTGGTTGAGAGGTGCAATGCGCGCACCCATTTTTGTTCTGTTGTTTGAGTTTCCTTTGAGTAATAGAGGAGGATTTTTTGGTTGAGAGGTGCAATGCGCGCACCCATTTTTGTTCTGTTGTTTGAGTTTCCTTTGAGTAATAGAGGATTTTTTGGTTGAGAGGTGCAATGCGCGCACCCATTTTTGTTCTGTTGTTTGAGTTTCCTTTGAGTAATAGAGGATTTTTTGGTTGAGAGGTGCAATGCGCGCACCCATTTTTGTTCTGTTGTATTTGCCTCTTTCTATTTATGCTTATCCAGCTGCAATGCCAGCGTGCTTTCTTTATTTACACATTTCGAAGGCGCCTAGTCATTCACACTGGAATCGTTACAAATAGTTGTCGATTTCTGTGTATGGGTTTTGTACTGCGATATTTATATTGCTTCACTGTGTTGTAGCTTACTGCACTCATTATGAAGCGTTACCGCATAGTGTTTGCACTGTGATATTTTCATTTCGGCACAGTGAGGCTAAGGTGCAACGACTACAATGTCTTTTTTTCAGAGCACCAAACTAGTCACTCTTTAAGTTGCATAGTTTCACAAATGAAAATGACCATCATCATTGCACCACACCAGTGATTGGTTTCCTCTGGTCTTCGTTCCAAGGGAGTCATTGCAAGAATAACTTTCACGCATGACACTTTCTGGGTGCTGTGAGATTGTAGAGCCAATTATCCATGTTTTATGTAACATGTTTCATCACAGCTGGCAAGTGCACTCACCTTTTTACAATTATGATTCACCTGTTTAGCATTGCACTACAATTGCTGCCGAGAAATGAATGCTTCTAGTCAGTGACTCATAACACTGACAAGGGAATGGACATACCTTCTTGCAAGGTCACGTAAATGTAATTGCAAGTTTTACATGCCGTGGTGAAAACGAATTGTGTGATGCTGATGTTGTCACATGCTTTGCTACCTGAAGCATGTTGTACTACAAGGTTTGTGATGTACTTGTCATCATAGTGTGATAAAGTTGACCTAACTATTTTTTGCGCTTTTACGTTAATTTACATCTACCCATTTGGACATGATGTGACGAGTATAATGCTGTCACTACACTCGGCGTTACATTTTGTTTGTGTTTGAATCCGCATTCATTACGCGTTACTTGCTTGCCTCACCTGCGTATTCATGCTTGCACACAAGTTTTGATACACCTAGCACAAGAGATGGCTAGCAAGCATATTGCCTCACTCCTACCAACGTACACTGAGCGTCAAAATGCACAGGATGCGGCGGTTGCGTTCATTCTGATGTGCTTTATGAACATTTTTCGCACCATTTGCTGATGGTGACCATGAGTACAGAGTGCCAATCATATGCATTGCTTCCATCAAGTCTGTCATGACTATGATGGGTCAAGGGATGTTTTTATTTCATATTTCATGTGATATTTAAAGAAAAGGCTGCACTTTCACGTTGCTACCGCGTTTCATGTTCCACTAGGAAAGAAGTACTTTGTGATGTGCATATTGCATAAGACAATGCTAGCTTGGGAGCAGCAGCGAATGCAGTTCTTCACAGATGAATGGGCATGAAGCATTGCCTTACGACTGCTTCGCGAGTACTACTGTCAATAAGTGGCAGCCTTGGAGACTCTTGCATAGTGACGACGGTACAATTGTTTCCACGGCTGTGGCATTCTATTTAAAGGATTCTTTGTATAAGTGTACTTCATCATCATCATCCTGGTTACGCCCACTGCAGGGCAAAGCCTCTCCCATACTTCTCCAACTACCCTGCAAACTTCTTAATCTCATCCGCCCACCTAACTTTCTACCACCCCCTGCTACGCTTCCCTTCCCTTGGAATCCATTCCGTAACTCTTAATGACCATCGGTTATCTTCCCTCCTTATTACGTGTCCTGCCCATGCCCATTTCTTTTTCTTGATTTAAACTAAGATATCATTAACTCGTGGTTGTTCCCTCACCCAATCAGCTCTTTTATTATCCCTTAACATTACACCTATCATTCTTCTTTCCATAGCTCGTTGCGTCGTCCTCAATTTAAGTAGAACCCTTTCCGTAAGCCTCCAGGTTTCTGCCCCGTACGTGAGTACTGGTAAGACACAGCTCTTTTACACTTTTTGCTTGAGGGATAATGGCAACCTGCTGTTCATGATCTGAGAATGCCTGCCAAACGCGCCCCAAATTCTTCTGATTATTTCAGTCTCGTGATCTGGATCTGCAGTCACTACCTGTAGTCCCTTACCACTTCCAGTGCCTCACTACCTATCGTCAACTGCTGTTCTCTTCCGACACTGTTAAACATTACTTTAGTTTTCTGCAGATTAATTTTTAGATCCACCTTTCTGCTTTGCCTCTCCAGGTCAGTGAGCATGCGTTGCAGCTGCTCCCCTGAGTTACTAAGCAAGGCAATATCATCATCGAATCGCAAGTTACTAAGGTATTCTCCATTAACTCTTATCCCCAATTCTTCCCAATCCAGGTCTCTGAATACCTCCTGTAAACATGCTGTGAATAGCATTGGAGAGATCATATCTCCCTGCCTGACGCCCTTCTTTGTTGGGATTTTGTTGCTTTCTTTATGGAGGACTACGGTGGCTGTGGAGCCGCTATAGATATCTTTCAGTATTTTGACATACGGCTCGTCTACACCCTGATTCCGCAATGCCTCCATGACTGCTGAGGTTTCGACTGAATCAAACGCTTTCTCGTAATCAATGAAAGCTATATATAAAGGTTGGTTATATTCCGCACATTTTTCTATCACCTGATTGATAGTGTGAATATGGTCTATTGTTGAGTAGCCTTTACAGAATCCTGCCTGGTCCTTTGGTTGACGGAAGTCTAAGGTGTTCCTGATTTTATTTGCAATTACCTTAGTAAATACTTTGTAGGCAACGGACAGTAAGCTGATCGGTCTATAATTTTTCAAGTCTTTGGCGAAACGAAGTGTACTTCGTTTGTGTTTAAATTATCATCTGTCGGATGTGTGGATTGGGAACACTGACCATTCGTATGGAGGTGCACTTGTCGTGTATACAAATTTTTAAATGTATTTTCCGCTGTACAAACACACCCCTGTGATAGCCTAAGGGCACTGCACTTTGTATAAATAAATTATGTATTATGAAAACTCACCATTCCTGTGTCCTTCAGAAAAGGTTGACAACTGCGCTGCGCTGCTGCCTTCCTCTGAGGAACACGTCTTGTGGTGCCAGCACCTGGATGTCTCCTGGCTCCTCTGGCTCCTCAGCTGGTGGCACTTCCCCACCATAATCGTCCAATGTCCAGTCGCCCGCGTCCAAGGCAATGTTATGGAGAGCAACGCATGCATAAATGATTCGCGCTGCTCTATCGGGGCTGTATAGCAGTGTCCGAAAGCGCTGCAAGCAGCGGAACTTGCTTTTCAACACCCCGATACATCTCTCCACAACATTGCGCATGGATGCGTACTCCTGGTTGTAGTGGCCTTCAGAGCTGGTGCCGGCATGGCTGCCAGGTACTGGAACAAGCAGCCATGGCTCGAGAGGATATCCTGAGTCTCCTATTGCAGAAAGTGACAGTTGAGTGCTCTGCCCTAGTTAGGGGTACGCATTACGAATACTAACCAAGCAGATACTCGCCAGGCTGCAGTTGTGCGGCTAGGCGTGCACGCAGTGGGTTACGCTGCCACACCCAGGAGTCGTGGCACGAACCAGGGAACCGGGGGTCCACAACAAGAATGCGAAGTTCCGCGTTGCAAACCTGCAATGGGGAGCAATACAAAATAGCGCTGCAGATATGCTCGAAATCCGTTTTGCCATTCATATGCACAAAAGAATACACGTACGCTGGTACAAGTAGCAGACTGTTTCAGCCATAGGCGTGCACAGGGTCTTGCAATTGGGGGGGGGGGTGGCAATGCGCCACCCCCCCTTATGTGGACGGCTATGGTTCGCACTAATTGATAGCTAAATGAAAACTCGAGGCCCGATATTGCGCAAGAACCTCCATACGAGACGAAGCCAGCCCATGCAATGGTTGTAAGTACTTCCGTGTTCAAAATGCTTCCATCGTGTCTTCCCTACAGTGTATCCATTTCTGCTACGACTGCTGCCCATTTAAAACACAATTTTAGAACGGCAGACTGATTATCCACAACACATGGCACTCATCATTACTCCCGACATGTCACATTTCAACGAGCTCGTAAACAGTTCCCCGCATGTCCTCTTTTAATCGTTACATTACTTGTTATGCCAGCTTGGGCATTAAACCGAACAATTGCAACTATGGGCGAGTAAAAATGGCAACCACAGTTTGAAGTAAAACATTCCAACGGTACTTACGACCATGACGTTTAGGGCGTAATAACCCTTCCTCGACATGAAGCTCGCCGTGTCAGCCGGGCTGAGTCCCTCTGGCTTCATAATTGCCATCAATGTGCCATCGACGCACGCTAGCACGCCTGGAATGGCGCCGCGTCGCGCAAACGCCGCCTTTGCCTCATCCTTGGCAGCCGGTGTCAATGGAAAGTCCACCAACTTTCGCCGGGCAGACACGGAAATGATGGCCTCCGTCACCTCATGAATGGTGCTGCTCACGGCCGACTGTGCCATGCCTACGTGTTCCTCGCGACCAACGCTCCTCTGGAAGCTTCCGGTGCCGAAGAATCGCAGCGCGCACAACACTTTCCTTTCTGTGGAAAGGCCACTGGCTCGCTGGCATCCAATGATAGGGTCAAGCTCGTCGCACAAGCTACGCACTGTTCGTTTGGACAGACGAAAATACTGCCGGAACTCTTCTTCCGTCAACTCTTCAAATGCATCATCTACCTCGGGTCGTCGTCTCTGCGCGACTGCACCAGCCGCACAGGCGACACGAAAAGGCACGGCAGAGAAAAACGCCATGTTCTCCAACTGTTGGGAGCGCGGAATCGGATTGAACCGGATACGAAAGATGCTAACTGTCCCAAGTACTTACGTTCTAATCCAATCCAAGCCGTCTGGTAGCCGTTCTAATCCGTTCTATCGCTCCGGACGGACTCTCCGTCCGTTCCGTGGCATTCGTCCGTTAGCAGACGACACGGAATGATTATGCGCAGCAAGACGTCACGGCTCACGTGACAATTGACGTCATGGCATTCGTCGCGGTTCAAATTGACCAATTGTGTGCGGCTTGATGGAACGGACCGCCTCCGTTCTATTTTGGAACGCGTACAAGATCGCGCCCTTGGAGGCCATTCACCTACCTGCCCTCCCGCTTGTTTGTTGTGGCGGTTTCTTAGCTTCCCTGGCCCGGCACTCCGTCCTCAATGTATTTTGCCGTGCGCAAATCAGCGTTCTGTAGGTCTTTTTTTTTTTCTTGTCCCGTTTTTTCCCTGTTTTGATTCTTAACCGCGTGCACAAACTAGCCTAACAGCAAGCTCTTCTCAAGTTTATAACCATAATGGGAGTCAGAGACAAGGGAATGAAAATAAAAGACAAATAAAAGGTTCCTTATTATGCATTTCCTAGACAAGCAAGCAGCAGTAGTTTCGCAATAATTTTCTTCCGCACAGCGTGGTCGACGATTCGCTCGAGTACCAGAATTAAGAAGCTCTTCGACGACACGACGGCCTGGTGGGGAGCAAGAATGCCTTCACATTTTATTCACGCGCTCGTCCCATCTTTATCTGTTTGTGGAATGCTTAGCCCTGATCCCCCTTCAAGATTTTTGGTTAACACGATCCGGCATGAGGTAGAGGCGTGCCACTAGTGGACTCGCAATGTTCTGTGCACGGCAGAGGGGATCGCCCCCATGGCAACAGCCTCCCTCCCCCCACCTTCGGATCGCCAATAGCTCTCGCCTTGCTTCAACATTCAAGCCTTCCTCCATCCATGTCACTCTTTCGGAGCCCACCTGCTGAAACTTACTGTTCCTCGGGAAAGGGGGAAGAAAGGGGGGTTCGTCAGATAATTTTGTGGGCGTTTCGAGCTCCTCAACCCCCCTCCTGGCTACGCCAATTGGGAGGAGGGTGGAATGGGCGGGGCGCTGGGCAGGCCGCATAATAACGCAGGAATTTCAAGGATGGGGTTGGGCATGCCCTGTGTACTACCCCGTGGCTTCGCCACTGATCTCATGCGAAAAATCACACCGCCAGTACTAGCGCTGTTGGTCGATGTTCATAAAGCTACACGGACGCGAGTATAGTGAGCACTCACTGTGGTTTGCTCCGTTCGCGTTGGATTTTTGGCTTCGAGCGTGTGAACTGAAATTCTGTGAGTCAGTTCGCACATGCACGTTCCATGAAAACGGAGGACAAACGCGATCTGCAAGTTAACTGACGATCGCGCAGTTTTCTGTCAATCGCGCTCAGTGCACTTCGTAAACTGGTTTGTGAGGCTGGCGTTCGTGAGTGTTGAGGACTCCGCTGTTCACAGGTGCTCCGACTTTCAGCACAGCGCAGCCACCCGAGCAGCCCTGCAAACACGCGGTTGGGCGCATGCATCTAAAGCGGAAAACGGAAAAGTACGGAAAAGAAGCACATATGCAATTCAACATCGCGCTGTGTCTACAAGAAGTCGGGAACAGCTTTGCACGAGAGCCCGTCTTGCTGACTGAACTGGTAAGTTTGTTTTCAACTTCAGAGTCTTTCGTTTTCATAATACCGAGAAATTCGCATTTAGATTCCTCGTTAGACGGCAAGAAGTATACAGTGTACTGAGTGGTATGTTTTCTAAATAGGAAAGCTGTTGTATTTTTTTTCTTTCTTCTTTTTTACAGGCTGTTGCTATTGTTGAATAATGCAAAAGTGTCCAGTCACGAATTACCTATACGTTATTCCGTAAACCAGAGTAACCTTTTACTGTGTAACGCAAGAAATGAAAAATCAACATATGATGTTTGTACTCCGCATCGTAGTCTTTCATTATATTTAGCCATGGTGATAGGCACGGCTTATTGAATGGTTTCATTTGTGGGTTCCTCCTCACCTCGTCACCATAAATAGAAAATATGCATTTATTCTTTTTTTTTATTTAAGGCGCGCGTTTTACGCTTGAGAGTTGTCATCCAATACGAAAACTACAGTGCCTATCACGGCTGTCTATACTGTCTGAAACTCTACAATACTTTCAATTCCGGGTTCCCTGTTTATTAGTAATGCGGCGGAGGAATTATGTGCGCTTATTAGGACATTCTGTTTGTGTAAGGGCCATAACTTGTTTCTATTACTATTTTATCGCACCATTCATACTGCGGTAAGCCGAAAATTTTTTCCTGCAGGTTAATCATGTCCTTGGAACTTTGTTTACAAGCGCTCGACAAAGCGTGGCAGGGTTAGTTTTCCTCTGGAATCTTTTAATCCCATTCTCCATCCCTACATACCGAGTAGCATGCATTGGTTGTATATACGCGCCGGCAAAAATCTCCGTTTTTCTAATAAAGAGCCTCCCCCCCCCCCCCCCCCCCTGTGCCAGTGGCTTATACCCACACGGCGGATTTGTCAACAATCGGGTGAGGTTTGTTTGTTTGCCTCTACAAGTGGCTCATACCCACTTTGGAGGATTGACCAAGAATCGGGCGACTTAATAAAAAAGGATTAAACGAATCTAAAAAGAAGCACTATTCAAAATTTTGAATAGCTGAAGGAATCAAGACAGATGAAGCTTAAGAATTTCGCGAGGGAATCGTCCTCTACAGTCTTCGTTTTCCTCTAATCGTTTCGGCCAGTGCGCGTGGGCCCAGCTCAGCGCTCACGCGCACCGCCCTGCTGGCACCCGAGCATGCGGCGCACGCTCAAGGCGATCGAACTCGGTGGAGCGTCGTTCCAGATTTCGGACCACAGCGGGACCGCGACGGGTGAGCGCTCGCGAAGACCTCAGCCCATGCCGGGGCGCTCGAATGGCGGCGGTCGCCGACCGTCTCAGCGGGGACGCGTGTTTCACCACGGAGGCCAGCAGCAGCCGCCGGGCGGGTTCGACGATCCTATGAGCGCGGCCTACCTGCAGGAGTTGTTCGGTCTTCCGTCTACCTTCCCTTGGACACCCGGACCCACTCTGCCGACCGAGCCCGTGCCGTACTACTACGTCCGGTGGCCCTGTCCCACATTGCCAGTGTTTGCACCGTGGGCGGTACCGGAATTTTCTTACGAGGTGCCTCAGAACCAACACAAGCCAACACCCGGGCGATCGGCGGCGAACCGGGAGACGAACGTCGCGAGGCGCGGTCTCTTGCCGAGCACTCCACCGCCAGCGACGCGAGATGGCACGCTGCAGCCAGGGCCCCGCGGAGCGAACGTGCGTCCACAGGCCGGGCAAGGCGCTCAAGTCGTGCGAAGCCATGCGCCCAGGGTGTGGACGCGGTCGCGTGGGAGCGCGCCTCCGACATCGGAGACGCCGCGAGATCACCAGCCCGAGGAGCCGGACCCCATCGAGCTCGTGCTCTCGCGATTGCTGGAGGCGGCCGCAAACCTCGGGCTCAGCTCAGCTCCGCCGGCCAACGACGCGCAGGAGGCCGCTAGGCGCTCGCCACAGACGCCTCGGCTGGTCTACAGCGCCGAGATGCTCAGAAGCCTCAACGCCAACTGCCCCGAGCGTGCCGCGACTCCTGCAGATGGTGCGCGCTCGGAGCTCTGCGGTGAGCACGCGTGGCCGCGGGACAGTGAGGGCTTCGACTGCCAACCAGGGGAAACTGCTGCCGAGAGGCCACCTGGAACCAAGTCGAGCACCCGTGGCGGCGGCAAGCCGCGTCTTGCGGTCGGTCGCGGACGCCGCCGATTCACCAAATGAACTGCTTGGTGAAGCGTCCCTCGTCCCCATCGACTGATTGCGCCGGTGGCCGAGTCAGCGCGTGTGCCACCCGAACGCAGCATTCTTTGGGAGCAGCGTGGACAACGCCACAAGTTGCCGTAAAAGCGATGTTTGCCTGACACAATAAAAGTTCTGTGGTAGCAAGTTTTGTTGAGCGGGTGTTGCTGCCACCTTCGTGCGTAACGGAATCTGTTCTTTATCTGGGAGGAGGAGTCGAAAAGAATTGGGTCAGCACAGGGAATATGTTGAATGCCGGCGACTACGGCGGCGTCACGTCGTACGCGTTTGCAAAGGATCAGCTGAAAAGGCGTGCTACGTAATGCTTCGGCGGCAATTGCGTGATCTTGGACGCTCGTCTTACTGGTAACGTCGGGTGCGGCGTCGAATGCACCCCCTTTTCTCGGCGTTTTAGCTGAGATAGCTGACGTAGCGAATTTTCTGTCATTGCAAGTTTTCGTAAAGGTAACGATCATAGCCTCGATCGTTGAGGAAGACGACTTATCTAGCTCGACCTAAAATATATTCTTTTGTGTCCCTTTAAGTATTATTTAGTCTTTTTAGAAGTCCTACCCGGCATACTGTGCTCATTGAAGGACGGAACTGCGATGCTGCACTAGCGCATATTGTTTTAAATGAATGCAATCAGGGCGAGACTGGTCATATAATAAATCCAGAGAATAAAGCTGGACATCTTATGCCTAAGTGGAAACAATTATTTTAATTTGTGGAAATCACGAAACACAAGTTATCTGCGCTCTGCGTAACCTGAGGCCTCTGCACAGCAAATCCAAAACAGCAGAGGCTCTTTAATTCTTTTTCGAAAGTTTAAATACCCGTACGTCAAAAAAGTCAGAGGCCTACGCACAGCGCAAGCTGGAGGAGAAGCTACACAGGAGCTTCATTTTCGTCACAACCCACTACAGGGTCTTGGCGGCGATGTCTGTTCACGTCGTTTTCACGAGAACGGTATGAACTGTCCGCCCAGCGTCGACGGCGAGCGGCGGCTTGTCGTGCTCTCTGCACAGCGGTCTGCTGAGCCCGACGTTGCCTGTTCGCCACAGCGTGCGTAGCTCTATGATTTGCTTGTTCATCAGTGGCTCGTATCTTACGAGGAGGCGCCGTAACGTCTGCGGAAAAGTAAACACAGGTACGGAGACTACGCGGCGCACATGTCACATCCTTTGACCCGTGGCACATTACCATACTGTTGATGATGACGACGATGCTTTATTGGCACCACCTAGCCTGCTTGAGTTAACGAGGTCCAGCTACATGCAGCATGCAGCTGCTGAATGTAACGTGTCGGGCTACCTGGTGGAATACGATGCTACTGCAATGAAAAGTTTGCACGTACTGACGCTACACGGCGCGAATGTCAGATCGCATGAATGTGAATATTAGAATGTGAAGACGTCTGCCCAGTGGTCGATTTACGCACCACTGCATTCCTTGAAGCCCTTGGGTTCAGCGAGAGCACTGGAAAAATAAACATGTCCGCAATAGAGATTAGCAAGAGCCGACTGGAAGATTTGTGGAAGAAAAGTAGGGAAAGGACAAAAAACGGAGACGTCCAAAAGCAAAGTTCGTAATAGGCGATCACAAAATTTCGTTGTGGGAGTTCACGGGTTTTTCTTATTTTTTAACTAAGGTAGGACATTAGGTAGTATAATAGCAAGAGCTTGGTGGCGGAACCCACTGCCTCGTTCCAAAGGGGACGCTCATAACATCCATCCATCCATGACAAATGTCACGGTGCGATGTTTATGATGATAATTTATTGACACTTCCTTCGAAGCAGGACAGTGACAAACACTCAGCTAGCCTACTTGACTTAATCAGGCATCCTATGCATGCTTTTCATTCTAGCATTTTTGCATGCATCTCCTTAATCTTCTTTTTCTTCCTCAAACCTTCTCTACCTTCATTGTACCGCTACCTATGCTTGATGGATGGATGCTATGAGCGTCCCCTTTGGAACGGGGTGGTGGATTGCGCCAGTCTTCCAGTTGAAATTTGTCAGCATAGCTCTTTTTCCATCTGGTTGTGTTTCATGCTCTTTTTTTCTTCAAGTAAGACCTCGTCATTGTCTTGAACACATTTGGCTGTTATTTATCGAATGTAATTTAATGCCGCGTCCCCTTCCATTTTGTTTCTATTTTCGTCTTGGATATGTTCCTGCATTGTTCCAGACTTCCTGCCTAGTAATTTTTTGTGGTTCCAAAATATTCTAGGTGGAGCCTTCTTTTTCTCACGTATTTCTGACAACCAAAGTTCACTTTCACCTTTTTTTCTTTGCTTGAACCAGTATTTGTACCATAGACTTTTTCTCCCGGTATATTTCCCATTTCTTGGCTACTTCATCCTGCGGCAACCGCGCTTTTTTTTGCATGCCTGTGCTCTCGAGATGCTTTCTGTCGTTCGGGGATCGCTCCTCGTATCTCCCTGTTCCACCAGCTTACGGTTTCTTTTTTTTCCCTTCCAACGAGCATGCTGCTTCTCATTCACTGTTTCTGTCATTATAACACTTAGCTGCTGACCACATTCCCACTCTCTGCTGGGCCATTTCCCAAGTTCTTCCTCGACACTTGCGAATATGTTTGTTATTTGCTCAGCGTTAAAATTTGCACTGACATTTTGTGCTCCTTGCATTCTTTCACAACTACATAGCCCATATTCAAAATGATGCCTTTATGGTCACTCCCTATACTGCTATACCCTTCCCTGTCAATGACCAGTTCTCTCAACTTATCATGAATTCCTTCTGTCATCACGCAGTAATCAATGGTCATTTGCCGATTTCCCACTTCCCACGGGGTTTGCCCCTCACACTTAGGCCCTGTATTCACGATAACGAGATTATGTTGGTCACAAACATCTAGCATTGACTTCCCGTTGTCGTCGTTATAGCCATCATATCCTGTAGGTGGGCATTTATGTCACCTAATAGGATAATTTCGGAATGATTCCCGAAAGCCTTAAGATCAGCACTTATGAATTCATCTAACTGCAGAATCACGCGATGCAGACCCTGAGCCTAATTAGGCGGGTGGTCAGCAAAGGCTGAGGTTTAAAGGAGAAATATTTGATTAAACTAATACAGGGGTACATCTTCAGCCGGGTGAGCTACGCAACGCCATATCTCGATATGAAAGTAATGGAAAGAGAAAAAATTGATTCTCTAATGAGAAAATGCCTAAAAAGAACGCTGGGACTGCCCATGTGCACATCAACAGAGAGAATGATGGCTCTAGGGGTGCACAACACATGGGCAGAATTGGCGGAAGCGGTGCGAACCTCTCAAATTGAGAGACTTAGCACCACGAGGACAGGAAGAGCCATATCGACCAAACTTGGAATAAATCCGGATAGAGGCCCACACGAAAGGAGGAGGTAGATAGGTTAAAGCACGTTGGCGGGCTAGTTGGCTAGAATACACGATAGAGTGTAAAACCGCGACTGAACGACTGGCAGATACATCAATCAGAGATCAAAAGAGCATCGATATAATATCACTAGGCTAATCTCGGGTCATTAGGGTATTCATTGGCGAGATTGTTCCTGAAAAGCCATGTTTGAAAGTACCTCCATTCTGTACAGGGCTCAAAGCAGGATGACATGGTAGATAATGGAAGCCTACGAAATTGCACAAATACGGAAAAGGTGTGCGAGCAAGCCTTCAGTGTCGCTATCTGAAAAGGAGATACGATTTCTCGGTCTATCTTTGTAACCAATGCAGTATATGTTTTCACCATGCCTTGCATACATCGATATGCACCACTGAATGTTTTCTTTCCCTGTCACGTTTGTTTCCACTCGTACGGTACATATACATCGATGCATGCGAAAATAAAATATATAATTGAAAGTGAAGTGCTGTCTCTATGCATCTGTTTCTTTCTACGTCCCCGTTCTGTCGCGCTTATACACTCTATCATGGAGGTAGATAGGGAAGTCAGAAAAAATCTGATTATCTCCCCCCCCTGCCAAAAACATGCACCTGGAACATAACAAAGACAGGAGGCAAAAACGAGCCAAAGCATTACAAATCACATTCGGCGAAATTTCGGAACATGAGGGGGCCTATGTAGACGCGGCGGTTTTACGGTGGCAACGGCCGTCAGTGGCCGGGGTAATCCCGTGACAGCTGCCACTCCGCGCGGGCGGAGCGTAGATGTTGCCGAGGAAATTGCGATCGCGTTAGCTCGCGCTGGAATGGACGCAAAATTTGTGATCAGTGACAGCAAAACTGCCATACAAAATTTTAGCAAGGAAAGGATCTCGCCCTTAGCTGCCAGAATCATAGGCCCAGAGAAAGTTAAATAGAAAAATTCAAATAATTTGGACTGTGGGGCACGAAGCCGTCCCCGGCAACCAGGCAGCCCTCGATCTGGCTCGAGATCTCTACCGCCGAGCCGCTACGGGGCCCCTCGATGACCGAGGGAGCGGAGAGCGCATGCTAAAATAGGGGGAGATCACGCAGCATTATAGACTGGCTCGTAAACTGGTATCCCCGGAAGACCAAAAATTAAAGAACAGAAAAACAGCCGCGCGGAGACGACTGCAAACTTATACGCATCCGCACCCAGTTATGGCGAACCACATGTTCCCCGAGGCCAGGAGCGATAGGTGTAATCATTGTGGGGCGAGAGGGACCCTCTACCACATAACATGGGAATGCCCGTACTCTCCCGGGCGGATGTACAATATAGGCAGCAGAGACTCCTGGCAGACCTTGCTGCGCAGCTCGGAGTCTCAGCTGCAGCTCCGGCTCGTCCAACTGGCTGAAGAGGCTGCTGGGACCCAAGACCTCCCAGCCGGCATCTGAGGCGGCGACACAAGCCCCCTGACCTGCGTGTCGGGGGATAGGTAGATCGCCTTATCCGTTGGACAATAAAATTTATTCTATCTATCTATCTTCTCTGTGCAATTATTAGCGGTCCACAAATACCTTACGCCCAGCCAAGTTTTTTTCCGATTATTGTAGGTCATAACCAAAGATGTTCTTGTCATTTTTAATTTACTCTTATACATTTGACTCCCTGATGGATGCGCATTCCGACTCCACCTCCCTATATTTACTACTCAGTTCTGTTGCACTCTTCCCAAACATTGTTATCAATCGCTAGCGGCTCTTCTGAGTCTCTAAGGCGCGCAGACACAGCTATTTCCGCATAACCGCATACACCGCTATTTCTTCTCTGTTGAACTGCTCCTCAATCTCTACCCACTTTTTCTTTCTTCTGCCGCTTTGCATGTTTATGTAGCCTATTGCATGGCGAGCTCTCTTTCCTGTTTTCCTCACTTTTCTCTTATTGACGGCGATGCTATTTCGATGTTCCCCTAGGGGACCTTCTTCGTTACTAGCTACACTGGCCTACTGATCACCCGTGGGCCCCCGAAAAAAGCAACCATGCGAAGCAGGTCGCCAGCCTGTGGCTGAAGTGGATCCTGTCTCATTGGAAGCCACCATACCTGCTCACTTCCCTGTTTACTTCTACAACCTCGAAACCTTTCTCTCAGCTTATTGTCGACATAGCCTCATTAGTAGCCACTACGGCTCTTTGTACGGTACTGTCACGTACAGGCACCTCCGGCACCGTTCACACCACGATCGGCAGCTTAGGGGACAGCTCGCGCAAGTTGTTTACCGCTTTCGCCAAGCGCTGGGCTAGTCCTGTCCCTTCTTTGGTTATAACATCATTTAGCCCACCTGCTACCACGACAAGGTTGCGTCCAAGGGCATTTTCCGCGAGCTTTGCTTTTGCTCGCTCCATGAGAGCGCCCAACGTACGTCCTGGGTATGTATCTGTCGCCACTCTTTTGTCACCTTTCACCCTCTCCACAACTGCCTCTGAGCACCTAGCCAGGTTTGAGTCACTGGCGATAATCCCCTTTCCCTCTCTCCTACTGCCGAGGAACGCAGCGGTCAGTGTCCCTGCGATCCTGCTTTTCTTTTGTGGTGGCCTCAAGGTAGGTGCAGCTTTTTCCAGCTACCGCCACCCCACGTTGCACGCCTTCGACGTACTTTGTTGACACTCCCTCTCCTGTCACGTCAGCAGACTGCGTTGCATTGTCACGACCATTCTCGTTCACGGTGGCTGCACTGTTCAGCTTTTCCTCGGCTGCTTGAAGTCTTTCTTCCACCGCCTTCCGTGCATCACGCTCCCTATTCATAGCTCATAGACCTGTTTCAGATGCTCATCCTGGAAAGCCTCCCTTTTCTTCAGCTTAGCATCGGCATCACATGTCTGGCGATCGACTAGATTTCCTCTCCATTGTCATTCGGCCCCTCGTGTACCTTGAGAGACCCCCTGCACACTGCAAGCTTTACCGTCTTTCTTGCCATTTGTTGCACTAGGCTTTTTCTAATACAAACACCGAAGCTTTCAGAGCACGTTCCTGCTCTAGCAAAGGCCAATACGCACAGAATCTAAATCCTTAAAATGCTGCAAAGTGATTATCACCAACGATTTAGAAGCAATAATATGTAACATAAAGTTAAGGAATAACACGCGTTCACACGTGTTCAAACACGCGGCCAACCTCTCAATGTGCCACCAAAGCAGTATTACCGATACCAATGCACCCACACTACAACCACTAATAGCTAATAGTCCTGCGACTTCCAAACTACTATTTGAAAGCTACAAATACTTCAGGTCTCACACGGTTGCACCTGCTCAAACAGGTCTCGCGATATGACGCTGTGAATATCGTGCAAAATGCAATATACTCCGCGCAACGCGCGGTGTATATTTGATACCACCGCACAACGAAAAAGAAAAAAAAAGAAAACTATCCAATTACTATTTAAAGCCTAAAAAATCAGCAAGTAAAAAAACAAAAGCAAGCTCAAAGCATGCAGAAAAAACTTCTGCTTTCGTCGCTGCCACGGAACCCCGGAAAAACTCGTCCGTCCGCCACGAACATCGCCGCACACGCTACGCTGCTACGCTGATGCAACTTCTACACGGCGTACCCCTGGTGTAATAATCTGCGACTGCAATGCAAAGGGTGTACGTATTGACGCTAAGCGGCGAGCGTGTCAGATCGTTTGTCTCCTCGCGCACTAGCAGCCGTTTGTTCATAGGCGCCCACTACGTGGGGCCTGCCCGAGTCACCTCCAGCGTATTCCTGAGCCCCCCCCCCTTCCCCCGGGAGATACCGTAGACTATCCCCCCCCCCCCCAAACACAAACCTAAAGTCCCGTTACCAGTGCTTTGTCACCCACATCATTTCAGGTTTCTTTTGACTTTCCTCGCCCTTTTCACTACAAATTTTACTGGGCTAATAGCTTTCTGCATTATTGTTGGCACGGACGTGCACGGCTTTTTATTAATTGTTTCCCTTTATTTCTGCAAATCCTGACAATAGGAGGACACGCACATTAGAAGCACTAGCGGCGGCTGCCTCATCCACATTTTCTCACTTCAACATAGTTTAACGTTTCCACTTTAAACAGCATGCACACACACAATATTGTTACGAAGAGTTGCGAAGAAATGGTTTTATTTACAGGAGATGGACGATGATCGTAGCGTGATCGTAGCGCAGCTTGGCCTCTCAAACTCCTCGTTATCTTCGTGTTCTCTTCTTTCTTTCTTCCTGTCCGTGCGTTTCATATCTGTTACATTTCCCCGCAAGCAGACGAAGCCCGTGGGGTGAGTCAGGATGGACAAGCAGGGTAGAAAGGCTTCAGGCGAGCAATATGAGTCAGCTGAATTCTGCTTGATCGCCGACCATTGCACAGTAGGCGAGCTATGACGTAAGTGAGTTCGGTCAGGCGGTGCACAACTACAATTGGGCCTGAATATCGTGACAAAAACTTTTGGCACAATCCACGCTTGCGTTGTGGTGTCCAAAGAAGGACCAAGTCACCTTTTTCCAACGATACTTGTACGTGATGGCCATCGTATCGCTCTTTCGAACGATTTTGGGAGGCCAGAGTACGAAGACGAGCTATTCGACGGGCTTCTTCGGCGAGACACAAAGTCTTCTATGCAGAATCGTCACTGTGCAGAACGAAGGGTAAGAAAGTGTCCAGAGGGCTTTGCGGTAACCTTGCATAGAGGAGATGAAATGGGCGATAGTTCGTGGTTTCGTGTTTCTCCGTGTTGTATGCGTAAGTGATGAAGTGCAGCACGTCATCCCACTTCTTATGATAGGAGGAGACGTACATGGTAAGCATGTTGGTCAGCGTTCTGTTTGTCCTTTCAAAGAGGCCATAGGAATGGGCTGTGGATGATACGGCGTGGAATGACGGAACACAGTAGTGCACAAACGAAGTAACTCTTCAATGGTATCAGCCGTGAACAGGCGACCACGGTCGCTGATGATGAGGTGGGCCATGAAGAATGACCACGGAACGCAGTAGGAAGACCGCCACGCAAGCGGCTGTGGAAGACGGTATGGCTGCAGTTTCTGCGTACCGTGTAAGATGGTCCACGCGGACAATTATTCAACGGTTCTTGTTGTTAGATAATGGGAATGGACCCAAAAGGTCAATGCCTACTTGCTCGAACGGCGTACTGGGAGGTGTCAATGGCCGAAGGGGACTCGGGGCTGCGGTGGTCGGTCGCTTGTGACGTTGGCACGTTTCACAACTAGCGACATAGCGCTTCGTTGTTTCGTACATCTTGGGCCAGTAAAAGCGCTCCTGCGTGCGGTGTAGCGTTCGTACGAAGCCGAAATGGTCGGATGTCACATCGTCATGCATGGCGCATAGAACGTCGGAGCGAAGGCTCTCGGGGACCACAAGCAGAAAACGCGCTCCATGCCCGGAGTAATTAGTTTTGTACAGCAATTTATCACGGACAGTAAAGCGACCGCTGCCTTTAGAAGTACGGGCGGCGACGAAAAGCAGATCGAGGGTAACATCACTCCGTTGTTCTCGCTCAAAGTCTGCCGCGTCAGGGAACGTAGGAGTAACAGCAGCGAGACAGTCGTCAAAATTCTCAGCATCGCAGTCGGTAGTCGCAAGAGGAATCCGAGAGAGGCAGTCTGCGTCAGCGTGAGGACGGCCACTCTTGTACGACACCACAAAGTCGTATTCCTGGAGGCGCAGCGCCCAACGTGCGAGGCGACCAGAGGGATCACGCAAACCGACCAGCCAGCATAAAGAATGATGGTCGGTGATAATCTTAAATGGTCTACCGTAAAGATAACACCCAAACTTCTGTATGGCGAAAACAGCTACCAGGCATTCCTGTTCCGTAACCGTATGATTGCGTTCAGATTTGCTCAGGCAACGGCTGGCGTATGCGACAACATGTTCTGCGCCACTGCGACGTTGTACAAGCACCGCTCCTATCCCAATTCCACTAGCATCAGTGTGAACTTCAGTCTGGCAAGATGGATCGAAGTGACGCAAGAGGGGTGCTAACGTTAGTATAAACTTCAGCTGAGGGAATGATGCGTCAGACACTGGTGTCCAACTGAAGGATGCATTTTGTCGCAAAATACTTGTCAACGGGTAAACGATGTCGGCAAACCGGGGAACAAAACGACGAAAATACGAACATAGGCCAATGAATGAGCGTAGTTCTCGTGCTGATTGTGGTGGCTTGAAGGAGCTCACCGCTTCAATCTTACGAGGATCGGGTCTGATGCCATCCTTGTCAACTAAGTGTCCCAGGACCAGTGAACAGTAGAGTGAGTGACCAGCAGGGTGGCGGAGATGGGATTAAAAGAAAGAGATGGTAGGAGGGAGGAAGGTAGAGGGTCGTCCCAGCAGCATCAGAGCAACCCGGGAGGGCCCAGTGGGTTCGACCGGAGGAGTAGGCTGGAGGTAGACCATATAGGAGGTGGCCCAGTAGAAGTGAAGTAGTGGCGGATCAGGAAGCCCGAGGTGATGGAATGGCCTTTAGGCCATCCGTCTTTGTAGAAATTTCCTATAGTCTCGCCGAGAGCCCCGATGAGTTGAGGTACTCGACGACACTTAGGAAGGCTGGTAGCTGATTACGACAGGGGAAGAGGATATCTTCCTGTCGTGAACATGGGAGCCCCAGGCGGTGGAACTCTTGCAGAAGTCGGCCGCGGTGCTGCAGGTGAGCATGGCAGGCCCGCAGGAGGTGCTCCAGAGTCTCTGGTTCACCACAAGAGGCACAGGCTGGCGAGGTGGCTTTCCCAAGGCGGTGCCGGCAAGCTGCCGTCCAGTAGTAGCCAATTCGCAGTCGGAGCAGCAACGAGGCATCCCTTCTAGGTGGCCGTGCTGCGGAAGAGGCCGTGGAGGCCGGCCCAGGGATACCCATTTGTCCGGGTGGCAGGCGATGATGTGCCGGCGCAGCCTGTGTCTCGAGAAGTCTGCGGCCGTTACAGCAGGGCTGAAGGCGACGCTTGAGTGGTGGGCACTTTTTGCAAGAGTGTCCGCCTCTTCATTGCCCGGGATCCCCACGTGTGCCGGTAGCCAATGCAGGGATAGTGAGCATCCTGCGTCTTGAAGGGCCGTGAGTCTTGAAGAGAGCAGCGCAACCCCAAGGCTAGCCCTGTCAGGGTTCTGCAGGCAGAGCAGCGCCGCCTTGGAGTCGCAGAAGATGGCTGCCGGGGTCGCTGGTAGCTCCTCTGCAAGTAGGTCTACAGCAAGGTGGAGTCCTGCTAGCTATGCTGCGGTAAGCTTGCATGTCCCGGGAGTCGGCACAGCTTGCTTTTTTGTAGGGCCGGTGCAACGCAGATTGAGTAGGTGGAGATCCGGGGCAGGACTGTCCGGTGGCGCAGAACACTGAACGGCAGCCGCCTGGGCGCACTCCGCGATGACATCTAGAAAGTCACAGCGATCGGCCGCCTCCCTGCAGTGCTTCCTAAACAGAGACCAGTCTATGACGTGGAAAGTTCTGGTCTTTGGCCTCCTTCCGTGTGCAGAGCTGATCACAGTGGGGAAGTGGTCTGAATCCCAAGTGTCCGGAGTTGTGTCCCAGGAGTAGGAGCACTGTTCTGTGGCGAGGGAAAGATCGATGGCTGAGTTCACCCCTCGGCGGACATAGGTGGGTCCTCCGCTGTTGAAGATCACCAGTCTGGCTCTGCTGATGGTGTCGCGGAGGCTTCAGCCTCGGCTGGAGCAGCGGCGACTTCCCCAGTCTGTGTGGTGGGCACTGCAATCGCCACACAGGACTGCCTGCCTCCCGAGGCGTAGAGCCAGCTGGTCAAAAATGGAGCAGTCCCATGGCTTTCCTGGTCGTATATATATGCTCGCCACAGTCGTGTCTTGGCTGCCGAACTTGAGCAACCCCTCCAGGCATTCCTGGGTGGTGGTGTCGGCGGCCACGATGTTGCGCCTGTGGTTGACGCGAACCGCTGATACAGTAAGCACAATACAATCATGATCTATCTATGCTCTTACGCAGACCCAATTGCCCAAGTTACCTAACTGCTTGGGCCACTAGGTACGGGCTCGTGGTCGTGATGTCGTCGTGGTCTTTGCATTGTCTTTCCAGCTTCTTCATACGACACTCACCATGCTGCCGTCGTCACGCGTTCGTTGTCGCACTGACATATTGACGTTGTCCTGGTCGTTCAATAGTCGTCATGCCAACTTCGTGATCTGACTCTTGTCATGCTGTCTTCGTCACGCCTTCTACTCCGACCCAGTGGTGCAAGTTGTCTAGTAGCGTGGGCCATTAGGTACGTATTCGAGGTTGTGATGCCGTCGTGGGTTTTGCGTTGTCTTCATTCCAGCTTTGTCGTCCGACTCTCGTCACGCCATCGTCGTCACACAGTCGTCGTTGCGCCATCGGCGTCATGCGGTAGTTCTGTAATTGTCACCGCTTCAGTAACGCCATCCCATTGTCGTCGTGCCGTCGTCGTCATACCGCATTGGTCGTTCCATCGACGTCAATATTTATTCGTCATTGCATTGTAATCATACTGTTATTCAGTCGTGATTATACCAGCTTAGTCATGTCGTCCGAGTCGCTGTCATGCCTCCATTGTCAGACTCCAACTTTGTCATCCTACACTCGTCGTGGCGTCGTCGTCACGCCATCATCGTCATTCATTCATCGTCATGCCATCCTTGTCACTGCATCGTCGTGATGCATTCGTCGTCATACCGTCATCGGAATGCTGTGGCGTTGATCATTGTAACTTCTACATCCGATTTTCGTTGTTGTCATGCCATCGTTGTCACGCTCGTCATGCCATCGTCGTTTTACCGTTGTTATCGCTTCACTATTCTCATCCCATGTCGTCGTGACACCTTCGTCGATCGATAGACGTCATTCCTTGCTCATCATTTTATCGTAACCATGCTGTCGCCATTCAATCGTGACTATAAATGTCACCGTTGTCGTGCTATCGCCGTCATATTGTAGTGGTCACACAGAAACTGTCATGCATCCGTTGTCATACCATCGCTGGCATGCCGTCATCGCCATTCCCGCTTCTTCACGTGGTTATCGTCAAATCGACATCATCACACAGTCGTCGTCATTTCATTGTCCTCGTGTCGTCATCACATTAATAATAATATCTGGGGTTTTACGTGCCAAAACCGCTTTCTGATTATGAGGCACGCCGTAGTGGAGGACTCCGGAAATTTTGACCACCTGGGGTTCTTTAACGTGCACCTAAATCTAAGCACGCGGGTGTTTTCGCATTTCGCCCCCATCGAAATGCGGCCGCCGTGGCCGGGATTCGATCCCGCGACCTCGTGCTCAGCAGCCCAACACCATAGCCACTGAGGTCGTCATCATATTGTCGTCGCTATGCCGTCGTCATAGTTTGTCGTCGTCATTATACGCCTTTGTCGTTGCATTGATATCATTCCTCTTCGTCATTTCATCGTCACTGCGTCGGCGTGATACAGTCGTTGTCCTGCCTCCATGCTCACGGGCGACCTGGCCAAGCGAGTGTCACAGCAAAGAGGGACGATATCCGAGTATGTGGCATATAGATGAAGCAACGAGAGTCTCAGAATTACCACTGCACGCGCGAAATAAACGTTACTTCAGGAATATGGTCTGTCGCTGCATTTATCGATTGCTATTTGTGTTACCGTCGACAGCCCATCTTGAGATGAATTCTACCGCAATTTTTGCTCAGAACTTTCATGGCAAACTTGGGCTGTGCAGAGAGCCTACGATGCGGCGGTTAGGGTCGGCCTACCACTCCACACGTGGGAGCGGCCCGCAGCTCTGCCCAAGGGCAAAGCTCCTGAGGACCTTGTAAATGAAGTTCTTTGTCTGTCTGTCTGTTTGTTTGATACTCCTACTTCTGACGCCTTAAAAAACCGTGATTGTGACTGAGCTTCCCTCTGTGAAGAGAAGGCAGGTGGGGCTACCTGACTTGACGCGTACCTTTGTGGCTTTGTTTTAGCTTCATGTAAATTACTTTCATCGTTGTCATGGATGGATGGATGGATGGATGGATGGATGGATGGATGGATGGATGGATGGATGGATGGATGAATGGATGGATACAACTTTCTTGTACGTCCGGCAAGGTTTAACGCGACCCGGGCTCAGGTCTCCCACTAGGGAACGTCAAGGCCCTGCCTCAACGCCGTCTCACGGGCTTGCTGGCATCATCAGTCGTAATTTTAACCGATTCTTTATCTGTCTGTTCCCTTTTACCCGCGTCTAGTTTTGTAATATGCCTTAGAAGCGTTGAGTTGTTTCGTAGCAGAAAATATACGTCTCGTTCGTTTAGTGCGAGTGCCAGGTCTCAAAGGTTCAGTCCTAAATGAATGTACTGATGCGTTCGCAGTAGCATCCTATGATGGCCCTGTAATTAGTATTTTACGAAGGCCCGCGTTCATCACTGCGGCGTGTTGAAAAAAATTGCTACTGCAAATAATTTTGCTAGATCTCTATTGTTCGCCTCTGAATTTCCGCATCTACCTTATCTGAACAATAGATGGCGCTACACTAGAAAGTAAAAAGCATCGCTTACGATACCATGTTGCCGAGTCCCCCACTCAAACATTACGTTCACAGGTTGGACTGGCCATACGCATGGCGCCTTTATATCATTTCTACAATGACAGTGAATCTCTTGAATACTTTTTTTCAGCCTGCCACCACTTTACCAGCCAAAGGAAAATGTTTTAGAAGAACAATTCCGAAAGCTTGACGACAACTTGACTCTTCCGGTGGTATACTGTCTTTTGGCGCTAGTTAATTGTGAGCTGGAACGTTTGTGATGCCCTATGCGATCTGTGCAAGAGAAAAAGATTAGCATGCTGAAAATTTTCCTTTCTCATTTTTTTACACTCGCATATTTAGTTACTGTAATATTTGGTTACCCCGGGTTTCATATATATCAGTTAACTTTTAGTTTCACAAAGTTTAATTACTTATTTCGATTCAGTTTTATATTTTCCCCAGCATTATTATTTTCTTGATCGTAGCGCCCTATTCATGGCGGATAAGCCAGCTGTGCTGTTTCGCTTATTGGCGTCTCTGCTCGGTCGCTTTTCTTCTTCCTTATGAGCGAGTCTTGTTCGCGCACGTTATTCAGTAGCACGTGCCATAGCGCGTTAGTGCTGCGTTCCTGGCTGCTCGCGCTTCTGGAGCCGTCGTACCGGTGGAGACTGCGATGGCCAAACGCTGCCGCCGTCGCCGACTGGGAACACAGCGCAGTCCTGGACGCCCCGAGGAACAAGCGCATCCGGACGGCGTCGTAGCTCGCCCAGCCATGGAGCCGCGCAACCCACCAAACACGGGCCTGCTCCAGCCTGCGGGCGCCGCGAACGGCATCGACGATCCGGGCGACATCCCCTGCTGGGCCACCGCTCACCTGCAGCAGGGCTCAGTGGTGAGCGACGCGCTCCAAGATCTTGGCCACTGGAGGGTAGAGCGCAGCTTGGAAGAACGCAGCCAGAGTGGGAGGCGTGGCGACCCGGCGCCCATCGACCAAGACGCGCACTACGGGCTCCAGGCCGGCCTCCTTGGAGTGATGGTAACGAGCTACGGCACGATGACCGTGTTGCTGAGGCACTCCGTCTGCGTCGACATCTCGGCAGACCGTGCCATCAGACTTGTCAACATGAACGGCAACTATACAGCCGCCATGAGCTGGTCGGGCGCCCGCCGCTGCGTCTGCCATCCCTGCGGTCGAGTGCTCCAGCGAGGCAGCAACGTCGACTTGGCCATCGGAAGCAGGTTGGGCAAGATCTCGTACCGCGGTGTCACTTTCTCTGCTTTCAACCATGGCCTCGTGTACCTGGTGGACGCAGCGGGCACCAAGTCGACTACAGAGAGGTTTCACAACCTTTGTTACGACGTGGCCTTGGATGTTTTCTATCCTGAGTCGGAGCCAGACATGGAGGCTATGGAGCAGTGCTTCGAGATGGCCAGCAAGGCGGTCGAGATAGCGGCGCCAAACGGCGACCGTATCTGGTTCGTCGACGACGTGAGGATAAGGCAGACGCCGTCGGGTGACGTCCAGGTGACTCGCGAGACGGACAGCGGGATGATCTGGACGTCGCCCTCTGCGGGAACTGTGTCAGTGACCGGGCCCTGCTTCAAGACCATCGTTAGCCCCGACCCGACAAAGTTCTTAAGCGTCCGGATGGGCCACAAGAAACTGGTTGCGAGTGCGCAAGGGCTCACGGTCAGAAATGGCAGTCAACGGGCAGGGCTCGACTACCTGGGCCGCCTGTTTCTTCCCCGCTAGTGTGATGTCAAGAGAGTCGAACAACGACTGCTTCTCCAATCATTGGCCTCCTGTTTTATTAATGGGAGAGGTGACGACCGTGTTGCCACCCATACCGACCATACTTATACCGTTATACTTTTTCGCTTATCCTGCGGAGGGGGTTGGGAACCTGGAATGCTTGCTTAATCCATCTTCCTTACAGACCCCTGGCAGCCGCTATAGATGTCTCCTGGTGGTTGAGATCAAATCTGACAGCTGCTTTACACCGGTGCAGACAACTACCGGAGCTAAAGGGCAGCAAATCTGTTTGCGCACTGTTTTTCACATGGTGGCTTACTTACGTCATCACTTATGCCAACACAAGTTGCACGAGATCCACGCAGTGTAAGCTCTTATTTGCGTAAAGCGGATTTTTTACATAAAGTAATTACAGGCTGGTGTTCGACACTATGGCCAAATGGGGCCCGCGACAGTGATACTGATTTTACCTTCGTCCAATACCGCGAGTGACCCCACGGCCAGGGAGCCTGACACCGACGTTGAGGCATAGCGGCGCGTCATTTAAATTAGTAATGATGAATAAAAAAATTCGCAGTTCCACTGAAAGGCGAATCACTGATTGCAATTGCAAAATATTAGACTGTTATACGAGGTAAGGGTATTATTTTGATTGACCGTATCAACTACTATTAGAATTCGCTTACTAACTAAATTATGAAGCACGGTGTCATTCGTGGCATGCGTGAACACATCTAAGTCGATGACTGCAGAAACTCGCTGGCAGAACGCTGGCGTGATAAAGAGCAGCAGCAACGACGACCGAATTCCCTTTGGTGCTACCTCTTGCTTCAACGCGAAATAGCAGCACGGCTATACAGCGGTACACCCCCCCCCCCCCCCTTCCAGATAGATGGGAATCCGCCTTTATCGTGCTCCTTTGCTGCCCTCTACCGCACACAGCTGGAAACATTTTGGATGGGTGTCGGGGCTTTCTCCAGGTTGATTTGTGTACCTGTGCCATGTAGAGTCTTCGTCGGTTGTGCGTTTCGTGGATCTCAATTAATTATTAATGGCTTCTCTGGGGCAGCATGTTGTTCCTGGAAGCCATGTAGCACTCACCGCCTACTGGATGAGCAGGCCTGAATGCGCTGTTGTGCTAACAGTGCGGCTTATAAAGGCACGCTGAGTTCCCTCTGCCGACGCGGCTATTTTGGAGTTTGTTGTCGTTGATGTCTGCTCTTGGCATCTCGCTTTTTGTATTCCTTCTACACATTCGTTAGACATTTTCCATATTCGTTGCATATCCAATTTCCGATATGAAATAATGCCAAAACGTAGCAAAACATACGTATCTGCTCGTATATTAGCCACGTTTTTCCACCCTGAGGCGAGTCAGTATGAACGACCTAGCCACTGAAACACCGGCAACTGTCATTCAGATGCACATATCACGGGCTGTTATTGCTGTTTCACGCCTTTATTTGTTTAACTTCATCATACTTAAATTTTTGCGTGTTCCATAAAGTATTAATAGAGAAACTGTGCATAAGCACTCATTCATAGGCTATGCAGTTCTCTTGCGAAAACGCGGATGTCATCGCTGACACCGTTGGTAACTGTGCGAGGCAATTGTTTATTACAGCGAATATGTATATGGCTAGCCGATTCGTCCGTCCGTCCGTCTGTCGGTCACCTGTACGCCGAAAACTCTGCCGGCCCTACCCCATGCGCATGCGCGAAAACAAAGAGAAAGAGAGGCGCTCGGTCAGCCAGCACCACCCAGACAGCACAATCCCTGTTTACTCCAATCCATGACGTCATGCTACCTGGCCAGAAATTTCAATAGACAAGGCTGGCGTGATAAAAGCGGTAACGTCAAGGGAGCATCCCCATTAGATTCTATGGCAGTCGGTCCAGGTAACATGACGTCATGGATCGGAGTAAAAGGCACTGTGCTATCTTGGTGGTGTTGGATTAGCTGCGCCAGTAGGGACGTCGTTGCTCTCCGTCGCAGCCGAGCGCGCGCGTAGCACTTTCTCTCCGGCTCCGAAATGGGTAGGTCACGCGTCATACGTACTCCTTAGGAGCAGGAACTTTCGATCAGCAACGCCGCGAGCAGAACAGCGAACGAGCTCGTCAACGCCGTGCCGATGGCGTAGCCCGGGCGACGGAGAAAAGCATTTGAGGACAGGAATCTGCTAGGCCGCAACAGCGCGCGCTGCCAGCCCGAGAAAAATCATGGTTGGGCGAGGAGGAAATGTAGTTTTCTCCGCAGCACGACAGATGACGCGACGGGCGCGTTGCCATCATTAAGATGTTCTTCTATGGACGCGACGCACAGAAATCGCGGTGTCGTCTCATATATTATTAGTTTTCACAGATTTCATTCTGTGACGTCAATAAATAGAAGTGGCGGACATTTTAGCACCAGCTATTAATAAACACTGTCCTAATTACATGCCGCACTGCGTTTCAAACAAGCTACTAGTAATCCCGGAGCAGACGACGTCTGTCAACGCCGCCACAGTTGACTCGCTCGCATGTGGTGTGTGTGCATGCGTAGGTGACCTTGCGAGGACAAGCTCCCAATTTGGGCATGCAAGTTGCCGCAGTTGCAATCTACAGGCTTTTCGTCTGAGCTCTCGCGGGCTTCCGCGGTGCGCCGGCTGCGCTCTCTTCGCAGACTTGGGGCGCGCTTTCCACGTTGCAACAAAGGCAAGCGCTTTCAATCCGTGCTTTTTCTAGGACAAGGTGTAAATGTGTCGTGCCGAACTGCAGCCATGGCTACGCATCCTCCAAGGAAACGGTAATTACATTGAAAGTTCCGATTCACCCGGTACGGTTAGAATTGTGGGCTCAGGCAATTCTAAGGAAGGATCGAGAGCGCGCGTCTCGCGACTATGTTTGCGAGAATTCTCGGAGAGCGACGTAGAGAGGCGGCGGTATTACGGAGAGCTTCGTGGCAAAGTATACACTTCTAGACGAACCTGAACGGTCTGTCCTGTTACCAGACGCCGTGCCCTCAATACTGGCGCCCTGTGCCAGCTACTTGTCATCTGTTCGCAAGAATAGAAAGCTAACTGGATCTGTCGTGAAGTGCGCAAAGCATGCCAAAGCATGCTTTGGTTTTTAAAGGAACGAACATACACATTGCTTGGGCGAGAAAAAGGAGACGGCGTGTCCTGTCACCTCCAACGTTTGCCATCGCTTTCCATCTCGCGTTAAAAAAAAGGGGGGGAAAAAACATGCATTACAGATTTAACGTTCTAAAAAAGTACATCACGCAGGTAATTGCTCTGTAAGTGACGCATTTCTTGCATTAATATTTCAAGGCATTTGGAGCCGGCGAAGAGGTGCACGAAACACATCCATTCGTGTCTAAAGCGCTAGTGGTGAATCACTACCAAACGACCTTGAAGCCTTTTCGGATAGCGCACCGCGCGCGTTTTGCCCAGAGGGCGCCGTGCCCGACGCCGCAACTTTATCAGTGGGTGGACAGTGGGGCTAGTTTCGGTATTGGCATAGAGTTTCTAAATAAATACCCTAGAGAAAAATGTGACGGAAAAGTGTCTACGGGGGCTCTCACGAGCGTTGCCTCAACCTACATGGGAATGGTGGGAAGTACAGGCGTTGGATTGACTTCAATCTTTAGACTAGTGGCATTTGCTTACGGCGCAGTAAACGAAGCTATACTCAAATATTATCGCGTAGAACCTAATTTTATTTCTGCAGCATGTTATACAATGTACAACACGATACATAAACTTTGTATGACTTTGAGATGGAAGCATGGTTTACTATGGTTTATCACTAGGACACACCAAGGTATGCATTTTTGTGCGATTCTGTTCCCGATTTAACGCCAGAGAATATTTATTTATTTATTTTTGCAACAGCAATGACAACCGTGCATGTACTTATACAAAATACTCATAAAGTATTTATGGAAATAAAAATATTGTATTGTGAGAAAGTGTTGCGCCCTTGAGCAGAATGCTACAAGTGTCGTCTGCTACGACGCCTGCTCGCTGCAAACACGAGATTTTTCTCGCAGACGACAGGCACTTGCGAACTCTCTCGCTCTTTCGAAAGGCTGCGTCGGCTGTCACGATTGCTGAACGTCTTCAAGTACTTTTAAGCACATCTGCTGTAGTGCTAGCTAGGACGCTAGTGGCCTCCTACGAGTATACTTCATCATAATTTATATTCACGTACTGCTTCCGAAGCGTTACGGCGTGGTTTTGCACTTACCCATTTTGCGACACTAGACTACAGCCAGGAAGCAGCAACCTTTCCTACCACAAGTAAGTTTGTGTTCTCAAAGTCCCAAAACGCGCATTTCAATGAGCACATAAACGAGCAATGCATAATGAAGCCCACAATAAAATTTGACTGTAAAGCCACTAGAAGTACAACTGTATATGTCATGTATCAGTAGTGGCATCTTTTTCCTATTCTGAAGTTTCATAAAGCACGTAATGCTACAGCACCAACCTAACACAATTAACAAACCAAGGTCCAAACGCTCAAAACATGTTCTTTCAACGTTTACGATGCCGTCGCTTTCGCATCAGGGCTTCGACACAACACCGCGACACAAACATCGTCCCAGTCGCTGGCCCAGCGCGCTATCGCCACTTCGAGCAACATAACAAAGGCAGAGAGCTTTGCGTTGCACTGCCTCACTGCAGGTTATAGCAATTGCACTTGGAGCGAAACCAAAACTGCCAAAAAAATACTCGTAGACTTGTTCGCCCGTCAACAAAATGCCAATCCGAAGCCTGTACGTACTTCCCATCATTCCCATGATGGTTGAACGATCGCAGCGCCAGATATCCCTCTAGGTATACTAATATTAAACTCTATGGGTATTGTGAACCATAGGGTTTCCTACGTAGGAAACTCTATGTCGCTTCATTTGCTGCGCCAACAGACGGCGCTCTCACTCCGATCGCTTCGGCTGCCATTCTCTTCGTCTGCTCCTGCTGCTCTCTATGCACGTGCACGTTTTTTCAAATGTTCTGCAGTTTAGAACTTTCTTGCTCAGCCTGCGAATGTTCCGGCAATGTCGGAAAAATTGAGGAAAGGATACAAAGCTTGCTGCACGGATGTGTGATGTGCAGCGCTGGATTAAGGGGGGGGGGGGAGGCTAAGGGGGCTGTAGCCCAGGGCCTCACCTCGGACAGTAGGAGAAGGGGCCCTTTTATTCTAACCTGCTTAGTATATGCTACCATGGGCAACGGAACTTTGAGCGACATGTATGAAGCGAGAAAACCAGAATAAATAGACGGGCCCCCCGCCTAACGTAACAGCATGCGTTTAGCTTGATCATTTGGGGAGAGCTTGTCGAGCTGCAAAAACAGGAATCCCCGCTACCCGAGCGGGGCCCTCTTTCTTACGAAACGAGGTGCGTTTGCTTGGAAGAGTTTTCGTGGTTTCCTGTCAGTCCGTCTGTCCAGTGCTGTCTGGAGAGGAGGGGCATGGGGAAACACCTCAAACATGTAATGTAGGATGAGGACCTAAATCCCCGTTACCCCTCGTCACCGTCACTCCACCCTCCACCTCTCAAATAGTTCCGCCACTGTCCTCATAGAAAGTATGCGCTGCAGTACCCACCAGTGCCTCCCTATCAACTTTTCTTTACCGTGATGGTAATTTGGGCGGGGGAGGATGAGTCCGATATCAGATGATGATGAGTCTGATGACAGAGTCTAGGCAGGAAAGGAAAGAAGAGGTCACACGTGCTTTTGTCCGCGTACCGTGGGGCATGGAATGTTCACTGTTCGGGCTGGTGTTGTGGAAGAGTGAAGGGGGAAGTTGGAGAGCTGGACACAAAGGCCTGTCTCCAAGGCCCATTCCTGCATAGTGGCTGCGCACCCTCGCGCGCGCTCGACGGAAAAAGTAGGTCAGACTTGCCACCGAACTTTCTAGAAAGAAGTAGAAAAAGATGACTCAGAGGCAACGGATCACTCGTAACTTCGCACTCTAAGAGTCGCCCTCTCGCCTTCGTTCTCGCGCTCGGGTCGACGACGCAAAAGAAAAATTGAGAGCCTCCCAGAACAGAGGAATGCTCCTAGCCAATAGGAAGACGAGATCGGAACGAGAGAAGGGGTGAGTTTGTACGGAGAAGGAGGGAATTTGTACAAGGAACTCTATGCGTATGTGAACGCCTGCTTTGGCGCTAGTAACAGACATACGCGGCGCGCGTCTATAAAAGGAAATTCATCGCGGGCTGCGATTCAGCCCCGAACAGCCGGTTAGGCTTGCATAAGCCCGCCCGCTGAGGAGCTCCCGGGGGACGCACCACTCTCGGCCAGCCACGGACCATCCAGGCAGCGTTGGACATCTGCGGTCGCGTCGGACTGACGAAGTGCCCGGTGAACAATTAGCGCTCATTCATGCGAAAATGCTAGGTCGGAAGCATCAAAGTGGTGCGTCTAAACGAAAGGCGAAGTTAGAAAGAGAAGAGAGTGAAAAGAAGCTACCAAAGATGACAAAGTACCTACTGAATGCAGCTTCCGCGGAGTAGTATGATCGCTCTACCCAGAGTCCGTATCAAACTCCCAATAGTATCAACTGTGCTTCTGTGGAGGACTTGCCAACTCCATCACCACGGTTTCCTGGCAAGAAGCAAGGTTTGACTCATCTTGGTGGTCTGCATCCTGTGAAAACGATGCCAACCCCGGTCGTCCATATTTCTGAGCAACCGACGCTAACCGAGCCCTGTCCTGTTCCTGAGTCAGCACCGTCTATGCTACTCGGCCGGGCCCCTGCCACAGAGCTCCAGGTGTCCGGTCCGCCACGCCCGATTTCTACTACTGCTGATCAACAGGTGTCAAACCTCCCCGATGAGCCTCCTTCTACTGACGAGTGCCAGGAAACAACACTCCAAGAACCGACTCCCTTGTTTCCTGTTAGTTTGGCTTCAAATAATCATGTTCCCATCCACAAAGTGCGCCTCGAAAGGCCGAATGAGACGGCTTCTCGTTGCGGCAACAGAGAAGTACAGACACCCCCGCAGCAAGAGGTACGTCGCGAGATTCTCCGAAGTGACCCTGCTAAGTGGCCGGACGTTATTACTGACAGGCTTCGGAGTGTATGCCTTGAGAAAGGGCCATTGTATTTTTAAAATCGGGCAGAAAATTTTCAGTCTTCTGAAAGGCAATAAAAAACTCAGAAACGCTATATGTCACCTCATCTTTTCGTGCGGAAGGCTGTAAATGGGAAGGCGTACGAGCGACACTGGTTAATGTACTCGGAGTCCAACGGTTCCGTTTACTGTTTCATGTGCAAACTATTTTTGATTGCAAGCAACCCCAGTGCTTTCACTACACGCGGCTTTTTTGATTGGAAAAGAGCAGAAGAAAAGGTTTGCACACATGAAAATAGCGTCGAGCACCGCAACTACGTAGCAGCATGGCTCGCCCGCTCACTCCATTTGACAAGGAGCTGGTTAAGCATCTTGTCACTGAGACCGCTTACTGGACATAGGTGTTGAAGCACGTAGTCGTTGTAGTTAAGCTTCTAGCGTAGCGCAACCTAGCGTTTAGGGGTAGTGAGGAGATTTTTGGTTCACCGAGAAATGGCAATTATATGGGAGTGCTTGAGGCCATTGCCAAGTTTGATCCCTTTCTAGAGGAGTACATGAAACGCTACGGGAACAAAGGAAAAGGTCACCCATCGTATCTGTCAAAAACCAATTGTGATAAACTTATCGAGCATATGGCAAAGGCTGTCAAGAAACGTCTCGTTGACGAAGTGAAACGCGCAAAATACTTCTCTTTAATTGTTGATTCGACTCCAGACCTCACTCACGTTGATCAGCTGTCAGTTGTTTTACGATACTATTTAAATGGAAAAGTGTACGAACGCTTTCTTGGATTTGTTCCAATTGAATCGCATACCGGCTTGTATCTTTTCGACACCGTGATGTCTCTCTTGACGACCAATGGCATCTCAATTGATGATTGTAGGGGCCAAGCTTATGATAATGCGAGTAATATGTCAGGAAAATACAGAGGACTGCAAGCTCAAATGAAACACCTGAACGAATTGGCAGTCTACGTCCCGTGTGCTGGTCATTCACTGAACTTAGTTGGCGCGTGTAGCGTTAACAGTTGCCTTGAGGCAGTCAAAATTTTCACTGTGATTCAGACACTGTACGTGTTCTTTGCTGCCTCACCTAAGCGATGGAGGTATGTTTTGGACAGCATGGGCGGAACTGGCCAGTGCTTGTTTTGAAAATTCTTTTGAAAAGTCTTTTGAAAAGACACGCTGAATCATGTAAGCCCATTCTGAAAAATTTCAATGCAGTCTTGTGATGCCTTGAAGCTATATCAAAGAACGAGGAAGAAAACGGTGACACTAGGAAAGAAGCCCACTCTCTCTTCAAGAAAATGACAAAACTAGAGACTGCATTCATGGCGATTTTCTGGAGTGAATTCTTGGAGCGCTTTGACAAAACGCGTAGCACTTCAGAAACCAGGCCTAGACATTTCAACTGCTGTAGACCTGCTGAGCTCTCTAGAAGGCTTTGTTAATTCTTTGCGACCTCTTTTTGATAGCTTCGAAGAGAGAGTATACACGCTAAGTACCAATCAATGTTATCAGGATGAGGGCAAACGCATCGTTTTGAGTAAGCACCCGGACGGAAAAAGCGATAGTGCGCTACAAGGTAGAAAAAAGCTTATCGCAGAGACCTACAATGTTGTACTTGACAGTCTAGGCTCTGCTTTGCGAGTGCGAAAAGCTGCCTACACTGAACTCTGCGAAAGGTTCGGATTCTGAAAATTGCTGACAGAAGTTGGGAGCGAGGCCTCTCTGGCACAGCAGGCTGAGAAGTTGGTGAAAACCTACAAAAATAATTTCGAGCCAGCATTTTCCGCTGAAATCGTCCAGTTTGCGAACTTTCTGCACAACTCTGTATGCCAGGACACGTGTCCCCTGGGAATAATGAAGTTGCTGCACGAAAGAAAGCTTATTGATGTGTTTCCGAACCTTTCTATTGTTTTGCGAATGTACTTAAGCATACCCGTGGCAAACTGTGAGACCGAACGATCGTTTTCCAAGTTGTCGCTGATAAAAAATCGCCTTCGTTCGAGCTTCCTTGACGACAAGGTGAACTCGCTTGCTATCATGTCTATTGAAAGTGACCTCCTCCGCGATCTATCCTTCGAACAGACTATATATGATTTCGCCAAAGCGAAGGCGCGAAAGATGCCATTTTAAAACGGGACTGTTTGCGCTCTGTATGAATAGTTCCAATCAGTTCGTTGTGTCGCCTCCCATCTTCCACGTTGCCAATGAAACGCTTGGGCAGTGCAATTCAATATATGCAAATATTCGTTGTTCGTCTCTTGTTTGTTTTTCTTGTGATATTTAGGGTGCTTATAAAGAACTGAACTTTTGTTGTTTTTGATAGTGCCACGTTTATTTGGTGTCGTCCTTGCTTGTCTTACCTTTAACGAAAATATTTTCAAATAATCTTTTGTAATTAGAGTTTGTAATTTTCATCTGTATTATAGTGCATTTTTATGGTGTTTGTATCGCCTTAAGTATTGTATATATCTATTGCATATTTATAGAGTAACGTGTCTAACGATTACTGCAGTCTGGTGCTTGAATTTTAATAAAGAATGATTTGGATACAACAATGCGTCTCCTCACTGGATTAAACTTAGTGATGCAAACAAAGCCTAGCTTCAGAAGGGTCGACAACTGAGCTGTGTTGTCTTTTCTACGTTCTTGTTCGTCTTGAGTGCACTAAACTTTTCCTTAAAACCTAGCTTTTGCTGAAAACAGAATGCAGATTAATCACAAAGTGAACATATGTGTTGGTGTTTACAACAGCACGCGTTTCAAGCAAGTTTTGTTGTTTTCTTTATAGTAATAACAATAATAATAATCCCGTTGATCGCACATCGTTCTTTTTAATTTGGTGGAATTGAAATGAAACATGGCATATTTCCAGTAGCGTAGCAGGCGACAGGGGGGCGGGGGGGTCAGTATAGAGAAAGGGGACCTGCATGCGCATTAGCCCAGGGCCCACAATTTTCTTAACCCGGCGCTATTGATGTGGCAAATCGGGGAGGAATATAACGACGAAATTTCTCCGTTACCCAACGGAAGAGAGGTAAGCTCACTTTTTCTTCAGTCGTTATGAATAAACAAGCGCTGTGCTTATCAAAACAGTTGTAGGACGAAACGAAATATTTTCTGCGCTCGTTTTTAAGTGAATATCGTGTTTGGTTTAGCGCGGCGCCTTTTTTTTTTCTGTGTTGTAAGGAACTGAAGGTACTTGGCTGATTGAAGCTAGCAGACGTGCTCACTGAAATTCCACTTCGGTATGCGTTAGCGGTTGCTCTTCATTTCTTCCGCGAGTAGAAAACTTGCAATTTCTATCTGCCGAAGGTATTTGAATGCTTGCGGCACGAACTGGTTGCGCTGGAAAGCATTCTGGTGATCAGATTATTTTTTTATTACATTGCCACCTTTGAATGGTCATCAACACGCCAGAATAAAAAGAAATTAAATTACATAGCAGTCACCGTTACCGTTTTGAATTAGAAGAAGCTCGAGTTACCTACGTAATGACGTAGGTTCGATTCACTTTTCAACCTTCGCCTAGAAGGGCAGAATGTTTTAGTCGCTTCTTCGTACTCTCAACTGTGGTTTCGCGTTTAAGTGTTCTTTAATCATGACCACGCGGTATTTTGCCCCTTTTTCCGATGTGACATATGGCGAAATTACGCTAAATGGGGAGTCCTGGCGTGGCTGACATGGGGGCAGATGCGTAACGGCGACGGCCTCTGCTCGGACCACTTCAGAGGAAGAGACTACGCCGACCCTGTCATGGTGGAAGGCTGTGCAGGCTGTTGAAGAGCAGTCCCTCATCGATGAAAGTGAAGAAAACAAGTCATTAGTGGTTGCCAATCTGTCCTTCTGTAGTCCATTATTTTGTACAGAAACCGCTTGAAAGGGGACGGCGCAAGCGTCGTGAGCACGGCCCGCGCTCTTTCTTCCTCGTCGTTTACGGCGTCGGGTGCCCTGCCACGTTGTGCAGCGAAATTCGCTCCGTGTGCGCAAGAAACCGCCTACTTGTCAGTTTCACGTTACTGCTTGCTCGTCTGCGGTGCGCGATGTTCCCGATTATAGGCTAAACTAAAAAGCTCTCGTTTACAATGAGCGCATTCGCGTTCGTCAAAAGTCGCACCGCGCTTGGCGCTACAGCGTCCGACACGGCGAAGCCAGTTCTAAGCTGGGTTTGCCCCCTTGGTTGCAGAAATTCTTCCGGAGCAAACATTTCAATGCTGAGTTGCCCAGTAGCTTTAAACTATTGGTAGTTTTGATCTTACGGGTGTTTTGTAGAAGAATGAAGCCAAAGCAAATAAAACGCTCAATTGCCTAATCCTTAAAAAGATGACTAAAACAGCTTTCGTCGATCAAGAAAACTGGCTTAAATAAGTGATGCCTAGTATTATCCACTAGCTTTTGAGAAAGCAGCGATGCTTAACGTGTCGCATGAATTCATAGCAGCACTTAAATTTGGAACCTTGCTTGTGAAATTTTGGGGGCGTATTTCTGCTTGAAATCCTGCAAGCAAATATAATTAGAATTAATTAACCTGCATGGAATAAAAGTAATACTTTATGAAAACAGTCACGTGCACTGGAAATTTGATAAAGAACGGGATTCTCATGTGGTGTTTCCACAAACGTGATGTCATATGGCACGCATGTGTTGCCTATGCAATTCTGTTTACAGTGGAACTTGACACTCAAGCATAGACAGGGCGCTGTGCTTGTCCTGCGTGCCTTTGTGCCCTTGTGTACTGTTCCTTGACACATCGTGCAACGTTGGCGAGAATTTGTCAGCTAGCCTGACAAGATGTTCTCATGATGTATCTCTCGCTACAGGTTCTACATTGCCACAGTGAGGCCAAAAGCGGAAAATATACTCACCAGCGACTGCAGGCGTCATCAACCGACTGAGAGACGGTACACTAAAGTATCGCAAGTCAGCGAAGTTAAAGAGCTGCCGAAAGATGACCACGGGGGAAGCACTAGAGCAGTTGATTTATCATGTGAGCCCAGAGTTCTACCAACTCTTGCAGTGCCAGGTGACGCTCCATTATCGCAAGAGGAAGGGAAGGACATGGATAAATGTTCTCCGGAGCACGTTGCTGTGGTCGCTGAGTTGTGCAGTGTGTCCAGTGTACTGTAAGACAAGCTAACCAGCAGTGTACTATAAGAAATATTTTGCTCTAATAAGTGTCGTACCGACCTGCTGCAGTAGTTCTGCTATGCGTGACTTATGCTGCATATAAATGACATCAATCTGGATCTGAAAACACAGCGCGAGAGAAAACCCGCTGCAAAAAGAAAGCTCCAAAAGCTTGATAAATTAAGAAAAAATTTCTTACTGATATTTTATTCTTTTTGCAATTCCGATAGCTCTGAGGCGGTCTCCGTGATTAGCATATCTTTATAAAATATTCCCACATATTTCAATATTTGCATAAACATTGTGCAACGTATTCTTTCTGCAGACAGTCATTGCTCCCACACTTGCACCCTCCTCTACAAAGATTATTACATAGCTGCCATGCACGGATTTTGGGATGCTAGAATCTTCTTGAGCTTACTTCAATAATGTCGTGCAAGTGCTAATGTTGCTCAGCACTCTTTGACAATGTCATGAATAATCTTAAGCAAAGAAAGCATGCTGTGCCAGAAACGGGTGTTCTAGAAAAGTTCAAATGCTTTAGCCTGCCTATTCTGTCGACACCGAAATTCTCATGAGGGATGACCTCCAGCCAATGACGAAACTCGTAACATAGCTGTCACCTGTCCTATGCTTCTAACAAGTCGCACAAAACTTAGCCTATAGGCTCTGTTAAAGAAAGTGCGTAATGTACATTCGGGTATTAGAGGAACGTCTTGAAAAACCATTCAAAAGAGAATTGTTCTGAGCAGGTAGCCCTGATGCATTGAATGTAGCCCACTTCCGTCAACTCTATATAGTCAACTCGTCAACTCTATATAGTAAATACTATGAAATCAAGAGTTCGACGAAAACTCCTCTGGTCGGGATTGCTCATAGTCAAGGGTAAAACGGACGCCGACCAAAAACATTAAAAGAAAAGAAACCAAGACGTTTCGGCTCCCATACGGGGGCCTTGCTCACAATGAAAGTAAAGAGGGGAGATGATTACGTACATGTGAATAGATGGCGCAAACAGCGGGCATAAACGGAAGGAAGGCTGTCGTCATTGCGGTTCAGCGTAGTATCAGTAGTTTGGATTAGTAATGACTCGAGATGCAAACGCGAGGTTAGATTACTTTCAGTGGCTAGCATATGCGCCCTGCACCAGTCAATATCGTGTCCTTCGGTTACAGAATGCTCGGCAAGAGCGTTAGAAGAAACGTTTTGTCTTTTCACATCATGACAATGTTCCTTGATGCGCCTTTGAAGATTGCCCGTCTCGCCGATGTAGACGTAACTGCAGTCTGTACAAGGAATGTTATACGCAACACCTGGGTACTTTTCTTTTGGAGGCTTGTCTTTCACATTTACAAGCACGTTTTTCAGCTTTTTTTGCTGGCAAATGTGCAATGTGCACATGAAAAGAACGAAGTGTACGGGCTAAGGCCTCGCAAGTACCAGGAGCGTAAGGTATCGCAGCACGTTTGCGAGGAGCAAACGTGGCCGAGGAAACACTAGGTGGGCGGGATAGGTGGCGCTGAACTGAAGCCACAAATGAAGTAGCGTAGCTGTTCCGTGAATGTTCAAGATGAATGGTTTCCAAATCTTTTTCTAGGTCTTTAGGAGAACTGCAGGTTTGTTGCGAACGTTGTATAAGCGATGCGGCGACGGAAAGTTTGTGGCAAGCAGGATGAATTGACATGAAGTTCAAGTAGCGTCCCGTGTGCGTAGGTTTTCGGGACACATTAAAACGAAGTCCTGTTCCTTCGCGTTGCACCATCACATCCAGAAAAGGCAAGTGGTGATACTCCTCCAATTCAACGGTAATATTTATGGCATGTTCTATCGAATTTAATTGCGACGAAAAAGCACCCTTCTTTATCACACAAAAGCAGTCGTCCACATATCTAAATATATTCTTAGTTGTGGCACGAATGTCGCTAGAGCCAGGCGTTCTACTGCTTCCATCGCTATAGGTTTGCAGCGGTGACCGACCGGGAGGCACCCACCGGCGTTCCTTGAAGTTACTTGTAGAAGCAGCCTTGGAAAACGAAGTATGTTCCAGCGAAAAAGCTGAAAAACGTGCTTGTAACAGTGAAAGACAAGCTTCCGAAAGAAAGGTACCCAGGTGTTGTGTATAACATTCCTTGTGCAGACTGTAGTTACGTCTACATCGGCGAGGCGGGCAATTTTCAAAGGCGCATCAAGGAACACTGTCATGATGTGAAAAAAGCGTTTCTTCTAACGCTCTTGCCGAGCATTCTGTAACCGAAGGACATGATATTGACTGGGGCAGGGCGCATATGCTAGCCACTGAAAGTAATCTAACCTCGCGTTTGCATCTCGAGTCATTACTAATCCAAACTACTGATACTACGCTGAACCGCAATGACGACAGCCTTCCTTCCGTTTATGCCCGCTGTTTGCGCCATCTATTCACACGTACGTAATCATCTCCTCTCTTTACTTTCATTGTGAACAAGGCCCCCGTATGGGAGCCGAAACGCCTTGGTTTCTTTTAATGTTTTTTGGTCGGCGTCCGTTTTACCCTTCACTAGTAACAACTATATTGTTGTTATTGCCTTGGAACTGTGCCATTCATGCCTACTGATGACGATAGAACAAGCGAAGTGCATTACAAATTTTAAGAAATATCTGCAATATGCTCACGAGGAATTTCATATTGATAGCTTGCTCGCAAAGTTACAGATCTGAATGAAACTATAGTGGTCTTACGTGTTGTATTGCGACACGAAACGACATATGAAAAAGGACTATAAACATTTTCAATATGATTTGCTGGATAATTTGTTGGCACATTAGCACAAAGAGAGCTATGCAGAAAATTGGCTAGGTATAGCATGTTATTTGGACTAGTAAGTATACCCGTTGTATGGAATAAAAAAGGAAGTTTATGTTGCTGGTATGCGAAAAATGTGGATCCGCTGCTCTTGATAATCTTTCTACTATTCACAAACAACTGTTGCGGCAAAAATTGCTTTGGTGGAGTTGTGTTGTGCACAGCAAACAAACATGACCTCTGTAGTAATTTTCTGTCTATGAGAAATTGTAGGAAGCTGTCTTACGTATGTATGATTGTATTACAGAATACTCCTATTTGTACTATACGCAGCTCTACATTATTGTGTTGTGTGTTGAATGCCTTGCTCTGCGATAGGTTGCTAGTAAAAACAGTGAATAAACCAAATTTTTTCGCCTGCCTATGTTTAGCCGAAACAAAATAGCCGCGTGGCATGGCATGCTGGCTCGCGCATGTTGAACAGAAAAATGTAGGCTTTCACAAAGATGCGTTGCACAAATGTTGTAAGAAAAGAAAATTAGAAGCCGAAGGGTGCCGAAGAGAAAGTTTAAAAGAGGAAACTAATCTGAGAAAAATCATGCAAGCGGTGTTGATTTCTGATGGGGCCTGCAGAGCAAGACGTGTGCTCGTCCAGCGCATAGCAGACAAGCGGAATAGCGTTTCCCCCTTGCGCAAACCGTTGCCATGGCAGGGTGCTTGAGCTTTTGTCTTTTTTTTTCTCCCGGAGTTTGGCCTACCAAGCACCAGGGGAGAAACTGGCGCTCGTGACACAATTCCCGTTTACCTGGGGGGCATACCAGCTGACCTAGCCGTGTTACACTACCTAGCGCCGGCACTTCACCATGCGCAACAGGGTACGAGCTGGGAGTTGCCACTATGCATTTCGCGCCGTCTTTATTCTCCTGATTTAAGACGCTCTTATCAATGTGGTTACGGCGTCGCACTCTTGTGCAAGGTGTTCGGCGTGATGTGCAGGCGCGCCAAGCAAGCGGCCTTCGAGGTCGCTCGCTTGGCTAAACAAACACACACACACACATTATATATATATATATATATATATATATATATATATATATATATATATATATATATATATATATATGCCGTGAAAGTGCGTGGTAAACGCGAATACATGCTCTGTACTCTAAAATTGAGACGCTTATTCACTGCTTGCCCACCCCTCCGCATGCGCCTCAAGGGGGCGAGCGGAAAACAATAAATTCAGTTTCCTGGACCCTGCCACTGGCCACTGAAGTGGTCATTCTGAGTGACCTATTGCCCTTCTTCAAATACGCACGTGCTGACTTGATGTCAGTTGTCTGTTAAACGTTCAAAAACTGGACCACAAGGAGGCTATTTAACTCGACTCCCTAAATCTAAGCCCATGGGCGCACCTGCTTTGCGAATCCCATGCATATATTCTTTTTTGGAACTATATATTTTTTTATTTTTTTCGCACCGTAGCTGGACCACAAAGTTGCCAGAACGGGCCGTGCCTTGTATATGTGTACTGTGACACTGTGTGTCTTTCTAAAAGTTGCCGCTCCTCTGTCTTCATTCTGGGCCCCTTCTCTATTGTGCCCCGAGTCACCCGATTGAACTTGCCCTCTCTCCCGCTACAACGGCAGCCCACGCACTGGTGCTGCGGAACGACCGCTTTCTCCCTCCTTGCCTCGGGTGCACGGGAACCTAGCTGCCGCTACTTCCCGCCCCCCTCCCTCTCCGTCTTACGTCTCCCTCCTCCTGTGTTTTTTTTTTGTTTTTTTTTTCCTGTTTCTTTCCGTTTTCTTTCTTTTTCCTCTTTTTTTCCCTCACTGACCTCCTTGCTCTACATACATGTGACTCCGCCTTCCTCTTGCCCTGCATAGCTGCCAAAGGCCGCTGTAAATCTGCCAAGGCGCTGAAAATCAATCACTGTCACAACTGTTCCTCTCGGTTTGATGTATGTAAGAACGACTGGGCACCCGGTCTGGTGTCTTCACTACCAGGGCCGAACTGCCATTTTTTTGTAAACCCTGATGAAGATCGGTCCACCGATCGAAACTGTCGAAATTAAATACTTGTTATGTTTACCTTGTAGCACCACTCAAGTTCTTTACGTTTGAAAGGTAGCCTGAAGAATCCCTCTTTGCCTACTAAATATATATATATATATATATATATATATATATATATATATATATATATATATATATATATATATATATATATATATATTGTGAGCATTATTCATACGCTTCATATTCTCACCTGTACATACGGTCGGCGATCGTCGAAAATCTGATCAGCGGGTCAAGCGCTTCAGCTTTTATACAGCAGTCGTCGAATGTTCCAGACTAATCGCTGGGACCCGCGTGTCTTCCACAAAGTTCTACACCATTCGCGTCACGCGATGAAATCAGATACCGCAAGGTTCGGCGACAACAGACAGCGGATAGAAGCATCGATAACATTCCAGAAACTTCCTATACATGCAGGCGCGTCCTGCGCTGTGCGATAGCATTTGTTAAGCGGTGAAACGTGGTCACCCGGGAAAGATCAACGTGTACACGTGTCAATATGCAACCGCCAGTGAAAAATTTCAATGCCGCTGTCATTTGTTCCAATGTATTACGCAGGAGCAGCTGTCACCGGTCGTGTATCGTGAGTAATTGCACCGAAATTATAGTCGCAACAGAGAGCACGTATAAAAAGCAGGAGTTCTGCAGAATATACCAGGGCGAGTGAAATGAAAGTGAGCCAATGCGGATATACGACAAACGGGGTACTTTATTTAAACGTAGCCTCCATGAGCATTTAGACATTTGTCCCATTGACTAACGAGTCGCGTAATTCCCGTCTCATAAAGCTCTTTGGGTTGCTGCTTCAAAACGTCTGCAACTGACTTTCACGTCATCGTCCGAGATAAATCTGGTTCCCTTGAGCTGTTTTTTCGGTTGCGCCAAAATGTGGAAGTCGGCGACAGGTCTGAGCTGTATGGCGGATGTTGCAGCGTTTCCCGCTTGAACTTTGCCAGTTTTGTATTAACCACATCAGCGACGTGGGGACGGACATTGTCGTGGAACAAGATGACCCCATTAGTCAATTTTTCACGTAGTTTGTTCTTGATTGCGACACGCAGCCGATCCGGCGTTTCACAATATCGGAAACAATTGATAGTCTCTCAAGATTTAACAAATTCTATCAGTAATGGCCCCTGACGATCCAAAAATAAAAGTCAACAACACCGGAAATGACGGTGTTTGCAGCGGAAATGACGGCCTTTGCTTTCTTTGGAGGTGGTGAATTCGAATGTTTCCATTGTAAGCGTTGCCGTCGTGTTTCAGGCTCTTAGTGGCGGCATGATGGTTCGTCTCCGATCACGATTGCAGACAAGAAATCGTCACCCTCATTGTGATACCGGATCAGATGAGTAAAGGCAGCGCTGAACTTCTCTGTATTCTGGCGGTGGTTCAAAATCTTGGGCAACCATTGCGCACACAAGAGCCGATAACCTAGGTGTTTATGAATTATGCCGTGGATGCGTTGTAAGAGTTGAGGAGGACGTCGGGATGAAAACTTGGAAGGTTTATTTACATTATTTACAGTGAGACGTCCAAGAAATTAACAGTCATAGAGTCATTACGGGTCGGCAGCAACTCGGACGCTGCGGCCCGTGGCAAGAAGCTCGAAAGAGATGAATCAAGGAATGGTCTAGGAATGCTCCCGGTCTGTCTTTTAAGGCCTTCGGTGTCTCGAAGACACGTCACGTTCGGCCAATGGGCGAGCCCGCTCAGGTGACGACATTTTCGGCCAATGGTAGGCGCCCGTGCGATTGTGTCACACCCGGCGGGGAGAGTCGCCTGCTTGGTCCCCAATTGTCCGAGTGCTTACTTCTCTCTGCGGTCTTGCCTCGCTGGCTTACAAATGCCCTCACAAAGGCGGATGGGAGGATTGCTGCCAGGCCTTCACGGTGCATTACAGCCGTCTTGCTTCGGGACCCACGTTACCTGGAACCGTGCCAGGCTCTCGCTACACTTTCGGGAGGAGTCAAGCTGTGAATAGCTCCAGATGCGGCGTACGAGGTGGGGTCCGCCAATATTGCTTGCACGTGCCGCGCCTCGGGAATGCGGTATCCGTGCTTCTGCGCTCCTTAATTAGCTGTGGCGCGATTCGATGTGGTCTGGTGAAATCGAAGTAGGCTCAGGAAACTGTCCCGTATCTAAGAGCATTGACGGTGAACCGAGCCGTGACTGATGTTCACACGCTCTGCCAGTTCATCGATGCTTATCCTCCATTCTCGTGTCATCAGCTCATCAACCTTTGCGATTTTGTTAGGGGTGATTGCACGATGGCTTTGGCCCGGTCTGGGATCGTCTTTGCAACTTTCACGCCCTTCTTTGAACCGTTTGGTCTAACGCTTCACACTGGCCAATGAAATGCAATGTTAAGTGTACACGGCAGCCATACGGTGACTAATTTCTTTTTTGGGAAACACCTTCAGCTGTCAAAAACCTCACGGCACCACGCTGCTCAACTTCTGGAGCGTCCATTACGTCACGCAAACATGTTCAACCCAGTGTATGAGTGCATTAAAGAACATTTATCCTCACACCTGCGTGTCACCTTTGTAAATGAGAGATGCCTGTGTGCTACGCGCAGGCCTTGCAGATAATGAACAGAACCATAATTGCGCGGGGTGGGTGGGCTCACTTTCATTTGACTCGCCCTCGTACATTAGAAATGCGAAGATACGATGGAATATACAAATGCGAAGATACAGCTTGATAAAGGACAAAAAAGTGCCACTGGAAACAAAGTTCACTGCACGTATACACAATACCTCACAAATATATAAACATACGTATAAGTCTACAATAAATGTACGTATCTAAGGAAAGGCCAAGGTATATAATGGGTAAAACAAGGCAAATAAACATGTTGCGCAATCACAGATTCACAGAATCCACTTCCCCCGATGTATCGCGCGCGACGGAAGGCGGCGCCTTTGCTCCGTACTTTTCTCCCTTGCGTACACACAACTGAGACACCATCGTCGGCTCCCCACCCCCCACACGCTTTCACTCGCACATACAGCATGCGGCGCGCGGTAACAATGTTATCGCCCTTGGACTTTATGCGGAACATGCGACGGCAGGAATGCGCCTAGAGTGTCCATAAGGTCAGTACCATATGGTAGTGTCCATATAGTGGCCATCGCAATAATATAAGAGTATCCGGCAGCTGAAGCGTCCCATGGCCCATTACTTTCCGCAAAAGAAGTAACAAAAAAGAACTTTCACCATGCGACAATTCGCTGCGCCGCAACGTTGTTTTTTTTTTCCTTTTGTGGGGCAGAGGCACCGTAATGAAAAAAAAAACGCAAAGGAAAGTATGTTGGTCACAATCGAATGCCTACTTTGGGCATGTAATGTGGCTATTAAAGGAATATCGAAGAAAACACGAGACGCTTGGTCCACCAAGAACCATGCGCATACAACTCGGTATCCTACACCGGCGAGACTTTCTGGAGAGGTTGCGCTCAAGCGAACGCAGTGCAATCCGTCGAGTCCCCACAGTGATGGCGGCCAGCGACCATTGTTTCTTTTTCTCGTCTGCTAGCTAGAAAGTGTCCAAAACTGCCAGGCAAAAATGCACTCAGCCAGAGAAAACCGAACGAGCACCGAAGTGTGCCGCGCGGTGGTCGGGGCAACACGAGAAAAACGAATGCGCTCTGGCTGGCTCTGGCAGCCCGCGGGTAGGGGAGCGAAAAAAAAAAAAAAAAATGAAGAGGCTCAATGTGTCCTCGCGATTAAAAGTCAAAGTAGGAAAAATAAGAACGTAGTTACCTTGGCTGGCTTTCGTGCCTGCACTGGATGCATTGGCGCAGGTGAAAAAAAAAAATATTTTTTTATGTGACTGACGGCACGATATGAACCTCCACAACGCTTCGTCTCATCGGGTCTTCCTGCGGGCTTTGTCATCTTGTCTGACAGTGTGTTGATTTGGCTTGTGTCGTTGTATGGCCCGATGTACGACTTTGGAAAAGTTGATGCACCTTTGGCGTAAAATATTTATGGGAACATTAAACTTACAAAGTTCCACAATTGAAAATCTAAAGCACACGTTTGGAAATGTCAATGCACCTTTCACATCAAAAGTTTCTGAGAACTTAATTATACTCATAAAGTTTCGGAATTGACATCCACGCGCTCCGTAGATTCCAGGATAGAGTGCAGATTCCGCGGCCTCCGCGAGATGCCGCGGCGAGCCCGTTCACCATCAAAACGTCCTTGAAACTTTGTGCTCCGATGGGGCTGCTTGCATTATGCGACTCCCGGTGCATGGACGTTGCCGCGAAATCCAGCCCGAGTTCGCAATTTTCGCCGTGAAATGGCTTTTCGAGCGTGAAAAAGACGTTCTAGACAAAATCCACAATGATTTCCGGCGCCGGGGATTGCTGAAAAAATTTCCGGGGGGGGGGGTGAAATAACAACGCCCCCCCCTGGCTACGCCCCTTACCGTGAGGTTCTGCGCCAGAAGTGTCCTCGGGTTCTTCAGGATGAGCAACTCGGACTTTTCCGGCGCACACTGTAGGCCTCTCTCCCTGGCGTATCGGTCCACCGTGTCCGCTGCTGCTTGAAGACGCTCCTCGATCTCGGCGTCACTCTCCGAGTAGCACCAGACAGTGGTATCATCCTCATACAATGTGCGTTTGATACCCGGGATTACGGAGAGAAGGCCTGGGAGATCTTTCGTAGCCAAATTGAACAAAAGGGGTGACAGTACCGCCCCTTGCGGAGTTCCTCTAGGGCCTAGAGTGATGGAATCTGATTTTATTCCACCGAAGCTTATAGTGGCTCGCCTTGCTGATAAGAAGTTTTTGATATAATTGTAGGTTCTGGCGCCACAGTTGGTGTCGGCGAGGCTTTGCAGAATATTTTATGCAGAACGTACATTATCAAACGCTCTTGTCAAATCAAGTGCCAGGATGGCCCTTGCCTGTGACTTAATTGGGAGGTGTCTCAAGGAGGTCTTTGTACAAGGTACAAGAGGGCGTCCTGCGTCGATAGGTGAGGGCGAAAGCCAAATTGAGTGTTAGGTAGGAGGTTGTACTCTACTAAGTATCTATATACTGAGTGTCGTGTTGATGGCATATTCAGTTGTAAATTCGACGGTGGCAAAAACATGACTTTTCGGTAGTCTTTAAAAAAAATTGCCGACCTAAATGAAAGATTCGAGACCAACAGTCACTAGATTTTAGTTTTTCTTTTAAATGCAACAAACCCCGTCAAATTTGGTGCTGTGGTTGCAGAGAAAAATGAATTCTCCTTTTACATGTATATAGATAGGAGCTCCCGAGCTAAAGCTTCCTCTTAAGCACTTGCCATACATGGGCCTATCCCGAAGATAGTGCAATGCCAGGCCAACCCGCGGCAGAGCTGAAGCAGGCGTTAAGCAGCCCCCTTACATGGGCTGATCCCGAAGCCAGTGCAATGCCGGGCCGACCCATGGCAAAGGTGAAGCAGGCGTAAAGCACTCCCCATACGTGAGCCAATCCCGAACATAGTGCAATACAGGCCCGACCCGCGGCGGAAGTTAAGCACTCCCCCATACGTGGGCCGATCCCGAAGATAGTGAAATACCGGCCCGACCCACGGCGGAGGTGAAGAAGGCGTTAAGCACTCCCTATACATGGGCTGATCCCGAAGAAAGTGCAATGCCGGGCCGACCTGCGGCGGAGGCGCAGTTCGTCATTTAGGGGCCCTCATACACAGCTTCGCTGGTCATCCTTCTTCACAGAGTGGAAGGGCACTGAGATTTTTTTGATGATGTGTGGAGGTTTTCCCGAGCATTGGAGACAGCACTCATTGCAGGAACCTCGAAAGAATGCGTGTAATTAGGGATTGGATGCATTTGTAGTTCGGACTTCGGAATTTTTGGTAGTTCGTATAATGCTGGAGCAAATCCATTATGGCACAGGACTGCGCAATAGAAGGCCTTACAGCATGGTGCAACAAAGCAGGTAATGTCATTCACACACGTCATTCAGACATTATTATCTCTAGAAGCTGCAGTTCCTAGTTTTCCGGCTGGGTGTTGAGGGAAACGGACGGCGAAGAGAAGCGATGGGGCTGGGGCAAAGGAGACTAACGAAGTCGGGGTAACAGCAATCGGTCGCAACGAAGAATCAGAGGAGAGGCGTCAGTGGCCATCGGTTGCGGCAGTGACAAGTGATGTAACCAATGTGGCAGCACTGGAAGCTATTAGGCTTGTCATCAGCGGTGCGCCATTCATACGACTTGCGGGATTTGGTGGGAAACAATAGTTGGGGACGACGAGAGCCGCAAAAGAAGTGCTGCATGCTAGGTACGTGGGTTGATGAACACACGGAGTTCAGACCCATGTTCTTAAATTCTTGTTGGACAACAGGCTCGATAATAGCAATCCTGGCTAATGATGGATCGGAGGGAGTCGCGGAGGAGGATGACGAAAATCCGGCTTCGAACTCGCGGCGAACGATGCGAGTTACGTTGTCACGTGGGATTGGCGGGCGGGGATGGTCCTCGCAAGTCGACGTCGCAGCAATATTTGGCAGGTGCACGATGTGGGGCGTGACACAATGGCTCTTAGCTTGTTCGAAGCGGCTACATTCATTGATGGCGGCGTCAATAGCAGAAACGTTGCCGTGAACCTGCAAGCTGAAGGCATCCTCTGTGATGTCCTTTGATATGTGAACCACCTTATCTTATTCAGACATGTTATCAGCTTCGCTGGAAAGAGCGAAGACGTCTTGTTTGCATGAGACGCAGGGCTCTTTGGGGCTCTGAGCACGCATTGTAAGGCAATTTTTTGCTGCGACCGTACGCCCAAACGGGTCGCATACAGTTCGCGGAGTCTTTTTTTGAAAACGCCTCAGCTTGTCAATTTCTCTTTGTGGGTGCGGTGCCACACGCGTGCTGCAGCTCAGGTAAAATACAACATTAGCAAGGATGATTGTTGGATCCCAGCAGTTATTGGTGGTGACGCGTTCATAAAGGTTGATCCACTGTTCCACGTCAGTGGCATCCAAGCCAGAGAACAGACAAGGGTCGCGAACGTAGGAAAGCGTCACGACAGGAGCAGTCTGACGACTCGTAGCCAACGCTGATGGGGCCTCATCTCCAGGAGGCATATGGTAGCGAGCTCAATGTAGCAACCGCAGCGGAGCTCTGTGTGGAGAGACACAAACAGAAGAACTAAGTATGACGTATTTAGAAGAGCAGCACAGCCAGAGATCAAGATGGTAATCAGCTCGTGCCAAGCCCAGATGTCCGTTTTCGTCTTCCTTAGCGCCATGTCTCATAAGCGCCAGTTGTATGTCACAATATATATATATATATATATATATATATATATATATATAATGACATTCTTACGTGCGCAGTGGGTTTATGCCTCAGCAGTATGAGGGCATCCAAGAGAGGTGAACGAGGGAGACAATGTGTGGCTGGCTATCTCGACAGGCACGCAGCTGATCAAGGCCATCGCGACTAACTCTACCCGACTTGTCAAGAAACACCTTTCGCGGGCGTAACACACACACACACACACACACACACACACACACACACACACACACACACACACACACACACACACACACACACACACACACACACACACACACACACACACACACACACACACACACACACACACATCTGCATTTATGAATACAGGGGTTAGCTTTCAGAGTGCTTACAATGGGTTTGGTTAGTCAGGGCGTAGTTTACGTATTATTTGCTAATAGGATCGTCTGATCAATGAAAAATGTTATTCTCGAAGAAAATGTGCCTAAGCATAAAAAAGACACTATTATATTCTTCATGCAAACCAACTCGCTTATAAAAAATTAGAAAAAAATATCCTATTTCTACATGCCTGTTGGCATAGGGCATTTGACGATATTTCATACATGGCTGCCAGACCCAGGAGCCCTAATGAATATAGCCTATGCTAGGCAATATTTGGAATTACAGGCCCAAATAGCTGGAGCCAATCAACATAAGGCCGGTGGCTATTTTTCAGTCGAATGTCTTTTTGAACACTTGATAACGGAATGACAAATTTGAATGAAATGTGACCAACGAGCGTGAAGTTCTTAAATATTCCGTTGCGAGCGATGGTAAGTTTCCTTCTTCATCCTGTCACTCACAGAAGCCTATCTGATATTTCTTTGAAAGATCAAGTTCAGTGTGTGATTGACATAAAAAAAAACATGCAACTGCAAATACAATGTTGATGAAGAATGTAGCCAAATAGCGACTGATACTGCAGTTGTTCCAAATGGAAAAAAGTTCAGCAGCATGTTACAGCCTGCAGCACGCGAAGGCAAAAGCCTACTGCACACTTGGTAACGCATTAAGTTATACGATCGGAGGGGCCAGACACGTGTGGCGCTTTAGGTTGACCTCATCAACACATGCGAGCACTTAATGAACTACCTAAAGGTGCAGCATACTTGATGCCAGAAAGTGTTGCAAATGTGTAACACAAGCCGAACACAAGTGCGTTGCATCCTCTCAGCAGGGCAATGCAGCACTCGCGGTCGAACGCCTTGCTCCCGCCACTTCTCATGGCGCACCTCGTTTCTTGCTTGATGAGCATCCAAGGCCGTAGCGTACTTCCCAGGCCAACGGCGCAATCCGCTAGGCCCCGTGGGAGCGTCCTCTCACTTCGCAGTCGACTGTCGCCACAACCGCCACAGCCACAAGACATCAGCAATGCAACACCTATGGTTTTCTGTCTGCCAGCGCTGCTGGTTCTCCTCTCCACCGCTCACTCTGAGCAGGTCACATGGTTTTTCTTGTATCGAAATTTTTTTGGGGCCATCGCACCACTTAAGGCTGTTGCTTTAAATGCGTGCTATAGAATACTGCGACTTTTCACTTCTTTATCGCTGTAGCATAAGGCCGTTAAAAGTTTGTTCTATGAAAAACAATTTTGAACTCGATAAGCTGCGTTTTTCTGTCCCAAAAAGACACATATTTAAAGGGACACTTGAACGATTTTGACAATTTTGTACAAACGTGCAGAGTCATTAGAGTAGGTCCTTCTGATCATTAAAGGGCCCCTCAAACGGTTCGGAATAGTTTTGTAGACGCATAGGATACAGCTAAGTTTAATCATACGCACCACTATTTATGTGAAACGTCTCATATTAAGAGAGCTACGGATGCTTACAAGTTACCCTCCTCTATATAGCCATGCATTTTCTCAACTCGATCGCCGAATGATCGGGACTAAGCTCCGCCTTCACTGCCTCTGCGTCATGATGGCACGTTGTGTCGTCTACTTTCGGTTCTCTAGAAGCGAACGCGCAAAGCCTCTCCAACCTCTCCGCCAGCTGCTTGGCAGACAACCCCAAGCAACAGTTATCGAAGCACCGCATGTTGAGAGCATTTTGTCGCAGCGCCAAACGTGTCTGGTATTCCGGTAACCAGAGGAGAGCTGGGCATTTCAACGGATGGGTGGAGGCATAAACTTAAGCTGATGAAGGAACTTTAGCTTAGACGGACGTGAGCTGCCTGATCGGTCTGCACGGTTCAGCCACCCGTAGGCGCAGAGCTTAACCAGCCAAATAAAGAGCTAATATTGCTCTAACCAAGTGTAAAACATTTTAAACATTTACAAAAACGTGTTAAACATTAGGCTCCTGCGAAAAATTTACACCACAGCAAAAAAGAATACACTTCGTTGCTGCAACTGTGTTTGGTTGAGCTCTGTTCCACCAGGTGGCTGCACCATGCAGACCATTCATGTTTTCACTTCTCATCCCATGAAACAGCACAATCAAACGGCCAGGCCCTGGCCCCTTGCACTTGCGTTTACCCGAATACTGGACTCATGAAACGCTGTTGTAGTAGTAATCTTCTGGTGTAAAAGTGATGGCCGCAAACATGCAAATTCTGGCGCCGATCGGATAGTGTCAGTCCGATGCGCTGCAGCCACTACGCTCGTCTGCTGCCTTGCAGAAGGACACGATGTCGTAGCTTGACATATTGCGAGTCGCTATGTTTGCAGCCCACAACACAACAAAGTCAAACCGTGGCACTCGCGAAAAGATTGAGACCGACTCTGACCGCGGAGCTCTCGTCAAAATGGAGCATGTTATAACTCAAGCAGACGACGCTTGCCGTGTGCTGGGAGTGCTTAAGTGTAGTGAAAAATTGTTATTGTGCATTCTCTTTCTGTTACTTATTTATAGAAAAAAATTAATATTCCAACTATTACGAACAACATTTGTTCACCATAAGGTTGGGAAAGTTATTGATGACGCGCCCTGGGCAGCCAATCGGATAGCTCGCCCTACTAACATCATTAGGGTAAATGACATCAAATGGGTAGGGGCGGTTTAAAATTCAGCCGAGCGATGTGCTGCGATGTACATTTTTAAAACCTTAAAAAAAACATGCGCTTTACGTGGAGCACATAGATAAGTCAATTAATGATCAGAAGCACCTACTCTAACGATTCGGTACGTTTGCACAAAATTTGCAAAAGCATTTCAGGGTCCCTTTAATTGACGCATCTAAGTGCCCCGCGTAATGTGTGCAACTTATTATAAGGTTTTAAAAATGCACACCTTAATCTACACACTTTAAAGCTGACACGAATTAGCGTGTACTTCTCAAACACTTATGATGCTGTCATTCGGTGACGAACGTGGCTTCAGGAGAGCATGCACACTTTTCTTCTGTATCGCAAATCCACCTGGCAACCCCCAATGATGAGCGACACTAACAAAAGAGGCATAGAAAGCTATTCGCTCTAAAGAAGGCTAGTTAGTAACCACAAAATGCAGAGTTGCTTTCCTAAGATGACTTTTCATGCTCGAGCCTCAAATTTTGTCAAAGGGAATGCACTGAACTCTAAAGGTTTCGTAATCACGTTTTCGCGTGCAGCCTCGTGTGTCCGCGAATTAAAGCCTGTTGGTGTACAATATTAGTAAGCGCACCAAATATGACCGTACTGCTTATATAAACAAAGTACACGTTGCGTAAGACTATACTTTGAGAGACTTGCAACTATCTCATATAGTCGTGTGGAGAATGTTGAAGTTCTCTCTCCCAATTCCATGAATCCATGTCTTTCTTCCTAACCCGTAGCACTTACCGAACGGTATCGAGAAGAGCATCTTGTCTTTGCTGAAACTATTTTGCAGGTTATGGTGATAGAAAATGCCGTGAAGCGACGTTGCACTTGGCACAAAAGTTCAAGGCATTCGCAAACCAAAACAACACAGGAGAGCAACGGCACCAACATGTGCTCCTCACTACTCCATAGACACATCATCATCAGCCTGGTTACGCCCACTGCAGGGCAAAGGCCTCCCATACTTCTCTAACTACCCCGGTCATGTACTAATTGTGGCCATGTCGTCCCTGCAAACTTCTTAATCTCATCCGCCTACCTAAGTTTCTGCCGCCCCCTGCTACGCTTCCCTTCCCTTGGAATCCAGTCCGTAACCCTTAATGACCATCGGTTATCTTCCCTCCTCATTACATGTCCTGCCCATGCCCCCCCCCCCCATTTCTTTTTCTTGATTTCAACTAAGATGTCATTAACTCGCGTTTGTTCCCTCACCCAATCTGCTCTTATCCCTTAACGTTACATCTATGATTCTTCTTTCCATAGCTCGTTGTGTCGTCCTCAATTTAAGTAGAACCCTTTTCGTAAGCCTCCAGGTTTCTGCCACGTACGCGAGTACTGGTACGACACAGCTGTTTATACACTTTTCTCTTGAGGGATAACTGTAACCTGCTGTTCATGATCTGAGAAACGCACCTGCCAACGCACCTGGCTGGGGTGCCTGCCAAACGCACCCCAGCCCATTCTTATTCTTCTGATTATTTCAGTCTCATGATCCGGATCTGTAGTCACTACCTGTCCTAAGTAGATGTATTCCCTTACCACTTCCAAAGACACACTTAAGCGAAAATGGTGTTGAAGCGCGAATGTGAACAAACGAAGCCGGTGCGAGGGCCCACGTGATGCCATTAAGCCAATGGCAACATGACGTCGGCCTCGACCAGGGCGCACGAGGAGGGGGTGGCTTTCTTCAAAGCGTGGCGCTACTTTACAAAGTTTAAGGGGCTTTAGTGGTGACCTTTGCCTCCGGAAATCATGGGTTTGCAGCACTGAAATATTTCTATCTCTGCTATTAATGAACCAATTTGCAAAATTCTTGCTGTAGAGTGCTCTCTAGAGGGCATGTAATAACTTGCAGCACATTACCAAAATTTGCTATGGGTTTCAAACATCACTTACAGTGCGCTTACTTTGTCGTTCTTTTGGTCCCTGTTTATGTATGTGCTGTAAGTGATGTTTCAAATAATGGAATACCAACTAGCCCATACCCAAACCTTGCTTTGCTATGGGGCCTGGTGAGGGGGCCCTCTAACTGCTAATGGCTGCAGGTTTTTCATCTATGCTTTGTGCAGAAAAATGTGTACCATGCTATGAATTGTTCCAGAAACAGCACATGCAATTGAAACAATCAACAACAAGCCAAGGGATTGCTGCAGTCACTACAAAGTAGATAATGTCTGAACCTCCGACAGGCTCTTGCACCTCTGGAGAGCCAAAACCCAACTCAGTGGCAGTATTGCAAAAATGTAAATGTCAGCTATGCCGTAACAGGCACCACAAGGGGTGTGGTCTACTGAGAAAGTTCCTAGGGCAATCAGTGAGATACAGAGCTTTTTTGACACAGCATACAGGAACGCAACATTTGAATAGTACAGCAAAAAAATAAATGCTAGAGGCCTCTCTACACACTGCCAATGAAGCAACATGTTAAAAACTTGGCTTGTAGCCGACAAGAACTGGTGTACCTGGGCCACTATATTGTAGCAATTCTTTCGGCTCAATTCTAGTGCTTTCTAATCATCCATTGCTCCTGACAACCTGATCCAGGTTGTAAAATATGCTGAGTGCGAAAAGCAAAGGAATTGTAATAAGATAAACTAGAGGTACGCAAATATTCGCAATTCTGAATAATACTCACCATTTTATTCATATTCTCTTTGAAAATTGACCATTAAGAATTGACTCTTCTAAGATGTTGAACATTTGGGTCTGTTCTAACATAAGGGATAAGACCTACACGTGTTGACGGAGAGTTATCGATGCCAGTAATGACTACTGAACGATTCTGCTGAAGCATAGCTGTGGTGGCTGTGCAGGGGCACCAATTCTGAATATAACTTCTGCTCGATAATTTCCAGTCATTCACTAAAAATGCCTCACTTTCAGGCAGTATATAGTACACGAATTAGCACATTGTCTCGATTTAGGCAGAGCAATTTATTATTTGACCAGGCTACCCATATTTGCATCTCTTTAAAACAATGTGCGGGACTGTAGTACAGTAAAACCTCACTATTATGTACCCGCGTAATAAGTAATTCGGGTTTAAATATTGTTGCAATGAATCTGCCGCCCTGTCACCATTGAACCTAACTTAATTGGCTGACCGCTTAAGCCGTAGTCACTTAATGCATGCCAGATGGTTAGTGCGTAGTATTTACTTAATTTTTCAGAGTCTACAAGTGTGTAATCGGCAAAATGTCGTGCACGCAGAGAATAGACAGCAAAATTGTGGCGCACGGATGTTTCCCAGGCTGCAGTCACCACTGACAGTGAAGTCAAAACATGGTAGCCAGGATGTGTTTTCTACTCCCATAGCTTCTAGTGCTTCCATGTTCTTGTCATGGATGATGACCCTGCCATATCCAACACAGCTAGTGCGTTGACCGTCATGAGGACGTTTGCAGAGAAATGGGGCCTGATGGAGAAACTGGCTCACGGCCTCGCTGAGTTTGAGGATGCTGTCATCGCTGCAATGCCTCCACGGCGGCAAGTGAAACTTGCAGATTGTTCGCTGCCTGCTCCCAAATACAACTTGTTTGTGTGTGTTTGAGTGAGAATTAACAAGTTTTCTTGGCCGCCGTTCATCTGCCATTGTTGGTTAATTAGTACATCACTTAGTGCACACCTGACCCAAGTTCCCGGTGAACTTTGTATTAATGAGATTTTAGTGTATAACACTTATCTCCTTCAACAAACGCAATGCTAGTAGTTGCACCTGGTGACATGCTTTTTCCTTCTTTACTGTTCACGGTGTGGCACATAACTGAAAGTGGTCATTTCCTAGCTCCTCAGTTGATCAGTCTTCCGTGGAAGTTTGTGAACAGCTTTACATGTGTGTATCAAATAACGATTTTTTTTATTGTACTACCTTTACAGAAACTTTGCACTGTTTACAAATGAGAAAATATTCAATATTCGAATGCCACTTTATTGGAGTATTCATGTTTGATTTGGAAATACTGAACCCCCTAATCGTTACATCATCCAGTCGCCGACTGAAAGCTTGCATGCCCTCTTGTACGTGTAAACAAATGTCTTACATTTCAGAAGACGAGTAAAACTTGATGCACCATGCAGTGTAGGAGTGGATTTTTGTGTGAATGTAAAATGCTGTGCATCATAGACCAATCTTGAGACAGAGAACATGATGCTTCGTCACTTTTCTTCTGTACTTGGTTAAGGCACAGGGCAATAGAGGAGGACACCGTGGCATTTTTACAACAAATTTTAGAGGATTGTGAGTGTGCCCTCAACCCCGCGCTGCTATTATTGTTGAATATTGTAACGAATAATTAAGGGAGTCCAGACACAACTATTTATTGTGGGCTAACTTGTGCCCTGGGGGTAAATAAAAAAGGACTGCCGCGTTCTGAAAAGGAGATCAAGAATGCCTTCTTCTATCTCGAGCGTCGCTTCACCTCTTCTTCTTCTTGCAGACGCTGACAACGGCCATCTACTCTCACCTCCTGCACTATTTGTTATTGCTGCCCTTGAATCCTGGCATCCTTTGCATCTGCAGCAGTGGTATAGTCCTGGTGAGGTCTGTCTATCAAAGTACAGCACCAGAAAAGATTGAAGGGAAAAGGAACTTTATAAGCTATTGCAGCATAAGACAAAAAAAAAAGCTAGCAAGGAAAGCACAGTTTTAACGTCATAACTCGCACAATCATGGATGCAGCACAAGTCTATTTCGGTGGACCAAGCTTCTGGTGTGGCCGGAATGGCAGCAGGTTGCCGAAGACCACGTGCTGGACCACCGGAAACTTCCCCAGGACCTGGACATAAATTGAGTGTCACTGCTTCCAGCCAAAAACTACATCTCACAAATTGGATGCCCTTCAAAAGCAAATCAGTGAACTGCAAGGATGCTTCGGGGGAGGTGCAGCTGATTGCAGTGAAACCCTCTTAGACAAAGCAGCGGACTCCACATTTATTGCATAGCTGGGGTTGGGGCTTTTGGGCAAAACAGAAGTCAATGCTGGTCCGATGACCGACGCACTGTGCACAAGTTTATGTAATGTATGCAAGTACTAGTGGTCACATTACCAACATACAGGGGTCCTCCTTACTTTATGGCCATCAAATAGCTCAACGAAATCAGTAAAATGGCGATGTAGAAGGTTTATTATGCAAATAGATGCAGCCCTCATTTACTGCTGTGGGCAATTCAGCACTAAAGTATCAAATGGGCCGCACCACTGTGGGAATTCAAGGATGAGAGAAGACAAGCTTTGATATGGCTCCTTACAGTCCAACCCATTTCTACCCAACCTGAAAAAAAAGGCAGTGGTAAGTTTGAAATAACATTTAACTCAATATAAAAGCTAAATAAAATTTGCACACTGAAAACACACAATCTTAGGGAGCCCTGAAGCGCCCCTTGAACTTGGCAAGTGTTGCATTTGGCCGACAACGTGCCTGCTGCCCCGTGCATCATCAAATAATACATTCACTGGCACTGAGTAGAGTCAAAGCCAAATACCGAGGCTTTTGTACAAAACAGAAGTCAATGCTGGCACGATGACCGATGGTGCTGTGCACAATGGACAATCTCGGAACCCGTGCACAGGTCCATGTAATGTATGCAAGTATTAGTTGTCACATCACTTAAAGTGCATGTGCAAGGTACGCCTGTTAGGCACAAAAAGGGTTCCACTAAGCTAAAAAATGTAGTGTGTGAACCTGACCTTTTCTGTTCCCAGTAGATTCTGCTGTGCCATCCCTGAGGTGGCAAGTCGTCTTTATTGGGAGAAGAAAATCATGAAGGAAGGCCCCGGACAGGTACTTAGCTAGGTGGCAACGTGATAGCGAAGTTGACATTACTTACAAAAGAGGCGACAATACAGGAAGACAACAACACAAAAGGGAGGAGCCCTTTTCTATGTTTGGTGCAAAGGGTGCAGCCTACAGTGGACGGGGAGGTGTGTCAAGTGGCTGGTGCTATTCGCAAATGCTTCCCTAACCCAAACGGAGGATACAAATGTTTAAAAAGAGCAGCACAAGGTGTGTTGTGGGGCATTATGACTCCGATCGTTCTGAACATTTCCGTGTCCGTTTCTCGTCTGCTAGCACTTGCCATGTAAATATGTAAAGTACAGCCCTCCTTTGGCATGCAGCAGCGACTATGGCTGGCAGAGTGTTGGAAGAATCCGGGCATCATTGTGGCAGCAAGTCCAGGAGGAACCTGGACTGGCTGGACTCGAGAACACAACCTGGACTCGAGAAGCCAAGTACACTCAATCTGCACGTAGGGCACAGAGCTCTGAATGCCTCAACCGAGTCTTGTAGTTATGCGTGGCATGTGGAGCTAGCAAATGGGACATAGAAACAGCTCTCCCTCTTTGGAAACTGTTGGCTAACTGCTAGCTGATATCAGATGGCAACAGCCCATAGACCATTGGGCGATAGTTTTAGACCAAAAATTACTCGCACGCACAAGCTCGCATGCGTGCACACCCTTCCTGATTTGTCACGGATAACAGGAAACAGGCAAAGTGACAGTTGAAAACATGTTTTTCTCGAATTGTTTTGCTCTTAAGCAGCCTCGTCAGAAGACCTTCCTGAAAGGTTACCATAAGCACAATCAGGACAGAAAAAAAAAAGATGCGATAGTCAGAGCATTGATATTGGCACCACACATGCTCAGAGGGAGGAGAGTTGGTGTAGCAGGAGGACAGTATTTGAAGTGTCTGGGCTTCGGAATCGGTCCTTGGACCAGTGTGCGGGGCAGAAAAGTGCAAGTGTGCGTGCTATAGCTGCACTGGTCACACAATATCGGCCTGAAGCTATCGGGCCGATGAGCTGATCAGAGCGGGACAGCATGGGGAGCTCTCGCTGGGCACTGCGGTTCGAGCGGTGGGCCACGTCCCGACATCACCTGTCGCTACTGTGCTGGACCGGGCCTCGCCTCGGCTTACAGCACTGTCCTTGGAGGTTGTGCTACCTATCAGATCCTGCCATGGCTGGGCTTTGCCCCGGTTTCTGTTGCTCCCAAGGCAGGTTGCGCAGTGGCATTCATCGCCGTTCCTCACATGCCGAGGCTGGGCTGCGCCCCAGATACCGTCACTGCCGCAGCTACCTGTGGCTGAGCTGCGCACCATTTGCCACTACCACACCACTATGGCTTATAATGAACTGCTACAGTTGGAACTGTGAGTGCTGCAGGACCTGAACTGAGGTTAGCGACATTAGCGCAGCAGACCTGTCCAGTGTACAGCTAGTATTTATCCTTATGTGCCTATTCCCATGTCTACTGCCACATGTGTAAATTCATTCCTCTCCATCTTGGATGATTCCCAAGTATGTCTGGCTGACCGGTGCCCATACATGTGCCCACTGTTGTGGGGGGAATGGAAGAAATTATACATTGCATTCATTATATTCCGCTGCACTAATATTATATTCTATGCTTTTCAAAAATTTCTTCGTTACTATATTTTTCAATGGTAATGCCTTCATTTCAGGGCGTTTTCCAGGCTTCAGCAAAGGCCCTTCAGGGCCCCTGTAAGCTAGTTGCAGTTACTAGCCACTTGCATGCATTGTTGTGGAGCCTTTTTCTTCCCAGTGTGCACTGTAAACCAAAAACATCATCAGACCCTGATGAGTGAGTAACACAAGTGCTACCGACTGTCACATCATCATTCATAGCAAATTTCCAGGGTGTCTACCAAGTTGACATCTCCAAATTCCCCGAGTTTTCCAGGTTTTCCCCGAGTGCCTTTGCAAAATTCCCTGAGTGATGCAGAACTATGTTTTACATCAAGACGGGTTGAAACCATATCGCCCGATGCTGTCACTCTCTAGTCAGCATATAAAAAACATAAAAAAAAACGACTTAGCCCAATTTGAATACTAAGTAGTAATGTTCATGTTATTCAAGAAGAGGATAGAAGGGATGGGTTTGTAAAATGTAAAGCAAATAAAATGTTTTCGAAAAAAAATTGCAAATCGAGTCGGACATTCTCAAATACGAATAAAAAGGAGATGCATACACAAGCAAATATTTTCGAACATGAGTTATTTCTATCAACTGATAGCAAGCTCAGTGGCATGAGGCCCAAACTTTGTCACAACTGAGATTCTTTCTCAACAGCTCATAAGTCAACCTCAACTGTCCTGACATACTCTCTCAGCCCACGCACGATGCCTCAGTGTTGTGTTTCACTGCTTTAAGTACTTTATTTTGGTTTGGATCAAGGGGGACAACTGCATCTCGGCTTCAGGCAACACTCCACTTTTTGAGCTCAAGCTCCTCCGAAACAGCGGCAGCACGCTCCCTTTCCCGTTCTTTCCTCAATGCGTAGGTCCTTCCTGTTCTTGTCCTCCTTCCGCCACTCGTTCATACCACGGACCATTTGAAGCATCTTCTTGGTCAACTGCACAGTCCATGTCCAATTTTTTGAACTCCCTAGGGGCCGCGAAAACGTTCGAAAAATCGGCCAGTTGGAAAAAATAAATGCATGTCACTTACTGTCCTTAAGGGCTCAAACCGCCAAGAGGCACATTCGAAAAAGCTCTGAAGGCCTGTCGATACACATATTAGGCATATCAGTTCTTGCACTATGACAGGAGATACTGGGTGCACGCGTGTATAATTAATGAATACATACTGTGTCCCGTGGCAATAGCCCCTTCCCACGCTGGTTATGCTTCACTGCAATATTTTTGCGTATACTTAACCAAGCAACATTTCTGTAGCGAGGGGAAGCTGACTTTCAGGAACCGGCATTATGCAACGCACCGTGCTTTCCAAGCTTCTAAGCCAATCGCTAGGACCACAAAGTCGGTGCGATTGCTGACAGCAGTGAATTCTTTCAAAGAAAAATATGGCACCCAACGGCAAGAAGCTCAATAGCGAACGTCGAAGCAGCTAGGTCTAGCGTTGCTGCAGTGGTGGCTATGGCTGCCAGCGGATCTGCGTGCGAGAGTGCCGGTTCGAGGAGGCGAAATAATCAAAACGGCAGCGGTGGTGGCCTTTATTAATGCCATTTCGGACTGCGGTCGCGGCCAAAAGTGCAGAAAATTGGACAGCGAAGGGTTCTTGCGTCCGAAGTTTCAGACATTCTGATACATTGACTCTATGGAGTACGTGGTGGTGCCACAAAGCCATCCAAATTATCGGGCATGCGGAAAGTCGGTCCTTGACTGTACACTGGCGACTCCTCCGGCCGAAGACAGAGTGTCAAAGACGCTTCATTATGATTCCTGTCTGTTACTCGAGCCAGCATTACCGCGACTTTTGACCCTTTCAATAAAATTACAGCTAATTTTCCCTGATAGAGGCACAAATTCCCTGAGTTTTCCCTGAGTTTTTCCAGACTACTCCAAATCCCTGAGAATTCCTGGTTTTCCTGGTTGGTAGATACCGTGATGTCAACACACTTGATGCTTTCAGTGGTGGAAACATACTACTGTACAAACTACAGAGGAGGCAATGGCACATAAAATTTGTCATGCTCATGTGTGGCATGGCTCTTCAAACTATTGGTTCCTTCTTTTAGGTGAACTGGGATTCTTTGCTTTCCTAAATTGGAGAGAGAATAATTCACTACCACAGAAGAAATACACCAAAGGATTACCGAGAGAAATCCAGAAACATGCAACAATTTCCGAGAGCAACAGAGCCCCGTCTCTGGTTACCTCAGCCTTGTACATCTTCATGAGCCCTGTGTTGACCTTGGACCAGCTAGGAACTCCACTGATGTTCCACAATTGATTAGAGTGCTCATGGAATGGGCCAGTCTTCACCTGAAGTAGACAGGAATAAAAAAATCCAGTATGAAAGTACCATAAGAAGCCAACAAATGAAGACACCAAAAACAAGATAGGGAAATTTACATGTACTTATTAATTGAATTAAAGAAATGATAAATTAATGAAAATGAAAGTGGATGAAACAGCAACTGGCCGCAGGTGGGGCACGAACCCACGTCTTCGCATTACGCATGCGATGCTTTTACCAATTAAGCTACGGCGGCACCATTTGCCCATCCACTTTCTGGGGTACTTATGTTTATCTACTAGAAGTAAACCTGAGAGTGTTAGTCAGTGCCACACCTCACGGCCTTGACGGCAGATGTAGAAAATCCTTATCTATCGCATCATGTGTATGTCAGCTTTTTGGGTGAAGGCAACTGGTTAATAAAGCCACACCTGCTACCTGAAGGCATCAATGCTACCGGATCTGAGGCCTTGCTATGTAACAAACGAGAAGAAAGGAAACCAAGGGCTTGATTTTTGTTAGTCATATCGTAAGAAGCCAACAAAGGCACCAAGGACAGCATAGGGGAAATTACATGTGCTTATCAATTGATTTAAAGATATGATAAATTAATGAAAATTAAAGTGGATGAATAAACTCAATAAGTACATGTAATTTCCCGTAAGCTGTCCTTAGTGTATTTGTTCGTTGGCTTATGATATGACTAATGAAGCTTTGGCCCTTTGTTTCCTTTCTTCTAGTATGAAAGTAGTATGAAAAATTAGTACGACTATCCGGGCCTGCCCAAGACGCTGCATATGCAACACCCACTGTCTGAAAGCACTGCCTTGGGCAGTCCGGGACTGTCAGGGACCAACAGTTGTGCGACATGCAGCAGTAGAGTCAGAAGCGCGATGGTGAGCCAGTGTGGCGGTGCAATAGATTTGTACTGTCCAATTTGCTCTCTCACTGCGGTGCACCACAAAGGCTGGGCCTCCAAGATCACACTGGCCCAATCTCGGAGGTCATGCCTAGCTGTGCCTAGCTGTGCCTACCTGTGCCCAACCTGCGCCAGTGGCTCTCTCCGATTATCCATCCCCAACAGTCTCGGACTGCTTGGGGAATGTTGGCCTGCATTTGATTTTCTCTAGCAGCTTTGGAAGCCCTGCCCACCAGTCTGAGAGCTGCAAGAATCATTCGTTTTTCACAGATCAGATGTTCCGGACTGTCTGCGGACTCTTAAAGCTGTCAGCAGATTTTTTTTCCTTTGGCCAGTTCAAGCAGCAAGCAGAAGATGGCTGTCTGAAAAAGATGCATGCGGCGTCTGCTGCCACACTGTAGAAGATGCCGTGCGCTTCTACGTACATTTAGTGTTCGGGACACCTAATGTAGACCGCTCAGCTATTAGGTCTGTTGCAATGGTGCCTTCTGTGCCATCATTCGAGCTTTGGATGAGCCGTGCGATTGCTGCCACTTTAGTTCCCGTTTTTTTAATTACGTAGCACAATGCCAGCAAACAGGAAAGAAACCAGAAAAGATCACTATGAAGAAGCAGACAAAGGGACCGGAAGTGTGTTGGACTAACAATAGACCTTTTGGTAAAAGCGACTTATATCCCCCAAGACTAAATAGAGTATGTGTGAAACCACTGCAAATGACTTCAAGGCGGTAATGCTTACTAGACACTAGACACTGTATACAGAAAACAAAGCTCTTTACTAGCCAGGAACATTGGTGGCGTGCTCACACACTTGTCCGGATCAAGTACATAGATATATAAAAGGCTTCTACACTTTAATCTCATTACAATGAAACATGATACAGTCGACTTCGTTAATTCCACCCTGACGGGACCAACGAATTGATTGAATTATCCAGCAGATTGAATTGAACAAGATGCATAAAAAATGACAAAACGTACTGTTGATTCATTTGGCAGTATCTGCCACTGTCCAACATGCCCCTGAATCAAACAGGTGCCCTCTTTCTATGTGTCCAAAATATAACATTAGCGTAGAAATTAAGTAAGGCTCCTAAACAAAGTAGAAATCTAACGTGCACCTGGTTTTTTAGCAAGAAAAATAAATGCATTGCACAATGGCGGCCGGTTTCCTAAAGTCAGGTCTGCCGCATGGTTTTTAGTCAGCTTTGTGGCAGTACATCATTCTTATGTGGTAAAGCATACAAAGGCAGCAAAGGTGGTTTTCGTATCCTATTGCACTGTGCAGGCAATTTTCGGCACAATTTTCCTCGGAAAAAATGTGCGCATTAGAACTGAGTAAATATCATAATCGGACATTGTGAGCGACGGTATAACATCTTCCTAGAGCAGGCCGAAAGTAAGCATTTTCGACGGCAGATGACGTGCGTTCAACACATTCTCTGTCCCTCCAAGCTCCGCCGACCCAAATGTGCTCAATACACCCGCGCGTGCACCAGGGTGGATGCCCGCAAGGGGGATTGTGTGCTAAATTCGGTCTTTGCTGAACCCACACGAGCGGATTGCATGCACAAGTGATGGACATCCTACTCTCATTAGACACAACATATACTATTCTTGTTGGTAATGTCAATTTTCCTTATATAGAATGGGAAGGCTTATAACTAAAAAATAATTTGTTGTTGCTTATTGCCAAAGCATATTGCAAAATGATAAAAGCCCATTCCCTGTTCCAGTTTGCTGAATGTCCAACGATGCTTGGAACAGACAGTGAAAGCGTGCTGGACCTGTCCTTTTGTAACAATCGAGAACTTGTGTCGAGCGTTAACACGATTCCTGTAATAAGTGCCCGTGAAGTCATTATTGCAACATTATCATATAGCACCATGCACGGCCAAAGTGTACCACCAAGGAAGGTGTTCTTTTATGACAAAGCTGATAATCTATCCCTATGTCACGAACTCAACAGCTTTCTACAGAATTTAGATGCCACACATCAAACATTGATGTCAATTCTGCTTGGTGTCTGTTTAAAGCCAGGCTGTTATCATTAGTTCAAATTCAAGTCCCACCACGCATTATACTGTCCCAATAACATACTGACAAGTTGTGGATGAATCGAAACCTTCCGACTGATTATTAACGCAAGACACCAGTTACATCGCAGATATTGTGCATGTTCAGAAACCGACACCTATGTTAGGATGAAAAACCTAAACAAAACAAATAAGCAAGGAAATGCAGAAAGCGGAAGCCACATATCTGTGCACTCTGGCTGATAAAGTTAAATCTAATCCGAAAGATCTTCAGAAGTATGTTAAAAGCAAGAACAACAACAAGACAGCTGTCCGATATAGACTGCGTAAGCCGAGCACTTTATTCACTATTTACAATCAGTATTTTCTGACACTGCTGACGTTATAGATAGATGATTTACAAGTTGTTACCGAGCTCGAAATGAATGACATGGAAAAAAATTGGGAGGACGCTTAAACTTCGCCTTTAAGAGTGGAATGTGATAGCATTCAAAGATCCCTGACTGCTTCTCATGCTTCCCGGCAACTGCAGCTTCTGTAACCGTAATGTTTACTGGGAAATACTGGTGCCAAATGCTATGCACTAAGGCAAGCTTTCTGGTAGAAACAGCATGCGATGCGGAGGAGGTGAGCGCCATCTAGAGGTGTTGCAAGGTAATGGGCGCGCCGCTCCATGGCCTCCGAGATTGGCGTACATGCACGTGCCGGCTGGCTAGCACAAATCTTAGAGGCCATGGCCGCCCTATGAATGGTAGAAATGCTGCAAAAGGAGTTTGCATTTTGAGTTTCATGTAACAAAATTATGTTTTCTCATATATTTAAATTACAATTTGATGCTATCCTGTCTGTAGATGGTTTTAGATTGTACTTAACAATTTTCCTGACACATGTTACCTTGAGGAATTCAATTAATTCAGTAACGCCTTTGCACCACTCGGATGGCCTGCGTGGTTGTGGTTCGAAATGATATTTCACCAAGCGACGCCGACATCAGATCTTTTGCGACACGGGGCTCTTAGCACTATCGAGTTATCAGAACATGGGGGTGTTGCACTGCTCAAAAAGGTTGAAGGGACCCTGAAAGGATTTTGACGATTTTGTACAAACGTACTCAGTCGTTAGAGTAGATCGTTTTTATCATTAATTAATGCATCTAAGTGCTCTGCATAAAGCGTGTAATTTATTATAAGGCTTTAAAAATGTACATTGCTGCCGATCGCAGCACACTGCTCGGCTGAATTTTCAACCGCCCCTACACATATGACATAAATCACCCAATTGACATCAGTATTCAATTCAGTTTATTCAGACATACATACATGGTACAGGATGTCCACAAGGCGTGGACAAAGGAGGCAACAATGCCTCCTGACAGGGCCTTCACCTCGGAATCAAACATCATGAAAGCAGGTCGGCATGACAAAATACTGCACTACCTACATTGAGAGATCAAAGCAATAAGTGAAAATTCAGCAATACATGCTGTTTTACATATGACAATTTATCCTATGACTTGACATTTACATTGATTACATCATTCTAACTCATGGAAACAATGATGTAGAAAATCATTCAAATTGCACTTGCTCAACACAAAAAGGTACAATTCTAAGCAAAAGAGGCAGGAGAAGAAAGCATCATTTTCATTTTTTTTTTAATTGAGAAAGGGTTTTGCAATCATTTATGCAGTTGATCATTAAAGGATATGTGTTACAGAGTGTAACTATTTGGTTGCCTACGATCTGAGTACCATAATTTGTGCATGACTTCGACCAAACCATAGACACAGCGCGCAAGTTATGGGTAAGGTTCTTGTTTAAGTACTCTGTGGAGAAGGATGTAAAATCATGCGTAATGTTATGAAAAATAGGTACAGCCAATGAGAAACTGTAAAGTTGATATTATGGCAGTACCTGAACTGCGTCGTACAGGAATTCTTTGGTAATAGGTGCGGAACAAAATACTGTCTTCAACACCCTGAACTGAAGCGAGAAAATGCGGTCTGAATCTGATTTGTTACATGAGCCCCAAACTAGCTGACAGTACATAAAATAGGAGTGAACTACAGAAAAATAAATCTGCTTTCTCAAATGCAGAGGTAAAAGATATTTTACTCATTGCAACAAACCAATAGACCTGGATGCTTTCAGATGAACCTGATCCACGTGATCCGTCCATGTTAAGTCATATTTGAAACAGATGCCCAGGAAGCGGCAAGAATTTGTTGGCAATAGATTGGTATTATAGATCTGTAGTTGGACGTGATGATTCAAGGGCTTGTTTCTGGGGCAGAAAATAATATATTGTGTTTTCTTTATATTTAAGTCAAGTTCGTTGTTATTTAACCAGTCTGTAGCTGACTGAACCCCTGATTTGCATGTTGTTCAAGTGAGGCTAGATTTGGACCAGAAAATAAGACAGTGTCATCCGCGTAAAGGATAATATCAGGTGTCTGGGGGATGTTAACGAGATCACTGATGTATAAAACAAATAACAAAGGCCCAAGAATAGATCCTTGTGGCACACTGTACCTAATTATTCGTATATCTGAAAGAAATTGATTCATACTAGTGTATTGTTGTCTTCCTTTGAGATAACTGTCTATCAGCTCATGTGCTATTCCTCGGATACCATACTTTCCCAGTTTTTCCATCAGAATTTCATGTTTAATAGAATCGAAGGCTTTTCAAAAGTCAAGAAAAATGCCCAGTGTATAGTTTCTGTTCAAAGTTTTCCAAAATACGGTCCTTTATGAATAGCAGTGTTGTCTCCGTTGATTTCCCAGCCTGAAATCCATATTGTTGTTTACATATTATATCATGAGCATTTAAAAATTTGTTTAACCTCGTGTATATTATGCGTTTGGGGATTTTAGAAAAGAGCGGCAAAACAGAAATAGGTCTGTAATTATTCAGATCATTTTTTCCTCCTCCTTTGAATATTAAGGTTACGTGTGCAACTTTAACTTTAGCAGGGAATATACCGGTCTCTAATATGAGATTACAAATATATACTAGAGGACCCACAAGAAATGGAAGTACGGCCTTGATGGGGCGTGCACTAATATAGACATTTCCTGGCGAGCACCCATCCTTCATTGCCTTTACAACACTTACAACTTCTTCCTCCGATGTAGGTATAGGAAACAGCGAATGACTGTTAGTGGAAGGAACACATGAATCGATAGGGGTTAAAGGGACACTAAAGGTTACTATTAAGTCAACGTGGACTGTTGAAATACCATCACAGAAACCTCGAAACGCTTGTTTCGTGCCAAGGAGAGACTTAATTTAAGAGAAAATGCGTTCTGAAGCGTCCGCGTACCTCTAGCGCAGTTCAAACCACCCGCCCTCCGATCGAGGAGTACTGACATCATGGTCTCATAGTGACGTTGCGCCATCGGTGAGTAGAACGGCGTCCGCAGACGGCGCTAGAGCTTTTCTGCACAAAACGCAAAAGCGCGGCCAGGAACAGAGCCAAGACAGAGCCGACAGCAGAGCGAAAGCGGGAGTATGGTGGCTAGTGGAAGGAGAAACGCGCGACCATGGGACTCTTGCATTGCCCAGGGGGCACTGCGAGAAAGGTGCTAAAAAGCGCCCTCTGTCCTAAAATGGGTCGTACCAAGCTCGGTCGTCTGCTTCGGAAAGCACGTTTACAATATGGACCCGCCACTTTCGGTTGTGTTGTAGCACGGCCTGCTGCGTATATCGGGCACCGAAGATTTTTTCAGGGGTGGCACGCTGCGTAAAGGCAAGAAATTATGCAGTGCCGAATACGTGTACGCCGTTCAAGAATTAGGCGGCGAAGTTTTAGCACGGTGTCAATCGCAAGTGAAGCGAGTCGCGCACGAAGTGGAACTACAGGTAAGGTTTGCACGCTAGCTGCTAGATTCAGGCGCGCAAACGTGAGCAAATGCGTGCTATAAATGAATCCACAGCAGCGATAAGCAGACATCATGTGTATGGAACTGCTCGAGCACACGACGGTACGCGCCGCGATGTACGAACTGCTCGAGCGCACGATCGTACGCACTGAGACGGCAGCGGTCTTTCGACATGCCGCCAAACGGCAGGCCTCCTGCAATCTTTGTTGACTGCATGCCGCTAAACTGATGCAATGCATGTGAGCTCGCACGTACGTGCGAATCGCGCTGCAGCGCGAGCTCGTGCGCTGCTCGCTTGATGTAGCTTTTAATGACAGCGCTCGAACATCGATGTGCTGCAATCAATATTGCCTTGCTGCGCTGCCTCAATGTGCTGGCTTGAGATCAAGGATGAGCGCATTTAACTCTCTTAACCTGTGCTGCTCGTAGAGTAGTAGTGAATTGTCATCGAATGAGCCCGACCATTTGTGCTCATTTGCACACACTTCACCACTTCGCATTGGTCGAATTGTTAATTTTCGCTGTGGCCGGGTCTCGAATCGTGAATTACCAGCCATGCCTGCTGCTATGTCAGTCTGCTGTCGGTACTGTAGGTGCAAAAGACCGAAATTTCGAACGCAGATAATCAAGCAAGCTTCAAGACAGGTGAAGCAGTCAGCATGGCACGAAGTTTCGCTTACTCAGCGCGACGAACTGCAGCTATGCAGCACGCCCGACGCTCCACTTCGTGAGGCCTTGAAAAAAACGGTAGAATCTGATGTTGGGATTCAGGCCTTCTTGTTCATGGCAGCCCACGACACAGAAGTAATGACGGTGACGCCTTTTCGAGGCTGGGCTAGGTCTCTCCGGATCGGCATCACAGATTCCTTCTGCTCCCAGCATTACGTCCCACGGCACACGGAGAGTCCGTTTTCGTTAAACTATAGGCTGCGGCGAGCTCGCAGCGTGGTCTGTGAGAAGTGACGAGCCTTTTCGCACTCGCAACAGGGCATAAAAAAGTGCGAATCGACGCAAAACTCGGCCTAGAAACGTGCTTCGCCACAGCCAGGGCTCAATACGACCCAAGCTGGCACGACCCAGATGTTGTTTCCCGCACCGCCACCAGGCGCCACTACTATACCTCAAACTCCAGCGCAAGACGCCCATAAGCTGGTACTTCATTCTATGACGCAAACTTCGACGCTCGTCACAATGGACCCTGACACCGACAGATTGGCTCGCGATGGTGGGCTCAACTTCAGCAATTTGAGCACCGACGAGCGCGACCTGCTGCTGAGGGCTCGCACTGCCGGCGTCGTTGCGTACTACGATGGCGGCCTCGACACTGGCTCTCCGGAGCGGGAAAGCAATGAGGGCTTCCCATGACATCACATGGACGTGGCATTCTTGCTGCTTGTTCCAAATGAAAGTTTCGCGAGCCAGCAGAACCCTCACAGCACGATGCGATAACGAAACTACTGAAACTCCAAAGTGTGCGCGGTGCAGAGTCGAGCGCGCAGAGTCGAGCGAAAACGAAACCTTTCGAACACCCATATTACTGAAGGGTAACGTCAATATGTTATTTTTTCTTAGAATTGAATAGACGTAGACAAGGAGCAGTTTTTTCCGTCTTATAATCGAATGAAATGATATTTTTAATACGAGTAGTTGAGTATTAGTAACACAAATTATGAGGAGTCCTTTCGTCATCGGGCCAGTACCGGAATGTCGCTGGGGGGTCTCAAATCGTGTCATGCATTTACCTCAATTTCTTGGTTACTAAAGCTCTGTTCGCGATTATATTGACGCCTTAGACGTTCTAGAACATTGCTCTACCACTTTAACTTGAGTTTCTGGTAACCTTTAGTGTCCCTTTAACGCTTGGGTCATTCATGAGTAATTTGGCGAGCCTGCATTAAGAAAATGTTCATTAAACTTGTTTGCAAGTGGTACACCTGAAAATATTTTACCGTCGATGTAAAAATCCGGCGGAATGCGTGCTTTGCCACCTTTTATGATGCTGTTAGCTGTTTCCCACAATAATTTAGGGCTGTTCATGACGGTGGAAAATTTGTTATCGTAGTAAGCTGATTTTGCTTTCTTAAGATCTAAAGTTAAGTTGTTACGGAATTTTTTAAACTCCGTGAAATGAACCGGATCTTTCGTTTTTATGAAACGAGCAAACAGCCAGTTTTTTATGTTTATACATCTGTATGATACCGGAGTAATCCACACTTTTCTTATCCTCCTGTGCTTTTTTATAGGCACGAGTGGAAAATCACTGTTATAGTGGTGAAGCACTTTCTGTAAAAAAATGTCATATGCCTTAAACTGGTTACTTTCACTATATATATATCATCCCAGACTGCGTCAGCCATCAGTGAATGGAACTGCGCAATGCTATTTTCATTGATCTTTCGTAGGAGGAATTTAGTTCCATTTTTTTCACCAAGGAAAAGAAGGCAATCACTTAAGCTCGTCAAAATTACACCGGACGTTATATTATTTGAAGGTAAATTAGTAAAGCACAAGTCTATGAGCGTTTCGGAGTGTTGACTGATTCATGTCGGCTTATCTACAATATTTTCACACTCAATGATAACATCAACTCGAGCAGGTGCACCTGGCTAGCATTGTTTCTTAATAAATCAATATTCATGTCACCAAATATAATAACATGCCATTTAGTGAAGGTAGCATATTCAAGAAAGGACTCAATGTAAATAAGAAAGGTGCTAACTAATCCGTGAGGGGGTCGGTATGTGAGAAGTATAATCATGTTATGATTCGTCACACCAACTGTTTCAAAATCATCACAAACTACGGTGAATCCCGGAAGAACTCGATAATCAATGTCTTGTTTTATATACAAAGACACGCCGCCACCACATTTTTCTTTCCTAAATACAGAGACGTTGTCATAACCTGTTGACTGCGTAACATCGCTATTCGATGCATACCATGTTCCTGTAAATCCAATTATGTCAAAGTGACATTTTATGAGCTCGAGATCAGCCTCAATTTCATGAATCTTATTTCTGAGGCTTTGTGCATTTAAATGATACAAGGAAAAAGATTTACAATAGCTACTTTCATTTATGAATGAGTTAAGGGAGTCGCTAGTATAATGCTTTAAATGTTTTACACCTGGTTAGAGCAGTATTAGCTCTTTTTTTGGCTGGTTAAGCCCTGCGCCTACGGGTGGGTGGAGCATGGAGACCGATCAGGCAGCTCATGTACGTCTACGCTAAAGTTCCTTCATCACTTGAGTTTATGCCCCGACCGTTCCATCGAAACGCCTGTGGTTACCGGAATACCAGACACGTTCGGCGCTGCGACAGAATGCTCTCAATGCACGCTGCTTCAATAGCTCTCGCTTGGAGTCGACTGCCAAGCAGCTGGTGGAGAGTTTGGAGAGGCTTCGCGCGCGCGCTCCTAGAGAACTGGAAGTCGACGACGTGACGTGCCATCATGACGCAGAGCCAATGAAGGTGGAGCTCAGCCCTGATCACTTGGCGAATGAGTTGAGGAGGAAATGAGTGACTACGGAGGAGGGTAACTTGTAACCGTCCGTAGCTCTCTTAATATGAGACGTTTCACAACAAATTGTGGTGCGAATGAATAACTTTAGCTGCACCCTACACGTCTACAAAATTTGTCCGAACCATTTCAGGGGCCCTCTAAGTTTGGTTCTGCATCTGGCCCTCATTGCCTTCCGAACTATCTCTTAAAAAACTGCGCTGCATCCATGACCCCCTTCCTTGTAATCCTCTTTCAAGCCTCGATTGAAGATGGGACCCTGCCCATTGATTTTGATAGTGCAAATGTAGTCCCTGTATTTAAAATTAGCGACTGGACAAAGACAAAAAAATACGGGCCTATTTCACTAACCAGCGTGTCATGGAAGCTATTAGATCATATACATACTAACGTAATAGATCACCTACAGAATACAGTGTAGACTGCTTATAACATAAGTTGCTGTAGCCACAAATATCCACACAATAAGCGGTACCGCACTATAGCCAAAACAACAATTTTCAAGGCCTGCTCATATGCAAAACATGTAGACCAAGCAGCCGCACTTATCTGAGAATCGAGGCATGCGATTGGGAGTTATGCATCAGTTTAAATTTACTAACATTGAAAGCTTAATGTTCAAGTACCCACGGTCTTTGCATGAAGCAGACAAAGTAGTAATAATTTTAAAAAAATGATGGCAACCCGAATTTAAGGCGCAGTACAGTGTCTCATCAGATTTGTCCGACTGATTGGCGTATGCACGGTGTCGAAAACATAACGATCGTGGACCAAGCTGCCGCTATTCAAGTGTTGCCCGTGCTCTCACTTTCGTTATCAATGTGGTTTCTCCACTTTCCATGTGCCATACAGCCATCGCAACACATTTCATTGACTCGACACCAAACCACAATGGCGGGGGTATCGGGCAGCATGCCGTCGCGGGAAGCTCACCCTTGATATGTTCGCATCTGGAGACGATTACATAGAGATTACACATGTGATCAAGTGCATGGGCTGAACTGGCTGCAACGCGTATGAAGTGGAGTTTGGTTCCTCCAGCAATTAGCCATGGCAACTACTGCGAATGCCTACCAAGTTTGTATGTGCACACACTGGTACAAATGGCGGAAGCTCACAAGTGCACATAAAGCCTAATAGCTCCAAACTAAATTTGCGCAACCCTGCTTAAACTGATAACGCCGCATGCACGTTATCTGCACTTTACGATGTGCATCGTGACGGGTGCACAGAAACTGCAGCCACGTTCAGTACACAGTGTACCATTGATAAGCAGCTACACAAAAGGCTTCTCCGTCGTCTAGGCAACCAGCGCGAGCCCACATCGTGCTGGCACCACTTTTTCTTTTCGTTAGTTTGTTCGCTTCGTGTCTCATGCTCCTCCTCCAGATCGCCCTTGCTACTCTCCTCGCCCATCGGTGGGCGCACCTCATTGAGAAGCGTGCTCGCTACCACGCTTTTCCCGCGGAAGTCGCAGTATAACCAGTATTTTGTATCGCGCGACTGCACTGTAAGCGGTATGCGTATACAGTCGAACCCACTTATAATGATACCGGTTTTAACAATATATCGTTTATAACAATGAGAAGCTGCTGCACCGTCAACTTTTGTATGTTTTCTATGGTGTAATAGGCCACTTACTACAATGCCCAGATGCCGCATTATCAGTTATAACGATGAAGTCTGGCTGCTGGGTGTCCATGCCGAAAGATAGTGAAATGCAATATCCTTGAAAAGAAACAAAAAACAAATTCGAGCCGCTGAACGATGGCCCGCTGCCCCAGCAACTGCCACGGGCTCATTTTCCAGCTTTCTCCGCACGCCTCTCTCCCGTCACCCTTCTATCCTCCCAACACGAATGCGCTGTGTCCATAGCTCTGCGCTGCGCCACCCTCTGAAATACAAATGAAACGTGCCAACTGCATTGCTCCCAGATTGCTCGCTGGCTCCTGATTCAGCGCAGTTCTGCAGACAGCTTAATCGCTCGCGTTCGTGTTGGTTAGTTGCGTCGAAATCCTTCCTAGCCACGCAGTTTCTTGCCACCAAAATGGAAGATGGCTAATCCGCCCGCTGATCATCAGCAATGTATGACGCTGCCGGTGAAAAGGAAGCGCACAGCTATAGATTTGGAAACTGTTTCTAACCTATGAGGTGGTCGTCGCAAACATGCTTGTATCAAATAGCGATGGCAACGACAGCAGCGATGATGCAGTAGGGCAGGCTGCCTCAATGTTGTCCTGACAGAAGGCCCGGCAGATGGTTCAGTCCCTCCGGTGCTTCGTTTCCGCAAGGAACCTTCCACTGCACTACTTGGAGCACCTGGATGCCTTGGAGAAGGATGTCGGCAAGCTTCGCGTAAAGCATGCAAGGCTGGCGGATTTCTCGTGCAAGCCATTGAGAAGTATGTGGCGAGATGCTTGAGGCTATCTCGCCTAAGCGTTTCTTCTGGATTTCTCAAGCGGACAGGCAGCCGCGGCAACCTTCTCGCATTTTTAAAAGGCCTCTTTCAGGGCCACTAAAGTGATGCCTTGGCGGAGCTCGCATATCGCTTGCGACCCGTGACCCCTCTTTGCAGTTGTTATAGCAGTGCCATTCCTTAACGCCGACAGCTGTGGCTTGTTACACGCAATTGGAGTGCCCAGGAAGCAGTTAAAGGAGTGAACACAATCAGCAGCCAGATGGCAGAAGGTGTTGGGGAGGGGCACCGGTTTGCCCGCCATTATAGTTTCTCACAACAGCTCTGCCATCCCCCTATTTTGATTTTTTCATGCAACCCGGTTATAACAACTATCAGTTACAGTGCAGTCCACTTATAACAATACCACATATAATGATATATCATGATGAGTCGACTTCAGAGTATCAACTTATGCATTAGGGCTACGAGAAAAAAACCTGCATATAACAATAGGTTTTTCACCGCATATCGGATATAACGATCGAAATTCTGCATTTTAGGCTGTTTTTTCCATGCAGAATAATCATGAAATTTGTGTTGCTAAGTTCCTTGTAACAGAGACGGGCGAAAAGCTCGCCTAGGCGAGTTCGTATCTGCTGCCATTACCGCGCAGCGCATCCCGCCAGCACGCTGATTGCAAAAGCCACGGAGAGCATCGCAAGTTGGCGCAGCGCGCCACAAGATGCCGCCAGCTGCTTCGCATCTGTAAAGCCTCTGAATTTTCCAAAAGCAGCGCCACTCTTGGATCTTTCCGTCACTCTGCTCAACTCAGTGTTTCCTCCTGCACGCCTTCTGTCGCCCTAGCCTCCTACACTCCCCCATTGGCAAATTTGTGTCACGTGGAAGCACGCGTTGCGCTTTTGTATAGTGTTTCTTCCCAGCGCACTCCGAACACCATTGCTGGGCCAAGGCGATGAAAGTACACGCAGACGGATTGATCACAGGAGGTCACAGGATCAAGTCACGGCCGTGGCGGCCACAGTTTGGTGGGGGCGATACACAAAGACGCCAGTGTCACGTCCATAGGGGGCACGTCAAAGAAGCTCAGCTAGTCAAAATTAATTCAGAGTCCCCCATTACGGTGTGCGTATAATCAGATTGTGGTTTTGGCATTTAAAACCCAAGAATCCATTTTTTTCTCTGTCTTGTGTGCCTTGAGTGTTCCAGTTAAAGCAACGCTATTTCTCTGCGAAAACTTGCAACGCAGAAGAATACAGACACACGTAGTATACAGATATAAAATGAGCACTTCAACAAAAGTGTTACTGGTGCTAATTAGGGGGAGGGGGGATAATTATTTTCAGAACCTCTGTCCAGTTGTCCAAACAAGTTCGTTCTTGCTATCAAATTCTAACCACTTGCACTGTAATAAATAAATAAAAAGCAATTTCATGTGCTGGTATGTTTAAATTATCAATACTGTCTACGTGTGAAAACGTTGCTCATGGCCGCCACAACCTGTGCATGAGCTACACACACCTGTAAAAGGTGCGGAGAAGAAGCAGCCCTGTTGCTAGGCATTGCTGGCCCAAGACAGTTGGAACCTCTCACGCGCCGCCCGCACAAAAGTATCCTGCAGGTATGTAAAGGAACATACGAAACCACGTACACATACTTTCACGCAGTGAAAACCTGAAACTGAGGTAATTGTACGACGCGTGTTTGAGCACTCCATCTGCATGCATTGTGTGTGTTTCAGCAACACGCACTCTCAATGTGCGGGCGCTTTAAGTCTTAAATAATGGTCCTTTTCTCTATTTTTTTTTTTGCATTTCCAACACGACATTATTGAGGCCAATTACTGACTGATGAAGCAAAATCTCGCCTCAAAAACTGCTCCACATGGCTCGAATGAGCTTTTCCACGGATTTCCTGATTTCCTCCGGTAGCGCGTTAGCCGTCGTCAGCTGCGTCCGAGCCAGCATAACTAATCCGGCTGTTGAGGCTGCGCCGACCGCGGGAGTGGAGCGGAGGAGGAGGGAAGTGGTTGGCAATACTTTTGGAGATTGAGGGGCTTTAGGCCCAACCAGTGGCACGCGCCAGCAAGCTTCGGCATGCGCCAATGCGTCAAAAGCGTCGGTCTGGAACAGGGTGAAGCGTGACGACGCGCAGAGATTTTGTCGACTGCCGATTAGAGGTGTGCGCCAAAATGTCGGCGCGCCACCACCGCAAACTGATCGGCACGCCGCCACCACTGATGTTTCTTGTTGGCGAGATTGACGTGCCATTTAAATAGGAATAAAGATTTCTTTTTAAGTCAATCCAATTTCGTTTCAGATTTATTTTGTGATGTCTTGTTTAATTCTTTTGCCTATCTCAAGCACAGAACCATGTCAAGCAGGGGAGCAATGAATAACACAATAAAAACAAGAGTATCCCTGCTCTCCACGCATCTGCGCATGTGTGTCATCACAAGTCAGAGCAATGTGGGATTCCGAAACTTCTTCAAAAGTGTAATGCACAACGACAAGAAACAGCAGCCTCGGAACTTCAGAATCATGGCTTGAGGGTCATGGGCACTGTAGTTGATGGTAGAATCAGCGATATGTATGATAGCGGCATCAATACAAGAGATGAAGCTTGTAGCAAGATAGAAATTTCTGGCCCCGATGCGTTTTAAGATGCTGGTTGGAAGTTTTCGCATTATTCTGGCCGCTGCATTTGAAGGAGTTTTTTTACATTTCTATGTGTAAAAAAATGTTTTTACATGTCTAATGCATGGTGCTGTTTCTTTGTAGCATTCATGTAAAAAATTGAATGCAACTCACACTGATACCTGCAATGAAATATAATACAGTTTCGACGTGCAGGTTAAAACACAAGTTTTTTTTTTTCGGAAATAATTGTGCATCCACACTTCATTCATTCGACCTGGTGATGATGAGTTAACAAATTGAGCAAATTTGTTTTCTACAGCATCATAACGTGCCTCAGCTGAGAAAATGCTGCACAAAACAGAAGTATTTTGATTCTTTTTTCTTCAGGGAAAAAGAACATTATAAGAAAAGTTACATCAGCAAAGGATGATTAATATTCAAAACAAATGATTTCACTTGTCGAATCGGGAAGGTGCATTATAACATCTGCTGATTGCTTGACAGCTTAAGGGCTGAACCCAGAAAAAGTTGGTCGTGAAGGTCTTTTTTTTTTTTTTTACATAAAGCATACTGTATAAACACAATCTCATTCAGAACAAGTGGAAGCAAGGTTAACATATCTAGAGAGTGTCACTGGCATTGGTGCTGGCTTAGCAATTCTAGACGAATTCATTCTCTCTTTGCTCAATGGAAAAATACCTTATATGAACCAAGGCATTGCAAAAAATAAAACAATTTTGACTATGACGCAATGGCAAGGCTCTGCATATTCGTGGAGAAAGGATTATAAAACACACTCAACATAGACGCTTTGAGATATGTGCCCAATTTTTAAAAAATATGTTGGCTGAAGAGCAGAAAACTTACAAAACGTTTTGTATTTCTCTCACTTTCAACACCTCAGTACTCGGTCTCTCAGCCCTTAGTATTAAAAGGCCAAAATTTCAACCAGTTCAGGAAGAAAGGATGTAGCAAAACAGCTTTTTAAAACTGTGAAAGTCCGTCCTCCGCTTCGGCATGCCGCCAACTACATGCCCTCGCAATTCTAAATGTCTCCAAGGCACTCCAGTAATTTTAGAGAACACATCGGTACACGTGCAGTTGTCACTTCATGGCTGCCGACTCAGCGGTTCACGGGACTCGGGAGTTGGGCAGCCGCGCCCATGCGTGCCATCCCTAGGAAAAGGCACAGTAGCTCCACTGGAAACCCTAGCAGCAGTTCGTGGTGTTCCCAACCATCAAGAGAGGCGGTGCAGCCTTCCGGTCGCGCCACTAGAGTATATTCTAGTTCACTATAACCTGGTGCCACACCAATGACATTGCCGCTGCCAACTAGAAACAACCACCACGCCGCCGCCGGTCGAAACCAACACGGCACACACCTCAACTGCCGATGCTAGAAGTTCGCTGATGAGTAGTGGCGCTTCGCCAGCATGTACTGATCAGAGGCTGTGATGCGTCGCCGGCGTCAATCAATCGGAGGCTGCGAGACCTCCAGCTGCTATGCCTATGATGGCCGCCACTGCCAAGATGCCAACACCAAAGATCATCCGAGTTCTTTGGACGTACGATGCGCGCAACAGTGTTCCTAAAAGACAGTGTTGTGATAGTAGGCTGACAACGACATGACCGACTTCGAACGAGGCCGACAAATCCAACCTCCCCACTGGGTTCCGCCAGTCTCAGCGATATCGTCTCCTAAAACATCCAACCGAATCACGATTGCCGCAATGTCTGTGCTTGGTATATGCGTATTTTGTCGTGTGCGAAACGAATGAAAACATTCTTTCGAACTCCGCAGTCTGGATAATCAGCACTCACCTACTGCCGATATTGTTTGTTACACGTAGGCCTAGCGCGTCCATCGAGTTTATAACTGGCGAGTGAATGAGCCCAGGTGGAAAACTTTGTTGAAGGAAACGAATTTTCAGTTCTGTTTGGCGCTGCAGTGATTTAAAATATGGCACTCCTGACTTCGTGTGTTATGTGATGTGGTGAATGAACCATGTGGAACTTCGGGTGGTCAACCGCATCGTGTTTTGTGTGGTCTCCGGTGACCACAGAGGAAGACATTTAGGAGGTGAAAATCCCATCAGCGCGAGCAAGCACGGGCGACCAGATAAGGTCACAATTGTATGCGCTGACGGGGCCGTATGCAATGGTGACGCCATGCGGCGCGTCGTAGAAGCCACAGCGAAAAAAATTTTAAAAATGCAGCGCCCGGGCAGGCGGCTCTGGCGCGCTCTCCGGCCACTTCTTACGTGCCCTGTCAGGCGCGCGTGGCCGAACGGGAGCAACACGCTCGACCGGTTGCCCTGGCAACCGAAACGGCTGCCAGGCGCCGCCAGCAAGATAGTGGCTCCGCGGGCTTGTTACCTTTTCTGGTCGCCGCAAACAGCGGAGTTTCCACTCCTAAATGTTTCTAGCTCCATGCCGGTGACCCAAGTTTAACAGGCGAGCTCTGTGCTGTTTCCAGTAGCAAAGATAACTTTTGAAAACGAAAGACACCAGTAGCCCAACAATGGGAAGTACGTACGTCATCAGCCATGCCATCTGTTTCAGCTGACAGTGCGCTATTCTGTTTGGCATGTGAATCGAGTCCAGTACAACTTCACAGTACTCCGTCATTCACTTTTTTCAAATGCATGGGCTAGTTGGGGATAAATCGTTTGTGCTGCACTCAAGAATGCTGACACACTGAAGGAAACATAACAAAGCGCAGTCATGTTTGAGTCAGTGTGTCCTTATACTTCAGCACTGCAAAAAGAAATGATCTGTTTACAATATGTGCACCGTGCGCAGTGCATAGCAGGGCCTGCATCATGCAAGACCTATGCATGTAGCAGCGTATACCAGGATTGCTATGATGCTTGCTTGAGAAGCAGCACCTACTGAGTCTATGAAACTGTAATTGGCTTTTGATCTTTTTTTGTTTATGGAGAGGGAGCAGATGGTGCGAGTGTATTATGGGGAAGGTGAAAAGGTGTCATCAGTGCTTTGTGCAGTCGGTATGCTTAAACTGCCCAAATCTCTTCAGCTTCCCCAAAAATGTTTCTCGCTGCGATACTATAAACTGTAAGGTAAAAGATTGACTCAAAGCCATGTTCCTAATGCACTTTCACAGAATGGGTTCGATTAACAAGTTAATACTTCCACTGCAACATTATGCCAGTGTACAGCATATGCACTTGAAAATAAATACATTCCGTAAAGTTGTATTATGACTGGGCCTACAATAACAAACTTTGTAGTAGCACTGCAAAAAAGTGCTGCCATGGGTATCAGCCACAACAAAACTGATGTGTGTCAAACTAGTACTTCCTTGGAGGCACCCCTATAAAGACTGTTCGGGCCCTTCCCATTCTGGATATAACATTCAGGTCTTCTCTAGACTTTTCTGCATATGTCACCAGCACTGTATCGCATTCTTGGTTTTGTGTCCCGTGTCTCCCTTCCCCTGCGAACCTGAGGTTTTCCAAACACTCTACACTTCTATCCTTCTGCCACGGCTTGAGCACTGCTCATCAGTATAGTCCCTGTACCAAACTCACATCGCTGACAAACTTGATTGTGTTCAGCGGTGGGCAACACGCACCCTCTACTCCCATCTTTTCGGTCATCGTAAGCTCATGCCAGCCTACGAGGATTGCCTCAAAGCCCTCAAGTAGTGGCACACCCTGCAATACCAGCGCAACATTGCAATAGTCTGTCTATTCTGCAGGTTGCTTGATGGCTCTCTGTACAGCACTCATCTTTCTTCTTCAGTCCATCTGAACAAGTAAGTGGTCAGCACAGCCCGAGCCCCCTCACGCCTGTACGGCCCGACACCACGACTCCATGCTTATATCTAGCATACAGAGCTTTCTCTTCACCCCCCCCCCCCCCCGGCCATTCGGACTCCCCTTCCTTGTGACTGGACTAAATTGGCACTCCTGCGCTTTGTGCACCCGTCGACTGTGTGCTCTGCAATTGAACAAATGTGAGTGCATATGTGTGTGTATAGGTGTGTATGTGTGCGCACATGGAGCGGGGGGTGTCTTCTGCACCCTGTGAATTCTTGCTTAGATGGCTGGCTTTCAGAACTACGAAATATGACCGAGTTGTTGTACAAGGTGGCGCATGCTAGCTACATATCCGTGCTAGATATGACTAGGGGTTACTGGCAGATGGGGCTAGAGGAGGAGTCGCAGCGACTCGCCGCTTTTGCTACACCTCGCAGTTTGTATGCTTGGAGAGTCATGCTGTATGGGCTGACAAACTCGGCCGTAACTTTTCAGAGAATTATGAATAAGGTCTTATGTGAACATTTAGAATATGCCATGGCATATATTAACGATGTGGCCATATTTTCGACAACCTGGGCAGACCAGATGTTGCATCTTGGAAATGTGTTGGCCCCCCCAGGCAGGTGGGCCTCACAGCGAATCCACCTAAGTGCAAGTTCACGCAGACAAAGGCGAAATACCTTGGTCATGTTGTCGGACCCGGGAAGCATTCCCCTGATCCAGATAGCACGAGCGTCATCTTTAAACTGCAGGCCCCAAAACCCAAGAGCGATCTGAGGCCTGTACTGGGCCTTTTTAACTATTACCGCAAATATGTTCCCGAATATTCTAAGGTGGTGTGCCCCCTAACTGACTTGACAGGCCGTAGGATACTTAAGGTGATCCCGTAGAGTGAGGAGGCAAAAAGCGCATTTTGCACTGTAAAGATCGTATTATAATCATGGGTTCGACGAAAGTTCTTCTGGTCAGGCATGGAAATGAAGGGAATCACGGTCACTGACCAAGTCTGATGAATAATCTGACGTTTCGGAACCGCGTACGGGTTCCTTGTTCACTGAGTTGGACAGGAAATCGTCGTCACTTATATAGCCAGCACGTGACGTAATGAACATGCGTAAACGGCAGGCATAGTCCCCGGTGTCCGGTTCATCGTAGCTGGCATCGATTGAATGATTAGAGATTCCAGCAACTGTTGGGATGACACATTCTTTTCTTTGGCAACAACAATGGCATTGTCCCAGTCAATCTTGTGAATGAACCCTCTTGCCGGTAAGACCTCGATGCATGTCGAAAACTCATTCGCATTTGTAGCAAAGATAAAGGACATCACGTTGAGTGAAGATGATGCTTTGGTCTCATTCGACGTCACATCACTTTCACTAGTGTCCCAGTGAATTTGGCAGCAGCCACGTGCAAAGAAACCCTAGAAGCAGACAGTGGTCTTCCTGGTCGCATGCCCTTCGACGTCCCTGAAGTTAGCGAGCTGCTGCGCTTTTGTCTAAGCAACACGTATTTTTCTTATGGTGGCAGCCTTTATCAGCAAACGCATGGCACGGCAATGGGAGCGTCAATATCGGTCACCAAGGCCAATCTACCGTATTTACTCGCATAATGATCGCACTTTTTTGTCAGAAAAAATTGACGCACATTCAGGGGTGCGATCATTACGCGGGTTAAATTTCCCGCGAAAAGAAAAAAATTTTTTCATCCCGCGTTTGCTGCGGGTGCAAGACACGAAAACAAAAATGGCGGCCGGCGGAGCAAGCCGAATGCGCCGAACGCGATTTTTTTTTTCCTTCTCATGAGTACATTACGTGCATTGAAACAGTTTCTTCCATATCAGTAATGAATAATATTTTTAATATCGGCAAGTTTGCTGCAATAATGTAGCCATGTCCACTTTGAGGTGGCAGAAACAGATGGGCGCGCTTAGCTGCCAGTGACATAGAAACACATGGCGGGCATGCTGCAGAAACTGCGGCATCTGTCTTCACTACTATCCTAATACCGCACGTTTGCACTAAGGGTGGGTGAATATCTTAGCTGTGTTACCAGCGTTGGCCTATGAATAAGGTACACATTTAACATATCAGTGTAAACGTTGCTACTATCATTGCCGCTTGCGATTTGTTGCGAGTCCACGAGTGCAGATGAGAAGAATCGAAAGGCGCCTTTTTTTGTTGTTGACCACAACCATTACAAAGCCTACACATAATAAAGGCAAGTTTGGTTGTACCTCTTTTTGTCATGGAAGTGCGGAAAGTGAAGAAAGTAATGAAATGAGGCATCTACTTAAGAATGTTTGGTGCGTGCAGACCACTTGGTCTGTCTTGAGTTGTTCGCGTAGCATTCGACAGATGGTAAGCGCAATCATTATTAGCTAGACTTGGCACACGACATATTGCTGCGGCAAGTTCGGGGTGCAATCATTACACGGGAAATAAAAAAAGCCGAATTTTGACGACAAAATTCAGGGGTGCGATCATTACGCGAGTGCGATCATTATGCGAGTAAATACGGTAGTAATGGAAGCCTTGGAAGGGAAAGTGCTGGCCACATTCAACCCGGCACCTAAAGTTTTTTATTGCTACGTGGATGACTGCTTCTGTATTTTGAAGAAACAAGACATCCAACGCTTCCTGGACTGCCTGAACGCCCAAAATGCGCACATACAGTTCACCGTGGAACACGAGAGGGACAACTCGTTGCCTTTCTTGGATGTACTGGTTCGTCGGGATGGGGGCGCTCTCGCCTTCTCGGTATATAGGAAGCCTACACACAGGTCGTTACCTTAAGTTCAATTCTTGTCATCCTGTCGGCCACAAGACATCCGTAGTGTCGTCCCTGATAACACGCGCCGTACGCGTCTGCTCAGGCGATGATGCACTGAAAAAGGAATTACGGACAATCCACCATGAACTAACCTGCAACGGCTATCCTAGTTGTTTCATATGCAGGACCAAGAAGCGGATATTAGAGCCAAGCTCGGAGAAAAACACGACAATCTTTGCACGTGCAGCCATCCCTTACGTCCAAGGAATCAGCGAGGCACTGTCGCACGTATTTTCAAAATACGACTTGCGCATTGCCCACATCCCAACCAGCAAGCTCCAGAACCAGCTCATGAATGTGAAAGACAAGTTGCCTGTTGAATCATTCCCAGGAGTTGTGTATAAGATACCATGTGCTGATTGCCACAAAGTATATATTGGTGAAATAGGGAAGTTCTCTAGACGCCTCAAGGATCAGAAATGTGACGTAAGAAATAATAGTCACACAACGAATGCCATTGCCGAGCACGTGCAGGAACATAATCACAAGATTGACTGGGACAATGCCACTGTTGTTGCCAAAGAAAAGAATGTGTCATCCCGACAGCTGCTAGAATCTCTAATCATTCAATCGACGCCAGCTACTATGAACCGGACACCAGGGACTGGTGTCCGGTTCGGTGTTTACGTGCGTAAACAGATGGGCATCTGTTTACACACGTTTATTACGTCACGTGCTGGCTATATAACTGACGATTTCCTGTCCAACTCAGTGAAGAAGGAACCCATACGCGGTTCCGAAAACGTCAGATTATTCATCAGACTTAGTCAGTGACCGTGATTCCCTTCAAAAATCGTATTAGCATCACTGTCGCAGTTAGCGGCACCTGATCACGATCATGAGTTTCTGTTGACAACCGATGCCTCCGACATAGCGGTAGGGGCTTGTGGAGGGAGACCAAAAGCCGGTTGCATTCTTGAGTAAAAGCTGACAGCTGCACAGGCAAAGTGGTCAGCCATAGAGAGAGAGGCGTTTGCAGTTGTGTGGGCACTGAGGAAGCTTGACACCTGGCTATTTGGAGCAAAAATAAAGGTGGCCACAAACCATAATCCGCTAACATTTCTGGCTGGCTCTGCGTCCACCAGCGCAAGGCTGATGCGCTGGTCACTTGCGCCAGAAATATCAATTAGATGTTGATGTTGAGTTTAATGGCGCATAAGCAACTAAGGCCATCATGCGCCAATCGCAAGGTATAATGTAGGAAAAAGCTGGGTAACCTCAAAAGATCCTTTTGTGATAGAGGACCCTGAAAATTCCAACAAATTAAATAAAAAACCTCAGCCTTCTTCTCTGACATGAGAAGGTGGATGAGGTGTGTCACTGGATGTAAAAGAGAACAAGGTCAGGCTTTACAATTTTTCAAGGAAACCGGTTTCTTTTGAAAAGCTAAATACATGAATTGTCCCAACCAGCGCATCTTCACTTAAAATCAATGAAGAATGAAAAGGAATGCGTTTGCTGTAAAATGGCATAAAATATCTTTTTCTCAATGTCTCAATTGTCTGCAGGAGAGTAAAATGTGGGTAAGTTTGTCTCCGCATTTGTCACAAACAGGCTTGTCTTTTTTTGTCAGCAAGTAATTATGGGTAAGGTGTGTGTGTCCAATGCAGAGGTGACATAAGACAACTTCAATAAAACGTTCTTGGTGTGAACATGACTTCCACTCTTCTATGATGGGTTTTACAAGGCGTAGCTTATTGTTCGTTTGATTGTTCCTTGCGGACTGCCATTTTTCTTTGTTTATGGCACACTAATTTCATGCAATCTCTGTAAGGAATTCTTATTTTTTTTATTTCCTTATTTCGAGCTTTCGCTGCACTCTCGTCTGCTTTTTCATTTCCACAGATTCCTACGTGGCTCGGTACCCAACAAAATTTGATATTTTGTCCCCGCCTCGTGGCTCCTGTTATGTTGTGTAGGATGCCACCGATTACTGGCAGAACTGCATTCCTAGGCTGAAGTGCTGTAAGTATGCTTAGTGAGTCTGTATAAATGATGCTGTCTTCAATTTTTTCATGTATTATTCTTTCCACAGCCATGGAAATTGCATGGCTCTCTGCAGTGAGAATTGATGCACATTGCGGCAGCCATACTATTTTTTCCCAGCTATTCTCTATCACAGCACATCCCACGCAGTGTGCAGATTTGGAACCATCAGTATAAAATGCTGTATATTCCATACATTTTTCTTTTAGTGCTAAATATTCTTGTAATATATGTTACTGCGGCGTTAGTTTTTTCTGAAATTGTATTAATGAGAAGTCACAAACAGAAGGCAAGCAGTACCATGGTGGCAGTGGATCGGGTTTCTGGGCAATATTAGGCAGTGTGTCCGTTACATGTAACTCTTGTAATTTCTCTTCAAAAGGGAGAAGGAGTGGTCTGATAGCCTGGGGTTTGTTTGCGAATAGTATTCTAGATGGGCATTTGTTAACTATTGGGTACCATATATGCTTTGGCAAGGAACGGATTTTTAGAACATATGAGCATGTCAGCATGCTTCTTCTGTCAGCAAGTGGGGGTTCGTTAGTTTCTACATACAAACTGGTTATGGGCGATGTCCTGTAGGCACCAGCTGACAAGCGTAAACCTAAATTGTGTACTGGGTCCAATCGTTTCAAATATGATGATCTGGCAGAGCCATACACTATACACCCATAGTCCAAGGAGGGGCGTATGACGGAGCAGTATATTTGTAGAAGGCATGCCCTATCAGAGCCCCAGCGTTTCCGTGAAAGGACTTTAAGTATGTTGAGTGCCCTAGAGGCCTTGTTTTTCACAGTGTTTATGTGAGGTAGGAAAGTGAGCTTTTTGTCAAAAGTAATGCCTAGGAATTTGTGCTCATTTTTTACTGGGAGTTCGGATTCACTAAGGTGTAGGGTGGGATCAGCCTGTAAACCTCGTTTCAGCGAGAACATAACAGCCACTGTTTTCTGCAGAGAAAACTGGAATCCATTTTTATCTGCCCATGTTGTTAGTTTGTTTATTGTTAACTGTACTTGCCTCTCGCATGTTGATACGCTTGATGATGTGGAAGCTATCTGCAGGTCATCAACATAAACTGAATACATAATGAATTTCGGAATTATTTGTGCTAGGGAGTTCATTTTTACAATAAAGAGGGCAGTACTTAAGATACACCCTTGTGGTGCCCCATTTTCCTGATTGAACTTCTTTGAGAGAGTTGAACCGAGGCGTATATGGAAGGAACGGTTGGACAAAAAGTCACGCAAGCAGATTAACATCCTGCCGCGAATGCCCAGATCTACTAGGTTGCGGAGAATGCCATACCTCCAGGTAGTATCATAAGCCTTGTCTAGGTAAAAAAAAAAAAAAAAAGAACGGCAAGGCAGTGTTGTCTATGGATGAATGCCTTTCGGTACCTTCAGAAATGCCTAGCTTCTCTAGTTTTTTCAGACCCCTTTTGCCTGCATAATTCTCAGGCACTAGTTCAGTATTTGAGAGAGGAAAATCCTGGTGATTGTACTGCTTTTAGTATGGATATCGAAGACCTGTATTATTCCTTGCCGCATGACGGGTTGCTAAATTCCGTAAATGAGTGCATTAAAGAACAAGTGCAAGAGTCTGCTTTTATTGACAGATGCGGTGTTTCCACGGGAGCTTTTCTAGAAATTCTTTCAATGTACTTGAAGTCGACGCTGATTGGGTGGAGAGATGGCGTTTTTCTGCAGAAATCAGGCATTTGTATTGGCTCAAAGGTTGCCCCTATTCTTAGCAACATTTACCTGAGTAAGGTTGACAACTGCTTAGAGAAAGCCTTAGGTGATAGTGTTATGAAGATATTTAGTTACGTTGATGATTACCTGATTTTCTGTAATAGGGAAGAATTCGATTCCGCTGCTACCTCAGTAAATGAGCAGTTTAAACTTTATGGGGGAGGATTAAAGTTTACCCAGGAATTTCCTCAGCGACGCGTAATTCAGTTTCTTCACACTTCCTTGATCTTTGAACAAAATCATGTTTGTTGGCAGTACTCCCCAAGATCTTCGAAGCCGTTGCTAAACTTTCAATCCAAGCATTCTAAATTAGTAAAAAACGAAATTGCCATGTCGTGCCTTAAGTCTTCCCTCACCGGATCCTGTCTGCACAAAAATGAGCGCCAGTTTTAATGCACAGTTCCGGCGCCTATTAGAAGCAGGGTATCCTAGTATAGCGTAGGCCACTGTGGCTGAGCGCCTAAAGAAGTCGGTTTCCAGAGGGACGGACGTGATTACAGAAAGCAGTAATAGCAAAAAAAAAAAAAGAGTTGTGGCTATTCCATATATTCATTAAGTGTCGCACATGTAGGCTTAAAAAAGTTGCTAGTACATATGATGTTAATGTTGCTTTCACTGCTCCCAATAAGCTAGGTAAGATATGCGCTGCCGTACAGAATAAAAGGGAGCGGGAAAAAGGCAAAAAACGAACTGATATTTGTCCAGTGAAGCACAATAAGAACAACAGTTTTACTGACTGTCGTATGGGTGTGGTTTATAAAATTCCCCTTAGCTGCGGCCAGTTCTACGTAGGGCAAACGGGAAGGTGTATCAATCAGAGGCTAATGGAACATAAAAGGTCGTTAATCGGTGGATCGCCTTCTAATCTTTCGCTACGTTGCCGACATTGTAACTGCACGCCAGAGTTAGATGAATGCGCGATATTGTACAGGCATAAGAATGAAGATACGTGTCTTATGGTAGAGGCATGGCATATCTATAATGGTGGAAGTGCGTGCGTGAGTCAGCCTTCGATTACTTTACATAAGGAACAGATTAAGTACCTTAACAGTTATCTCTCACGTAGGCCGGCACGTTTACCCGATTGACACGTGGTGTTACCATTCCTGTGCATGCGCAGATGAGTTTTGTGCCTTCTTTCTTTTTTCGCCTCAGTGCCCCCTTCAGTTGATAGTCGGCGTTCGTGTTGTCCACTTCTCTACTCCTGTGTCCTGTCTGCACGCCTCACTTCTATTTTGCATAATGCCTTTCGGATTGTGTTTTCAAGTCGAATGAGGTGATCAGTTGTAGAGCAAGTTTTTATAAAACAACACTGATAGATGTCAAGTAGTTCACGGGAGTCTAGAACAACATCAATCTAATATTCAGAATGCTTTCGAAAGATTTCGCCAGACAGCTGGTAAGGGTTATTGGCCTATAACTACTGGGAGATGTCGGTGGCTTTCCGGTTTTCAAAAAGGGTACAATAATAGCTTTTTTTCAGGCCTCCGGTATTTTTCCTTGTAACAGTATCTTGTTAAAAAAATTCAGAAGTGCATTTAATGCACTTCTGCATTTCATAGTGAATTTCGTCAGGCCCTGATGCAGTTTGTTTCCCAGCAGACAGTACTCTAGTGATTTCTTGATGAGTGATTAAACTATTATACGGCTCATTTATGCTGCCACTAATCGGAAGCCTTTGCTTTTCAGCCATGTTTTTATATTTTAAAGATGACTCAGTGTAGTGTGAAGAACTAGAGACTGCAGCGAAATGTTCTCCTAATATGTTGGCCTGTTCCTCTATACTTGTTTGGATGCCAGGGGTCGTCAGGAGAGGAATTGTAAATGGGGAGTAGCTACCATGGAGCTTTCGTACCTCCTCCCTCATTTTTTTAGTTGTGACTGTGCTATTTATTGATAAAACGTATGCTTACCATGACATCTTTTCGGCATTACAGCGGACGTATCGTGCGTTAGCTCGTGCCTTTTTAAAGATTAGGAGGTTTTCCCGAGTGGGATATCTGTGAAAGACACCCCAGGATTTATTTCATTTTCACTTTGCTTCTTTGCATTCCAGAGTCCACCACACCTTGTGATTTTGTCTCACCACTCCTGAAGTCTGGGGGATAGCTAAACGGGCAGCAGCTAAAATATAAGTTGTGAATAGTTCATTAAGATTATCGACACTAAGGTCCTCAGAAAAGACTTCATACAGATTGGCTTTTTCTCTAAACAGTGTCCAGTCAGCTGCTTGGAGCTTCCATCGTCGTGGTTTGTTTGGGATGATTTCAGGTGAGGATGGAAGAGTGATTATGACTGGTAGATGATCGCTTCCATATAGGTTGTCTATGATGTCCCATTTAAAATCGTTAAAAATAGAAGGTGAACTAAAAGATAAATCAATACAGCTTGGGGAGCAGTATGTTGAATTGCCAGAATTCAGCAAACATTATTGCTCAAAATAAAATCTATAATTTGTCCTCTCGTGTCTGTTTTCTCGCTTCCCCAAAAACAGGAGTGCGCATTAAAATCCCCAACTAGCAGATAGGGCTCTGGTAATTGTTGGAACAGGTCCTCTAACTCATGAAGGGTTATTTTTAGGTGTAGTTCTAAATACACAGAGCACACGGTAACCATTTTGTAAGAGAGCAAAGTGGCTGCCACAGCTTCAAATTTAGTTCTTATTTTGACTTCACGAGCTGCGATGCCACTTTGTACAATGATGGCTACCCCTCCTGAGAGCCTGTTTGCCTGCTCTCAGTCACGGCGAAAGACTTTATATTTTTTGAGTACACTTGTATGCTGAGGACCTAAGTTCGTTTTCTGTAGGCACATTGCTACAGGAGAGAAAGAATTTATAATCTCTTTTATATCACTAAAATTATTTAGGAGTCCTCTGCAATTCCAGTGTATTAGGAATGCCATGTTGATTTATGTGTGTGGGGTAGGAAAACGTTTAATTGGTTTTCGCCCCATGATTCGGGGGTTTTCATTATTAGTACTATCGAAGGAGTTCCGCTGTCCCTGTGACGCTGACGGCACGGAACTACCCTGGCTCGTTTCCATTACCTCATCAGAGGCACTGGAGAGTCGTGCAGACTGCACGTCGGCACTTTTTTCAGACCTCGCCTCGTGGGCAGAGGCCTTGAGGCTTGCCAACCCGAGGGACGGCATAGCCTGCTTTGTGGCTGGTGTAGCAGCGTGAGCTGCTACCACCGGGGGTGAGGATGGCTCCGTCCCAGCCTCATTATGTGTGGTCTGGGCAGGTGCCGGAAGCCGGTGTGGTGGATCGCCCTGTCGCACCACATCGGCGAAGTTCATGTATGATTTGAGTGAAAACTTGTGTTGGACTAGGATGCGGTTTCTGGCCTCTTTGAATGAAATGTTCTCAATTGTTTTCAATGTAATGATTTCTTTTTCTCTCTTCCATGAGGGACAAGATCTGGAGTATGCATCATGCTCTCCTTCACAGTTCCCACAGAGAGGTGCTGCTTTGCATATTTCAGAAGTATGGTCTTTGGATGCGCATTTCGCGCAGGTTTTGCGACCATGGCAACTCTGGGAGCCATGGCCAAATCTCTGACAGTTGAAGCAACGTCGAGGATTCGGTATGAATGGGCAAACTGCAACTTTCGTATACCCAACTTCAACTGTCTCTGGAAGTGTGCAGCAGGTGAAAGTCAAAATTAGGTGCTGGGTGGTGAACTCTTTGTTGGCTTTTCTTAATTCTCTGAACATTGCTCACGCTTTGTTTGGAAAGCCCATTTAGCATTTCTTCTTCGGAGAGATCCAAAAAGTCAATTTCAGAAATCACCCCGCGCAATGTGTTCAGCGATCTGTACGTTGAAATTGAGACGGGGATGTCTTCAAACGACCCAATATTAGGAAGTTTGCACAATTGAGCTTTAATTTGGATTTCTAACAGTAGGTCACCGCTAGCAAGCTTTGTTACTTTATAGCTGGTGCCTATGGCTTCTTTCAGACATCTTGCTACTGAGAACGGAGATAATTTTCTAGCCGGTTTTTCTGGCTTTTCACTGTGTATCATGTAATACTTAGGGAAGACTTCTTTGGTTGTTTGGAAAAATATCAGCAGTGACATCAGTCCACCCTCTTTTCTGAGGGCGATCTGGTTTGGAGAGAGGAGGTGCCATGGGAAAATGTATTATTCGGCCACGATGCCAGCCACTCACCATGAAGCCCTACAAGGGGGGCGGGAAAGGAACTTGTAAGCAAGTCCTGCCCACGCCAGCTGTACAGCGCAACTATAACCAAATATGGCTGAACTCAGGACAGCTCGCCATACAAGGTTAACCCTAGCCACCCAGGAAAACAGGGAAAAACGCAAGAGAGGAGGAGACAGGAGAGTTGTGAGAAAGGAGATAGGTAAGTGAAAGATGGAGGGGAGAACAGGAAAAGGCGACTGCCGATTTCCCCCAGGTGGGTCAGCCTGGAGGTGCCGTCTACGTGAAACAGAGGCCGAAGAGGTGTGTTGCCTCCACCGGGGGCCCTAACGGTCCGACCACCCGGCATCGGCTCAACCCCCAGGATCCCCCTTTCCCCAGACACGGCTAAGCTGCGCATGGCTACACGCGGGAGGGTCCAAGCCTCGTGTACTCGGGTACGTGGTGTCGCAACTCACCAAACGCCTGCTTACGCAGATGCCCTGCGGGGAATATCAATTAGAGATAGTTCACATAAAGGCACTGCAAACTGATGTGCAGATGTGCTGTCGCGGTTAGATGACGGGGAGGGTGAGTAAAAGCCTGATACAGGAAGTGCGCAGCCAATGTGGCCTTGCTAAGCGCTTGTGTGTATAGGCCTGTGTATGTGTGCGTGCGAGTTAGTATGCACATGCCCATTTCCAGTGTTCGCGGGTGCTGCGGTAGACAGGAAAGCTATTTTGTCGTTTTTACCGCAGATGCATGGTGGACCTGATAGAAAATTTGTGCTCGTTCTTCATGAATTGCAAGAGCCTTTCATGGTGTGTTGTGTGGTGTTTGCAGGTGGTGTGTGTGAAATGTCACGCTGGCAACAAGTATCCCCATGACATTCTTGGTGAGAAGGAGTGGAGTTCAGTGTTGTTTGTGCGGGCGGCTGCATGTAAGGGTCACGCGAGGTGGTCAGAAGAGACGTGTGGTTCGACACCAAGATGGCGGCGCGGAGAGTTATAGCCATCGGGGGTGGGGGAGCTGCGGTTTACGGAGAGCGTGTAAGAGAGTTGACTGTGAGTTGGGGCTTCTGCCAGTCAGTTCGCAGAAGCAGTGCCATGGCTCTGAAGTCAACCCCTCACCGCTGAACCGCACCAAGCTGAGACATTCCGCAAACAGACCAGATGCCCCAACGGGGTGTGGAAGTGTTTTCTTTGGGGAAGTGTGTCTTGCGAGGCTGTGAGATAAGAGACCTGTTGCACTGCAAAGGATCTGTGCTAACGGCCTTGAAGTATTGGAACTCAAGATACTGTCACCCTGGAGTCCTGTTGTGTGTACACTGCGCACACGGCAGTGTGATTGGACGAACGATGGGGCGAGGGGGATGTTGGGATGCTTTTAGGTACGTGCAGGGCCGTTGGAGGGGGAGTCAGTGGAGATTCAGGTAAGAGAAGGAAGACCAAAATTGTAACATGATTATAACTTTTGACTAGTAGTCTGATGTCCATGTAAATACTTTCCATTCTGTCACTTGCCCATTCTATCTTAATAAACAGTTAACCCCTTGCAATCAACGTCAAAGCCTTGCATACTGTAATGGGACTTCGCGACATCCACAACACCTTCAAGTTTCTTTCACCGACATTGAGGTGAACATCAACTTTAGGGAAGCATCTTTCTAGCCATATAAGACTTTATGCTGAAGACTGTTGCATATACCGTACCATTACATTCACTGATGGCCTTCAGACAGCAGCAACATGGTGCGAAAGCTGTAGCATCAAGTTAAGTTTTGCAAAGTCTAATGCCATTTGTTTTACTAACAAGATTGCTCCACTTTTCACAAATTGCTTTCTAGGCAATGAACAGATGAATGAGATAAGCAGTTACAAGTATTTAGGTGCTGTTTTCAAAAATAATCTCTCTTGGAACGATCATGCAGAGTGTGTGGTGGCTAAGGCTAGTCGTATGCTAAATTTTTTTAAACGTAACTTCCAGCGAGCCCCACTTAAGGTGAAAGAAACACCTTATTTTACAAACATACACCCAATCGTAGAGTATAGCTGCTGTGCCTGGGACCGAGAAAAAATCATGTCGATTAATCAGCTTGAGCGTGTATACGCAATAATGCAGCTCAGTTCATTACAGCTAACTACTGCGGATGGCCTGTCTTGGTACTCTGGCCCTGCAATGCTGTTCGAAAGAGCTATACGATGACCGTCATGAACCAGTCTCATTCTCCAAGGGCGACTTGGTGCTTCTACAGACCCTGCAATGCAAGCATGCATTATGCCAAAACTTCCCGTCTCAGCATGCAGGCCCATCTAGTCATTCTCGACTGTTTAAGTGAGCTCACTTATGTAATAGCTCACTTCCTGTGCAATGGTTGGTGATCCAGCAGAACTCGGGTGACTCGCGTTGTTCGCCTGACATGTTCCTACCCTTCCTATCCATCCCGATTTATCTGATGGACTTCGTCTGCTACCGAAGGAATGTAACAGAAAAACTAGGATAGGATTGATGAAGAAAAGGAGCTATGGCTGCACAATTACCCCCATGATCTGTTTTCTGCAAATAAAGCTTTTCATCGCAACAGTTTACTTGATTATTGTTCAAACATGACAAACGCATACAGGCATAAAATGCAGGGATCGTACAGGTCTCAGAGATAGAAATTGAAGGACTTTCCCGATCAAAGCTTTTTCAAGGGTGCAGAGCAGCATCCTATGGAGCAATTTCTTACTATAAGAATGTTTCCAAGACACAATAGCTAAATAAAGTAAGTAAAGTCGGCACTTTAGTTCATCATTTTGAAATTTCCTTATATGTATTGAAGCTGGACCTTTTATGCAAATAATCACAGTCGCTGACACACTTTTCTAGCACCAAAGAGACCATATAACTTTTCGCATTATCTTTCAATATGGAAAAAAAAATGAATTTCACCAAGGAAAAAAATCATTTTGTTGAATTCATGAGTCCACGACCAAAGATAAGGTGTCATGGCCTTTGATGATGTCTTTACATTGACGATACGAAACAAACACTGCGAAGCTTTCGCCTCCACTCCACCGCCGTGGCTGATAGCATTGCCTGCAGTGAGATGACGCTATAATCCATCTTGGCTCACCCTCTTTGCACCCGCCGCAGATTACCTCCAAGGCGTAAGGGCGGTGTGAAGAAAAACAAAGCAAGCCAGTGCACCCGCTTTTGTGCCCCACATCTGATGCAGCAGGACTTTGCCGCATCACAAGCCTCATGTGCTTTTCTTCCCGTCTCCCTTCCACTCCTCTGAAGCAGGAGTCTGACAGAATAGGGGTGGAAGGGAGGAGAGAAGCATGAGACGGTGTGACTGTTACAAAGGTGCGCTGTGAGGGCCCACGGATCAAAGGCAAGTGTGTGTGGCCCGCAGGCCACCATACGTAGACGAATAGCCAGGCTGACTGTTGTGTCAGGTTTCGGAACTCACTTCCTGTTGGAACCTGTCGTCCTCGCTTCTCGACCACCCTGAAAAGTCCGTGCGTCCCTTACTGAGTGATGCTCAGCGCTCCGACGCCTCGTGGCCATTACGTCTCTTGGTTCTCAGCCCTACCCCTCCAACCCTCGCATCGGTGACTCCAACACCACACACGCTGTTGGCTTCGAAAGTAGTCGTCAGCTTGCAGAACACGCGAGTCCATTCCCACTCATGTGTAACCGAGCAAGCTCGAATGAAATGCATTCAGCACAGACCCATGAATTGCACAGTGATGAATATTGCACGTTGCTGCCGTAACAGTCTTTCCATGAAGTGTGTATGTGTGTGGTGTGCGATGGTTTTGTTAAATTCAAACTGTAATGTAAAGATCCGAGTGAACGTAGGGGTAGAATTTGTTTTGGTCAACTATGGAATCCTAGAATGCCACCTGCAAAAAACTCTGGTTTACAAGAAGAGAAACCTGGTGGCACAGCCATCTCCAGTTCGGCATCCCATTCCCGGCATCACTCAGCGAAATGATCGAGTGCCATCAACGCTTTCTTGTGGAGCGCATGTTGAACTGGGAGGAGGCCTTTAGCGTTCTTGAAGCAGAGCAGCGATCTGCTCTTGTTGATAACAAAGGACCACAGTTTTTACGAGCCATCCATATGCACATGCGAGCAAAACTAAGTGCACTTTGTTCATCTTTCCTCCATATGGCAAGTAATGCCTTTCAGATTGACTCTCTTGTTTGGCAGCATCTGCCAAAACAGTGCCGTTTCAAATTTGTCGACATTAAATATTTCCGATGCCGCAAGAAGTAATCATGTCTCCACTTGGAGAAGTGCACTTGCAGGGGCGCGGCAACATTTGATATACCAAATGTGACAATGAGTGGGAGTTCAATATTACATTGCTATACTTTTGCATGGGACTTTCAAAGGGATTTTAGAACTGTTCAATATAATACTCGCACATATCCCAATTTGACATATCTAAATCGACTGTGTTATGTGTTACTAAAGTGTGTCACGAACCATTGTAACCCCAAAGTAGACCTATTAGGGAACACAGCATATAAATGAAGTGAGCACAAAGTGGCCTACTTTAAGAGCATGCAAGACAAAGGAAGTATGGTGATGACATAGGCCCTACATTCATCACTCACCTTGCTAATGAACTCTATGCAGCCCATGAACATGTAGTCCCTCGAGTGTGCCTCAGAAAAGCCGGCCACTACGAATGACTTGGGCTCAATGGTTGGATGATCTGCAGAAAATAAAGAAAACAAGCAGTTATTAATTTTTGCACCTTTATCAGAGGTCAATGCAAGGCTAAGCAAGTTCATAAAGATTCACGATTTAAAGAAAAGCAGGATAGAGGCATAAGATAAAAGGACAACTGATCAAGTCTTTTATTAGCTTGAATTGTAAATCGAATCATTGCTGGGAGTCGACAGTTGTCAGTTGCTGCAGTGAAGCGAATCAAGATGCATTCTAACAGTTTACTGCACCTTGACATCGTGTGACTGGAGCTGTACTCCAAGTGGCGACACTAAACCTACGACTTCTGGCATGCTGCACACATGTTCAGCACAGCAGTTTGCTTCCTTCGTGATGTAGAGTGCATGCCGAAGATTCTTCTAAATTCCTGTACAACAGCACAGCTCAGAAGAGCAGATATACACCATGGTGCCACGCATTCATTATGAGGCAGGAAGGGGGCTTGAGTGTCATACTAGCCGAAAATTGCACGGCTTGCCGGCTCGATGCACGGCAAGCCATGCAGGGTGTGCGCCCTCTTCCTCCGTCGGGCGCGATGTGATGTCGAGTGAGCGCGGCGCGTGCGGACGCGTTCCAACGTGTACTTCTGGTTGGGGCTTTACAGTGGCAGCCACCTGTTTGTTGACCTGTTGTCATCTCGCAGCAAATCCGGGATGAAAAAAATTTGTTTTTCTTTTCACGGAAAATTTAACCCGCGTAATGATCACACCCCTGAATTTGCGTCAATTTTTTTGACAAAGAAGTGCAACCATTATGCGAGTAAATACAGTACTGATGCCAATGCTCCGCTGGACCCCGTGAAGGACAAGTTTTGGAAAGCGGCATCAATCATTGATGCTGTCAGAAGTCAATGTCTTGCTTTGCAACCTCTCGCTGAAAGCAGCATTAACGAACAGATGGTGCCCTTTATGGGAAGGGTCCCCACTAAGCAGCTTGTGAAGAACAAACCAAACCCTGAAAGAATTAAAAGTATTCGTCTCCTGCAGTTCAGACGGCATGGCGCATGATCTTGAGTTCTATCAGAGGAAAGGCAATGGGGTGAGCAAGGACCATTCACATTTGGGTCTTGGTGGATCGGTCGTGATCCAGCTTGTGGAAGCAATCCCATGCGGAATGAACATGGGATGCTACATGGAAAATTATTTTTCTTCAGTGCTGATCTTCAGAGAGCTGAAATTGCTTGGTATTTTGGCTTCTGGTACGATTAGGGCCAACAGAACTCTAGGCTGTGAGCTCAAGAGCAAAAAAGAACTGAAAAGTGAAAAGTATAGAAGCTACGACTTTAAGATTGCTAAGAGGAAAACGTGGTCATTGTTCGCTGGCACGACAATGGTCAAGTCAACATGGTCTCTACAGTTGTAGGATTAGGGAACATTACTAAGTTGACGAGATGGAGCAAAGTAGCCATGGAACATGTTGACATCAATTGTTCGCAGGCAATCACCGAGTACAATCAATTTATGGGTGGCGTCGACAAGCTCGACTTTTTGATGTCACTGTATCCCCTTCAAGCAAAGACGAAGAAATGGCCAGTAAGAGTAATCTCCCACTTTATTTGGTTCGCAGTGTGCAACGGCTGGCTTGAATACATTACGACGCTAATGCAGAGGGACTCCCCAAACAGGAAGTGAAAGATGTTATGGCGTTTCAGTCAGACATTGCACGGAGCTTGATTGCAAGCAACAAGACTGTGCCAAACAGGAGGGGAAGACCAAGCACTAGCTCTCCAAAGACTGTCCGAAAATCACGTGTCGGCGTGCCCATGCCGACAAATTCTACAAGGTTTCACGGCAATAACCACTGGCCCATTCACATCAATGCCTACTTCTCACAAAGGTGCCGAAATGCAGGCTGTGTTTCAAAGTCTTGAGCTTGCTGTCACAAATGCGGAATTTTCCTCTGTCTAAGTGCCACAAATGATTGCTACTATGAATTTCCCATCAAAAAGTAGGAGCCATCGGATCAGGCAAGCTGAGAAGCATTGGAAATGCACGCTTAAGTACTTCTGACAAGATAACAGTACCCGAAAATAGTTGTTCCTTGTGTAAGTGGTCATCAACATACTTTATGGCCTAGAGATGCTATGCATACAAATGTACACATCACAAAACATTTTTATGGTTAACAGCGCACACAGACTGGGACAGAGTAAGGAACAATGGCACACAGTGCTAATTGGCGCTGTGTCCCATTGTTCCTCACTCTGTCCCTGTCTTTGTGCGCTGTTAACCCTTTAAGATGCTTTACCAACTAGCCCACCAAGCCATCCTTGTAACTTCAAGAAACATGTTTTTATTTATATCACTCGGCTTGGGTCGCTCTTTAGAGGAAATATTTGAAGGAATGACAATTTTTCTTTGTGTTTGACTTAATTTGTGCCTGAAGAGGATATAAGTGATTTTTTTTTTTTCATTTGCCTGTGTCGGGCACACACTTCTTGCTGCCTTATCGGTCTTTTTGGTTGTATACTGCAAAAAACTTGGATGTTCGAGTGAAAACACCAGCAATTATGTGAACTGATTTTTTTATGTGCCCTAACAAGTGAATCTTGCTTATTTATGTGGATCTAGCTTTACTATATTTGGTGTTGTATACAGTCAACTACTGATTATTCTGACCCCGATTATTCAGACATTCTTGATTATTCTGGCAGCCCTGTGGCACCAACTGATAGACTTAATCATAAGGACGACCAAAATTTTGGACACTTTCAATACATCGTGCAATAATTCAAACTTCGTCTGCACGAACGTGTGCTAATATGGATGGCCACCGAGTCAAGCAAAAATAGACACATTTTCGTTTTTAGACGTGGCCAGCATAGTCACTGGCCATGCCGCGAGTGCTCCACGAAACAAGCTACTGAAGCCAAGTCGATTTAGTAGTCGCCAATGAGAATTCGGTGCGTGCATTGACTGCACTTTCGTCTTTCTGTAGCAACAACATGGCGGACAAGATACACGCCGCGACTTTATAGCGATGCCTTCTGCTCGATTCTGTGCCACTCTTACCATCCACTATTCCAGGCCGGCTGACCATGCTTCGGATAATTTCGCGCTTCGTCAGTAGTCAGAGCAATGCTACTCACGCTCCGACTCCTGACGATGCACAAAATGTGTGAAAAGGAATAGCATGAATGGCATTCCTAGAAAATCACGGCCATGGAATGTCTAAGTCAAGGGACAGTGTATGTGCGAGCAGCAACACGCGTTGACAAACTTGGGCTGTATTCATGACCAGTCACTTTCGAAAGATACTTCAATTTTCACACTATTTCACATGACTAGCAGCAGTGTTTTAGTAAACTAATTAGATAGTGTGCTTGGCACTGTACCAAGAATGCCCTCACTCACAGATGCTCATGCACCTTGCACAAGCCACGCGAAAAACGGCGTGTTTGGCACTGTGCCAAGACTGCCGTCGCTCGCAGATGCCGATGCATCTTGCACTAGTCGCGCGAAACAGTGCGCTTGGCACTGCGTCAAGAATGCCGTAGCTCACAGGCGCCAATGCATATTGTGCAAGTCACGCAAAAGATAGTGTGCGTGGCACTGCGCCAAGAATGCCATTGCTCGCAAATGCCGATGCATCTTGCGTAATTCACACGAAAGACTGCATGTTTGGCACTGTGCCAAGACTGCCGTCGCTTGCAGACGCCGATGCATCTTGCACTAGTCGGGCAAAACAGTGCGCTTGGCACTGCGTCAAGAATGCCCTCGCTCACAGACGCCAATGCATCTTGTGCAAGTCACACAAAAGATGGCGTGCTTGGCACTGCGCCAAGAATGCCATTGCTCGCAAACACCGATGCATCTTGCGCAAGTCGCACGAAAGACTGCATGTTTGGCACTGTGCCAAGACTGCCGTGGCTCGCAGACGCCGCTGCATCTTGCACTAGTCGCACGAAACATGTGCGCTTGGCACTGCGTCAAGAATGCCCTCGCTCACAGATGCTCATGCACCTTGCACAAGCCACGCGAAAGACGGCGTGTTTGGCACTGTGCCAAGACTGCCGTCGCTCGCAGATGCCGATGCATCTTGCACTAGTCGCGCAAAACAGTGCGCTTGGCACTGCGTCAAGAATGCCGTAGCTCACAGACGCCAATGCATCTTGTGCAAGTCACGCAAAAGATGGCATGTTTGGCACTGCGCCAAGAATGCCATTGCTCGCAAACGCCGATGCATCTTGCGCAAGTCACACGAAAGACTGCATGTTTGGCACTGTGCCAAGACTGCGGTCGCTCGCAGATGGCGATGCATCTTGCACTAGTTGCGCGAAACAGTGCGCTTGGCACTGCGTCAATAATGCTCTCGCTCACAGACGCTCACAGACGCTCATGCACCTTGCACAAGCCACGCAAAAGATGGCATGCTTGGCACTGCGCCAAGAATGCCACTGCTCGCAAACGCCGATGCATCTTGCACAAATCACACGAAAGACTGCATGTTTGGCACTGTGCCAAGACTGCCGTCGCTCGCAGACGCCGATGCATCTTGCACTAGTCGCACAAAACACGTGTGCTTGGCACTGCGTCAAGAATGCCCTCGCTCACAGACGCTCATGCACCTTGCACAAGCCACGCAAAAGATGGCGTGCTTGGCACTGTGCCAAGAATGCCCTCGCTCGCGAGCGGCAATGTGTCTTGCAATACAGTCACGCAAAATTGAAGTTTTCACAAAGGGAATCACTGGTGCAGCAGCCGTATCCCAATGCGGGCACAATGCAAAAAACGCTTGGAATTGGGTGCATGTTAACCCTTTGAAGGTTTTTGCCGTACATGTATGGCGGCGGTTTTCTGTCCCGCAAGGTGTTTGCCATACGGGTACGGTTTCAACCCTCTGTTTGAAATTTCGCGCCATAATGACGATGCGTGCTCACTGGGAGGTGCTGCCACCTGTTAGGACTTACAAGAAGTGTTTGAAATTTGCGCTACCTTCTTGGGGAGATAAACAGAACTGATTTCTAGATTCAGCGCGTCGCGCAGACTACGGCAACACCCCTTTTGCGGTTTCGGTTTCGCTGTGCGATCGCAATGGAGGCGTGCCAAACGTCATTTTCCTCTTTGTCGGCACTCTCTTGCAGAGGCAGTGGAAGTTAATTTCTATCTTGATTGGTGCTGCTCTTAGCTTGTTTATAACCGCCGCTCATGAGGTATTCTCGCTTTCAGCGGCAACGCGCTTTCGCGGTTTCGGTTCCTCCATGTGATCTCAACGGAGGCGCGCGAAACATGATTTTTCGCTTTGTTGGCACACAATTGCAGGGGTGGCGGAAGTTGATTTCTATCTTGATTGGCGCTGCCCTTAGCTTGTTTATCACTGCCACTCACGAGGTATTCTCACTCTCTGCAGCAACGCGCTTACGCGAGAGGGTGCCTCAGACCTCTGCCCAAGGCAGCCGCACGCAGAGAAGATGTCATCTGCGCGCCAACACAATTCGTCACTCCAAGAGAAGAATATACACGCATTTTAGGTTTGCCGACTGCGATAAGGCACTGTGCGGAGACCAGTGTTTCAAGGAGTACCACACTCTGATATACTATTGGAACATTGTGCAGTTCTGAGTGATGCCGACACCAAAATACTGTTCCTAATTTTTTTTTACTATTTATACCCGACTTTATACATCTTGTACATTCAAAATCCGCAATAAAGTAATTTGACCACCTGGGAAAGTTTTTTTCAAAATAATTCGACCCTCAAAGGGTTAATGAAGACCAGGTGTTATGAACCCCCACTGGGGACCTTCTAACCACATTCCGTTTTTGGCACACAAGACCCCAGAATTTATTTCAATTTATTAGGCCCAGGAAGAAAATGCAACTTGGTTGACAAGAACAATGGCAAGTATGGCTGGCAATCGTCACACAGAATCCCCTGCTCAAGTCCATTTGCTATTGATACATGCAGCACTGTATACTCTAGAGCAGATGGTGATGCTTCAATCGGCTTGTGAATGTGCAACAGCAAAACCTTGTGAATTCAGATTTCACAGAACTAAAAAATAACTGCCGAATTAAATGAATGTCAAATTATTGTGGGTATCAAGAAAACAATAGATAAATGCTTGCTACACAAATCCACCTTTTTTCGCACAATATCAATGAAGAAGCAATAACTGTCGCCATCTCGAGACTGATTAGTGCTCACAGCGGCGAGGGCCTTGCGATTTCTTTAGCAGTGCGGCCCGTTTGGCCTTGGCACACTACCTGCATCTTCATTAGATTAGACACGCTTTTCAATACTGCGTGCACATTCCGAGTATTTTTTCGCCAGTGAGATGGTCGGCAACAGATTGTCCATCTATCGCGATGCAGCTGCAGGTTTGATGCCCATTGTGCAGGACACGGTAGAATCTGTCTTCATCCTTGACAGTTTCCGCCGTGTTTCTGACATTGTGTGTGCAATGTGTTGAGTCAAAACAAAACTACTACTTGCTGCAACTGCTGCGGATGAAATTGCAGTTGCTATATTCATGGAATCAAACATGGTGACTGCACAGTTTTGAAGGCATGCGGGCAACGCATGCAATGTGTCAGAATGAAACTAGTGCTCACCGCAACTGCTGCAGATGAAACAATGGTCATTATGAACGTGATCGTGAAAGGCAGGTGGCCATGCAGTTCTGAAGGCACACGTGGCCAATGCGGTGTCATTTGCAACAGTAAGCACATGAATGCTGTAAGAATTGGGAGGTCAATCCCACCGTTCTTAACCAGTTGTCAAGATTGGAGTCGGGCATGAATTAGATGGTGGCTGGCCCATGCCGTCGTCCAACTTATCCACGCTGAGGACGTTGTTGAAGGGAAGGACTGCTTCTCATCGAGAACGAGGAATATGGGTTTACTTACAGTATCTACATAAGGACGTTGCAGTTCATCAGTCTAGCACGACTGCGAGAGAAAGTACCCTGAGCAGCCGCACAACAGCGGTTTATAAACACTCGGTCCTCCCTCGATCCCAAGGTGAGGGAAAATGAGCCGCCTCTTTGCGCGAGGGCTTACACACACTTCTGCAGCGGTTCACAGTCCCCAACCGAGGTCAGACGGTATTCGCAGAACTCGGGGCTGACGTCAGGAACGGTGCGTGGGGAGGGGCCTCGAACTACGTTCCCTCTGGGACTCCCTTGTTCACAGCAGACCGGGTCGGCGGTGGCATGTTCCGTCACAAAGCCTGGTTCATCGAACTCATCTCGGCAATCCCACAACGCAGAGTGGCGGACACGACGTATTGTCCTTGGTACACAGTAGACTTAGTGACGCCGTTTGGCTTTCCAGGAAAAGTCGACACCGCTGTCGCACCTGGCTGGCAAAACTTGAGCCTCAGCGAGCCGTTCTTAACAATGCACAAATATATACAAAACGTACGGCTTTTTTTTTCCCTGTACGGTTTCCGGTGATGAATATGACAACGCGGACTCTGCTGCTTTGTTTCAGTTGGCCGCAAGTGCTGCTTTTGCTCTTTTGTGTCGCACATTTGCAGCGATTTGAGGGTTGTCCAAGTTAACCGTTGTGCAGCCAAATACAGTGGAACCCTGGTTATATATTCCCTGGTTTTGCGACGACCCGGGTTTTACGACAAATCAGCGCAGTCCCAGTGAAGTCCTCATAGAAGCAATGGATTAAAAACCCCAGTTATCCGACGCAATTTTATGCCTGACCCATGTTATACGACGACCTGCATTATACGATGACTCTCGCGAAGCGCAGGACCCTGAATTTTATGCCTGGCCCACGTTATACGACGACCTGCATTATACTATGACCCTCACAAAGCGCGGGACCCTCGTGCAACCCTCGCGAAGCGTGTTCGTTCCTCTCCCCCCCACCAGCAGCCGCCCGCAACGCTTGCTGTGCTGAAATAGCTCCTTTTCTTCTCCACAATCACTTACTCCATCTCTTCGCAGTGGCATCGCCTCTTGTCGCGCTGGGGAAGCATTTCTCTCCTTCCAGTTTCCCAGCAGCAGATCACCGACAAAGTAGCGCGAAGAGGCCTATGTTTATTGCACGTGTTCTTCGTCGTAATCCTAACGACCAGTGTTCAGCGGAGGTTTTGAGTTGTGTGGAGCAACGCGACGCACAATGTCCCTAAAGCGGACAGTTCTGTCGCTCGGCGATAAGCTGAATATTATCGAGTAAACGGAAAAGCGGCATAGAGCCACGAAAGCCAGCATTGCCCGGGACCTTAAGATACCCGAATCTTCAGCATTATTAAGTGCGTCAAGCAAGGGTACCGGAAGCGGTCAGTGCAGTGTCGGCTGGCGGCTATGGAGCACAGCGAGTCGGAAAAAAATATTGCTGTGCTCGACACCATGCATTGTACTGCCAGTTTGTGGAACGCAGTGTCGCGAAGCACAATCACTAACTCGTTAAAGCACTGTGGCTTTAAGTGAGAGACTGGCTCCTCTGCTGGGGACGCAACAACTTCGATGCCGCTTGAGGCTGGTGCAGGCTTCGCTGACAACGATTTTGATGGTTTAAACCTCACCACAACCTTCCTCGAGTGCATGGAGGCCAACGACAACATTGCGATCTGCGGCAAGGTGTTGCTGGATGACGCCATTGAGGAGGCTTTGCCTAGTGCCGACGTCGCTGCGATATCGGACGAGGACAACGGCGACGCCACAGATGCCGTGCCTGTGGCTACCACGTTTGTCTACGGCACATAGACGGCATCCGGAATTTCATCTGTTCACGCGACGCTGCAGAGGACCTCCTTTTGGACATTGCCCAACTTGACGGAAAGCTCTTGGTTCACGGATCAAACAAGGTCCAAAAGAAACTTACCGACTTTTTTTAAAGTTTGCGCCGGCTGGCAGAAATTGCGGTATTCGGCAGTGGAATGCCACAGAGGTTCGTTTGAATAAAGCATGGTTGGTACCTGTACTGCAGCATTAATTCTTATCGCATTTACTTTTTTGGTAATTTGGGTTTCCAAGCCCTGCAGAGTATGTTAGTAGTTTGCATTGAACTTTTCGTAAATCCGTCGCGTGAAATAAGCAGTATTTTTATAGGCACAATTTATGCTCAGATTTTACGACGCCCACATTTTGCAATGCTTTTTCGCGGTCGCGAGAAAGTCGTATAATCGGGGTTCCTCTGTACGTCCAAATTAAAGATTATTTGATGATATTAAATAATGCAAACGCCAGCTGGGACCAAAGGATGATAACGAATTATCCAATTTTCTGAATTGATGAGGGTTGAATTAACACGGTTTTACTAGATGGTGCTTTCAACATGCATACACTCTGATTATAACACACACATCTCGCTATGAAAGAGATGGTGTCTGCAAATATTCCAGTACAGCTCAACCTATGCGAGAATGATAGCATAACAGTGATACTTTGGTGACAGCAATACCCAATCAAAATTAAAGCAATGCATGCATGAAATTATTTCTGTACTAGCCTACACATTCTCACAGCAAGTGCAAAAGAAAAAAACTCAGTGCCCTTTCACTTTGTGAAGAAGGATGACCAGCGAAGCTGTGTATGTAGGCCCCTTAATGGCAAACTGCACCTCCGTCGCGGGTCAGCCCGGCATTGCACTATCTTTGATATCGGCCCATGTATGGGGGGTGCTTAACGACTGCTTCACCTCCGCCGCGGGTCGGCCCAGCATTGCACTATCTCAGGGATCGGCACGCATATGGGGAGTGCTTAACGCCTGCTTCACCTCCGCCGCGGGTCGGGCCGGTATAGCACTATCTTCGGAATCGGCCCACGTATGGGGAGTACTTAACGCCTGCTTCACTTCCGCCATGGGTTGGCCCAGTATTGCACTATCTTCGGGATCAGCCCACATATGGGTAGTGCTTAACGCCTGCTTCACCTCCACCGCGGGTTGGCCCGGTATTGCACTATCTTCAGGATTGGCCCACGTATGGGGAGTGCTTAACGCCTGCTTCACCTCTGCCGTGGGCATTGCACTATCTCTGGGATCGGCCCACGTTTGGGGAGTGCTTAACGCCTGCTTCGCCTCCACCGCGGGTTGGCCCAGCATTGCACTACCATCAGGATCGGCCCACGTATGGGGAGTTTTTTGCTTACGACACGAAAATTTTCTTGGACAATAGAGGTATACAGCTTCGCTGTGAAATAGGCTAGCGGACACTTTCCAGGGTCACACACCAGCTCTTTCCCTGACAGGACAGCCAATACAGTCGAGATCCAAAACAGAGACATTCACGGGAAGATAGAGGCTTGAAGTGATTAACCGTAGTAGAACAAGGAATGTCACAATAAACTAATATTTTGCCAAAGGGATTTGTCTTCGTCAGGGCAGCGACCAGTGCTTTCCTTAGCTGTGAATTTATGTACGCATAGCTCACTCTCCCCCTCTCAAGGGGGAAGCAGGAGGAGAATAAGCCAATACATTCGGCAAGTCAAATTGCTCAAAAAAGATAAGGGAGAAAAGAGAGAGGGGCGGTGTTTAGTTTGTGCAAAAGCAGGGCTGACAAAAGGAAAGCAGTTGCTCCCCTGAAGAAGACAAGTCCCCTTGTAAAAAGTTGGCTGCAGCAACCGGGTCAGTCTACCACTGTTAATCAATACAGTCAAGCTCACTTATAACTATCCCAGTTATAATGAATGCCTCATTATTATGCACAATGATAGCATGGTGGTCATAATTTTCATGCAGTCAATTGTAATGCATCTCAAATAAAACAAACATGTCATAGCTCCTAACTACTTCAGGGCAAATGCAGTAGTACTGCAGATGTGACAACAACTGAGGCAGCTTGGACGAAGGTTACCGCGCATTGCACCAAACATTGTTTTCTCAAGGCTGGATTACTGTGCGGGGCACAAGGGTCTGAAACTGTGATGCTCGGAAGCAATGGCGACTGGCCTGCAGATTTATGGTAGCGCATAATTGAAATGCAGTCAAGTGCTGCTGACGTCGGTCGAGATGACTTCGGTAATGCGGCTGATGAAGCCAACGTCGCAGAGTCGTACACGGATGAGGCAGCATTAGTGAAGAGCAAGGCTTCGCCAGCAATGAATTGGCTGAGGAAAGTGAGCAGAGCTTGGAACCAATACTGCCACCAGCAAGCACGTCACCCACAATTGAGTGCATCGCACCTTTGAAACAGCTCATAAGCAGCAAAGATCTTGGGCGATAAGCACTTGTCTGCTTTGAACAATCTGGAAGCCATGATGATTGGGTGGGCACTGAATAAGCAAAGCAAGCTTACCAATTACTTTGAGAAACAATAAATGTTCGTGGCATTTCACTGGCTCATTCTTACTTGTTGACTTATTACAAACGCTTGGCTATTAAAAGTGAATCCTGCCTGCATGACTGATTTGTTTCAAGTGGGCTAGCCCGTAGTATGCTTCAAGGGCATGCAAGTATTAAGCATTAGCTGGCATGCATTGCACATTATGTAAGCTGTATCTCATTCAAGCTATTGCTTGCATGTGTTCAGGGTTCTCCCAAAGGTGGGCGGTAGGGAAAATGTCGCTCATGGCTTTGGTTCACTGCCTCTGAGTGGTGACACAGCAAATAGAATGACTAATCCCGTAAAACTGTTTACTTCTTTCTATGTTTTCTGCAATCCCAAAGTGTTTCTTTATCATGTAGGGAAATATCAGAAGGCAAAGTTAAGTAGAAGCAGAGAAAATCACACTTTTCTAGTGTGCTGTCGACAAAAATGGGGTAGAAAATCGGGCTTTTGGAGAAGCCATTGCACCGCAGATAGTGCAGCCTTCCGCTGATGCAATGCCGTCATTTTGGTACCGTCATAAAGGGGATATCGTAGCTCCAGACAACCCTGCATATTTTGCCGTACAAAAGTAAACGTAACATAAGCAAGCAAAAAGAGGAAGAACTAGTGGTATGATTCGTTACTGCTGCCACATGCGTACAGGAAGCGGTCCTATTGGCCGACGCAGATTTGGACCACTGGCACGAATTTTGACAATGGCAAGATGTGCATTTCTTTGTCCAGGAAAGGTTTGGCAATTGCGTTAGGCTGCATCGCTGGCTCGCATTTCTTTTGTAAATGCATCCAAAGTGCAGAATTGTTGAATCAAAATGAACATCTTGAAGGGGCAGCGCAAAAAAAACGACGACAGAAGGCAGGAACACACAGGACAGCGCTGTCCTGTGCTGTCCTGTCCTGCGCTGTCCTTTGTGTTCCTGCCTTCTGTCGTCGTTTTTTTTTGCGCTGCCCCTTCAAGATGTTCAACCAGTGCCAACTCGCCCAAATGTCGATCCTTCTTGAATCAAAATGGTGGAATGGTCATATAAAAAAAGAGGGAGGGGGGGGGGGCTTATTTGTGCGTGTAACCTCTCTCCTCCCAAATGAAAGGTGTCCACCCCTCAAAAATTTTCGCAGAGAATCCTGCATGTGCTGCATAAAACATGCATTTTGAAAGTCACACTATCCGACATGGTTGGTGTCAGTGGAAAAAGTACCTACTGACGAGCTGGCCACTGCCCCAGATGAAGGGCAAGAACTGGTAGTCGTCAAGACTCCAGACACCATGGCTTCCAGCAGGCTCCATGCGGTACTGCAGTTGCAGGTGGCGCACCAGCTCCAGGTATCTGCATCAAAGGAGAGAGCACTCCACTTGTGCAAGGACAATTCTTCATTAACTTCTTCTAGTTGGTCCTCATAATTTTGTAACTTACCAGTTTTGAGCTGAGAATGGTATATTGTCACATTGCGGTAGTGATGGTGAAGAACCAAACACGGCGAAAACTGAGTTAAGGATGTCATTCTTTACTGGGTGAACTTGTACCCAGAAACACAAGGAACACTCAACTCACAGTAACAGCGGCGAGCACAGCCGTCAGTCATCAAACCAGTTCTCACGGGTCAAGTGCATCTGCTACATATGTCCCAGCTAACATAAGCCAAGTTGTTCAAAGAGAGAGAGAAAAAATGTACAAAACGGTGCAAGATACAATTTTAAGACCTACAGTGTTCAGGTGTCAACATCTGGTGACCGGACACCGTAGGGTCGTATACAGTTGAACCCGACTATATCGAACCCGTTTACATCGAATTATTCTATATATCGAACAATTTCTGGACACGATATGGTTACAATGAGTATATATCGCAAAAATTACGCTTACATCGAACAAAAATAGCAGCGACACCTGATATATCGAACGTCAAGCGGCGGAAAGTGCCCCCGGAAGTTGGCTTGCCCTCGCGGTGGCGGAGAAAACCCGGCTGCGCGGCTCCATCCAACCGCTCTCCCTATCGTGACCGCGCCCGACCGCGCTGCCTCGGACGAGCCGTTGGCACCCCCCCCCCTGCAAAAAATGATCCTGGCCCGCCCACAGCGCTTGCTCAGACAGCCAATCAGATGCTCTTGTGCCCTCGTCGTGCAAGATGGCGAAAGTGCGACTTCTCTCGCTGTTTTTGTGTGCGCCTTGTAGGCCTTCTCCCACAGTGTTGCCGTGATGAAGCGGCAGAATTTGCCTTTCGTCGTGAAGCTCGCAATCATAAATCGTGTCCAACGCGGTGAGAAGTCGGATGTCCCCGCAGAGCACAAGATTCCGAGGAGCACTCTCGGCACGATCTTGAAGAATACGGGGGAGATTAGGGCTAAAGCGTCCAAACTCGCGACCCGGTGCCCGTGGCGCCCGACCCGTACGCACGGCCGTGTACGAGTGGTTAATCTGAAATTGCTTCAGCCGTGCTGACGTCCGCGTGCTCGGTGATGACCGTAAATTCTGATGAATGCGACGAAGCCGTTGCCAGTGTTGCCGAAGTTTGGAGCGAACTGTCAGAATTTCCGGAAGCTGTTGACGAATCAACGGTGGATGAGTTTGTGAGCGCAAATGATGTGTCGCGACCACGGGAGAGCCCGAAAACGAAGACTACATTGCCAACATCGTACCGAGCACAAGTGAAAGTGGGCACAATGAGGAAAGCAACGACGGTCCTTGGCCCACATCCTCCGAAAGTGATTGGTGCGCTCGCACTAGTCCGGTGCTTCTGCGAGAATGCGGAAAGTTGCGGCCTCAGCTGCTCCGACTCCTTAATGTGGAAAAGTGCGTGCGTCGCAGGGCGAAATTGCCAAAGCAGAAGAAAATGCAGGACTATTTCGTGCGAAACTAAGCTAGTTTAATCAATAAAGTGATTTTATAAATGGTATGTGCTTTTATGACGTCAAATTATTTAGCAGGCTTATATCGAATTATGCTCTATATCGAACTGATAGGCGTTTTTTTGCGAGTTCGATATAGCCGGGTTCGACTGATCGTATCTTGCATTGCGATTTTTTATCCTTCTCTCTTTATGTATACACATACCACAGTACACATTCCAGAGTAATGGCTGGTGCTCGCCAGTGCTGGGCAGCATCGAAGGTACATGTATCTTAGATACTATCCTCAGATACTCTTTGGGTATCTTGTATCTGTATCATGATATGTCTGGCAAGGCATGCATCAGTATCTGTATATCTGCTACATGAAAAAATGTATAGTGTATCTTAAGATACAAAATACTGCTAATGCAACATTACTGGTGAAAACGTTGGATGAACTCTGCTTCTCCAGCTGATACTGCTGCCACTAAGCCACCTGAATAAAACTAAAGGCAGCGACATCCTTTTATCTTTCCGCCAGAGCCTTCCAGCGAGGGCAGGCGATGAGGTCCGCGCGTTGCTATTGGTGGAGCAGAATCACGTGGTGGCGCTCGCCCCGTCTCGACAAAAACAAGCGCATGAATGTCTGTGTGCAGCCGACCTTTTGTTTTCTTGATATTTTTTGTTTTTAGTTGCGTCAGTGCCATGACACTTGCTCGTAACCACCGTACTGTGCTGCGTACGACAATTCATGCCGCGTCTTTCAAGTAGATTCTGAAGCTGCTATAGTGTCATTAACAAAGTTTCTCTTATGTAGTGCTTTTTTACGAAGTCTGAAGAATGCAATAATGGGGTTGCCTTACATCCAGTGGCTTTCACACATCAGCGATTTGAAGGATCTCATGGATGGAAGTTTGCATGTTGTGAACCAAAGTGTGAAAGACACTGCTTCTGGGAGACTTGTGCATAAGGTGGCTATTTGGAGCAAGAAAGACAAAAATTTTTATATACTAACAGACATTTCATTCAAATGAAACAAGGTTTGTCAAGTTAAGAAATGTCAAAGCAAACATTTTTGTGCATATGCGTTTGCTGCTACATTACATAGATCTAGAATAAAAAATTTGTGAATGTATCTAAGTATCTTAAGATACAAATGGAAAGTATCATATAGGATACAATAATTGGGGTAGTATCTTGTATCTGTATCTCAAATACTTGTTGCCAGAGTATCTTGTATCGTATCATGATACAATTGCAAAGTATCTTTGCCGAGCCCTGGTGCTCGCATACATTAAAAAATGTGCAACACTGTTAGCGTTATGTGTGCAATCTGATTACACAGCACTTCTTTGCTATAGCATCGGCGACATCATTAAAAGCATTTCAGATACACTAGGTGCAGCTTGCACAGATGATTTGATAACAGTGATAATCCAATGCAAAACAGTCATGGGTAATGAATAAAGCCTTTATTTTAAGGAAGGGGACGGCTCTAGGCCGCTGATGGGGATTAGGAGGGAAGGGAATGTGGGTACCCAGACTGTTGGCTGAAACACTTCATCTCAGTCTGGGATCTTCCGCTTTATGCAGGCTCAGGTGCATGTTCAGTTCCGCCGCTCTCACATGGGCTGATCGACCCCCTCTACACTGCTCGAAACAGGCCACTTTGTCTGCCATATGTCGCAATGGCTTTCTGTGCTTCAGGGTTAGTTTGCATTGTAATTCCTAGTGTTCTAATGTCTACCACGGGAGAGAATCCCGTGGTAGACTGAGTGGGGCTATTGTAAGCATACGTAACAACGGGAAGGATGCGGTCCCAGTTGCTGCGGTCAGCGGAAATGTACATGGCGAGCATGTCGCCAAGAGTACGATTAAAGCATTCAGTCATACCATTGGTTTGCGCTTGTAGTTCTATGGACAATGTTGCATTCGCGAAGGAGGGCTTCAACTGGGGGAAGAGGAATGAACAACCACAGTCACTCAGTAGCTTAAGGCGCACCGTGTCGAAGAAAAAGGTTGCGAAGGATGACCAAGCCGACTTCACGTGCTGTGGCCGCCAGAAGCGCTGAAGTTTCGGCATAGCACGTGAGGTGGTTCACGGCAACAATAACCCAGTGGTTGGCATCTGGGGTGTGCGGTAGAGGACTGTACAAATTAATGCCGATACGGTTGGAAGGCTAGGAGGGACAAGGCAGTGGTTGGAGCAGCCCTGTTACCTTGTGAGGTGGACTCTTGCGGCATTGGCACTTGGAGCATGAGTCGACGTACATTCCTTGTCAGTAGTGTTGAAGCCGTAGGCGTGCATACGTCTTTAGTACACTGGCATGGGCGCATTGCGGATCCCCATCAAAAGAGGCACAGATGTCTGAACGTAGATGGCAAGGAATCACTAGCAACCATTTATGGCCATCATAGGTAGTTACGGCACTACAGGAGCCCTTCACGAATGGCAAAGTGGCGAGCAGTACACCGAAGTGAGCCGTTGGTGGTGCGTGGTGGCGGTTGAGATAAATACTCTAGAAGAGAGGCTATCCAAGGATCCCGGTGTTGCTCTGCTGCCATGTCAGCGAATGTAAGAGAAAGAATCGTAGCTGGACAGAGACGGAGCACCATACCGTATTTACACGATTGTAAGTCGACCCCTTTTTTAAAATTTGAAAGTCTGAAGTTGGGGGGTCGACTTACAATCGAAACCAAAACATGGCCCCGCCAAAAAAAGCCATACCAACGAGAGCTACAACGTAGTTACAATTTTATGTTTGCTCTATGGCCCTATCCGTATCTTTTCGCTATCCCGCGTGTTTGTTCGCTTTTCGGAAGGGTTTTTCAACATTTTTGAGAGTCTTACAGTGCATGCAACACTCATGGGGGGGTGTCGATAGTTGATAAAAGCGCCGCTGTTCCCATTTGCGGCGGCACCCTCAGAACGGCGGCGCTTGCGGGGAGTATCGGTAGTTCATGGAAGAGCAGACACCGCTCGCGGGTTTCTCTTTCTCTGTTTAAAGGCATTGGTATTGGTTTGACTAACTTCTTGACGCGCTCCACTTCGGCTACGTGCTACTTCTACGCTTCCCCAGTCGTCATGAGTGCTGCAGGCCCACTAATCTTTCGGCACTCGTTCAAAGCAGCGTTCAAGAGGGCTGCCACCCTTTACGCCGAAGAAACAAATCACTGCGCAGCGGGCCGCAATTTCGATGTTTCTAAACGGGTGGTGCGAGAGTGGCGACTGCAGCGAAGCGAAATTTTCACCTGTGTGACGGCAAGTGAGAAATTTCCCACGTGCCGAAGTATGGACGCTTTCCGGAGCTGTAGGCTAAGCTTGCGGCGTACGTCGCTGAAATGCGTGATCAGTCCCTGCCAGTGAAGTGCGACGTGATCATGAAATAAGCCCGGACCTCCGCCTTAATTTTAAGGTTCTGCTCCGCCATGAGTACAACGAGTGGCTGGCGGCAGAAGACTGCGAAATTACGCCAACCGGACCTGTCAAAAGAGCCTCCCTGACGGCTGCGTGTGGTTGGGTGCATTTGGCGTGGGCTGCTGTTCTGCAAGATGTCCGGTGCGGTCGTTTGCCAAATTTGAAATTTCGCTGGACCACGACGCGCTGTGGGACTGCAGCAACGATGACGATGGCAGCACTAGTGAAGACGAGTAGTCCAATGACTATGTCAGCTACTATTAAATTTTCGTTATCGAATGCGCCCTCGTTTTTTTTTTTTTTTTTTTCCGGTCAAGCGATATGGGGGGGTCGACTTACATTCGAGTCGACTTACAATCGTGTAAATACGGTACTCATCGGGTAGTGGCAAGTGCGAAATAGCGTCGCCATCCGAACGCTTACGGCCTGACCGATAGACAACAAGGATGTCATAGTCCTGTAGACGAAGCATCCAACGAGCTCGGCGACCAGATGGGTCTTTTAATGACGACAACCAGCACAGGGCGTGGTGATCAGTCTTGACGTTGAATGGATGGCACTTCTGTGTCGGCCTCGGTGTCAAAGTGACCAAGGATCGGTGGTGTCTGTAGACGTCGCTAAAGGTCGTGGAAGGCGTCGGATTGTGCCGGGCCCCAAACAAATGTGGCAACGTTCTTGGCGAGTCGTTGCAAAGGTTCGGCAATTTCACAAAAATTGGGCACAAAACGGCGGTAATACGCACAAAGCCATAAAAATCGGCAGACATTGTGCTTTGTCTTCGGTATCAGGAACAGAGCAACTGCCAGGGCTTTGTCAGGGTCAGGGCGCACACCGGTGCTGCTGACAATATGACCTAGAAATTTAAGCTCCTCGTAGCCAAAGTGACATTTTTAGGGCTTCAGAGACAGGTCGGCGGTGCGGGTGGCTTGAAGAACTGCCTCAAGCCACTGGACATGTTGTTCAAACGTGGTGGGAAAAACAACTACATCGTCTAAGTAGACTAAACACGAGTGCCACTTGAGGTCTGATAAAACTGTGTCCATCATGCATTAAAATGTGGCCGGAGCAGAACATAATCCAAAAGGGAGGAACTTAAACTCATAGAGACTGTCAGGTGTTATAAACACCATTTTTTCCCGGTCCCGTTCGTCAACTTCAATCTGCCAGTACCCACTACGCTGATCCATTGAAGAAAAGTAACGGTCATGTCGCAGGCAATCCAAAGAGTCGTCAATCCGAGGAAGTGGGTAAACGTCTTTTTTCGTGATCTTGTTCAGTTTGTGATAATCGACACAGAATCGTAGTGAACCGTCTTTCTTCTTAACTAATAAAACAGGTGAAGCCCAAGGACTTGTTGATGGTTGAATGACATCATTGTCTAGCATTTGTTTAACTTGATGCGAATAGCATCCTGTTCTCTCTGTGATACGTGATAAGCGTGTTGGCAAACAGGTTGGACGGTTAGTTCAGTGATGATTCTGTGTTTGGTTAAAGGAGTCTGTTTGACCTTCGTCGTGGTGGTGAAACAGTCGCTAAATAACAATAGCAGAGTGAGGAGCCTCTCCTTTTCGGGTTGGTCTAGCTGTGGGTTGACGTTGATGCGACTGGTCAAGTCCACATCACTGGGATCCGGAATCGAGATTGTCGTTACCAAAGCACAGGCGTTGGACTCGGCCACCGTTTCAAAGTACGCCATGGTGGTATGCCTCGCAAAGTGCTTGTATTCGCCACTGAAATCGGTAACTAGGATCGTGGTTTGCCTATTTTGGAGCTCTACGAGACCTCGTGTGACGCCGACTTCTCGATCCAGCAAGATGGTGAGGTTACCTTCGGCGATGCCTATTCCTAGTTTGTCTTGGGGGCATTCAACGAGGACGAAGATGCTACTTCGAGGCGGTAGGTCACGCAGTCATCGACCACGTGTAAAGCCACGCAGTGATGTTCATCCTCCACATTCGAATTCAAAGAAACATAGTTAGAGAAAGTCACGAACAAGTCACGCAGGTTAATGATCACCCCATATTCCTGGAGAAAATCCATGCCCAGTATAACCAGCTGAGAACACTTGGGCAGCACAAGGAAAGACGCTATGAAAGTCGAAGCAGAAATTGCAAGTCTGGCAGTGCATCGTCCAATGGGTGACACAAGGTGTCCTCCTGCCGTAATCAGATGTGGGCCGTCCCATGCTGTTATCACCTTGCGTAACCAAGTGGCCAGTGAGGCACTCATAACCAAGTAATCAGCTCCCGTATCGACAAGTGCAGTTACCAAATAACCGTTGATGGAAGCAGTAATAGCAGCAGAAGTTTTTTTGGCAGTTTCGAATGAAGGCATCAGTGGTACGCCGGCGGAGAATATTTGATGGTTCGCATGACAGCGGCCTCACCCCCGGAAGTCGCCATTTTCAGTTCCCCGGCGCGGGCTTCCACTGTCTACTCCAACAGAATCCAAGGCGGGTCGAGCGCGGTTTGGTGACGCGTACCAACGAGGTGATGGCGACTGTGACTGCCTTCGCTGCGGGGCAGGAGGAAGCCGGTTACTTTCTAAGTATTCCTCGATTTCGTGCGGGCGTTCGCCATAGCGCAGGCAACGGGCGTTCAGATGGTATCCCCGCAGACCAATCTGTCGGTACTGGCAGTCGCGATACATGCGACCAGCCTCCCCACAGTAGTAGCACAATGGACTGTTGTTGGGAGTGCGCCATACTGTAGACTTACGTGGACCCCAGATGAAAGGCTGCTTGCAGATTCGTGTGGTAGATTGGACTTGAGAAACGTCGAGGAATCCCAGCAGGCGGCTGCGAGAAACGGACCCTCAAAGGCGCGCAAACCCGAAGAGCATCCGCATATGAGAACGTGGGGGGTTCGGTATGTGTTGGTGGCGAGGGATGAACCACTTTGCCGATTTCCTCCCAAATGACGTCCGTAAGAGCCACGGCACTCGGAGGTGCCGGAGCCAATGCATAAGACTTCTGCAGTTCTTCTTGAACAATTTGCCATATTAGTTTGGTAAGGGACTCCCTGTCATCGTTTGCAGGTATGAGAGAGCATGCAGCAGTCATGGTGGTCTGGCGTTCATACTGCGAGAGCAGCTGCCGAAGCATGCGTTCCATGACTGTTGCCTCACGAACGAACTGAGACACTGTTGTAGGAGGATTGCGCACGAGACCGGCGAGAAGCTGTTCTTTTACGCCTTGCATCAACAGACGCACCTTCTTTTCTTCTGGCATTAGTGGGTCGGCCCGATGGAACAATCGCGTCGTGTCTTCGATGAACATGGCGATGTTTTCGTTTGGCATTTGGAACCTCGAAGACAGTGCCTGTTCGGCTCTTTTTTCCTTTCGGGGGTGCTGGAGGCGTCGCAAAGCAGTCGGTAAAACTCCTGCCAGCTGGTAAGTGAGGCTTCGTAATTCTCGTACCATACTCTTGCCATGTCTAAAAGGGAAAAGTAGATGTTCTTCAACTTACGCCGATCATCCCAGGCGTTAAAAGCGGCGACCCAGTCTAAATGGTCCAACCAGTCTTTAACATCCTCAAAGGCGTCGCCGTGGAATGAGTAAGGCACGCAAGGCGTGTTGACAATGCATGGTACAGCAGCATTTGGGATCCCCTTGGTTTGGCTTGCGGTTGTTGTTGACATCTTCCTCACGGAGCTTGCCAGGGGACTGTAATGCGGGGGAAGAGCTTGGAGGCGATGGCTGCTTCGATGGCTTTCTGCCGTCCCCGAGGTACTGGTTCAGGTCTCGTAGGCATATGGTGGATGCGTACCCAGCACCTCCACCAGTTTGTCGCGAGAGGAAAAGGCAAGCAGTCAGTTCCAAGCGAACAGCCGTTTACTGTTCGTTTCTGCAGCAGTTACCACGCACACGTTTTCCTCCTCAGCTTCTAGCGTAACTAGCGCGTGCCAATTATACATAAGGTCAAAATTTGCGTGATTGCCCAAATGATTGCAAGACATTCTTTTTCAGTGACCAAATAGTTTGTTTCGGCTTTGGTGAGAGTGTGCCTGGCGTAAGGACAACATACTCTTCGAAGCCAGACTTACACTGGGCAAGAATAGCGCCATGGCCTACTCCACTAGTGTTCGTGTGGATTTCTGTAGGAGTGTCTGGGTCAAAGTGACATAGAATAGGTGGGGATATCGGAAGATGGCATAATGTGGTGAACATGTCTTCGCAAGCGGTAGACCATGCCGAAATGACTTGGCTGTTGACAAGCAGCTGCGTTAAGGGGGTGATTACAGACGCAAAATTACGCACGAATCGGCGAAAGCGCGAACACAGGCCTATAAAGCTATGGAGTTCTTTCAGCGTAGACGGCCTGGGGAACTCGGCGACGGCATGAAGCTTTGCAGGGTCGGGAAGGACACCGTCCTTCTGACAACATCGCCTAAGATGGTAAGCCGGTGGGCGGCAAAGTGGCACTTTTTCAAATTAAGCTGCAGTCCAGTGTCTGAAAAGCAAGTCAGGATGCTTGCGAGGTGGGTCAGATGGGAGCCAAATTCCTTCGAAAAGACTACTACATCGTCCAGGTAGCAAAGACATATGTGCCATTTGAGGCCTCCAAGAATATTGTCCATGAGGCGTTCGAAGGTGGCAGGCACATCACAAAGGCTGAATGGTATCACATTAAACTCATATAGACCATCTGGGGTTACAAACACAGTCTTGGGATGGTCAGTTTCATTCATAGAGACCTGCCAGTACCCAGATCGAAGGTCCAAAGAGGAAAATAACTCTGCTCCTTGCAAGCAGTCGAGAGCGTCGATTCTGGGCAGCAGATAAACATCTTTTCATGTGATCTTGTTTAGGCACCTATAATCAACACAAAACCTGATGCCACTGTCCTTTTTCTTCACCAGCACAACTGGGGAGGCCCAAGGGCTGTGTTAAGGCTGAATAATGCCCCAATGAAGTACATTGTTGACTTGTTCGTCAATGACACGGTGTTCAGCATGAGAAACTTGGTATGGACGCTGGCATAGGAGTGCATGGGTGTCAGTGTCAATGTGGTGAAAGATGGCAGATGTGCGGCCCAAGGAATACTGCTTATGATCGAACAACATTCAAAAGCAGTTGAGGAGCCCCAAGAGTTGGGTACGCTGGGCAGGCGGGAGTTTGGAATCAATTGACGGAAGGAAGGCTACTAAGGAGGAAAAATCGGCGATGGTAACAGGAGTAATGCTGTCGACGAGAACACTTAACGTGTCATCAGGAAATTGAGTAAAGTAGCCTCGACTTTCTTTGCCCGCACTAGTATGGAAGTCATGACGACAGAAATGTGCAACATGGCCAGGTAGACAACCGAAGTAGCAGACAGGCCTGTTGTCCGGGGTGCGCCAAGGATTATGGGACGGCGATGTGGGACAGTGAAAAGGTGGCGGGTTCAGGCAGACAGGCACATGCTAGTCAACCAGGATCCGTGCCAAGTAGCATTGCTGGTGACTGCCTGCCTGCGACTTCAGCATAGGTCAGAGGTGCGGAAACAGGCAGATGCTGGTAGGAGGTTGGCAGAGCCTCAGAAATTTGCTCCTCTATAGCTTGCATGGCATGGAGTCCAGGACACAGGGAACAAGGGACAATTGTCGTGCCACTTCTTCTTGGATAAACTGCTGTATTTGCTGCATTAACATCGTGATTTCAGTAGAAATGGCGCTTACAGTTAATGCTGACATGTTGGCTGTGTCAGAGCTCGAGAGGCGCGTAGAAATGCGCTGGTTCTGCAACTTGTAGCTCTGGCAGTAGTGAATGACATCTATGACAGTATGGGGATTTTTGGCAATGAGCATTTGAAAGGTGTCGTCCTCGATCCCCTTCAAGATGTGTCTGATTTTATCAGCGTCGGACATAGCAGGGTTGAGGCGACAACAAAGGTCAACAATATTTTCAATGTAGGACATGAAGTTTTCACCGGAGTGCTGGGCGCGACCGCTTAAGTGCTATTCTGAGCGGAGCTTTCGAACAGCGGGTCGGACAAACATTTCCACAAAGCTCGTCTTAAGAGGGGACGTGGCATTTGAAAACCGAAAAATCGCAAAAAAGTCGATTTTTGGAAAACTACATATTCGGGCAGGATGCCTTATAAACTACCATTTCTGTAAATATCAACGTCTAATTCATCGCAAAACTATTTCACATAAAGTTTATAACGAGCTGCAGCAGCTGTCAAGCGGCAAGTGAGCGCTCAAAATACCCCACCCCTACTTGACGCCATTTCTCCACCGCTCCCCCAAGCGCCGCCATTTTGTTTTGTTTCGTTCATGCATTCTTGTGCTTTTTTTTTCTCCGCCGCCCATGACGGCGGCAGCATGGCAGAGGCATAAACTGCTCATGATTGGAGGGCTCGTGAGAGGTTTCAAGTATCCCGCGGCGCTCCTCAAGGACGCAGGGGAGCCCGCTACTCCCATTGGCTGCTGCATGCAATGATGTAGTGGTCTCCTGTATAATGTGCCCGGCAGTCGTCTGCTTCGGCTCCTCCATCGCCGGCGCCCTTTGTGTGTTCCACTTGCCATCGTCTATCTTTGCAGCCGTTCGCATATTCTCCAAGTTTCTACCCTCTTTACGAGACTGTTGTTACGTTTAGCCTGCCGATTGTTGTGAGGTCAGCTACGATGCGCCCAAAGAAACTCAAGACGCTACACGCATTCGGTGCAAGGAAGCGTTCTATGAAGCACGCCCACATGGCGAACCTCGCCACTCGCTCGCGCACTGACGATGATCCCGCTGATGGTTCCTGTAGGGCAGCTTCTGTTTCATCTACGCAAGAGCGTGGTTGCGGCGACGCTTCTAGCAATGCGACTCCTGCTCCACCGGCACAAGACTTTGTCGTGACAAGTGCCCCTGGTGTCTTATGTTCATCGACAGCGGCTTCCACATCCTCTCTTTCATCTGCCTTGGACAGTGCGATCGCATCGTCCACTGTGCACTTGAAAACCAGTTTCCTGACATGTGAGGAGAAAGAGGCGGCAGATAAAAAACGCACTGCTGTGCAACGATGACTTGGCGCAATGTCAGTGACGGAGCGAAAATTTAAAGCAATGGAGTGCGATCCTGAAGCTGCCCCCGCTACAAGTGAAGGCAAAAAATTTCTCCTTGTGCAAATGGATGCCCTAGGTGACCTGCTATCCGGGCCCCCATGCCAGCGGTGCTTCGCGACTGGGATCAAGGTTCAAGGAGGCACCCAACTTGGACTTGCAACAAAGCTTGAGCTGCTATGTTTACATTGTGGAGTAGTTGCAAGCTTGTGGAGTTCTGCTCGTCAGGATGACTCAAGGGCTTCTGACGTGAGTATAAGAGCAATTGTGGCAACAAAACAGATAGGGAAGGGACAAACAGCCCTCAATGACTTTTAGGCAGCAATGAACGTGTCCCATCATGGCCTGCATCAGAAGACTTTTCAGAAGCACTTGAAGAAATTCAGGTAATGCAGACACAGTGCATAGACGAGTTCTATGCAGAATTTGCTTCTGCTGTGAAAACCACCTACAAGGAAATGGTTCCATATTTCAGCAGGGATATCCCAGTAAACTTTGATGGAACATGGCACAAGCGCGGCCAAATGTCCCATATTGGAGTTGGTGCAATAATTGAATATCATACGGGCCTCATCTTGGACGCTATTGTTTTATCGAGCCAGTGCCTTGGTTGCCAAGTAGGACCGAAGCCTCGAGACCCAGGCTACGCAAGCTGGAAGGAGGATCATGTGTGCCAGAAAAACACTGACTCTAAGTCTGGGAGGATGGAGGTTGAGGCAGCTGTCATCCTTTTCTCACGTTCAGTGCCAAAGCACAACCTTCATTACACAACGCTCGTGTCTGACGGAAATAGTGCCACCTTCTCTGCCCTTGTGAAAGAAAATGTTTATGGACCGGTCCCCATTCCGAAAGAGGAATGCCTGAACCACGCCCAGAAGAGGATGGGAACAGCACTGCACAACCTTGTGCAGAAAAGTGACAAGGCTTTAGGAGGTAAGGGCAGGCTGACAAAGGCCCTCATCGACAAGTTGACCAACTATTATGGCTTGGCCTTACGGAACAATTCCAACGATGTGGCTGCAATGCAGCGTGCAGTGATGGCATCGTACTACCACGTGACATCGACGGATGAGGATCCTCACCACGACTTGTGCCCTGAGGGTGCAGACTCGTGGTGTCGTCACAACGCCAGCAAGAGTGACGGTATGCCACCTCCGAAGCATCTGTAAAATCTTCCAGGCTATGTTGCAGAAGCAATGCTACCTGTTTATGAGCGGCTCTCACAGGCTTCTCTTCTGAAACGCTGCCTGGGAGCAGAGATGCAGGATGCATCAATCATTTCACTCCGTGCTATGGTCCCTCATGCCCAAAGAGCAGCATGCGTCGCTGATTGCTGTGGAGACAGCACTGCATGAGGCAGTTTTAAGATACTATAATGCTGGCTGCCACAGGGCCACCCAAGCGCTATGTTCATCAGTAGGGTTAACACCTGGCCATTCAACGAGCAGCCGAGAAAGATTCTCTGCACTTGAAAAAGCAACAAGAAGCGATCGCAAGAGAAGGTGGAAAGGCGGCAAAAGAAGAGAGTGCCTAAGGACATCTCCAGTTACGCTGCAGGGTCATTTTAGATTAATATATGCGCTCAGAACATTCAAAGCTCATTTTCTCAAGATGACTTTTTTGGCTGGTGAGGCTGTTTGTTCCAGCCATATCTCTCTGTAACTGATCATCAGATTTCCAGAAGTTTTTGTTTTTATTGTGTATCTGAATAAATTTCTGAGGGCAAGACAAGCCCATTTTTTATATATATATTGCGTCTGTGATTTGTGACATTTCATCAAAATTTGATTGATCAAATCTTAATCACTAACAGTAAATTTGGTGGTCTGCTAAAATTTTTCAGCAAGGAAATTTTAAAAAATGGCTCTGTCTTGCCCTGAGGTATCCACCTGGGAATCATCATAGTGAATTTCACAGTTGCAGCACCTTTTGAAAATTCTCCGGGTCTGCATCATTCTGACATCAAAACGGTAAGTTGGGCCAGTTGGTTGGGATTCATAGTCAGGTTTGTTGCAGTGCAACACAAGGCAAGGACAAAAGAAGGTATAAAACGACACAGCGCCGTGTCGTTATTTTATACCTTCTTTTGTCCTTGTCTTCTGTTGCGCTGTAATGAACCTTACCATTCTGACATATTGCTGTAACTTGAGAACCAGTGAACATAACTGCATGAAATATTGTAGTTCTACTAATGATTTTGCTACGAGTCTATCCTGAAAATTTCGTTAGGATATCTTAAAGAGCCCCTCTCCAGGTCTGGCCATTTTGAGCTGACAAGCGCAGAGAATACATTGCGCGAAAACGATCGTGTCTGCAAAGTATTACATCGCTACACACCACGGAAAGATCTGAAATTTCAGACCGAACGCCGTTTTTCCTTCTCCTCATGGCCGCCTCGCTCCACGCAGGAGGATGATGTACTTGTGTGCCTGTGCCGACGTACTGGTGTCCGCAGTATGACAACGCTCATAGTGATATGAGACTTCGAGAATTATTCAAGGCAACATCTGTTATCTGTGCTGTCTGTTGCTTGAATTGACCAATTGAAGTTTACAGAAATAATAAAACACACAAACAGAAGGTCTGCATGTATTTATTTTACTTTGCACCAAAGCAAAAGAGATGTACTTCCGCTTCGTCTGCTTGTTCTCACGGTCGTGCGGTCACATGTGCAGGTACCGAAAATCATGCTCTGTGATCGCCTTGTTCTGCCTCAGTATTTGTGTAGCACTGAATTATATGGCTAGTCATGTTTCCTTGTGCACAGCATGTAAAATTCGTGCGCTGCATGAACGAGACAACAGCTCACGCGCGACACCGTCACAGAAGTGTGCAGCGCCCTCCGAAAAAAAGAGAGAGAAAATGGAGGAGGGGTTCGTGACGTAGACGTCACGAGATCCTCGAGGTCTGGTATGGGAGAACGTAGGGAAGGAATTTTGCTTGCGGAGGCTAGACGGGGCAAGTGGAGAGAGGGTCTCGCTATGTAGTGGAGCTTACCTTGTGGAATCATGGGTTCGCGGCACTGAAATATTTCTATCTTGGCTATTAATGAGCCGATTTGAAAAAAATTTGCGGCAGAACGCTCCCTAGAGGACACGTAACAACTTCTAGCGTATAAACAAAATTTGCTATGGATCCTGGTGAGGGGCCCTTAAAGGATGACCAGTTGGCAATATCACTTTCGTGGTTGTGGAACCACAGCTGAGAAACAGCTGAGAAACACCTGCCAGGCAAAAGTTGACATTGCTGAGTTTGTCGCCACCACCCCACTTATTGTGGGCGGTTATGCGCTCATACGAAGTGAGCCAGTCCTCAACATCGTGGTCGTCGTTGGTGTTGAAAAAGACAAGGTCTTGCTGTCTTAGTACTCTGGAGCAGGCCACCACCGGTGGTGCGCTAGCACCCTGCTGCGGCACGTCGGCAGGGATTGCCAAGGCTGGGTATAGAGTCCGGGTACTTAGTTCCAGGATGAAAAATGGAACCAGCATGCTCCACCAATTGATAGTACTGGTTTAGGGTTAGATGTGCTCGGCATTTTATATTATTAACAATATGAATGCACAGAAACAGGCAACGGCCGACCAAAAAACACCCCAACAACCACAGCATTCGTCTTCTGCTGGCGCCCATATTTGTCACTACAACCTAATAAAATTTGATCAGCAACTTTATATTTCAACTGCCTTTTCACTAAATATTATGTTTTGGTTATGTATCCAGTACCAGAGAAAAACTGCACTGGCATGCGTGCTGTGTTAGTGAAGATGAAAGCGCAGCTTTTGTGAATTATTTCAATGTACCTTTGATTTTATCTCGACAACAATATAACAGATGTGTGTTGGTCCTAAGGACACATGCATGTGGTACTTAGTTCAAAATCTTGAACCTACTGGTCTGAATTGATGCAAAACTCTTAAGGCTTACCAATGAAATATAGTAGCTAGCTGGGCGAGTCAATACATCTACATGACTACTTACAGCACACACATCAAACATGGACAAAGAAGAGAGACGTAACAGGAGCACTGACTCGCGACTAAAAGTTTATTGCTTACAGTCATATAGTAAATTCATCCCGCCACGATACTGCTGGGTATTTCCCCTTTTACTTGCTCTTCGGTCATGACCCCGTATTACCCTTGGGACACATCACTCCCCTTGATACAGGATTCGAGGACCGAGTATGCCCGCGACGCCATCGCCCATGCTGACCACGCACGCCAGCTTGCCCGTACTCGCCTGTTGGCATCGCAGAAATCTCACTGGCACGCTTACAATCGCCGCCATTGTGACACATATTTTTCACCAGGCTCTCTCGTGCTACTTTGGTCCCCTTGCCGCCGAGTGGGGCTCTCTGAGAAACTTCTTCCGTGCTAAAAAGGCCCTTAGTGTGTTTTTCCTCAAGTCACCAATGTCAATTACGAGATAATCCCCGAGACCTCCGCCATGCCACCCGGTTCCACGTCACCTGACGTTCTACACGTCTCTCGGCTTAAGCCTTACTATGCCCTTATCGACGGCCCCGTCTGAAGCACCAGGATGGTGCTTTTTCTGCCGGGGGTCGTGTTACAGTGGGAAAAGAGAACAAGGTCATCGATGGTGAAGAGGACGAAGTGGCAAGAGCCTCTCGGGATTCTCGGCAGCTGTTTATATACAGTTTGTAAATACACCGTGTAAATAGTTTTATACAAGTGACAATATTGTGACATACAGTATTTACTCGCATAATGATTGCACTCGCGTAATGATAACACCCCGAATTTTGTCGTCAAAATTCGCATTTTTTTAATTTCCCGTGTAATGATCGCACCCCGAACTTGCCGCAGCGATATGTCATGTGCCAAGTCTAGCTAATAATGATCCCGCTACCTGTCGAATGCTACGCGAACGACTCTTCAAGACAAACCAAGCGGTCTGCACGCACCGAACATTCTTAAGCATTCCTTTCATCACTTTCCGCACTTCCATGACAAAAAAAAAATGCTACAACCAAGCTTGCCTTTATAATGGTTGTGGTCAACAACAACAACAAACAAGGCGCCTTTCAACTCTTCTCGGCTGCACTCGTGGGCACGCAACAAATCGTGAGCGGCAATGATAGCAGCCACGTTTACACTGATGCATTAGAAGTGTACCCTATTCATACGCCGACGCTTGTAACACAGCTAAGATATTTGCCCAACCTTAGTGGAAACGTGCCGTATTAGGATAGTAGTGAAGACAAATGCCACAGTTTCCGCAGCATGCCCGCCATGTGTTCCTATGTCACTGGCAGCTAAGCGCGCCCATCTGTTTCTGTCCCCTCAAAGTGGACATGGCTACGTTATTGCCGCAAACTTGCCAATATTAACTATATTATTCATTACTGATACGGAAGAAACTGTTTCAATACACGTCATGTACTCACGAGAAGAAGAAAAATCACGTTCAGCACGTTCGGCTTGCTCTGCCGACCGCCATTTTTGTTTTGGTGTCCCGCACTACATACAGTGGCAGCCGCCTATTTGTTGACCTGCTGTCATCCCGCATCAAATACGGAATGAAAAAAAACTATTATTTTTTTCGGGAAATTTAACCCGCGTAATGATCGCACTCCTGAATTTGCGTCAATTTTTTTTTTTTACGAAAAAGTGCGATCATTGTGCGAGTAACTACAGTACTTCTGGGAGGCATCCTGAAGAGCCAGCTGCTGGTAAGAGTCTTGGAGGTCGAGCTGCATGAACTTCTGTCCCCCGGACAATGCTGACCAGATATCTTCATTTCGGGGCAGCGAGTACTTCTCGACGGTAGTGACGGGGTTGATGGTAATTTTGGCATCACCGCAGATCCTGACACAGCCATCTCGCTTGAGGACTGGTACGATGGGAACAGCCCATTCAGACGTCTTGACGGGCACCAGGATGTGCTCTCGCTGCAACCGTTGTAGCTCCTGGGTGACCCTGTCCTTCAGGGCAAACGGCAGTGGGCAAGGCTTGAAAAAATGAGGCCGGGCTTCCTTAGGCACATAAATGCCAGCCGTCGTGCCGACGAATGTGCCCACCCCTGGCTGGAACAGGGACTTGAACTTGGTTAGGAGGCTGGAGACGTCTTTCACCGCAAGCAGGCTGGCTTCCTGGTACTCTGGCAGACGAACGCATAGTGCATGAATCCAGTTTCGGCCCAGCAGCGTCGACGACGACCCCTTGGTTAAGGGAAAGGATCCTTTTTGTTCACTTTACAGACATTAGCCAGCCCAGATAACCCCCTTACGAGAGCACGCAGCGCCGCCATCTTTCTTGTTCACTTTATGGACATTAACCAGCCCAGATAACCCCCCTAGGAGAGCATGCAGCGCCGCCATCTTTTTTGTTCACTTTATGGACATTAGCCAGCCCAGATAACCCCCCTACGAGAGCATGCAGCACCGCCATCTTTTTTGTTCATTTTACGGATGTTAGCCAGCCCAGACACCCCTCCTACAAGACCACGCATACGGCTCATTCATACAGGTCCATCAGGTAAACAGCTTCGCTGTAAAAGGTCATTGCACACACACACCATCTGCGCAGGTGAGCATCTTGCAGAAATGCTTAGAGTGATAAGAAACGAGATACAAATAAATTTTTCCGACAATCCGAAGCAAACATACACGAATGCCAATTGCGCAGGTGTGAGCAGGCAGCAGTAAACTTGGTGAAGCAGAATTACTGCCACCACCACAGAGCGAAATGAAAAATCAAGTTTTGGCAGAAGCCAAGGGATGGAAGCACAAACAGAATTTTTGCTTCAAGTCAGGGAAGGTAAGAGCATCTAAAAGAGGGGCATTAGGCAGCGTCCCTCCGGAGGTATCTTCATTTTAAAGAGGCGCGTCTTTCCAAACACGTGGTGGCCGGTGTACATGTACAGCCTGACCATATGGGGTTTGTTCCCACCCTCTAGGGGTCCAAGACCAGCGCTGATAAACACACTGGGATGTCTTCAGAAGAGCCACTTGACTCCAGCACCATAGCAAGGTTTACACAGCAATGAACCATGCTAGCAAGAGGGTTTGCCATTGCTAGCGGTCCTCCTTGTTGTGTGAGCCGAGTCGAACACACCACGATTGTTTTTCCAGAGTGGTACCACGTGACCAGCACTCCTTTGTCTCATAAAGTGCTTGCCGTGAAATGCCGAGCATGGTAAATGCGGGCCACATGGCAATAAGAACCAACCATAAAAGGTGCACCAATGGGATTTTTTGGGGTCACGGGAGTGTAGGCAGATAGACACCAGCCACACACTTACCTCTGAAAGACACGCAAAACAACTGCGGGAGAGTCGGCCTCAGTCAAGGCTCCCACTTTGAACAGGCAGCACAGGAACATGGCAAAGCTCATCTCATGACCTGCATGCAAGCATTACAGTGCTGCACACAACTGTGATCTAAATGGGGTTTGAGATGCATTCATCTTGCAGCAAGAAGCAAAAGGAGTGCAGGCAACTCAGGGTTCTAGCAAAGAGGGATACAGCCTATGCCCATTACAAAGGATCTGCATACAACATATTTTCAGATATAACAGGCCTTTCTTAGTTTTGGCTGGCTATGTTATTTTTGCAATAAATACTACTAAAACAACTGCTACAACAAACTATGAGCTAGAACATACGAAATTTTAGGCAATTTTTGTCTAGACAATGCACATAAAACATACTGTGCTGTGGTTATGCGTGTGTGCTGCGGTTTGTTGTATGCAACTTTTTCCAACACTAGTAGAAAGTATGAAAATGCACTTTCTCTTAAGAAATAAATGCACCAATGGCAAGCTTCCCACAACGACTTGCTGCACTGCACCTTGCCAACTAACGGCAACTTTTCTGGGCAACCATGTACATGAATTATCATCGCTCGCCATAGTAGGCTCGGTGCCAAGTGTGTGACTAGGTGTAGCCTACTTTCCTTCCAAGCCATAGCCGATAGCGCTTCAGAAACAATGGCTGATGATCACAAAATGTATTAGTTTGAGATCTCTATCCTCAAATCACAACAATTCACGCAAAAAAGACTGGCTTCTATTTGCAGCGTCCAGGCTGCAAAGCACGTGATGAGGTCCAGCCATCTCACATGCGGGCTCAGACAGTAACTTAACTAACATCAATTTATTCTATCGGCCATTGTTTTCCATGAAAAAAAGAATTGTAGCCAATATGTCAGTGTCGGCGGTAGTGGTGTCATGCTTTGGCCAGCTGGCATGGCAGGGAGCTGGCTGCAAGGGCAGAATTATCACTTAAGCCCATTTCTTTGCGAACAGGAAAATCTTGCCCGTCTACAGGGAAATCATGCAAAACTGCCATTTGTCAGCAGCCAGCATATGAAAATCAATATAGACAGCAATGTGCTATGCTGCTAGTGTGCTTGCACCATTACTCTACAGTAGACTTGTGTTAATTCGACCCCGATGGGACTGACAAAATTGACTTAATTATCCAGCAGGTCAAATTAAATAAGATGCAGCAGAAGAGCCAAAACAATGCTTATTCATTTGACAGTATTGGCCCGATCAGAACATGTCGCGTCCAAAGCAGAAAACTAATGTAGAAATGACATTAAAGCTCCCAAACAAAACAAAAATCTAATGCAGACCCGATTTTTTAACAAGGAAAATCGGCAAGGGCCCAATATGTGTTGCACAATGGCAGCCCGTTTCCAAAAGTCAGCTTCACAGAATGGTATTTAACATCAGCTTCGCCGCAATACATTCGTGTCAGGCGCATACAAACACCGCAAAGATGATTTTGGTTTTGTGTCCAATTGCACCTCGGAGGCCATTTTCGGCCTAATTTTCCTGAAGAAAAGAGAAAAGGTGTGCATCGGGTAAATACCATAATCGGACATTGTGAGCGACATGAAGACCTTCCTTGGGCAGGCCAAAAGCGGTACATGTTCAACACAGCCCCGCCGAGACGGATGTTGCCACTAAAGGGGTCGCTATTAAGGTCATCACAGGAGTCAGGCACATGCATGCTGACTGGTCATGTATGAATTATCCAACGAAGGTCAATATTACTATAGAAAAAAAAAACAAAAGCTTGGGCCCATATCAATGTATGGGCACTGGCCGGGACCTTCAGTCGGAATCGAATTAACTAAAGTTGAATTAACAGAATTGTACTGTATATGAATTTTTTTCCCTTTCTCTATTTTTTATTCTCAATTTTTATTTGCTTTTATGATTGCCTCCAGGTTTTTATAATCAAACACTAGACTGTGGTATATATGAAGCTTCACTATTTCACAACTTACTGCAGCTCTAATTCTGGATAGAATAGACCTGAGATATAATTAACATTTCTCATTGGATAATTAGCCTGTTGTAATGAGCATCAACTGAACTGTAAATCCCCTTCAGACACCAGTTAATTCTGTCGAAAGTCAAGCATTATAGAATAGAAAAACGTTTTAAATATGACGTGGTTTAAAGAAAGAAATCAACAAAGTCTTGGGTCTCTTCCACATTGCCAGTCTTCACACCACTTTTCTGGCTAAATATCACGCGCCAACAAGCCAAGCAAGAAATCCTTTGAAGATAGGAGTTTTAACACATTTACTGCATCCTTAGTATCATTAAAGACATACAGCAGCCAAAGAGATACAGCAAACAGAATTAAATTGAGGGGGTTTAACATCCTGAAATTTCACACAGGGTTATGAGGCACACCACCCTGTGGGTTAATTTTGACCAACTGGGGCTTTTTAACATGTGCCCACGAAGCACGGTACAGAAGTGTCTTTGCATTTTGCTACAGCGAATTGTGGCTGCCGTGGCCGGGAGTCAAACCTGCAACCTCATGCTCAACGCCACAGCCACTGATATACAGTGTCAGTTCAAAGTGATGCCATTTGTGACTTATGCGCCACTTGTTTGAATTTCTTCATGCCACAGTGAAGCCACTCCTACCTGTGCCATAGTCGATTCGAGTTATGTTGCCAAAGCTGTCATTGAAGTAGGGCACCAGCTCGATGAGGGAGAGGTGGAACTTGCTTGGAAGCGCCTCGCCCAGAAGCCGCACACTCTCCTGCACACCACAAGGTTCGGAATCACCCACCCAGTGACAGAACACACAATGTTTGCCAGAGCCCAGCAACAGCCCGTTTTCATGGAGGTGGAATCTGTTAGAGCAGTAGCAACTGTTCTTCATTGTATGGTGACAAGTATAAATAAAACCTGAATTCACTATTTTTGAAATGTAAAGCCTTCTTTGCTGTTCAAATACTACAAGGAATAATGCAGTCTTGAGGAAGAAAAACCAATGTAAGTGATGGCTATCTGCACTCGTGTCGGGATCCCTAGCTGCCATCTAGTGTGAAATATCTTGATATAAAAGCACAGACAATAGAACAGCTACTGCCATCTATGTTCTGATAGAAAAAACACCCTTTCACAGTTTCTTTTCATTACCAACTACTCAGAAAGTGGCAAAGTACTCATGATAAGATCAGCTCATCATGAGCCAAAAAGTGGTAGTCGCTCCTTATCAGCTGAGGTCACCAAGAGCCCATAAAGGGTTAAAACAATGTGTGATGTTGTAGCACCACGAGTATTTCCTTCAATAAGCACAACACTTCAGGTGCACCTGGTGATGTGCCATTTCTATGTTTTATTACTGCCATTGTCATGGTGGACCACGTAACTGAAACCAGTTACTTCTCCTTTAATAACTCCGCAGTTGTCCGAATGTCAAGTTGTGAACATTGTTACATGCATGTTTCAAATAATGTAAATTATCTTTTCATTTTAATAAACTGACTCCCCACAAACTTTACATTTCACTTAGTTGAGCAATCATGAAATATTGGGCTTGATGTTCACAGGTCATTTTACTCGAATGTTTGTATTCAGTTAAATTCAGATATTTCGAAATGAACTTGAACACCACTAAATTAACTCTTTCGTTACCGCTAGAAATGTGCTCATTTTCGGTGATTTTATGTTCTAACATGTTATTTCAAGACATAATAGCCACAATGTATACTTCGATACATAAAATTATCCATGATCACTTGTGTTTTGAATGGTTGTAAAGCAAGTAATAATTGTTCATACAGTTTTTTAGAATTCTTATCTGAATTAAAAGGGTGATGGTTAGGGCTAGTTGATTTTCCATTAGGCTGCATGGTGGAGTGCGAAGCGGGACAGGTGACACAGAAAAAGCACTTGTCCTTGTTTTTCTGTCCAATATCCCGCTTCGCACTCCACCAGACACTCTTATGTGAAACTTCAAGGTACACGAATGGAAGTAATAATTTACTATTGTGAGTACTAAGAGTAAAACAATTAACCGACGATTAAGATACTGCTTAATGCAAAATTTCAGTGCAGCTTTGTACGTATCTTCATTTCACGATATATTGAGGCAAAGAATTTGAGAGAGACATGTAGCAGAGTTGTCAATTAATCGAAAATCTGACATGCGGGTCAAGCAACTCGGCTTTTATACACGACTCGGCGAAAGTTCCAGTGTAATCACTGGTGCCGCTTGGCTTTCAGAAAGTACTACACAACTACACAATTCGCGTCGCGCATGCAATTGAATTACAAAGCAATCACAAACCATGACATTGAAACAAGTGCGAACGAGACCAAACCAAGCAAACCAAACAAGTGCGAGCGAGAGCTGACGCGAGCAGATGATAGTACAAAATGAGCTGTCCGGCTGAGACCAGATACAAGTACGCATTGAGCAATCGGGCGCGTATGACTTTCCTGTGCGTACCCCCTTTCCCCCCCCCCCCCAAAAAAAAACAAGAGTGATACTCTGTTCACACTTTTCTCACCAGCACAACAGTGGGACAATACATGTGTCCAGGCAAAACAGGGAAGCTGGTCCCTCAACAAAGAAATCTTCAGAGAAAAATAAAACTGGGATGGATAGCATGCATGGATCTGTCTCTTGAAAAGGAATCAGAGGAGCCTTCTTGCTTAATAAGCTACACAAGTAGTGCGGTGGTCTCACTCCAAGCATTTTGCAGTGCAGTTGCTTGTACGGAATAGCTACTTCATGCATTACAACTCTTGCATACAAGGTTATGCCAGATCACATATGATCTGCGCACATCTGTGTTGCCAGTGTGTGACATGCAGATACTATGTTCCTGTTTTGAGTGCAAGTAATTGGCTGTGGCTGCTGGTTGCACAAACGTGTCACTCCGCTTGTTTGGCAGTAAATAAGTTAAAATTATGGTGCCTTCCAGGTAATAATTATGACTTATGGTACACCATGTAAACCTCTATCTTTTTTTCATATATGATGGGTCGTGAATGCAAGGAAGTGAGAGAAGACTGTTTTATAACCCTAATGCGAGAGTTGTCTGCTATTCATGAAACACATAGTAATAGGGGACCAATACTTGGAGGATAACAAAGAAACTTGAGAAGAAACTACAACTGTGCAACAAGCTATAGAATGGTAATTGTAGGTGTAGCAGATAGGAAGAGGTTAGCATGGATAAGATAGGCAACTGACATTTATATATAACTGTGCCATACTATGTTGTGTCATTTAAACGTATTGTTAGTATTTTATTACGTAACTCTAGCATTGTATGTTGTCATCGTATTTAATTTGAGTTTTCCTCATGATGTATATCACGCCACTGTGTCTGCTTTCTTTTTTTAAATTTATTTTTACTTATGTTTTTCCTAGCTCACTGCTGTTCTCACATGTCTCTACATTTTATCAATACCAAGGGCTATAGACTGACTTTGGCACCCTTGTTTGTAGATTATCTGTAACCCATTCAGTGTATGTTAAACCAAAACTGCTGTTTCACCTTTTTCCGGTGATGCTTTCATCAAGTTACTACTATTATCACTGCACTCCAGCCTGACATCCACAAAACCGTATAAGATCATGGTGCCTATGTTACAACATAGTGCGACGTTCTCGGTGCACGGGTGAGCATTGCTTGCAGCCAGTAACACTATGCTGCTTCTGCTGCATCCACCGAAAAGCCGTCCCCTCTATAGACCTCTTCATCGGGCGAGGAGGAAAGGGCGGGCAGCGAGCCTTTCCTCCTTTCTGGCTTGGGCGATCCGGCGCGGCACTGCTTGAAAGTATTGCTGTCGCTTGCTGCGGAACGATTTCTAGATGTTTCAGATCGTACTCTGTGAAATTTACACAATGTTCGTTCATATAAGATCGTCAGAGGAGCCTTTCTATGCATTTTACTGATGCATAGTACGCGGAAATATCTCTTGAGGGCACAAACATGTGACGCGCATCATCAGCCGGGGTGTGTGTATGTGTTGTGAACCTTTTTGTCTATATCGATTTTAATTGAACAAAGGAAACCGGTGTCTCTGTATTACCAGTATGAAATGATAAATTTGCTCACTATCTGATCACTTGGCGTAGGGACTAAAAACATGAAACATAAGAGCGCATGCTCGTGTACAGCCAACCTAAGGCAACTACAAAACATCTAAGTGGCAGGCGCTATCAAATATTTGTTATACACCGGCATCGTTCTCACGCATTTCTAATCTAGTAGGCCTGAAATCACTATATGTCTACGCTAGCCTACCTGCATGAGGCCGATGGCGCTGCTCAACACAGCGATCACTGCGGTTGGTGAACCAGCATGATACATATATGAACTATGTGATTCGGCATTGCCTCTTTGTCCTGTAAAGCCATAATATATAAGAGGGATCGCATAAAAAGAATGCGCTGGCTATTTTTGAGTACAAAATTTCCATAATACGTGTGAGTGCTTAGTAGAGAATGGAACAAACACAACTGAAAAAAAAATTCGGATGTCATCCTCTTTCTCGAAAAAGAAGGAGAAAACGGGCTAACACCGCAATACGAGCTCGCATAGTCACGCCGCACAACGTTTATAGATCTATAAACATTGATGCCACATGCTTGAACCATGCGCTATATAGAACAAAGATATCTGTAATCCAGACCCTACCACTGCTAAGGACGCTCGCGCAGTTCGTAAACAGTCGCTTTGCTGGACAAGACAAGTATAGTTCACACTGTAGGGTATGCCGTTTTTACTAGCCAAAACTATTTTATTCATGGAGGGAAACCTCATCCACCGAATCAAGTAGTAACGCAATGTAATCTGCAGCTAACAGTTTGAACGCTTGTCAAAGTATAACAGCACAGCGCCTATCGTAGCAGAACGGTACCCACGCTTTTACGATTGTCGTGTATGTTTCATTGCTCCTAAACCGCAGCTTAGAACTAAAGGATAACACTGCAATAAGGTCACATTAGTGAACGGAAAATTCAGGAATGCAGAATTGATCTCCGAGGCTGATTGTAGGCTCAAACATTCACACACACATCGCACTGCGTGCTCCGTCCGCCTCAACGCCAGCAGAAACTTCGGCCATACCAACTTAAACCACTTGAGCACGTCTCACAGAACCGTTTACCATGTAGAAGACGCATGCCATACTAAATGGACCACACAAGCGCAAGAAGAAATGCCAGAAACTACCGACGAGCATAAACCTGCCATGCAAGACGGATCACTCACCCAAGCCAGCATGCCGACTGCCCATAGATGGCGCTACTGCGTAGCAATATGGTGGCACCCATGAAAAAACGGTGTACATGTATACTACGATGTGTGTGCCATCGTCTGCTCTCTTCGGAGCATTCGCAGAACAATTCCCAACCAGCACACCACTTTGAACGGCCGTCTACGACCATCTGCAAAGTGGTGCGAGTGCCTTTTTTCGTTGCAGTCCCATCAGATTCGTGCATTTTGAATCAACGTGGCTTGGCAGTATTCTGCACAACAGGCATTTGCTCTCGTTTTATTAGTGCACTGTCTGCAGTGCAAGCACAAGCGCTCGATGTATATTCAGGAAATTTTCGTGGTATGATGCATTTAGCTTGATCACTGAGCTCACGGGTGAAACAGTCTCTGAGCCTCTTCCAGAGCTTTGGGCATTCTTCAGTTACAAAAAGAAATGAAGGGGGAAAAAAACATGACGGTGTATGCTGCAAGAGAGAAACTCTCACTGTGCACCAAATGTGCAAAGAAGGTGAACACAGCCACAGCCGTAGCTCACCTGTGGTGAGACTGCTGTGCTGCCTGATGTGCAGGGGCGTAGCCAGGAAGGGGGGGGTGCTTATGGGCTTCGCTCCCCCCGCCCGAAATTTTTTCGTGCTGTCCATGCACCGCTGACCAAAGCAACCCCCAGCGCCAGAAATAATTCTGGATTTTGTCTAATATGTCTTTTTCGCACTCGAAAAAACATTTCACCGTGAACATTGCGAACTTAGGCTGGATTTTGCAGCAACACCCATGCACCGGGAGTCACATAACACAAGCAGCCCCATCCAAGCACAAAGTTTCAAGGACGTTTTGATGGCGAACGGGGTCGCCGCGGCAACTCGGAGAGTCCGCGGAACCTACGGAGCGCACGGATGTCAATTCCGAAACTTTATAGGTATAAAGTTGTCCTAAACTTTTGATGTGAAAGGTGCATTGACATTTCCAAAGTTGTGCTTTAGATTTTCAATTGTGGAACTTTGGGGGTTTAATGTTGCTATAAACATTTGACGGCAAAGATGCATTGATTTTTCTAAAGTCGTACATCGGAACATACACAAGACAAGCCAAATCAAAACACTATCAGACAAGCTGCCAAAGCACGCAGCGAGGTCCGATGAAACGAAGTGCTTTTGTGGTTCATTTCTGCAGTCATGTCACAGAAAAAAATATCAACATTTTTTTTTACCTACGCCAAAGCATCCATGTCAAGAGACTAAAGCCAGCAAAGGTAACTACATTCTTATTTATTTTTTCTACTTTGACTTTTATTCGCGAGGGCACATTGAGCCTCTTCAATTTTATTGTTCTCGCTACTCTACCCGCGGGCTGCCAGAACCAACCAGAGCGCATGCGTTTTTCTCGTGTTGCCCCAACCGCTACGCGTTTGGTTTTCTCTGGCCGAGAGGATTTTCGTCTGGCAGTTTTGGACGCTTTGTGGCTAGCAGATGAGAAAAAGAAACAATGGCTGCTCGCCGCCATCACTGTGGGGACTCAACGAATTGCGCCGCGTTCGCTGGAGCGCAACCTCTCCGGAAAGTCTTGTATCGCCGGTGCAGGATATCGAGCAGTATGCGTAAGGTTTTCGGTGGACCAAGCGTCTCATGTTTTCTTCGATATGTCCATGGAATTATCATGCACTGGATGCACCCAACCAAATTCTCATGCCTATGCCGATATTGTGATGTATCAGACACCCTCCAACACATGGTGTTCGTGTGCCCACAGTCAAGATGATGCCTCAGAACCGCTACAAGCGACCGAAGGAACGTGGGCGGCAATGCTAAAGGCACAGAACCTGGAAGATCAGTGAAGTCTGGTGGACCGAGCCTAGGTTGCGGCATTAGCCAGTGGTTTCCTGGAGTAAGAGAGCCGCCCACTTAGGGTGAAGAAAGAACACTTTCTCGCTGTTTCTCACAATAAACGTTCATTCCTCCTCATTCCTCCTTCGCTAGTCACATTACGTGCCCAAAGTAGACACTCGATTGTGGCCAAGATACTTTCCCTTGCGTTTTATTTATTTCGGTGCCCCCACCCCACAAAAGGAAAAAAAAAAAAAGACATTGTTGCGGCGCAGCGAATTGTCACATGGTGAAAGTTCGATTTTGTTACTTCTTTTGCGGAAAGTAATGGGCCATGGGACACTTCAGTTACTGGACACTCTTATTATATTAGTGTGATAGAAATTAGATGGACACTCCAGGCACATTCCTGTTGTCGCCCTCATCTTCTGTATAAAGTCCAAGGGCGATAACATCGTGTCCGCGCGCCGTACGCTGTATATGCGAGTGAAAGCGTGTGTGTGTGCGGGGGGGGGGGGGGGGCACGGTTGAGTCGACGATGGTGGCTCAGTCTTGCGTGCACAAAGGAGAAAAGCGGGGAAGCAGCCCGCCGCCTTCCGTCACACGCGATTCAACAGGGGGAACGGATGGAATGGGGGCGGGATCCAGGATTCCGCGAATCTGTGATTGCGCAACATGTTTATTTGCCTTGTTCGACGCATTATATACAGTGACTTTTTCTTAGTTACGTAGATTTATTGGAGACTTATACGTATATTTAAATATCTTGTTGCGAGTTTTTGTGTATACATGCAGTGAACTTTGTTTCCAGTGACGCATTTTTGCCCTTTATCAAGCTGTATCTTTGCATTTCTAATGTACGAGGGCGAGTCAAATGAAGGTGAGCCTACCCACCCCGCGCAATACAGGTTTGGTTCACTATCTGCGAGGCATGAGGGTAGCACACAGGCATCGCTCATTTACAAAAGTAACACGCAGGTGTAAGGATAAATGTTCTTTAATGCACTCATACACTGGGTTGAACATTATTGCGTGACGTAATGCACGCTCCAGAAGTTGAGCAGCGTGGTGTCGTGAGGTTTTTGACAGCTGAAGGTGTCTGCCAGAAAAGAAATTAGTCACCGTATTTGAACATAATAAGTCACCGTAAATTGAACATTTAATTTCATTGGCCACTGTGAAGCGTTGGAGCAAATGGTTCAGAGAAGGACGTGAAAGTTGCAAAGACAATCCAAGACCGGGCCAAAGCCACCGTGCAATCACCCCTAACAAAATTGCAAAGGCTGATGAGCTGATGAGACAAGAACAGAGGATAAGCATCGATGAACTGGCAGAGCGTGTGAACATCAGCCGTGGTTCGGTTCACGCCATAATTTATGAACATCTCGGTTATTGACTCTCGTGTGCGCAATGGATGTCCAAGATTTTGAATCACCGCCTTAGAAGACGGAGAAGTTCGGCGCTACCTTGACTCTAGCAGGGAAGAAGTTTGGGAGTGTTGGTGGGATACATACAAACTGGATACATAGCGCAAGACACATCCCTGTGTCATTCTTGCGCTATGTATCCCAGTTTGTATGCCTTGACTCATCTGATCCGGTATGAGAATGAGGATGACGATTTCTTGTCTGCAATTGTGATGGGAGGCGAACCATGGTGCCACTTCTGCGAGCCTGAAACAGGACGGCAAAGCTTACAGTGGAAACATTCGTATTCAACCCCCCCCTCCCCCCCCAATAAAGCAATGGCCGTCATTTCCGCCGGAAAGGTGTCGCTGACTTTTTTTTCGATCATCAGGGACCATTACTGACAGAATTTGCTAAATCTTGAGACACTATCAACGGTTTCCAATATTGTGGAACGTCGGATCGGCTGCGTGTCGCAATCATAACAAACGACGTGGAAAATTGACGAACAGGGTCATCTTGTTCCACGACAATGCCCGTCCCCGTGTCGCTGATGTGGTTAATACAAAACTGGCAAAGCTTAAGTTGGAAACGTTGCAACATCCACCATACACCTCAGAGCTGTCGCCTTGCGACTTCTACATTTTGGGGCACCTGAAGAAACAGCTCAAGGGAATCAGATTCATGTCAGACGATGACTTCATGTTGCAGACTTTTTGAAGCAGCAACCCAAGGAGCTTTATGAGAGGGGAATCACATGACTTGTTAGTCAACGGGACAAATATCCAAATGCTCATGGAGACTACTTTTAAATAAAATACCCTGTTTGTCATACATTCGCATTGCCTCACTTTCGTTTGACTCGCCCTCATATATTATGCAGAACTTCTGCTTTCTATACATGCTCTCTGTTGCGGCTATAATTTCGATGCAATTACTCACGATACACGACTGGTGACAGCTGCTCTTGCATAATACATTGGAACAAATGACAGCGTCACTGAGCTTTTTCACTGGCCATTGCATGTGTACAGGAATGTAAACAAGGTTCTTCAATGACAAAGTTTCATTACCATATTTGTTCTCAACTTGTTCATTTCATGGCCTTTACATTTTTCCTATCAACGGCATGCACTGTTTAGCTGGTTTCGAACTGATATAGTTCTAAAGTTCGTGTGATATTTTCTTTACTTATTAAATAGACAAAAACATGGAAGCATTCATATCAGTTATCTTGGGCACAATTTTTTGCACATATGGGTATATTCCTTTATGAAAAAAAATACATATTTTACTTGTTTTGACAGTGCGTAGCGTTCAACAGTTTGTTTGCAGCATCTTTGGCAATTGCAATGCAGTTATTATTTATGTATTTGATCCCTCGACAAATTGTTTAAGAGGAAGCTTTAGCTCGGGCCCAGCTCCGACACGGCCTTTCAAATGCATGTAAAACACAGAAACGCTTTTCTGAGATAACCTCTGGATTGCTTCTAATAAAATTTGTTGCATTTGAGAGAGAAAGTTGAATTCTAGTGTGTGTTGAAAGCGGAATTTCGATTTAGGGCCTGAATTTTGTTTAAAATGTTTTGAAAATTTCGAAAGTTCGAAAATAATGGAAACATGACATTTACAAACTAATAGCTCTGCATGAAGAATACATATTGCGCTTCTGTAAACGCCATCTACTATAACAGTCAAATAGGACAAATTTGGTGTGTGAATTTGTACCTTACGTGAATCGGTTACGTTGTGTGCAAGGGTTCTGCAAAAGCCGTATTTCCGTAATACTAAATTTTTTTAGATTCATGTGCAACATATAAATTTTTTCCGTTGCAGATGTACTATTATATGCAATTCACAGAATTGTGATACCATTTTTCATTGTTGAGTTAGAGTTTAAAACTTGATAGTTTCGTTTACTGAAAATTGGAGATTTTTGCCAATTTTTAATAAAGAATTGACAACCTAAAGGAAAATTCAAAACAAACAGTCACTAGAATTTAAGTTCTTTTTTCTTTTAATGCAACCAACTTCATCATATTTGAAGCAGTGGTTGCCGAGAAAAACGAATTCTCCTTCTACAAGTATTTAGATAGGAGCACCCAAGCTAAAGCTTCCCCTTAAGGAGGAGGCCGAGCTACAATGTGAGCCTCCCGCGAACAAAATTTCTGGCTAAGCCACTGCTGATGTGCTCCCATGCATTCGCCTTTCGCTGCTGGTCTCAGAAATCAAGACGCTTTGTGTCATAAACACAGGCATGCTGTCTAATCGCTTCAAGCAGCCGCTGAACAACATTATCCAACACACCACTCATATTTGCTCTGTCCATGCTACTCGCACCGCTCACACAGGCACCCACCATTTTCCTGTGTGCAGTGCATTGTGGGTCGGTGCAGTTGGTGCAGTTGGCACACATTGGCAGCTGCCAGTTACGTAGTGCATCGAACTATAGACGCTGTTCTCACCAATGTGACGTGCGTGCACTCATGCCATGTCGGACTATACATGCGCCAAGGGTTCGTCTACCCATACTGTATGCGCGCTGCAAATGCTACAGTGTACATGCTCAAATTGATATGGGCGCCATCAATGGCTCAGGAACTTATGATCATGCTCGTACAAATACAGTCTATGCTCGTTACAACAGACCCACGTACAACAGACTTTCGGATATAAGGAACCATATTTCAGCCTTAGTTTATTCTACCTATTTCATTAATGCAATGAAGTTCACTTTTAACAGGCCACGCTACAACAGACTATCGGCTACAGCGGATGAAATGAGCGGCAATATTTTTCAAAAATGGCCGTATAAAACATACATTTACAGTGTCGACACGGACTGACAACTGACTTGCGAGGGTCAGCCAATGATCGCAGCTCAATATCGTGTGCGCGAGGAAGGGAGGAAGGCATGGCAAAAACGTGCAGCACAGGAAGGGTGAGGGGAGTCTACTCCGGCAGCGGCTGCTTACGGCGTGGCTGCCATATCTTCAAACTGATCGGCGATGTCGACAAAGTTCTCACCCACCGTGGGTGCTGTATCTTTAAAGCGATCTGCGATGTGGACAAAGTGCACCCAGTGCCGGTAGCTTCGTACGTGCAGTGCTTTCAACATTTAGTTTGTGCTGAAGTGAGAGACAGCACGAAGGTCAATTTGTTGGCTGCTGCTGCCACACTTATCTTGCTTAATTTGCTATAGCAATTGATGTTTCACCTTTCAGGTGAAATTGCAACTTTTGTTTTTTTTTTTTACTTTGTACGTTCGTCACTCACTCTTTGCAATAATGTTGTTAGACATCACAATGAAAGTTTTGGAAGTGAGGCGTTTCGGATAATACGGACTTCAGATAAAGCGGATGTTTTTTGTTGGATTATCAGGGTCCGTTGTAACGAGAGTAGACTCTAGTCGACAGACTGGCATCTGGTCATCAGATCCAAGAATAGCCGACTGCACGACCAGCACTGCAGCTACTACTACCGAGTTGTTTTGCGGGAAGTTCACTCATCTCTTGCAAGTTTGTTGTTTGTCTGCCTGGTGCCGAGGGTGCAGCCACCTACAGTGTTGCAGGCAGCTGGCAACTCTGTGCCAGCCCTGTGTATGTAAGTGCTTCGTTTAAAATAAAGGTTGGTTCATTGTCTCTTACACACATCATGGCCTTGACGATGTGAGGAGTTAGAATAAAAAGTTGGAGTGAGAATGTGAGGAGGACATAAAAAGGGGAGAGGACAAGAGAAGCACTCCCCTTGTCCCCATTCTTTTTTATTTCCTTTTTTTTGCACTAAGTGGCCATAGGTTTTATGGTCTGCAATTGTTGAGTATGAACCAGCTAGCCCAACAACCAGCACTATACTGATTGTGGCAGTCATAAATAAGATGAAACCTGCAGCTTACCTTTAGAGAATGTAAATTTATTTACAGATAATGTCCAGCATTATCTCAGACAGCTTTTCATTGCTGTCTATGGACAAGAACATGTCACCCTCACAGCGGTCCAGCACATCTTATATCCTGCATTTCTTGAACAACACTATACTGACAAATGAGATCCTTGCCTAGACTAAACACTTCCCCAGTTCCTACTGCGATGCATAAAGTGCTGGAAACACATGACCCAACTTCGTTGCTGCTAGCTTAGCACGTAAAGAAACTGAGCTTTCGTATGAGCTTTCTATTCAAACACTGAACCCGGATATCATCACCATCCTACTCTATAACTTGTTTTGCCACTATCTTGTGTGGGGATGCGTGACTCTCATGCGTCTCCTGTAATCCGGCTTCGCCGCGGGCGCCAGGCCACGCGGCGGTCGTAGTGGTTGAGGCGCAGTACGAGAGAGGGCGCGAGTGTTGCGCTGCTAACGCCGCCGACAGGTGGGGTTACTTGGGCGTCGAAAGGCAAGGCGCTTCCTCTTTGGTTCGGGACAGCAAGCAGTGAGGACGTGCCGTGCCGCGCGTGCGCCGATCCATGCTTCTGCGAGACCGTCTCGCGTGGCCGCCTTCGAACGCGCCACCGTTCGCGTGACCGTACACGCGAACGACCAGGCGTTGGGATCCAGCATGGGGCAAACATATTCGCTCGCTATCCGGTCACGGTGAGTCGGACTTCCTAGATTTGTCGCGCGTCCATCGGCATGTTTTGTGGATAGCAACTCAGCTAGCAGGCATTGATCTATGAAAGGTGCAATAAATGCCCTTGCGATGGTTTGCACTACTGTGTTGTTGTTCCTTTGTCCCAAGAGCATGGGTGTGAGAACCCCACACTTGTGACGACACTGGCAAATGGCTCTCATAGTAGGCAGTTGCTAATGCCATGAACACAGTTTCAGTTTTGTACGTGACTGCAATACGTCTGCAATTTTCACATTAATTTTTCTTTGAGATAAAAGCATGTGAATACCAACAATTCGTTGCGAGCTGTAGTTCTAGCTTTGAAACATGCTGAAGGCCGGCCGAAAATTGGCATTTTCAGTTGTAGATTGTGCACCTTCAACAGATTCACTGCCACCAGGCCTCACCAAAACTTACACAGCAGCCATTGGGGTCACAACTGGGGTCAGGCATATGTGTGCTGACCAGTTAAGTTCAAATCATTTAATGAGGGCCAATTGCCGTATTTAAAAAAAAAAGGTTTCGCTCCACAGAAATGTATGAACATAGGTAAGGACTTTTGGTCGCAATCCAATTAACCCAGAAATCAAATTAACTGGAGTTGAATGAATGGAAGTCTACTGTTTATCATCCCAAGTCATGATGGGAGCTCAGGGACATAATTACTTTTTAAGTCTGTTCGATACAAGTACGGATGGCTGGGGGTAGTTGGTGACTACTGGGAAAAGAAGTATGCCACCAGGCCCACGAATCACAAAGGAACACACTGAGCCGCCAACCCAGAACAAACCAACTATTTTCTCACCAGCCTCTTGCCGCTACTGCCAGGCGTGGCGCAGCAAAACACAAAAACTATTAGTACTTGCGTGGGGGTGCTGCACTTCAGCTATTATCACATTGTAACACTGCTACTATTACCGACTGGCCCGTTAGGATTGTGAATAATCCAAAAAACGATAGCATGGCTGGATGCTGAAAACAGCACCTCAATGTACATGGACAAAGTAACTGTCTCTTCATGTTTGGGTAAAAAACATTTCGTTTTTGTTTAAACACCCAAGACGAAGATGTAGCATCGTGTGGTGGGTTTCCGTGTTGATGTTGCATCATGGATGTCATGTTGCGGTATTCTCAATGCACTTCATGGGTGCTGTTCATCATCTATGACAGAAGAAACGTCTAGGTCAAATTACTGTCCAATTTCTAAAACGCTGATGACAAGAGTGACTAAACTACTTCCATACAGTTCTGCAGGCATCAGACTTCCTATATGAGGTGAATGTGATACATAATCATTCTCTAGCAAATTTTTAAACGTATGGAAGACAATATGCAACTTAATGTACGAGGGGTCTCAAAGGCTATGAAACAGTGAAGTTTCACAGACGCATCCAGCAACTGGGCAAGACAGTGGGCAGTTACTATGCAAAACATGCAGCTACTGATCAGCAGCAGCAGAAGAATTTGCATACACTTCCTCGTGGGCATGTGGGACCCTCAGCTTGTCGATCAGCCATGCCACAACCTGAAGCCAATTTTCAAGGAGGTGCGTATACAAGGAAGACAAGTTGAAATTGCCAAGAAACAGTGGGATCTCTTGTATCAAAATGGTGTCGCATGTGGTCAGCTTCGATGCCACCAACGTAATTGCAACAATTGCAATTCTTGTCATGTCAACTCATGACAAGAAGACAAACACGGCCAAGCTTCCTGCAGCCATGCACATCATATTCATTCCACATGGTGTCACACAACGCGGTGTGCAATTGTAAGAAAAAGAAACCATTCAAAGGCATCTGTTGTATCCGGAAGGGCCAGACATCGAAGGTGACAATGCTTGAGCTACATGCTGTCCATAGCGTAGAGCACAGGAAATGCGTAAATGCAATAGTCAATGACAACACAGAAGTGTTAAAGTCAATTCTCAAGTTGAAGTTCCAGCTATCGTGGGTACTTTGCTATCTTGCTGCCATCTACCAATAACATCATTGTCTTTTCAGCACTAGGACAGCAGGCACTAGGCATTTCCAGCTTTTTCATAGCAACGCCACTATGGAAAAGAAGTCAATGCAGAAACGTGCATACATGGTAAAGTCCCTGTCTGTGCCATTTCTAGGTTTTCTAGTGATCCAGGCATTCAAAGTGGTCAGGTTTGTTGACAATGTGCCTTAACACAAAGATGCCTCAAGAAAAGGCATCCTCTGGAAAAAAGAATAAGAAACAAAGGGCTCTCTTGAGGGAAAAGCTCCCTTCAACAATGAGGTTGCTCTTTGAGGACGGACTTTTTCTGAAGCCGACAGCCTATTTGATGGCTCTCTTCTGAAAGAATACAGCGGAAGCCAGATGGAACCAGAAGCTGCAGAAGCTGGAGCAAGGAAATGTGATTCGCCGAATGATTTGCCGAGGTAACGCATCAACTTCACGATGCGCTAGTCTAGTGGTGGTCCCAAAAGCCTCTGATGATCATATATTGTGCATGGATCTCATAAAGCTAAACCTCGCAATCAGGAGAGAGCGCTCAACCATTCCCACAGTCAACGAAGTCACTGGCCTTCTGGAGATGTCACAGTATTCTCCAAGCTAACACTACACATGGTTTCTTCCTAACCAGGCTCTCAAAAGAATGGCAAGAACCTACAACATTCATCACTCCATTTGAGCACTACTGTTCCCATCAGATGTGCTATGGCATCATCTTGGCACATGAATTCTTCCAGAAGCAGATGGCATAGATTTTGGAGGGTTTGGAAGATGCTGCATGCAAGATGGAAGACATCTGACCACACTTTGGAAGAGCCCAACTTTCACCCTCAACAAAAAGTACCAGTTTTATCAAAATGAAGTTTTCTCTTTGCATGTGATGGTGTCTCCAAGAGGCATCCATCCTTATCTAAGCTAACTCTAAGCCATCAAGCAAATGAACCTGCTAAGCTGGGGTTGAGCACCTTTTGGCGATAATTGACCACCTTGGATGCTTTTTCTCCAGCACTCATCAGAACTAATGGGTGCCATGAAAGCATTCCTCAGCAAGCATGCTTCACGGTTCCACAAGCAAGACACTGCTATTATGAACTTAAAAAAGATGCTCGCCTTAGACCAGCCAAATGTCATCTGCAATAACCTACAAGTGTGTCAGCAGGTGTAAGGTCCTTTGGCTCGGAAGTGTTTTTTCTCCAAACTTTGCCCTCACACTTTGAAAAAACACCTGTTGCCTTTGCTCCTCCATCTTAAACAGCTACCGAAGCACGCTGCAGACAGAAGTAATAAGGAGCCCTGCCATTCAAAGATTCAGCGAATGCCTGCGAAGGCTGGTTGTGGATACAGACCACCCTGCCAGTTTATCACTGTTCAGTAAAATAGACCTGCATTTATTGCCTCCCCATATTGATTGCAGAAACTAAAGCTAGTGTGGTACCACTTGCAGATGACACATGTTCCTGGAAAACTTTGTCACACTACCTTGTCTCCCCGCAGAACCTGCTAGTGCATCACACTGCACAGAAACAAAGTTGCAGCCTAAACATGGCAGAGCTTCTCAGAAGCAGCAGCTCTTCAGTTGGAACGTCACAAGAAGACGGAGAGTGCCGTGCACCAGTAGCTACCATATTTATTTGCATAATGATCGCACTCGCGTAATGATCGCACCCCTGAATTTCATCGTCAAAATTAGTTTTTTTTTCCCATGTAATGATCGCACCACGAACTTGTCGCAGAGATATGTCGTGTGCAAAGTCTAGCTAATGATGATCACGCTTACCATCCGTCGAATTCTGTTGAATGCTACGTGAGCGACTCTTCAAGACATACCAAACAGTCTGCACGCACCAAACAGATTCTCAAGCAGATTCCCCATTTCATTCCTTTCATTACTTTCCGCACTTCCACGAAAAAAAAAATCTACAACCAAACTTGCCTTGGCCTTTATTATTTGTAGGCTTTATAATGGTTGTGGCAAAGAACCACAAAAAAGGCGCCGTTCGATTCCTCTCGTTTGCACTCGTGGGCAACCAACAAATCACAAGCGGCAACGATAGTAGCCACATTTACATTGATACGTTACAAGTGTACCCTATTCATACGCTGACGGTTGTAACATAGCTAAGATGTTTGCCCACCCTCAGTGGAAACGTGCCATATTAGGATTGTAGCGAAGACAAATGCTGCCAATTTTTTTTTACCAGAAAAGTGTGATCATTATGTGAGTAAATACAGTATGTTCCCCACAACACATTTCCAAAGAACTGCACCTAAGTGAGCATCTACAAGCTGTTGCAACTCGGTGTCCGAGTGGCTATTACAGTTCCGTGGCTGATGTGCCAGGTGGCGGGCGATCGAGAGGTCTGGAGCGATGTGCAAGAAACGAGAAAAAGGGTTTATCTACAAATTTACATGATGACATGTATGAGCACCAGTATGAACACCAGTACGAGCATGAGCACACCTCCACAAAACTAAAGATCCACTTTTTAAGCACTTTTTCCCATTTATCTTGCTGGGGAAATTCACTGTTCTTCTCGGCCAACCACAATTGTTAAACTGTTTTAAAAATCCCGCCCATGTGGTCGCACCATTCCACAGGACTCCATCTCCAATGTTATGCGATCGCCCCCGCATACGAGGCAACGACGTGGCAAACTGGGAACATGTCACACCATTCCCATGGAGGTCCTCGACGTTGACCCCTTCTGTTAATTAGTGGGCCATTCGTGATGGTCTGCTTGTCAAGGTCAGGTTCAGGAAGAGTACTCTTCACGGTAGTAATTGCTTCCACGAAGGGTGGCTGCTGTCGTCGCCTCGAAGTGAGTTCTTTTGTTTGCGTGTCACAGTCTATGTCAGGTCCAGTCTAGTCTAGGCCTGTCTCACCCATCAGCTCTGATGACACTGATTTAGTCGCCAGCTCCCTGGTCCTGAGAAAATGACGATGCAGTGTGACGATGCAGATGATGCTGTAATCATCGAGAAGGGATGCCAAGTATAACAATGCTAAATGCCAATCATAACAGAGCCTTGGATGAGCTCCGAGTTTGCCACGGTCTCCTTCTGAAAGGCACTCAGATGACTGTCTCAGCCACACAATGTGCCACTGATCGATATGGTGGCCAGGAAGCAGAGAAAACATAGCATCACTTGCAGCACAGTGTGAACAGTGCACATCATAGTACTGGGAAAACTCTGCTGCCCACCCTCTTCATGGCCAAGAGCCCGCCTTGGGAAGCCCCGAGTGCTCACTTGTTTATCTGAATGGGCAAGTACATTTTCGGGAAGGTTATCCCTATGTGGTCAGCAATTCTACAGCTGCACAGAGCATCATTCCAAGGCCTCAAGAATGGCACAGACTCACAACAACACTGCATTACAACAATGGGCCACTGTTCCAGTCTTACAATTCTGCCCACATCATGGCCTAATATGGCATCAAGCACAGTACAAACAGTTTAAAAGCAAGGCAAAGCCCCATGTTAAAAAAAATGATGGGTTTTTATGTGCTAAAACCACGACCTGATTATGAGGCTTGCTGTATGGGAGACTCCAAATTAATTTTGACCACCTGAGGCTCTTTAACATGCACTTAAGTCCAAGTACACTGGTGTTTTCGCATTTTGCCCTATCAAAATGCAGCCGCCGTGGCCGGGATTTGATCCCACCAGCTCGTGCGCAGCAGCCCAACACCATAGCCACTAAGCAACCACGGCTAAAGCCCCTCAAACTTTGCAAAGTAGTGACACACTTTGAAGAATGCTGCCTCCGTGCCAAGGCTGCATCGCTATTGGCCTAATAGCATCACGTGAACCCTCGCACCGGCTTCATTAGTTTACAGTCATGCTCCACCTCATTTTCACTTGAGAAGCATCAACTGACTGGCAAGGAGCACATGTTGGTGCAGTTGTTCTTCCGTGCTGTTTTGGGTTGCGAACGCCTTGAACTAACTCTTGTGGCAAGTGCGATGTTGCTTCATGGCATTTTCCATCACCATGACCTGCTGTGCTTTTGGATGCTAAAATAGTTTCAGCTAAGGCAAGAAGCTCTTCTCGGTACCATCCGGTAAGTGCAACAGGTTAAGAAGAAAAACATGGTTTCATCGAATTGGGAGGGAGAAGTTCAGACCAACATTCAACGCAACTATGCGAGGCAATTAAGTTGCAAGTCTCTCAAAGTATGGTATAAGTCAGGCTTGCGTAACTTATTGCATGCCATAATGTAGTAGATATTGCACAGTTCACTGAGCATGTTGCCATTTGTCTGCACGCTTTCACACGATTCGTACGCAACATGTACTCAGTTTATAAGAGCACTATGTGGTCTTATTTGGTGCACTTAATCATTTTGTACGCCAACAGGCTTGAATTCACAGGCATGCGAGGCTATGCAAGACAATGTGATTACGAAACTTTTAAGATTCAGCACAGTCCTTTTGAGAAAATTTGAGGCTCGAGCGTGAAAACTCATCTGAGCAAAGCAACTCACTGCCTTTTATTATTTTATTTGTACATACTGCAGTCCCATAGGAGGGCTATTGCAGGAATGGGTTAATACAGTGGTGAACAAAAAATAAAGTGAAATCAACATTGAATCTTACAGCACTTGCAACTGTATTTGTACGATAGCCAAAAAACTGGAAAATCGTTTTCTTCTATTCTAAAAGCAGCGAAACAGTGAAACGCATACACATAAAGCATAAACTAAAGCTAATTTAAGCAGTTACCCATACTGGTTTTCATAGAGAGCACTTTCTAATTCACTTATCGGGAGTAAACGAAGGCACCCGGGTAAGCAATTCCATACTTCTGTCGTGCGGGGAAAGAAGCTGCACTTGAAAGTATTTGTACAGGCATAGAAAGGGTTAAGATTAAGCTTGTGGAAGTTACGCATCCAAGAAGGCTTGGTGAAAGATATACCAGCTGTGTTCAAAGTATGATAGGACACGTCAATTATGTTGCGTAAAAATTTTAATGATCCCACGTCACATCACATCATCAATAATCTATGGTTACTTACTAGCCTTCTTTAGAGCAAATAGCTTTGTTTGCCTCATTTGTTCGTGTTTGTCGTTGGCAGTCACCCGGTGGATTTGCGATACAAGGCACCGATGAAAGGAGTGCGTGCTCTCCCAAAACAGCCAAATGACAGCATCATAGGTCTTTGAGACATACATGCTAATTCGCATGAGCTTTAAATGTGTGAAGGCTAAGATGCAGCGATGAAGCAGTCGCAAAGAAAATGTGTGGTTGGCCTCTCATTTACTGGCTGGTTTAGTGGTTTGCTCGTTCGTTTAGTCGTCCGCTCATTCATTCAACTATTAGTTCGTACAGCCACTATGTCTCGGAGATGCATTTGCTGTAATGTAATGTAATGCATTTGCATTATGTAATGAGACAACAAATGGTGCCTAAATATAATCGACTGCATCATTTCACTTACCACAGTTTCAGCTGAGTCATAGTGCGGCGATTCATTGCAGGGTCATCACTTCACTATAGTCGGATACAACTTTAGAAAAAAGGGGAGGCCCCGCCCAAATGGCCGAAGCATGACAGCCGATTGCCTATGCGACTAAAATAATCCCACTCACAAAATCGTGCTTCTGAAACGTGCACTTCTTGGTATAAATGAAGACTTTTGTATTTTGATGACTGGTTTAGTAGAGCTCTCATGTGCCACAGCACATGCCGGATCCCGGCAGAAATATAACCCTGTGCCTTCCACAACGCTGCTCGTCGTCTGCTCTTTAGCTTCATTACGCAACTGACAAAAGTAGAAAGAGGAGCTCTGCATGACTTCTGCGCTTGTTCACATGTACACGGCACATTTACTACTCCTTTTCCGAGCTTAAAATGGATCTGTTGCTATTGAACAAGTATTTATATAAAACAATGCATTTATCGCAACCATTACAAACCTGGGGCATAAATACTCGAGGCAGGAAAGGTATAAAAATGCTTAATTCATTGTTTTAAATAAATACTCTTGTTAAATAGCATAAAATTTATATATATATTTTTTTTTGTGTTCTCACAAATGTTTTCCTTCTCACTTTTTTTTTTTTTGCAAGCCTACAATATTGCCAGTTCGCGCAAGGCATTCCGTGCGAGTTTTCCGACATGGAGCCCAGCGAGGTGACATTGGAATGCGATCCTTTGTTGCCGAACGAGCCTTGTGCTGCCTTGATATTCACACCACCAAGGAACCTCAACAAGAACAAGAGTGGCAACATCCTAAACAGCGATTCCCACAACATGATCCTTCACTGCTACACGTATTGGCGTAACAGGGAGCCTGAACACAGCGTGGAGGCCACAACCAAGTTTGCCACCGTGATGCTCGGTGTCAGTGAAAGCACAGTGTTCAAGGTGAGGAGGGAGGTCAAAGCATCGCATATTTCAGGTGGCAAACTGTCGACGCTCTCACAAAAGCACCCACAAAATGCGGAAAAAAGAAGACGCAGCACGAAGCATGACAGCTTCACGTTGTGCGCGCTGAGGTGATGTGTGCACGATTTCTTTCGCTGCAACGAGATACCGACGGTCAAGAACATAACTAACGAGTTCTCAAAGCATATGGATCTCCCATCACTGAAGCGGTGTACTGTGCATCGCCTGCTTGTCGAGATCGGATTCAAGCACGAGAAGAGGAGCCGCAATTCGCTGCTTATCGACCGGGATGACATCGCTGAATGGCGGAATCGCTACCTTCGTGACGTGGAGCGCTACCGGGCGGGAGGCCGAAATATCTTTTTCTTGGACGAGACATGGGTGACAGCGGGACACACTCGGTCAATCGTGTGGACAGATACCGTGGTGCAGAAGCGCGGACACCTATACGCTCGAGCAAATGGCCTGTCGACGGGTCTGAAAAAACCTTCTGGAAAAGGCCAGCGCCTGATTGTGACGCACATCGGCAGCGAGGAAGGCTTCGAGGATGGCTGCTTAGATATATTCTGAGGCCAAAAAACAGGTGACTACCACGAAGAAATGGACGGCAATTGCTTCGAGGGATGGTTTAATGACGTTCTGCAGAAGTTGCCTGATGGCAGCGTCATTGTTTTGGACAATGCACCTTACCATTCTCGGTGAGAAGAGAAATTGCCGACGACAGCTTGGCAGAAGGACAAAATTTAGGAGTGTCTCAAAAGCAAAAACATCACTAACAGCGAAATGATGGTTAAAAAGCAGCCGCTTGAGTTGGTAGCGTCTGTAAAGCCACACTTTCTGAGCTACATCGTAGACAATGCAGCTGAAAGGGCCAGTTGCATTGTACTCAGGCTCCCACCGTACCACTGTGAATTTAATCCTATCGAGCTTGTGTGGGCAAAGGTGAAAAATGGTATCACTGCGGACAACAGAGACTTCAAGCTGTTCACAGTCGAAGACGTCTTGAGGGAAAAAATCAAGCACGTAACAGCGGAAGCCTGGAGGAAGAGCATTCACCCCGTGATGGACATGGAGACAAAGTTCAGGCTTGGTACGTCTGGAAGTGACCACATCCAGCCCATCATCATCCAACTGGGTGAAGATGACAGTGAAGAAAGCAACTCCAACTGCGAGGTGTCCGGCATTGAGCCACTCAATGAAGCATAACAGCTTCTTATTAACGAAAGAACAGCCCTTATTAAGTCTACCAAAATTTTGCCGGAGGGTTCGCAGCAGCCAAGCATTGTCCCATGACCTCTCAAATAAATAAGCAGTTCATTTGGTGACATATTCCTTTTAATGGAAGCTCAATTCTGAAAAAGCAACGTCCTGCACAGATCGTGCTCAATGTAAGTATTGGCATAAAAACGTGCTGAAATGCTGGAAAATCTGAATGCAAATACAGTTATTAACTCTGAATAACGATGGGGGGCCCAAAATGCTCATTCGGGCAGCCACTGTCCAGCTTCACACGAAAAAGCAGTAGTCAACGTGAAATTAACAGCCACTCTTAGCAGCCTGCACACCAAAGCACATTGTGCTTTGCGTGCAGTTGTGCCGCCCCTACTGTTTTTTTCCAGCCTGTTGAGATGAATAAATTCCAATGTCAGAAGGCCCAAAATACTCTATTGGGCAGCCACCTACGAGCATGACGGGCCCTGTGATGAAATAACAAGTCGTTGGGGCACGCTTGAAAGGCACCTTTAGCATCTGCACTTCAAAGCACAGCCATGTCGTAGCCATTGTAGGTGAAACAGCAGTAGTCAACGCGAAATTGACCGCCACTTTTAGCAGTTTGCATGCAAAAGCACATTCATGTGGTCGCATTCTTTATTTTGGTTATATGGCTCAGGCAAGTAATGCGGATAAGAGAACAATTATCAAACACCATTAGCTTAGTTAGGCCCACAATACTCATTCGGGCAGCTATTAATAGCAGTAGTCAAGGGCAAGCTTGAAAGGCACCATTAGCAGTCTGCACGTCAAAGCGCAGTCAAGCCGTCCACTGGTGAAACGGCAGCAATCAACGCGAAAATGACAGCCACTGTTGGCAGCTTGCACGCAAAAACACATTCATGTGGTGGCATTGCTTATTTTGGTTATCTGGCCCAGGCAAATAATGCGAATAAGAGAACAATTATCAAACATCATTAGCTTAATGAGGCCCAGAAAACTCATTAGGATAGCTATTAATAGCAGTAGTTGAGGCCACGCTTGAAAGGCACCGTTTGCAGTCTGCACATCAAATCACAGTCATGCTTCAGCCATCGTTGTATTTGTTTATCTGACCGGACAAGTACAGTCGGAACCCACGATAACGAAATACCGCAACCACGAAATCCTCGCGACAACGGAACATTTTCGTGTCCCCGGCGAACGCCCATAGGTTTCAATGCCTTTCATACCTCTCGGCAACGAAATGCAGCTGTACTGCAATCCCGCATCAATGAGGTTTGCCGGAACGAAACTCCGCATATTGCGTAAGGCTAGCACAGGCTCCAAAATGTGATCAAATGCGATTGTTTTGCATTAAAATTGCGTAAAATACCACCACATTACCCTTGTGTGGGCGTCGCCATTTTTGTTCACAAGAACAACCAAGTGCCAGAAGCGATCAGTGCGCTGGAAACACGTCATGGCCGCCACCTTGTTTGTTGATCACCCGCTCGTTTGAAGCGGCACCGTGAGCGGCATGCACGTTGCTACCGACATGTGACGATGGTGTTTGCACGCCTACCAGGCGAGATCGTTGTTCGAAACACGTGTTCATTTTGCGTTCCTCGCGACTGACGACTCGGCGAGTCCTAGGCCAATCGCGTGAGGCGAGACTGAACGCAAACTGGACGCGCGTTTCGAACAAGAATCCCCGATCGCGACAGTGCACTGCGTAATGTGCGCCTCGGTGAGAAAAATGCAGCAAAAACAAAGAAATCCACGTCCCATCTACATGGAATTGCTTATGGCGCTTGAGATGGCGGTCGCGGCATATGGAGCGTCACGCATGGGGCCACGATTGACCAATCGTCCAGGAATACGCATCCCTTGCTTCAAGAACGCTGGTTTTGGTGTCACCCGACAGGCATCGTGTGCGGATTCTACGCCGGACATAGATTTGTGCGAAAGGGACGTTATCTCGATCGTTTGCCTTCGCGTACACGAGATACGATAACTTTTGCCATCGGCACCGGCCGCGTCGGCGCCTACAGGCAACAGCATGCGCTGGAGAAATGCTGCTGCATGCGCTGTTGCTCTGCGTCCGGTGCCGAGTTACACAAAATCTCGGTAAGTGATCGCATCTCCGAAAGCAGTTGATTGAGAATTCTGCGCTACGGCAGTACTGCCACTGCTGGGCGACACATGCGGCACACTTTGTACTGTCAACAGTGCAGTTCTATATCCTCGAGCAAAGCTTGCAAAGTAGGCTAACGGAATTTGGACAGTAAAGTTTTGTTCTGCGATGCATTACCTATCTGTGCTTCTCTTTTCGCAACAACGAAATTATCGCGACAGCGAATTTTTTCGCGCTTCCCGCCGATTTCGTTATTGCAAGGTTCAACTGTAGCACCAATGTAAGCACAATTATTCACCCTGAATTAGCATTGTTTGCACTAAAAAATGCTGAGTAAAGTTGAGAGTGTTTTACTGAGGCAATTATTTAATTCACAAGCCATCGGAATAGCGATCGACGGCCAGGTTCAGACGATGACATTGGTAATAAATGGTGAAAGTTGCAAAAGCTCTCAGTGGACTGCTTTGCTGGGCTCCATTCACTGAAAAATGTTTAACGATCGAATTGCCAGGCAGGAAATGACACCCCACTGCGCAATGTTATTTGGGCTGAAAATTTGTACCAGCATATGTGATGGACAGTGAAACAGTCTGTTTACAAAAACTGCAAGCATGAAAAATGCAACAGCACAGCAAGGTGCTGTTTCACAATATGGCACCTTTTCATGTGCACTTCTGGCAAGCTGCCGCATGCACTGATGCATAAACATGAAAAGAGGTATGAGGCAAAGTTACTGTGCAACCCACATGACGCTTTTAAGAAAATGTGTCTCTAAACCTTTGTTTTCATAGGCGATCAAAATTTGTTTTGAGCAAGTTGGTTAATCACATTGCAGCAACTACACAAGCAAGGACAGAAAAGACAGCGAGTAGGCAGATTGAGAAGACGAGGTAGACCAGTGAGACAGGTTTTAAGGAGATGGAAGAGGCCAGCCCTGCAGTGTACAGGAGTTAGTGCTTTGAATGAGATTGGTTAATGAAAATGTGTAAAAAGACTTTGCTGAAAGAAAACTAGCAAAAACAAATGCTAATATAAAATATAAGGACAGAAATAAGAGTAAGCACAAACACGCATGGAAGCAGGCACATATTCACACACAAATGTGAAAACTAAGAAAATCTCAAATATAAAGAAATGAAGAAAAATTTGCGAGCGCAAGAAAACATACACACATTTACAAACAGACGTGGGTAGAGGTATTATAGGAGTGGGTTCACAAGCTGCTGTGCCTACCTTCTCGTATGTTTTTTTTTTTTTTCTTAACCGTTTCCTTAACACTGTCTTGGGAATTTTTAATTGCAACATATCATGAGAATCCAAAAGCAGAGTGAAGCTATGTTGCGGGAAACCATATCGAGCGCTGGCAACACAACTTATGCGTGACTGTGCCACAGCACGCATTCTACAGCTTGCGCGCGCGGTGAGCACTGGTGGAAAGCAATCAATTGACGGTGCTACACAACGCACGAACACCGCCACTCTGCTATCTCACTGCCGACAACGATCGTTCACGCTAAGTTGACCGCGACAAATCTTTGCGTTGGAGGCTTCTTTAGCAAATATTTTCTGTTGAGAAGCTCGTAAGTTTGTTTCATGTGCACACGCTTTACTCATTTCTCCTGAGAATGGTTTTGCTCCATCATTTCACCTCGTCCGACAAGAAACGCAGCGACACAGTACTACACGACACACCCATTGCTGACAGTAGGCACCAGACTTCGGCAAACTTTTCTCGTCATAACTTCAGTCGGGAGTGAAACAAAAAAAAAACATGGAACAGACTTGCAGGATGTGTGTTTGCAGCACTCGCCGTGGGATCCTGTTTTCAGGCAAAGCGTAGAGCAGGGTCAGCGATGCTCGCTGCAATGCTTCTTTGCCTGATCACAGCTTAGAATTAACGCACACGGCACAAATGCTGCATCGTAAGCTCGCAGTAATATTTCCAGCATGGCAGACCATCACAAATAGTTTGAGAATTCACTGTGACGAGGAGTTGATGTGCACACCCACCGCTGACAGTAGGCACCAGACTTTGGCAAACTTTTCTCATCATAACTTCACTCAAAGTGAAATTAAAAAAAAAAAAAACATGGAACAAACACGCAGGATGTGTGTTTGCAGCGGTCACTGTGGGATCCTGTTTTCAGGCAAAGCATAGCGCAGCGTCAGCGATGCTCGCTGCAGTGTTTTTTCGCCAGATCACGGCTTGGAATAAACGCATGTGGCACAAATGCCGCATTATAAGCTCGCAGTAATATTTCCGGCATGATAGACAATCACAAGCAGTTTGGGAATTCACTGTGATGAGAGGTTGACGCGCACACCTGACGCGACTTGGCCCAGTTCGAAGCCCGGGCGGCCATCTTCTCCAACAGCGGGGTCACCAGCCGTCTGGCTCATGACATCCGTCCAGAGTGCGCGCCCATTGGTGGATGCTCGTGTGCATCCGCCTCACACGAGTAAACACCCCCTTTTTTCTAAAGTTGTATCCAACTATAGTCATATCTTGCAAATGTTATTTTGGAGCGAGCACAACTGTCCTTAATATGTGCACTTTAGTGCAACTCGGTTCGCGACAAGTACGTCACTTCGTGAACAGACGAGCTAACGCACAATTAAATGTTGTTCATGATAAATCACTAACATGAAAAAATATTTTACTCAGCGTAAGCTCACTATGCTTCAGTTTGAAACTTAGTGAAGCGCTGATAGCGCGTTCCCACTTCACAAACGAATGCTAAAAAACCAATTTCATTTTCTATGTACGCAGAGTCCTGACTCGATGATCGGCTATGCGTATTTCTGATCGACTTTGAGGCATGAGAAACATAATAGCACCAGCGCCCACATCTGGGCCTTTGCGCATGCTTAGAAAATTGCCAAGCACGCACGTTGGCGGCACTATAGTGTGTTAGGCTCTAATCGAACCTTCAGGACAGCAATCGTTCATGCCTTCTGTCAGCCTTTGTGCGTCATAGCTAATATGCACCGCAAATTCACATGTTGAGGACGGCGCTGATTATTTAGGTTACCGAGAGCGCGCTAGAAGCTAGGAGGTTGGCACTCAATCGTAAACATGTTATTTACAACCATTCGCAACAAGATCTTGCAACGTGCGCTTGACAAATGTTGCATACTTAATTGTAGCACACGCAATACATTCGGAGTTGTCATGGTATGGCGTTAATGCTCGTTTAGGTATGTTTTTAAAGAACAGTCATCAAAACAGGGGAACAATGCTGCCATCACTGAATTTGTATAACCCTCCGCATGGAAATTCTATGCTGTACACGAAGTTACTCGGAGCTAGAAAGCCAATGCGAATGCTTAAAGCACACCACCTTACTATGCGTACATTCACTCTGCGAAAGGTTGTCTGCTATGCTCAAGCACGGTAGGCGGTGCCATGGTCGAGGAGAGAGTGCGAAAGAGAGGATAAACGAGGAGTGAAGGTGGAGGAGGAGAGTGTCGCTACTTTATGAAGCTTCAGGGGCTTTAACCACAGCGGGTGACCCTCTCCTCCCCCATTTTTCAGCAACCCAGTCAGACTAACATTAAATCAAGTGAGAGGCAAAACCTACTTTTGCTTTGGAGAAAGTATCTGGGTGTATCACTCACATTTTGTACTTTTTTGAGCCAAGTGCGGAAAGCAGTGTTGCCAAACCGTTGGGGTTGATCAATGGGTGGCGTCTCATGAACCCAGGTGTCCAAAGCCTCCAACACCGACAGTAGTTTTGTCGTCACCTGCACTCAAACCAGAGAAAATGGGAGTTGTCACTTCACCACAGCTTCCTCTTAAAATTTAATCCAAGGAAACAGGCCGATCAATGTTACAACCCCATCAACACAGGTGATGCCCTGTGACCTTGACTGAACCAATGGCTTAGATGCAGATTCAAGTTTGTTGGTTCTAGGCATGCCTCAAGGCAATGTGGTAAGTGGTATAGAAGCTCTTTCGTATTCCATTAGAGTATAAAACTTTGTGCGTTACTGAAACGTAGGCTTCAAAATTCGGCAGAACCTATCTTGTGATGACTGTGGATGGTAATGCATATAGCATAGAATCAATATAGCAACACAACATATTGCCAGAGCCGAAATGAGTTATGTATGAGGCATTTACAGCAGCGGGATTCCTCTTTTGCACTTCCCTAACACTTGGCACCACCTCTGTGAAGCCTGCGCATGGCCTCCAAAATGCATGTACGTGCGTGCAAACGCTTAGAAGTGCATCTTGCGGCAACCAGGCTCCTCTCTCATGCTTCTTTCTGGACATGCTGCACCATCTGGTGCCACTGCCGAGAAGTCTGCATGGTACACACCCAGTGCGTGTGTGGCACAGCCTGCTAATGCATCTGGTTGCTGTCCTTAAGGGGATACTGAGGAGAAAGGCAATTGCTTCTGCATCAGTGAATTACCTCTCTAGGACACCCAAAAACACTACTCTTACCACGATAAGACGCTTGGTAAACCAGAAAAAAGTGCAAGAATGAAAGACGGGTTGTGACGCCTCCTTGAAGTTCCCGCACCTGGTCGCTGTGACGTCATGGATTTTCATGGCATCTTCTAGGGCCAACTTAAATATATAGCAGTACAGATTGACTACATTGTGTTCTGAAGGAACCAAATAATAAACATGGCAAGTTTCGAGAACCTTTACTCAGCCAAGGCGACCCACATGCGAAAACATACTTTCGAATCCCTGACGTAACACTGACGTACCGGCGTCGGGGTTTTGGTGCGAAATTCAAATACTGATGCTTTGACCTTCATTTTCTCATCTAATTATCGAACTATTATTTTGAAATAACTGCCTGCAGGGTTCTCAAACAATGCTTTATTAGTCTCAACTGATTTATTGTTTCGCTTTAATGTCCCTTTAAGGAACCGTCGTGATGTGGATTTGATTCCGCTCAGCATCGGAAAACTTTAAGGGATCTTTTTCATCATCACAGAGCAGCACATTCCCAGTGGATCATAACTATTTACTCAAGTTGACATCAAAGATGTTCATTGAATAGAGACAAACACCTACAGGCACATACCCAGTGCTCCAAGTCGGCATCAAAACGATCCTTCGAACAGTGGTACCCATGTTGGCGTGAAAGAGGTTCGTTTAAGAGCGGCACGTATGTACACATTGCCACATACTCAGTGACCCAAGTTGTTCTGACGAATGATTTCTAACTCTGTTACGTCAGCACAGCAGCATGATGAGCTAAACATTCGACCAGACTACCTACTGACCCAGGTAGGCGGGAAAATGGTTAGATACAAACGTGCATAGATAGTTGGGACTTCTCCCTTTTGAAAACAGCGTGACGTCACAGGACATGCGCAAAGCGAAAAGCGAGTTGTGTACAAAGAGCTGGGGAGCAAAACTTTTCCCTCGCACCATGGCTGTCATGGCAATATGCTGCAAGGGATTTGTCCAAGTGTGTGAGTTCACTACCAGCAGTTGCCAGTCAACGATGCATCGCGAAGATCTTTGCCTATGGCAAGGAGTACCCTGATCCTCTAATCATAGACAGCTGCAAAAACAATCTTAAGTGCTGTCTGAACATGGAATTCAGCTACATATATGTCCAGCTCATGAACACACCTAGACCATAAACTACGGAAGCTATGAAATCATACTGCTCACTTAAGGCGTATGGCCTTGCCATATGAAGGGACATGCACGGCCATTTAGTTGAGCTGACTGAGCATTGACAGTGCAGACGATTGACATCTATGATCGCAATCGGGAAGTGCGATCAAAATTTGGTGAGCATAAAGAGACAAAGAAATGTGTTTTGTAGATACACATGCATTTAGGATAAAAACAGGAACAGTGCAACACAGGACGAGCGAGTAAAGAGCACAGGACAGAGCGCTGACCAGCAACCAAATGCTTTATTTGCAGAAGCAGCATATAAAGACATCATTGAATGTGACCTAAAGAACAGAAAAAGAAGGGTCAGAAGGATAAGCGTCAGCTATGGAGATAATCCAGTTCTTTTGTTGAGAGCTTGAGCGACGCAGAACTGACATGCACATAACCACTTTTGAATATGCAAAATGCCTCAAAGGTTTCCCGTGCACGCTTTTCACTATATCTGCCGATTATTTCGTACTTCTTAAAGATCGGGGCACAACCAGACGTGTTACAGTGGGCAGCCAGATGACTGTACAGGTTTCCTTTTTGGTGAAGCAACATGTTCGCGCAGGCGATCATTAATGCACCTTCTTCGCCCGATACAGCAGCGTTTACAATCAAGCGGGATTTTATAGACAACCTGCATTGTCTATAAAATAATAAATATAATAAAAAAATATAAAGAAGACGCTCATCCTTCTTTTTCTGTTCAAGTCACATTCAATGATGTCTTTATATGCTGCTTCTGCAAATAAAGCATTCGGTTGCTAGTCAGTGCTCTGTCCTGTGCTCTTTACTTGCTCGTCCTGTGTTGCGTTGTTCCTGCTTTTATTCTAAAGATGAACCAACCAGCCCCATTGAACACACTACACATGTATTGTTTATTCATAATACAGATGAGCTTGCATAAATACTTATTAAGAATAAAAATATACTGTATTTTCCGGTCTATAAGTTGCACATTTGTACAAGTCGCACCCCCTCCTCAAAATGGCAGTTTTTCTAAAAAAAGACATATGTATGTTGCACCGGTGTATAAGACGCACCTGTTCATTCGGTAAGTGATTTAATAACTTGCCAAGGAGCAGGTTGAGAGGAAGTGTGACAAAAACACATGCTTGCAGCTGCCGTCGCCTTTGCATGCATCCCGCGGTAGGTAGCGCTGACACACGTGCAAGCGCCTTCCAACGTCTAGACAATACTTCTCAGAAGTATTTTATTCCGATTACATGAACAATGCTATTGATAGATTACACGACAGCGTTTAGTCAAAACCATTGAAGTTGTCGTCCTTCTCCGAGTCGCTTACAAATAATGCTGCTATTTCAGGTTGGACTTCCACTGGGACATCACTGTCGTCTTCCAACTTGCTGGTATGCAACTCACCAACATCACCATTAGTCGCGAACGGGATTAATCCAGCCCTGTGAAACCGTGCCACAATAGTTTCCTCAGAAATTGAGTTTCATGCCTCACTAACCCATTTGGCCACTTCTCCAAAGTTGTAGCTTCGCCGACTTTGCTTTGCATGCGGCATCATGGTTAGCAAGGCTGCAACGACATGCAAAGTGCACAGCAACAACGGCAATAAGTGCAATGAAGTGCAGTTGCTGTGCATGGCAGAGAGTGACGTGCGATGGAGCATCATTTGATGCTCGCTTGATACGAAGGGTGTGGCAATAGCATCCAATCCAATTGTTACAGTATATACATCACCGTTCTACGAGGCGCACCGCTGAATTAGGAAAAAAAAAAAACACTTATACACTACAAGATACGATAGATACAATGAAATATACATATTCCGTTTCAGCACTTGGGCAGTAGTCTGGATCAGAGGAATCATGCTCGACTCGCTTGCAAAAGAGTAACTGGCACGTACGTAGTGGTGTGGCCACTGCTAGTGGAGAACACAGAAACATCGCTTTACAGAGTGGCCCACCCCGATGCCTCATGAAGTATTGCGACAAAGGCACAATCAAAGTGATTGGCGAAAAGCCTGGGGAGTCGCCTGCTATGGTAAGTCGCCTGCCAAAACTTCACGAGGCGCCAATGCTGGCGCTGCCACGGGCTCTCATGTGCCCACTAGCAGTGGCCACGCCTCTACATAGCGTAATCGAACCGTGTATGTGAGCACGTGCAAGAAAGCTCGATGGTTGTGTGCTCGCCAGAAAAACGAGTCAGAAACTTGCAGTGATCCTTCATCCCACTGCCAACAAGGGGCAATAATTTTTCGAGTCTCAAGAAAAGAAATGCAGGCCTGGCAGCATTGTTTGTATTTGGCATCATCATTTGTACATAACAGCACCCACCTGTGAACAGATGTAATTGCAACCTTGTGAGCAATAAACGAGCGAGCATCTGGTAATGACGCTTTGAGAGATTAGAAACCAGATAGACATCAGTTTATACGAGTGCAAAAAATGGAAAGGGCCCATGAGATGAAACCAAAACTAACCATCGCATGCCCTCACACACGCAAGCGGTCAATGAAACGCCAGTGCAAGGAAGCCCTGGAATGAAAACCAAGAAACTACAGAGTGATCAAAATTTCTTGTATCCACACAGGGTGGCAGCACTTCTGGCCAACAATTGGTTGAAAAATTGGCATGTTTTTCAAACATACAAATAGTATTGTAAATATACGCCATCGACCATTTGGGACTTGTTCGCGGCGCCTTATATTTACTTCTTTAATCTGCAAAGGGTTAACATTTTTTTTTTTGTAGGAAGTGTCAGCTTGAGCTACTCTCATCCAAGATATACCAAGATACAGAAGGATATGCTGCCATCAATTCATGGAACTCTGAAATAACAGATCAAAAATGTCTACAAGGGCTACAAGGTTGTTTCACCACATGTGAAATTGCTGGACCCATGCCAATGAGGTTGGCCTCCCAGTCAAGCAACCACCCCCTAACAACTCACCTCGGACAGGAGAAGGTCATCAGTTATCTTCTTCCCTTTGATCTTCTCATTGAGGGCCAAAATGAAGCCGACATACTCGCTATATGCCTGGGGCAGTAAAGAAAAAAGAATGGCATGTTTTCCATACAGAATCATTTCAACACAAAGCTGTCATGTCAACATATCTGCAAGTCACAATTTATCAAAATACATGCAGCCTAAACGCTATTAATAACAATGGAGCTTCTCACGTTAGATATTTATTTAAAACACTTCATGCACACACAGCACTTGAACATAATACAGCAAAAGTATGCTATAGCTTCCAGCTGTCAAACTGTCTCGGGAATAATAAATATAGAAAAAAAGAGCCAACTTTAATGGAAGTAACAGGCTAAAGCAGCATATAATTCAGTAACTATATTTTGCTACCAAAAAAGAAAAAAAAAAGGTCACTCACGAGGTAGTGCATTTCGCACATCTTACCTCTGCCAAGTGCCAAAATGAGACCACAATTTGAATTCTTTTACTGCAAGGCCTAAATTTAACAAACCTCAATTCAGCTAAATTACATAAATGAAATTCTTAATTTCCGTAAGAATGCTACAGTGGAGGAACCACGCACTACTTTGTTTTGATCCAGTGCATGAATCTTGCACTGACGTCCCAATTTCATAAAATGTTCACACATAGCAATGTACCTTGGCACCCACCTCTAAGTGAAAGTATAGCCACCATCAGACATAACCCAAACAATTAAGACGCCTCTACAACTGAATTTTAGCATGCACAGGCCGTAAGGAGCAAACACTGAAGGCTTTGGATGGAAGACGTATTAAGGTATCACCTCTTAAAGTTCCTGCACCAGAAATTTCAAGCACCACTAGCAGCAGAAATGAAAAGGCACTGAAGGCGTGAACCAAGGCTGTAGATGCAAGAGTGGCTCAGTAGCTATGGTATTCTGCTAAGCACAAAGTCTTGCGGCTTCGACTCGTGGTCACATCGACAGTATGCAAAGACACTTGTGCACCACACTTTTGGTGCACACAAAAGAGCCCAATGAGGTCAGAATTATTCCAAAACCCTCCATGACAGCATCTCTCACAGCAACAAGTGTTAATACTTTGCACAGTTAAAACACTAAACAGTCAATGACTCAAGCACTGAATCAAGTTTACCAGAGTACCACTTGTTGCTGGCATTGCCTGCCCTGGAGGAGCAGAGGGAGACATGCAGCAGGACAAACTTCCATGGCCAACATACAGAGAGTAACTGTGTATCAATACATATGAGTAGGGATGCGAAAATATTCGAAACTTTCAAATAATTAATCGCATAGTGTCCTATTTGATTCAGTTCTCGAATTGAATAGTCACTATTAGATTAACCCGTTCGGGCCAGGAATATTTCATTCGTACCTATATATTTTTAGACATAACTTTTAGCTTCTTTATCGCATAACAAGCCCAAATACATGAAAAAATTGTTAGTGCTTCGTTTCGTGTAAGGTCTGGAAGCATGTCCACAAATAAGGACATCAGTGCCCAGTAGTTGTAGTAGAGGCAAAAGTAAAGCTTTATCTGGCAGTTTATTTTCCAGCTGGTAGACGAAGTTTGATGCAGCCAGTTCAAAAAAAAAAAAAAATGCCCTTGAGCATGTAGCAGGAGAAATATGCTATTTGATTCAGTCCTCGAATTAAAGACCTACTATTTGAAAATCCGAAAACGCTAACATAATCCTAATCCATAAGAAAGCGGACGCCAAAGACTTGAAAAATTATAGACCGATCAGCTTACTGTCCGTTGCCTACAAAGTATTTACTAAGGTAATCGCAAATAGAATCAGGAACACCTTAGACTTCTGTCAACCAAAGGACCAGGCAGGATTCCGTAAAGGCTACTCAACAATAGACCATATTCACACTGTCAATCAAGTGATAGAGAAATGTGCAGAATATAACCAACCCTTATATATAGCTTTCATTGATTACGAGAAAGCGTTTGATTCAGTCGAAACCTCAGCAGTCATGGAGGCATTACGGAATCAGGGTGTAGATGAGCCATATGTAAACATACTGGAAGATATCTATAGCGGCTCCACAGCCACCATAGTCCTCCACAAAGAAAGTAACAAAATCCCTATAAAGAAAGGCGTCAGACAGGGAGATACGATATCTCCAATGCTATTCACAGCATGTTTACAGGAGGTATTCAGAGGCCTGGAGTGGGAAGAATTGGGCATAAAAGTTGATGGAGAATACCTTAGCAACTTGCGATTCGCTGATGATATTGCCTTGCTTAGTAACTCAGGAGACCAATTGCAATGCATGCTCACTGACCTGGAGAGGCAAAGCAGAAGGGTGGGTCTGAAAATTAATTTGCAGAAAACTAAAGTATTGTTTAACAGTCTCGGAAGAGAACAGCAGTTTACGATAGGTAGCGAAGCACTGGAAGTGGTAAGGGAATACATCTACTTAGGGCAGGTAGTGACCACGGATCCGGATCATGAGACTGAAATAACCAGAAGAATAAGAATGGGCTGGGGTGCGTTTGGCAGGCATTCTCAAATCATGAACAGCAGGTTGCCACTATCCCTCAAAAGGAAAGTGTATAACAGCTGTGTGTTACCAGTACTCACATATGGGGCAGAAACCTGGAGGCTTACGAACAGGGTTCTGCTGAAATTGAGGACGACGCAACGAGCTATGGAAAGAAGAATGATGGGTGTAACGTTAAGGGATAAGAAAAGAGCAGATTGGGTGAGGCAACAAACGCGGGTAAACGACATCTTAGTTGAAATCAAGAAAAAGAAATGGGCATGGGCAGGACATGTAATGAGGAGGGAAGATAACCGATGGTCATTAAGGGTTACGGACTGGATTCCAAGGGAAGGGAAGCGTAGCAGGGGGCGGCAGAAAGTTAGGTGGGCGGATGAAATTAAGATGTTTGCAGGGACAACATGGCCACAATTAGTACATGACCGGGGTAGTTGGAGAAGTATGGGAGAGGCCTTTGCCCTGCAGTGGGCGTAACTAGGCTGATGATGATGATGATGATTTGAAAATCCGAATATTTTTCAAAATTCTTTCAAATACTTCACGTTGTTGACTGTACTGGATCAAACACGAAATTGAAGAAAAAATATGGAATAACTTTCAGCCCGTTTACAGTATACATAATAGAGCGCTCTGCATCACGAAGACCACAAGACTTTTTGAGCTAATCATAATCACTCACAATAAAATGTTCTTGGATGGGTTGGCAGTGTCGTCGGCAGTGGGTATTGTTTGGTACATTTTATAGATGCAGAACCTATGCACCAGGTCAATCTAGGTCAACTACTCACAGGAGATCCCAATCATGAGAAGAAAACTTTCAGAAGAATAAAGAAGAGTTGGAGCACATACGGCAGACATTACCAAATCATGACAGGGAGCGTACCAACTGTTGCTGAAAAGCAAAGTATGAAATCATTGCATTCTACCGGTACTACTCTATGGGGCAGAAACTTGGAAGCTAACAAAGAAGCTTGAGAACAAGTTAAAGGGATACTAAACAAAACTTTTGTCACCGAGATTTTTAGCCCAAACGAAAGCTTGGGTGAGGAAATTGGTTGACACAACCTTCTTTCCAGGCAGGAACTAGCAGAAAATAATGAAGTTATTGCATTTTTTCGCAAAATACCGCATCTATCTGCCGTGCCGTGAATTAGAGGAAGTGATGTGTCTGTGACGTCTGTGCCGGATGCCTGAAGGCTAGCCATCGCCTGCATCTGTCCACCCCCGCATGGACGGTGCCGGACGGCAGCAAACAACATCTGAACTGCGCAGTTGCTCGGGGCCGCATACTCGTTTCCGCAAGCAAAGCTTCTGCACAAGTCTTCAAAATCATCACTTGCGTTTGTGTTGCTTCATAATGGGATCAGCACAAAAACCTAGCACAATGCAGGAGAATGCCTCTACGCTGCTGCGTGCAAGGGTGTGAGAAAACTACTGTCGGGCGAGACAGGCCATATCGTACCTTCCTGGTAGAACTGAAGCTTCGAAGGATATGAATTCGCGCTGTGCTCCCATCGCAGCCAACACAGGTGCAAAGAGCAAAGCACAATGAAGTCAGGCAAGCACTGGCTGCCCCCCTCTGCTGCTGCTATAGCGTTTAGTACAGTAATTACTAGAGGGAACTCTGGCACTAGTGTCTATGGGTGCTGCAATGGGAGCGGTTGAGACAGCATGGGAATTGTGGGAAGTACATGGATTTGCCTCACTTTGTCCTTCCGACTTCTAACAGCTTCATGACCTCATAAACTTGCAATTTTTCAACAAAGAACCGAGTAATAATTAATCAAATAAACATTATTAAAACTGTCCAATGGCAGGATTTAAACAGGGGACCTGTAGCACAGAGGCCCCATATTGAAACAATTATGTCACAGATGCATGGATTGATAAGCACATAAAACGTCCTTATGACTTTATCACGAGCAAGCCAATGCCTCAAGATGCTTGGCGCGTTTAGATTTGGCCACTGTTGCAATTAGCAGCAATTGTGCGTGTTCACAGCATCTTCTGCACTTCGAAAAGTATTGACTGCTCTGAAAATTACGACAATGAAGGCATATAAAGCATAATAAACAAGGCCACAAGAATGTCTGAATCCATAAGCATGAACATCAGACAAATCTGTGTGCTTCCCCTAATTCCCATGGTGGGTCAATGACTGCAGTGCCACAGTTCCCTCTAGTAATTATTTTAGGCAACTCTATGGTTGCTGCTGCAAGCTGGCACACATGACATCATGGCAGTCAGCGCACAGCCCCACACGTGCCGGCGTGCAGCCAGTGTATGTTCACAATCCTCCCAAAATACAGCCATCCATTTAAAAATATGCGAAATAAACACTGTGTATAGGACCAGTCGCATTTTTCTAGTTGAATTTCGATGCTTCCATTTTTTTACATTTTTGTTCAGTGTCCCTTTAAAGGGCCCCTCTCCAGGTCTGGCCATTTTGAGCTGACAAGCGCAGAGTATACATTGCACGATAACAATCATGCCTGCAAAAAATTACGTCGCTATGCGCCGCGGTAAGATCTGAAATTTTAATCCGAATGCCGTTGCCCTCTTCACTCACGGCCGCCGTGCTCCAAGCCAGACGGCAATGTAATCGTGCCCCTGCGCCTATGTAATCATGTCCGCAGTGCGACGTCGCTCGTGGTGACACGCGACTTCGAGAATTATTCAAGACATCTGTTATCTGTGCGATCTGTTGCTTGAAATGACGAATAGAAGTTTAGAGAAATAATAAAACATACAAACGGAATGTCTGCGTCTTTGTTGTTTTACTTCGCACAGAAGCAAGAGATGTACTTCCGCTTCGTCTGCTTGTTCCCACGGTCATGCGGTCGCGTGCGCAGGTACTGAAACTGCTATTTTCTACTGTGTTCCAGCGCATGATCAAGCTCTGCGATACGCTTGTTCTGCCTCAGTATTCATGTAGCAGTGAATTATACTGCTGGTCATGTTTCCTTGTGCACAGCGCGCAAAATCCTGTGCTGCGCGAATGAGACAACTCGCGCACGGCGCGGTCAGCGGAAATAAGTAGCGCAGGAAATAAAAAAAGCGAGGAGTGAATGCGTAAAGACTTTATTTGAAAACAAGGTATTGACGGATGACCTTGTTGTTAGGCAGCCACGAGCCGCTGGGCCCGGGCAGCTTCTTCAGCTCTCTTGATGACCTTGGCCTGCAGGTCAGGGTCGGAGCTGAGCAACACGGCCTCCCACTGCTCAGTATTACTCACGTCGTGATTTGTGTGATTTTCCGCTGGGCCCGACCACATAATATGGAACAGATCTGCTTTTTTTCTTACAATGATTACATGTATTCGGGTATTGGTCCGGGTAGTATAATAGTGATAGGCTACGGGGTTGGGATAGGTGTTCGTCTCAAGTCGTCTCCAAGCTACTTCTTGTCGCTTGCTAAGCAATTTGTGTGCTGGTAGGTACACTGCCCTGGCTAACCTGTAGAGCTGAGCTATTTCCTGGTAACTAACCATGCGATCCTTCTCTGATCCTAGCTTGAGCCGTCCGGGTGCTCGGTTGGCGAGTCCTCAAGCAGCAGTGTGGGCGGCATCATTGCCGGGTAGGGAGGAGTGTGCTGGTGCCTAAATGATCTGGATTGGTCGTGGGTGTTGGTTAGTGTCTAGTATGTGTTTTACGGGAGCCGAGACCCGACTTTTCGCAAAATTACGTACTGCTGCTCTGGCATCGCTAATAATGTAATGACAATGTGTGGAGGCTATTGCCAGAGCGATAGCCAACTCTTCTGCTGTTTCAGAGCTTCTGGTGCGGATTGAACCACCAGCGCGTAATTGACCTGAGGAGTCCACCACTGCGAGGGACAAAGAGTTGTGTTCTATGTATTCTGCTGCGTCGACATAGACTACGTCTTTGAAGGCATGGAATTTCTGATTTAGGGCTTTGGACTGCTCGACCCTCCTTTCCTTGTGGAATTTGGGGTGCATGTTTTTAGGGAGTGAATTAATTTTGAGATAGCGCCTCTGATCGTGAGGAATGTCTATTTTAGTGCTTTGCATCGACTCGTAGTTGACGCCGAGATTCTGGAGGATGTTTTGCCCAGCGGCGCTCTGAGCTAGCCTTTTGTATTGAGATTTAAGGTGTGCTTCCACAAGTTCCTCGAGTGTTGTGGACACCTAGGGCTAGCAATTTAGCATTGGCCGTTCTTATAGGTAGCCCAAGAGCCTGTTTTTAGGCCCTCCGGATAATTCCCTCTATTTTCTCTCTCTCAGCCGTTTTGAGGCAGAGGTATGGGGTGATGTAGGTGATGCAGCTGAGTACGAAGGCTTGTACCAATCTTGTCAGGTTGGCTTCTTTCATGCCAGAGTGTCAGTTGGCAATTCTTGAGATGAGTCGCATCGTCTGTTGAACGCATGCTTCTAGTTTATGAATTGTGTTGCTGTTGCGCCCGTGAGCTTGCATGAAGAGGCCGAGTGCACGGATGGTGGTCACCACCGGGATCACGCCTCCTCTGGCTCGCACAGTGATTTCTGGGGGTGGTGCATTGTCAGATTTGCAGTTTGTAGGGGCTCTGAGTAGGAAGAGTTCTGATTTTTGTGGGGAGCGGGCGAGGCCTTTGTCGGTCACATACTTTTCAACCATGTCAACAGCTTGTTGTAGCATGGTTTCTATATCTCCATCGCTACCTTTAACCACCCACAGGGTGATGTCGACGGCATACAGACTGTGGTGTAGATCTGGAATCTGATTAAGCTGTTCCAGTAATCTGATCATTGCTAAATTAAAGAGGAAGGGGGACAAGACTGATCTCTGCAGTGTGCCACAACTTCCGAGAGGGATCTTGTCCGAGTGTAGTTCCCTTATTCTTAGTTCCGCTGTGCGGTGGTTGAGGAAATCTTTGATGTAGTTGTAGGTCCTCTGGCGTACACCTATGTACTGCAGATTCTCCAGTATAGCATTATGCGCTACATTGTCAAAGGCCTTTGTAAGATCAAGGCCCAGGACAACCCGGGTACCGTTCTTGGATATGTGATCCAGAACTTGATGTTTAAGCTGAAGCATGATGTCTTGCGTGGAAAGTTTAGGACTAAAGCCAATTATGGAGTTCAGGAATAGATTATTGTCCTCCGCAAAATTGTGGAGGCGGTTAATTATGACGTGCTCCATGAGTTTTCCTACGCACGAGGTCAGAGATATTGGGCGTAAGTCCTTGAGCTGTAGTCGCTTACCATGTTTAGGTATGAATATTGTTATTGGCGAGCATAATCATTGGGTCCCACCTGTTATTAGCACTGGCGTGTTCATACAGCTTGATCCAGTCGTCAACATCCTGTCCCTCCAGGCCAGAGAACACACTTGGGTCACGGTGTGGGGCAACCGTGACGATTGGAGCAGTCGGACAAGCCGAAGCCGTTGCAGAGGTGGGCTCGTCACCGGGAGGCATGGTGACAAGCTCGGTGTGCCGACCACTTCGGAGTTCCGTGGCAAGGACGGGGATCACTGACCTCCACCAGAAATGTTACGTGTGGAAAGACACAGACGAAAGATGCTATTTACACTGGAGCCAGGCAGCCAGGCTGACACTTGCTCGTGCCAAGGGCACCGACCAACTTCGTCGTTCTCGCGGCGGCTCGTCTCTTGAGCATCGCTCGATGGTATCGTAATAATATTATTTGTGCATGCTTCCACTGCGAGGGGACAGATCCTGTTTCCCAACAGCAGTTGAAGTACTCTGTTAGGGCAGTGATAGATGCGTCGTCTAGATTTCGGAGGGCCTTATTTGTTATGCCATTGGGGCCTGATGCAGATTTAGTTCGGAGTTTCAGCAAGACGGCTCGTACTTCAGCCTCTAGAATAGGTGCATCTAGGTTAAGATTCTCCGGACCAGCGTATGGCTTCTGGGGGATTTGTGCATTTGTGCCTATGTACCGGGTTCCGAGTTCTGTCAGGAGCTCGTCGTTCGTGCCCTGATATTGGTGAGTGATCTCATTGAGGTCTTTCCTCTGCTCAGATTTACACTTACCTGGGTCCATAACATATCGGAGGAGAAAAAAAATGATAGTGGGGCCTGTGACCTATGCGTCAAGCGATCCTCGAGGTCTGGTATGGGAGAACGCAGGGAAGGAATTTCGCTTGCGAAGGCTAGAAGGGGCGAGTGGAGAGGGCGTCTTGCTAGGCAGTGGAGCCCGCCTGCTGAAATAATGGGTTTGCGGCACTGAAATATTTCTATCTCGGCTACTGATGAGCCGATTTGAAAAATTTTTGCAGCAGAATGCTCCCTAGAGGACACGTAACAACTTCCAGCGTATATCCAAAATTTCCTATGGGGCCTGGTGAGGGGCCCTTTAAGGACTATGCAAAGAGCCATGGAACAAGAAGTGTTCGGCATAACATTGAGAGACAAGAAGAGAGCATTGTGGATCAGAAAGCAAACAAGGGTAGCTGAAATTATAATTGACATTAAGAGAAAAAAATGGAGCTGGCAAGACCATGCAATGCATAGGGCAGATAACCGGTGGCCTATTAGAGTTACAGAATAGGTGCCAAGGGAAGGGAAGTGCAGTCGAGGATGGCAGAAAATTATGTGGATTTATGAAATGGAGGAAATCTGCAGGTGCGACTTGGAATAAACTAGCGCAAGACAGGGGTATGTAATTAGAGATCACTGGGAGAGGTCTTTGTCCTGCAGTACATATAAAAATAGGTTGATGATGATGACACATGCCCTAACATCAGATTAAATCTGAAAGCTTTTCATTGCAACATATTTTACTCAACTGTGGCACCATCTGACACGACTATTCAAACTAGAGAAAAAGTGCTTTTTTCCACTCTACTATCATTGCAGACGGCATACATTTTCAATTTCGTTGTGAATGTATACACAGATGTTAATTGGCCACCATGGCTGCCTTTCTCAACTTTATACGAGAATGCTTGACCATGTATGCTTCGAAGAGCCTACAGTTTGCAAACAAACTGCTTAGTTGTTACGAATGCTCCGTTTGCGGTTTTAATAAAGCATGTTTTATAATTTGCAGTGTAATGACAGAAAACTTGTAAAGTGAATGCTAGGATTTATTTATTTATATATATTAATGGTGAGAAGGTTGTACAGTATTTGCAAACTATTTGATATTCAATTTGGTTTGCGTCTGGTGCAATTTCATTCGGTCTCAATGCAACGCACATGCACCAATGCCTTCTGCTTGTCCCGACCTCTGCTCGAAGATGCACAGCTACCACACTTTGGGACCTGTGTGTCAAGCATAGAACATATGTAGGCTTCTGGGCTCGACATTGCTATCCACAACACAGATGTGACATTTTGTCACCCATTTCTTCTGCCGCCTGCTGCCCAGCATCCATGCCCTGGTGAGCCGATATCAAAGGACGGTTTGTAATTGGCTCTCGACTACCCATGCCTTTTTGATGCTCTAAATTTGGTAGAATGAGCTCAGCTTTTACCATGAATGTCTACTCATGCCCGCACATTCCATTAGTCAGAAGATAAGCTATGACACTGCACTGCACCGCAAGCCCAGCCTTTGAAATTACAAGGGCTGCACTGTTGCAAACAGCACAATCCCAGATGCCATGCAGAGCACTCAGAACTGAAGTTAGATAGTGCTTAAAGAGGCACTAAAGAGAAACACAAAACAAGTTCAGACTGATAAGTAGTCTCTGAAAACTCAATTTTATTTACTTTTGCAGCAATTGGTTGAGTATTGGAAGAAAAAATTGAAGGCAAAGGTAAATCTTTAAAATCCTATGCCAGAACCCCCAGTGCCAGTACTGACCAGTGCAGATTTCAAAGTATTTTTTCATATTTTCACTGTTGTGGCTCAAAGTTGTCGAAACTTGATAAGTTCATCCTCTTAAAATACACTCCAGTCAGCTGTTCCTAGACAAAGTGTACACTGCTCCTTCTGCCCCTTTCCAAATGTGCATTGCATCAGTTGCCCTTCCACAGAGTGCCTTCTACGAGAGTGCCCTTCCTCCCCTATCATCCTGTTGCTTTGGCAAGATTATCAATATGCAGCATTGGCCACTGGACCAACCAACACATCACTGACCCTTCTTCCTCCTTTAGTTTTATGTGTAGAAGCACCCTTGTAAACGCATCCAACACTAGAAAGCTGCACTAAATATAGTGCACATTTTGAATTGGCTATATTAAGAGAACACTTTGTTTTCACACAATATATTTCACCTAGGTCAAGTCGTATATTCAAAGTAAAAGTGCAGGCCTACTGCCACAAACCTGTTCAACCGCTCTTGTATTCCCAGGGCATGCGTTGACTGGAATCGCTTTCCCCAACTTCATCATTCACATACCAGATTTTCCCAGGGCATGCGTTGACTGCAATCGCTTCCCCAACTTTATCATTCACCATACCAGATTTTAACTTTAAACTGTCATATACCATGCTTATTGTGCATAAGTTCTATTTCTTTAGAACATTCATCCCTGTAATGGCCTCAGGCATTGACTATTCTAAAAAAGAAAGCAAAGCAAAAACTTTGCGCCAGTACTCCTTTAAGAGAAATACCAAATTAGCCATCAGTAATGATTACAGCTCAGCTATGATATGGAAGCCCGTGACAATTTTTTTTTACTAATGTAGGTCAATCACAATGAATTTCTTTTGCTTTCCTATAAGGGGGAGGAGTGTTGCTAGCAACATGTGGACCTAGCCTTACAAATGCTGCTGGCGATTGCACCACCTGTTTAACCTATGAACGTGATATAGCAATGCCAGTTTATTAATTAGGTTAGGTTGTACATCTGTCTGGTGGCCCACGTGTATATGTTGAAAGGGTGGCAGATTGGGCTGGCTGGTATTTGATCAGGTTGCAAGGTTGTATAACGCTAAGTGGCAGCAAAAGGACGACAGTACCAGTCGTCATCCTGTTGTTACCATTTCATGCCACACGCTCTTGCAACGTATTGTGTAATGCAGCCTGTGTGAAAAAAAGAAATTTGGCAGAACCCATCTCACAATGACTGTCGACAGTGATGCGTTTAGCATTCAATCAATATAGTGACACAATGTATTGCGACCATCAAAATGAGTTATGTGTGAGGTGTGTACTGCAGCAGGACTCCTCTTTCACCCTTCCCTAAGAACAATCGGTGCCATCTAGAAGTGCCGCCATGAAGCCTGTGCATGGCCTCCAAAATGCATGGCACACTGGTGCCTGCGAACGCTGTGGTTTTTCGTCCTGGGCAGCTGGGGCCCCTCTCTCATGCTTCTTTTTAAGCATGCTCTGCCATCTAGCACCGCTGCTAAGAAGTCCACGTATGGAATCTGAGATGAGAAGCGTGGTGCGCCAGTGTGTGCAAACGACAAGAATTGTTCCCTCACTTGCCACACACCCAGTGGCATATACACAATGACCCACGTTGGGAAGAGGTTCAATGAAGAGCTGCACATATCCAGTGGATTCATGGAGCAGCTCGCTATAACATTGGTGTGAAAGATGGCGCGGGTAGGGAGGCGCGCCCTAGCGCCTTTGTGCAGTCATTCACCTGTTCTCTCATCCCTAAGCGTCTCCCTTTCCACCTGCGATGGCTGTCAGGGGTGGCCTTTTTCACGGACTGGTTTGTGGCAGTGGCGCTTTGCAGTGCCTACCATGGTGCTAGCAATGGCACGACTGGCGCTATTGACAAAGCGAGCGCGAGGAAGACCTCAGCCGGACAGCACTCGGTATTTACATGTTTTCCATCTCGTCTGTCAGCCCCTTTGTTTGGGCATTGCACTTGATCTCGTCTGTGGTGCCTTACACCTACGGCGAGCACATACCTTGCGATGTTCCTTTTTCGAACACTAAGGCAAAGAGCGGTGCCTAGTGCTCATGCATCACACTACGCTGAGCCGCACTTATCGAAGGTCCATGCTGATGAAGAGTGCCTGAGCTCTTGTGAGTGGGTCCATTGATTATCCCAAGAGCAAGCAGCATGACACCTTTTCCTAGCATTGTGCCTCGGGAAGCCATCCCCCACAGCGACGCCCCTTTCTGTATTTCTCGCTTTTTGTGCAGCAGCCCCCCTGATTCCTGTACCGACTTGGGACCAAGCGTTTGTGCAGTGCCGAGTGTCGCGGGAGACAAGTTGCTTTTGCTAACTTAGGGCCCTACTGTGTTCTCATGCGTGCGCAGCGCCCTGTGCCCCCTTTTGCGGCCTGAACACACAAGCTAGGTTACGAGACCAGTGGGTGATGTTGGCCCTTTGGCTTGATAAACCCGAACCCGTGGTGTGCGGTACACGTGTGAGATACCAGACCCCCCCCCCCAACATTAAGGGGGGATGCAGGACTAAAATCACAATTTTTGCCAGAAAATCTCATTTTCCAATTTTGTTCATTTTGGATTCCTATACATGTAAAGAAGCTCATCCCCAAGTTTGCTTGCAATCTGCACTGTACTAAAGAAAAACACGGATTCTCTTCTCGCAACAGCAGCGCATGCTTGCCATCGAGAGCACCCATGAATGCTGTACTGAAGAACCAGCCACAGAGTGCTGAAGAAACCAAACACGAGAGAATACCCGCGTTAGAAGGATTGTTTTTCATCCATTTTACTCAAGGCAGAGTTTTCAGAGTAGAGCAGTCTGTAAAGTAAAAACTAAAAAGGAAATGCATAATTCTTGCTGCAGCGCCCTTGTCTGCGAGTGCAGATTAGGGCACTGGACTGCTCTAGCTTCAAATGACCATGAAATCAATTGCTGGAAAGTGCAGCAATGTGAAGGCTCCAGCTGTACTTCTCCATCCTTGATCGTCATCTTTTTTCATGGTGCAATACTACATTGATAGCAAGAACTGGCACAATGCTTTGATTTAGATTCATCTATTACATCAAACTTGCATTGAAGCCCTCTCCTCGCTACTTCACACTGTTTTGCACAGCCCAGGGGATCTGCTCAACAGAGGACAGACATGCATGTTCAGCCCATTCCTCGTTCACAACAGTTGACCACAGGAGAAGGCGGGCGTGGCGAGCATTCACTGTGTAGAGCGCAAACACTGCATTTCACTGCGTTTTCACTGATATTCAGTCGCAAACACTGTGACTGAATATCAAACCAGTTGTTTAATCAGAGTAGCACTCGTATAACAGAAGCCTCGAGATCAAGAGTGTTTTGGAATATCCAAATAAGTGTTTCACAGATATCTTTGCTAAAGTTGTTGTGGCCATCAGTTAACCCATCTCCGCCAGCAATATAGACGTAATTCACAGGGGGACAACACAAGACAAAATGAAGGATGTTGTTGTACAGTTGATGAAACGCGAAAAGCGACACAAAGTTTTAGGTTAGTCACTAGAAGTGCCCAAAACAGAGGCAGATATTCCTGTCCATGTAAATGAGCACATGTGCAAGTTCTTGAAGCCATTGCTTAATATGGCAGCATGCAAACATAGCAGCAAATTTGTCTGGGTAAAAAAGGTGGCATTTTAGACCATCACAATGAAGCATCAGCTGTTGCAGCAATAAAGCAGGAGTGATTTGGACAAGACCAACGCAACAGGATAAGGGTGTGCATGTTTGGAGCGATCCCTACAATTTGCCAGCATGCAAAAAGATGGCTACCAATTGCTTGCTATCTGAGGACGTACGTGATAGCATCGTATGAGTGACATCTGTATCAAAGAACTCGGACAAGTTTTTTTTTTTTTTTTTTTTTCGTCTCGACGTCACATCCATTCTGTGAAAATTTGATGAAATAATCACCCTTTTAGAATCGTGCAATATTACATTTGATACACTCATGTTCACCGAGACTTGGAATACTGAAAATTCAGATAATTTGATTTTACAACATTACAATCATTTCTGTTTAAATCTGAAAAGCTCTAGGGGTGAGAGAGTTCCTATACAGGTTGCTGTACCAGGTTTTGAAACATTGCGCAAATTCAGCGCCATTACCAGTGATATTGAAAAAACAAGAAGGTATTCACTGTCTGGTACACACCACCGAGCGGCAATATCTTGACATTTTTGAAGTTTCTTGATTCTTCACTTTCTTGTGCCAATGAAAATAGATGGCTCTGGCAATAGGTGGCGATATGAATATTGATGTTCACAAGGGCTCGAGCCCAGCAAATTACTTATGGTTGAGCTACAGAGTCAGAACGTTATGGCAGCATCAACACACCTTACTCTTTCAACTACCTCTGTGCCAGACTTATTCATCACTAACTCAAATGCTAATAACATCTTCTGTGGCATTATAAATAGTGACATCCGTCATCACTTACCTATTAAGCGTAGCAGTGCTTTGAAACAAAACAAGTGGCCTGAACTCACATATCGGTGAAATATCTTACACATTAGAAACATTTAGGGATAAGGTCACTCAAACAGACTAGAAGGAAATGCGTACTCTTGAATAAAGCAACAAATGCTACAACTCATTTCTGAATATCTTTAAGAAACATTATTTTGAGTCCTACCCATTGCATACCTATCGTAAACAAAATCTGCGCCCGCCATGGACCACACGTGGACATATTAAGCTTATTAAGCATAAGAAGAAGCTTTTTGACAACTTTCCTAAGTTACACAGCTCGGAAAGAAAAATAATTCAATATGTTTCAAAATAGGGTGAAGAAATAAAAAGATTTTTAAAAATCATTACAAGCTTGTATTTGACAACACTTGCTTACATAATAGTGGCACCATGTGCAGTAAAATTAACTAAACAAGAGCTTTAAGGACACCATGACTGACAAGCTCGTAACATATGACAAAAACTTAGTGAGGCTGAACTAGCTAACCTTTTTAACAACTTTTTCATTGAAATTAGCCCTAGTACTAGTTATCAAGTTACTAATCCGGGCATCAAACGAACTGAACCAATAATACTGCAAAATAACATTATTTTTGCTCACACCAAAACTGAACTGGAACGATACTTTTTCATTACGGAGAGAAACCTAAAGAAAAAAATTATGGTTTTTGGTGCAGGTTGGCCACCCTTTCTGGAGATTTTCATCCATGCAATGCCTGTACTTGTGGGGATGGAGGTGCTTTGTCACACCTCGTCCCCCAGGTCGCACGTCGTGCTTAGCTTGATCTCCGGGAATCGCCGCCGTAACGGCAACATGGCGGACATGACTAGCATGCCAGAGCTAATTTTCAGTACAAACTGCACTTCTCTCTTCTGAGGTCGAATCACCGCGCGAGCTAGTGTCACCAGGACACGCTCTCTACACTCGAGCTCTCTTCCACTGAGTCCTTAATAGCCGCAGCAGGTGCTCACTGGCCCACAACAAGTTGGTTACATGGGACCTTTGCTCCTGCGACTTCTCGTCCTCGTGCTTGGTGGACAGCTACTCGGTTAGCAGTAGCGCAATGGGCGCACATGCTCTATTGTTCTTGCGGTGAGCCTTTGCCTATAAGCGCTGCGACTGTCGCACTGTGCTGTATCTTGGGTGAATAAACCTGTGTTTGTTGGCGATCTGACTCTAGAGCCGTCTCAGCGTCGTGTCGGAGAGTCGATGAACACTGCTGTAGCACCTTTATGCGTTGCGGAGTGGAAGAGCATCGTGCCCTTTCATGGCCGCCGCTTGTAGGGTGAGCTTTGTGCAAGCCCAACTCCACAAAACTAGTGTCCGAAGGGCCTGGGCCCCACGTTGGATGCTTGGATACCACAGAGGACATTTCGGTCTCCATTCGGTACGGGCCCAACCATTTGGCCAACATGGAGGCAGAGACGCCTTTGGCAGCGTCACTCAAGACATGGCCGCGTCTGAGGTCGAGATTGGCAACACCATAGTGCACGTCCCTATGTGACCAGTCCATATTGGGCCTTCTGTCCAGCTCGCGCTTTTGCAAGGTTGGAACTGGCCAGGTCAAGGGCCGTGCCCATCTGTGAGCACAGTTCCACCGTGTAGCCGAAAAGGCCAGCTTTCGTGGCACATGCCCTGCTGCCGGTCTGCAGAACGCGGTCCATGGGATTTGGCAGCTCTCTCCCGAAGTTGAGGAAAGTGGCCGTGTACTCAGTCGAACGGGTCATCATGGACTGCAAGGAGAAGCCCATCTCGTTAAGACAGACATCTCTATCCTTGTGTTGCCGGGCAAGGGCCACGAGCAAGGGCTTGAGGTTCTGGTAAATCCGCTCTGTCGGATTGGCCTGTGGGCGATACGTGGTTGTCTTGCAGTGCTTAATGCCAAAGGTGGCACACACATTCACAAACACCTTGGCCGTGAAGCAGGACATATTGTCTGATATCAGCTCTGCTGGAAAGCTGAAGCAGTTAAAGAGCTCGGTCAACTTGTCCCAGATTGCGTGTGCCATTAACTTCCTAAAGGAAAAAGTTCAACCCATTTCGTGAAGTGAACTGCGATAGCCAGGAGAAAAATGTAGCCTTGCCAGCTTCTGGGAAAGGGTCCCATAATGTCACAGACCGTAACTTGCCAGGGGAACTGGCTGTCAATTGGCTGCATGAGCCCAGGGGGGTTTGCCAGTGTGAGGCTTCACACATTGGCACATGCGTCACTAGCGGGAGTAGTGAAAAGCATCACACTTCATGTCTGGCCATGTAGCGTAGCGGAACAACTTTTGGAAAGTTGTAGCAAGTGACATGTCCAGCCAACTGCGAGTTGTGAAAATAGCTCAAGGTAGCTTTCCTTAGACTGTGGGGCATCACCACCTTGAAAGACTCCTGGGGAGCCTCCTCATAGTGCAGAACTTCATTGGCGTCAAGCAGATACATATCCAATGTGCCCGCAACAGTACCAGCTGCATCGCACTCGACACCAACAGCAATACCAGCTGGCCCCGCTCCTCTTGGAAGCTCGGCTCTTTGAGCCCCGTCAATGATTTGTCGACAAAATGGATGGCTCTGCTGTGCCTTTAGTAGTTCTTGCCTGCTGAAGACGATACCTGTGGAGGTAAACGTCCTCTCCACAGGCTGGCAATCCTGGGATGGCTGTGTTGTCGGGGATCACGCCGTTTGAGCCATTGGAGACAAGCTAGTCTCTACAGAGTGCGAATTGGCGCCTCTCGGGTCACTGGAGACTGAGGCTCCGGTCTCTACTTGGTACGAATGCTCATGAGAGTGACGGGCCAAAGGATCAGACGTCGAAATGGGGGCACGCAACAGGGCGTCAGCCACCACGTTCAAGCCCCCTTTCCGGTAGCGCACAACAATGTTGTACCACTGCAGTGTCAACGACCAGCACGCAAGGCGGCACGAGGGCTCGCGTAAGCGCTTAAGCCGGGCGAGTGTCATGTGGTCTGTCTCCCCTACAAACCGCACTCCGCCGACGTAGCAGTCAAACTACGAAGTAGCAGCCCATTAGGGAAATCAGCTATTTGAGCTTTCTTCGGGTATAGAGTCAACCTGATGGCATGCAACCTTTCGAGGATGTCCTCCAGGTGATGGAGTTGCTCCTCAAACATTCGAGAGAAAATAACAATGTCTTTGGCATAAGCCAGTGCATATCGCCACTCGGCATCCCTGAGAATGCAGTCAATCTCTGGAACGTAGCTGTTGCTCCAGAGCAGCCAAATGACATACGGCTAAACTGGTAAAGGCCTCGGTGAGAGGTGAACGCAGTTTTCTCCGCATCAGCCGGCTACATCTGAACCTGCAGGTAGCCATGGCTAGCATCCAGGGTAGTGAAGTAGCATGCATAGCCACATTAGGCATAGAATAAGCATCCTTCCTCGTGACCTCGTTCAGCCGGCGGTAGTCCACACAGAGTCGAAAAGAGCAGTCTCTTTTGGGGACCATTACCACCGGCGAACCCCAGCGACTGTTTGAGCACTGGACAATACCAGTCTCCATAAGGTCATCCAATGCCTGGTCGATTGTCTTCCTCTTGGCCACTAACAGACCGAGGATTGCACTTGCATGGCAGCGCACTGCCTGTGTCGATCCAATGTCGCACAAGGGAGGTTTACCCTTTGCATCACACGCGTAATGTGAAGACGTGCGATCTTCCCCACCTGTGGCAAGTTGTTTTTTCATACACTTTCAATTCCATTCATTTATCATTTCTTTATTTCATTTAGTAAGTACAAGTAATTTCCCCTGTGTCGTCCTTGGTGTCTGTTTGTTGGCACCTTATGATACGATTAAAAAAATCGGGCCCCTCAGTTTAACCCTCTTTCTTCTCGTTCCAGTGCTAAATACAGTAATAGAATCTCGGCATATCTCGGCACGCATCGCCACAAGCGAACTTAAGCAAGCCTGCACGGTTTAATACTCATAATTATTCCTGGATGGAAGAAAACAGCCTGTGACTTCACACTTTTTTATTTGAATTACATTGTCTGTACCCTTTCAAATGTTTCCATTGGTGATGTATTGGATGCATAGTTTTCAACAACTAGTGTTTTGCTCCGCGAGATGTAGTCGCGTATCAAATGCACTACCATAATTGATGTCGCTGCTCACTGGCTTGGAAGCGCACTTCAGCCTCGCCTTCGCGACCATGTAAATTTACCTTGCTCAGGAGAAGGAAGCTTGGGTGGAGAGGGTGCCTAGGGGCCGCCACTCGGGAGGCCAATCAGGGTGCATCCTGGTGACAATTGCTCGCACTAGAAATTAGCTGCAGCGCACTAGCTGTGTCCACCATGTTGCCGTTATGGCGGCAGTTCCCAGTGATTCAGCGAAGCACTAAGCGCAAGCTGGGAGACAAGGCGAGGGAAGGCATCTCGATCCCCACACGATATCAAGAACGAAAAATCAGATCATTATAACCAACCATCGCTATATCTGGATTGCCACCAAAAAAAAAAAAATGCAGCTACACCTACCTTTGTAGCTCCCATACCAAATTTGCCACTTGTGCTAAAAAGAGCCGTAGAAATTAGGCTGTGAGAAATAAAATGTTTATACCTCTAACAATCTTTCAAGCGTGAAGCCCATTTCACATGGCACAGATTTCACTGCATTTTCGCACTTGCAAATTTGCAGTTGCAGCAAATGAGCCGTTGGACTCGTGCGTGCGATGTGGTAAGGATGGGGAAGCAATCGGAACATGGATCGTAGACATGTCACTGTGCCCTGCTTACTTGATTTTCTTTTTGATAAAATGATGCACTCAAACACAAGAAACTTTCATGAAAACAGTTTCTTAAGCTGTTTTACTTTGCTTTCACAGAAGCATACCGACACCATGAACCATTCAGTTCTCCTCTAGGTGCTCTCAAATGTGAAAATTGCAGCTGCCGTGCTCAGTGTATGAGAAATGGCAATGCAAAGTTCACATTTGTGAAAATCATAGCTGCGAAAAACGCAGTGTACGATTGCATCATGTCAAACAGGCTTTAGGCGTGCTGTAATAGTCAGAAATCTGCACTTGCTTTCGTGGGAGTTTCAGGTTCACTACAACGGTGTGTATGCATGTGGACACTTTATTAATACAAGATCCTCTGCGTGTTTCAATCTCGGGTGGTGCCTTCCGGCAGGTGCGCATCATGTCCAACTGCAGCGCGAACACTGGTGGCAATAAGTTAGTGCGCATGAAATTAATGAGCAACTCAATCGACGATAGTGCACTTTGCGTGAATATCTGTGTCAGATAGGCCATTGTCAATCTCGTCATCACTGCTGCTGCTCCCGTCACCTCCGCTGCACAACGCCGCCACCTGTCACAACGATTGTGCCCGTCATAGATCTCTTCACAAAATGAGGCAGCACTATCTGCAGTCAAACTCCTTTATCAAAGCACCACCTGTTTCATCATCAGTAGTGACGTGCTCCCAGAGCTTAGTAATGTCAGCGGCTTCCACCATGTTGGTTTCACCCATGAGGGGTTTCGCCCTGGCGTGCGAAGCCTGCCTTTTTCATTTATCGGCCTAGGCACCTGTTCCAACCTTCATGATCACAGCACTCCCGGTTTTCAGAATAGCCCATATCATCAACAGCATGAGCTCATACTACTTTGAGTCTTGCAAAATTTGCAGCTTCGTCTCAAGCGACACAGCTCTGCGCTTTGTCAGCGCTATCTTCCACTAACTGGAGTGTCCACTGCTTCAAGGCTGCTTCCTCAGCGCACTTCCAAGCGAAAGAGTGATTATCAAGAGGAAGAGGCGCTATTGCATTTTTACGCTCGCTGAGGGAGAGATTGTGGGAAGGGCGGGCGTCACATTGCTTTTTTTTTTTCTCCCTCTCACTGGGCTGGAGTATGCATCAGGAAGAGACAGGTGCCCCGAGCCAATCAGCACTTCAGCAGCAGACGAAATGGACATGTCCACTAGGTAGACGCAGGATACATCCCCCTGTTGCTGCTACAATAGTTTCTGCTACAGTTGTATCACTTATCAGTTTTCCTCTTAGCTACGTTGTTTATTGTTCCCCTTGCAACACATGTGTTCTCCAGGAACAATTTAATTTCTGCGCTAATTTTTACCTTTTGTCTTGTATGCCACTTTTCTTCATACGTTTTCCTACTCAAGCTTTCGCATGCCCTATACTAGTCTGCAATGCAAAATGCACACAGCACTTAAAGTGTTCGTTCTTCCGTCTGTATTGTGCTGTAACCCAAGAATGTGCTGCCAATGCATACACATGTGAATTATCACCCTCATCAGCAACATCCTTAGTTTTTATGGCCTGACACTTGCATTCTAATCTTCTAGTCACATTCTAGTCGCTGTTCCGGCCTAAAGCCCCTCCATACACGTTTCCGCTGACCAGGTTAAGTACTGCCAACTTGCCCTCCTCGTCCACGCCCTCTCCCACTCACCCCCTTAGCTTCCGGCGCCAAGCAGAACTTACGTAGCTGCAGCTTCCTGTCCCGAGTGGAAGTGACACTATGTTTTTTAGCGTTGCTTACTTTCGCGCCGCTGGAGAGGCTTTAATTGCACCAGCTGCGGTTGAAACTGTGAATGCGATTCCATTCAAGAACCACCGCCTATTGAAACCAGCGATCTGCTCGTGTTCGCTGCTTCGCATCAACCTGCGACCGGTTGTGGCAAGAGCGACAACATACAGTGGAATGTAGTGCCTGGGCGCTTGGAGACCACTGCCGTTTTTCGTGCATTTGGAAAACAGTGACCGCGAACTACTACTTCAGCGGAATACAACAGCTTGTCCCCTTTGCGTTCTTCTTATGGTGACTGCCACAGCTCTACTAAGCACGCGCGGGCGTCTCACCATCGTCTAACAGCAGTCAAAGCGGAAATTCCCGCAGCGCAACTCCAGGAAGCGGAAATGCCGGAACCGGAAATTTTTAAACTGGAAATACTGGAACCGGATTTGGTGTGAGGAGAAAAGGCAGCGCACAACAAAGGTTGCCGCTACTTAAGAAAGCGGTGGTGGCGCGTGGATGCAGGGGCTTTATTCCGGCCGAAAGGCGAAGCATCGACTGTGACAGCAAACTAGCAGACAGCTATATGAAGTAAGGATACTAGTTTTATCAGCCATGTGAACGTGCACACACTCACAAGCAAATATAAACACATCTCACTCGATGACCGCGGAAACTCGCTGTCAAAATGCTGGAGTGAGGAAGCGCGGCAGCAGCAGCGAGCGAATTGACCTTCGTGCTTCCATCACTGAAAGTACCACTGCGCCTACTGTGTCAAACTGTGCTAACAGGCGAACCATGCTACATCCTGCTACATTTTCAGGAAAATATGTCTGCACCCGCCCTGCACCTAAGGGTTGGCTTGGGCTTTCAACAACAAAACTAAGTCCTTGAGAGCCGTTTCTCCACACCATCGAAAGAGGCATGGCGTGAACCCGCAGCTGCATCAACCCTTTGAGGGTCAATGACGTAAATATATGGCACCGCGAACAAGTCCGACATGGACGATGCCGTATATTTATGGCACCGTCTGTACGTTTAAAAAGCGCGCCAATTTCCTAACTTTTTCTTTTCTGCCATGTGCTGCCACTATATGGGAATACAGGAAATTTTTCTCGCGCACCTCCCTCTCTCGGTTTTCGTTACATGGTTTGTTTTAGAGCCAGTTTGCTACCGCACGTATATGTACTACCGCTTGTGCATTGGCGCGCGCCCGGGTGGCGGTTCGGCTTTTGTTCCGCGGGCGGTTCCGGCTTCTTGCGCTTGCAAAACTGATGGCTATCTCGTTACTAATCACTCAAAGGGCGACCGCCTCTTTCTCGCTCGTTTAGTGCTCACAGAGGTGCGCATAGGAAGGATGCCGCCATACATGCGTTTCCGTTGCTTTTTTTTTTTTTTGACACTCGCGAAAACTAATTGCCTCTGGTTGGCAATAAGATGAAGATTAGCGGAAGTTTGTCATACGTTGTGCTTTTTTGACGGTCACACAACCACACCACAGTTTCTTGAGTGTGCGCACCTACGCAGTTCGATTACGCTATGAATGTACATATTAGATATTAGTGTAAGAGCAGGAACATTTGAGTCTTGCGAAATATTCTCACGTGCGCATTTTCAAGGCCTTGAACTATGTGTATAAATATGTATCAAATTTTTAGTTCTTGCAAGTTTATATCCTTTTTTATTGTTGTTATTCATGAATGAAGAGTACATATACACCAACGCAAAATATTTTTTTCTCACTTTACGGTCACTCTAGAAAAATTGCGGTAAATTTTTTTCGAAATAAGTCCCAGAGAAGAATTGGAATCTGCAATAAAAAATCGACCCTGGGTGGTCGCATAGGGCGAAAGAAATCGACCCTCAAGGGTTTAACTTCAAGGCAAACCGAACCAAGCCTCTCTAGTTAAACTTGGATAGCACCTCTGTTTTTTCAGTGGTCTGTTGTCTATTTTCAATATTTTTTTGCCCCACTGCATGCGGGCTACTTAAAGGGCCCGTCACCAGGCCCCATAGCACATTTTGGTTATACGCTGGAAGTTGTTACATGATCTCTAGGGAGTGTTCTGCCGCAAAAATTTTTCAAATCGGCTCCATTAATAGCCGAGACAAACATTTCAGTGCCGCAAACCCATGATTCCACAAGGCGAGCTGCACTACATAGCAAGGCCCTCTCTCCACTCGCCCCCTCTAGCCTTTGCAAGCTGAATTCCTTCCCTGCATTCTCCCATACCGGACCTTGAGGATCGCGTGACGTCTACATTACGGGCCCCGCCTTCATTTTTTTTCTACCCCCCCCCCCCTTGCTGTGCATTTCCGCAGATGGCACTGCGCGTGCACTGTAGTGATGTCTAATTTTATGCAGCGCACAAGGACACGTGACTAGCTGTATAATTCGGTGCTACACGAATACCGAAGCGGAACAAGCGGATCGCAGAGCATGATCACGCGCTGTAACGCAGTAGAAAATGGTATAGTTTTGGTACCTACGCACGTGACTGCATGACCATGGGAACAAGCAGACAAAGCTGAAGTACGTCTCTCTTGCTTCGGTGCAAATAAAACAAAAAAATATGCAGACATTCCGTTCATGTGTTTTATTATTGCTCTAAACTTATAATCGTCAATTCAAGCAACAGATCACACAAATAACAGATGTTGTCTTGAATAATACACGAAGTCACATGTCACCACGAGCAACGTCACACTGCGGACCCGACTACATAGGCGTAGGGACGTGCCTAAGTCACCGTCTGGCTTGGAGTGTGGTCGCCGCGAGAGAAAGGGAAAATGACGTTCGGATTGAAATTTCAGACCTTTCCACGGCATGTAGCGATGTAATTCTTTGCAAACACAATCGTTTACGAGCATTGTATGCTCTGCACTTGTCAGCTCAAAATGGCCAGACCTGGTGAGGGGCCCTTTAAGCAACAGTACAGCATCGATTTTCATATGGTAGCGAGTGAGTGCGATAGTGCTGAGCCTGAACCTGTGCTTCTATCCTGTATGGCCACTGTAAATTGGATGACCGAAGCTTCAGACACTGTATGGTGTTTTGCTCGTTTGTTTAAACATATTGTGCACAATGTCACAGAAATGGCATCCATGAACAAAGTTCTGCCATTCAATTGGACCCCTATCCTGCATTTTCCTTGACAAGGTGACTTTACGGCTTTAGGAATGCCATACAGCCTCTACTAAGATTTTGGTCGGCTCGACACCAAACAGCAACTTGCACCATGGGATACTGAAGAAGCGGTGCTGGTTAGGCCTAGCTGCATTGTACGGCTGTGAGAAAAATTCGCTGCCAGCAGGCTGTTGCAGCAAGGTGGTTGTCCATACATTCAGACCAGTAAGCTACCATGGTGATAGGGCACGAGATCACAGGCTAGACTGGCGGCTGGGACCCGAGGTTGGGTCTGGCCGACAAGCCGGAAACTACTGCAAAGGCTTTGTTTGTTCTCTATGCTTAATGGACGGAACGGCGAAATCTCGCATGCAGGCAGAAAGCTACAAATTCAACTCGTGCGTTAGAGCTTAATCTGACAGCATTGTACAGTAAAAGGTCGTGCACAACCATTACGATATTTTAAATAGATGGTATATCAGTGAAGCACGCCACTAGGGCATTCAGCAAATCTTTCATACTGCTGGCATTGGAAAAAGCAACAAAATTAGTTTGCTACTAAAGTTCATGTGGTTGGACTGCCCAATTATTCGAACATTTCTATTGCGAAAAATTTTTTTTATTTGATCCGCGATTGTCTTTACCATGAAGTTTTACACTCAGTACACTAATTTTCCCATTCAGAGATGAAAGTCTTGGCACAAAGATGAAGCCACTACGTGAAGTAGGCGATTATGTAGCACGCTACCCTAGAAGCCTGGCAAAACTGTAGCAACTGCACTATACGGCCCTCTCTGGGTGACATAGGTTTCGGGAAGGGGGCCTGTGTATAGACTCCAACCTATGAATGTGAAATTATCTTACTGAGTGTCAAATTTGATTAATATTTCGTAATGGAAGCATTCTTGAAGAATCAAACGAACTGAAGTTGCCTTGGAATCAATGACTCAAGCTTTGAATTAAAACACATACTTTAATTCGTCAAAGAAAAAGAACATTGTTTGCCAGCTCTATTTGTTCACAAAAAAACTGTGCCTGCCAAAGGACATAAGCGACCTATGCAAGCAAATATTTGCATAGCTGACATTAGAGTTTATTTATTTATTTATTTATTTATTTATTTATTTAAACACTCTCAATGCCATTGCAGCGTTAGAGAGGAGTGGTTATACATGTTCAAAATGGTAGTCTTGAATGTTGCATGCTCAGGGTTGCTGGCGATGGAGGCAGGGAGGCGATTCCATTCGGATGATCTCTTTGGCACATAGGAATGTAAGTACATGTTGGTCTGGCAGAACGGCACTTGAAATTTGAAGTTATGGTCGACACGGGATGAAAGGTAACAAGGTGGCGAGAACAATGTGCGCTTCAGTTCCGGATAAGTAAAGAAGTTTTTAGAAAGAGACATAGGCGATTCCATTCGGATGATCTCTTTGGCACATAGGAATGTAAGTACATGTTGGTCTGGCAGAACGGCACTTGAAATTTGAAGTTATGGTCGACACGGGATGAAAGGTAACAAGGTGGCGAGAACAATGTGCGCTTCAGTTCCGGATAAGTAAAGAAGTTTTTAGAAAGAGACATAGGCGATTCCATTCGGATGATCTCTTTGGCACATAGGAATGTAAGTACATGTTGGTCTGGCAGAACGGCACTTGAAATTTGAAGTTATGGTCGACACGGGATGAAAGGTAACAAGGTGGCGAGAACAATGTGCGCTTCAGTTCCGGATAAGTAAAGAAGTTTTTAGAAAGAGACATAGGCGATTCCATTCGGATGATCTCTTTGGCACATAGGAATGTAAGTACATGTTGGTCTGGCAGAACGGCACTTGAAATTTGAAGTTATGGTCGACACGGGATGAAAGGTAACAAGGTGGCGAGAACAATGTGCGCTTCAGTTCCGGATAAGTAAAGAAGTTTTTAGAAAGAGACATAGGCGATTCCATTCGGATGATCTCTTTGGCACATAGGAATGTAAGTACATGTTGGTCTGGCAGAACGGCACTTGAAATTTGAAGTTATGGTCGACACGGGATGAAAGGTAACAAGGTGGCGAGAACAATGTGCGCTTCAGTTCCAGATAAGTAAAGAAGTTTTTAGAAAGAGACATAGGCGATTCCATTCGGATGATCTCTTTGGCACATAGGAATGTAAGTACATGTTGGTCTGGCAGAACGGCACTTGAAATTTGAAGTTATGGTCGACACGGGATGAAAGGTAACAAGGTGGCGAGAACAATGTGCGCTTCAGTTCCAGATAAGTAAAGAAGTTTTTAGAAAGAGACATAGGCGATTCCATTCGGATGATCTCTTTGGCACATAGGAATGTAAGTACATGTTGGTCTGGCAGAACGGCACTTGAAATTTGAAGTTATGGTCGACACGGGATGAAAGGTAACAAGGTGGCGAGAACAATGTGCGCTTCAGTTCCGGATAAGTAAAGAAGTTTTTAGAATGAGACATAGGCGATTCCATTCGGATGATCTCTTTGGCACATAGGAATGTAAGTACATGTTGGTCTGGCAGAACGGCACTTGAAATTTGAAGTTATGGTCGACACGGGATGAAAGGTAACAAGGTGGCGAGAACAATGTGCACTTCAGTTCCGGATAAGTAAAGAAGTTTTTAGAAAGAGACATAGGCGATTCCATTCGGATGATCTCTTTGGCACATAGGAATGTAAGTACATGTTGGTCTGGCAGAACGGCACTTGAAATTTGAAGTTATGGTCGACACGGGATGAAAGGTAACAAGGTGGCGAGAACAATGTGCGCTTCAGTTCCAGATAAGTAAAGAAGTTTTTAGAAAGAGACATAGGCGATTCCATTCGGATGATCTCTTTGGCACATAGGAATGTAAGTACATGTTGGTCTGGCAGAACGGCACTTGAAATTTGAAGTTATGGTCGACACGGGATGAAAGGTAACAAGGTGGCGAGAACAATGTGCGCTTCAGTTCCGGATAAGTAAAGAAGTTTTTAGAAAGAGACATAGGCGATTCCATTCGGATGATCTTTTTGGCACATAGGAATGTAAGTACATGTTGGTCTGGCAGAACGGCACTTGAAATTTGAAGTTATGGTCGACACGGGATGAAAGGTAACAAGGTGGCGAGAACAATGTGCGCTTCAGTTCCGGATAAGTAAAGAAGTTTTTAGAAAGAGACATAGGCGATTCCATTCGGATGATCTCTTTGGCACATAGGAATGTAAGTACATGTTGGTCTGGCAGAACGGCACTTGAAATTTGAAGTTATGGTCGACACGGGATGAAAGGTAACAAGGTGGCGAGAACAATGTGCGCTTCAGTTCCAGATAAGTAAAGAAGTTTTTAGAAAGAGACATAGGCGGGCCTGCTTCCTTCTGATATTAAGGTTAGGAAGGTCCAGAGAAGTCTTTATTGAAATAATACTGGTGGTGTGAGAATAATTAGCAACAATGAACCGAGCTGAACAATTTTGGATGGCTTCTGGCGTGTTTACAAGCGTAGAGGAGTGAGGGTCTCAGATTGAAGAAGTGAACTCTAGTTTCGATCTGATTAATGTTTTATAAAGAAGTTTTAAGGAAACAGGAGCCAAAGCAAAGTTACATCACAAAAAAAGAAAGAGTGCGATTTGCATTGTTAGTGACGCAGTTAATACGAGTATTCCCTGATAAATTGTTATCTATGTGGACACCTAGGTATTTATAAGTATTAGCAGATTGCAACTGAAAATTAGTAATAAAATAAAAAGGGATATTACAGTCAGCAGTTCTTTGGGAAATCCTCATTATTCTGCATTTGTTGACATTCAATTTTATGAAGCAGAGTGAACACCAAGAAGTAATGCTGTCAAGATCAGATTGAAGTCGAGAAGAACCATAAGGGTTAGATATTACGTGGTAGAGGACACAATCATTGGCAAATAGCCTGATTGTTGGTTTAATGCAGGTGGGGGAGGTCGTTAATGTAAATTAAATACAATAGGGGCCCGAGGACGGAGCCCTGGGGTACACTGGATGTGACAACAAGAGCGAGAGTTATGGCCGTCAGCAGTTACGTGCTGGGTTCTGTTAGGTAAGAAGCATTTAATCCACTGCAATAAATTCAAGTCAACATTTCGCATACTTAGTTTTAGTAAAAGCAAACGGTGAGAAACGGTGTCGAAGGCTTTTTGGAAATCAAGGAAAATACAGTCGATAATAGAACCATTGTCAGATGCCGAAAATAGATCGTTAGTAAAGAGAAGTAGTTGAGTTTCGCATGAGTAGTGTTTCCTAAAACCATGCTGACGGTTGTGAAAGAAGTTATTTTGTTCAATAAATGCAATAAGATTAGAATAGATAACGTGTTCGAGAAGCTTACATGGGATACTAGTCAAAGTGATGGGTCTGTAATTAGAAGGACTAGGTGTGTCACCTGGTTTGTGCACAGGAATCACCTTTCCCGCCTTCCAATCGCTGGGCGTTGAAGCATGTCGCAATGACTGTGAGAAAAGCTGTGAAAAAATGACGAAGCAATAAATGGCAGTCTGCTTCAGGAATTGAGGAGTGATTCCATCCATGCCAGGTGCTTTAGGTATGAGATTAAAAAGCCCTAATTGATCAATAATGATAGGTTTCATACAAGAAAGTTCATGATCAGCTAGAACTGGTAAATCATAGGAGTTGGCAGTAGAAAATGTGTTTATAAAAATGTCCTGCAAGGCTTCACAGCACCTGTCACTTGCAATCACTGAATCAAGTTCATTACAAAGTTAAATGTTTTTATTTTTCGGACCATTAACAATGCTCCAGAACTTACGAGGGTTAGACTGTAAAAGAGAAGGAAGTGTATCACCAAAAAGCATGTTTAGCAATTTCATATGCTTGTTTGTAATGTAACATTGCGCTGTGATAAGCCACCAATCTCTCTGTGGTATCAGAAGATATGGCGCTGTGGTACAATCGCTTCTTTTTATTACGTAAGTGAAGAAGTGATGATGTAAACCACGGAGAACGGAACGCCACTCCAACAGTTCGCAGCAGAACATAGCAATCTATTAGTGAGTTAATCTTATTTTTGAGCCATACCCAATTCTCTTGCACACCTGAAGCACATTCCACGTATTGTTCAGTAAAAACTTCTAATTCCGAACATATAGAAACAAAATCAGCATTGGCATAATCTTTTATAACTTCAGATGCATGCAGAGGACGCTGTGCCTGAAAAGCACAAGTGTACAATGCGATGGTCACTAAGGCCAGGTAAGCAATAAATCGATGAAATGACAGGATTTTTTGTGAAAACCAAGTCCAGTGTATTACAAGATGATGTTGCGATGCGCATGGATTCAAAGACTGCTTGGCTTAAATTAAAATCATTACATACATTTATAAAAAGTTTGCTTTCCGCTGTATGACAGGCAACTGATCCATCCGATTTGCTCCAAGTAATGTCTGGAGAGTTAAAATCGCCCATTAAAAATATCTGCGAGTTTGGGTATCAGATAGATACTGCATATGAACAGTCATGCAAGTTCTCGCAGAAGTTCGGGGAGCAGTGAGGCGGACGGTAGCAATCACACAAAGTAACACTTTGATATCCAAAGCGAACGCATGCGCATACCAGTTCAAGTGGCGAAGGTGTATGAATTATGTTAGAGTGAAATTTATCTGATATTGCTATGAGAACACTCCCACCTGTCCTTGTTATTCGATCAGACCAGTAAAATTTGTAGTTGTTCTCAGTGTAAAATTTCACTATCGCGAACTTTACTCAACAACACGGTTTCAGTTAGTAACTATGATGTCGGCGGAACAGTCGTCAATCAAGGAGGATAACTCATCACGTTTGATATGCTTCTAATATTTGTAAAAAATACAGAAACTGGGTTTCATTTTGCGACACATTTAGTAGGCTGGGATTGCTAGGAAGTGGGTGGAACACTGTTCAAATTATCGGAAACTGAGGGAGAGGGTGAAGACACAAAATCATGGTTAAGTTCATATATTCCGTCAGTCTCACTGCAGTAGACGAAGCATTTTTTGTTAACAAATAGTTTGTTGTAACAGACTGCATATTGTTGGCCAGTCGACTTTCCGTACTCGTGCAGTTTCTTGCGTGTGTTCCTCGTTTCTTTGCAAAAATCTTCACTTAAACTGACCCCAGTACCTTTTAATTTGGCTTTCTCTACCATTATTCTTTCCTTAATCTTAAAGGTAGAAAGCTTTATAATTATGGGATGGCACTTGCTATGCACATTGTTACGAACGGCCTGCAAGGGTACCAACCTACAAAATTTTCCCAGCCAGCTGCAGCTGCACAGGTGGCGAGCTTCCGAGAAGCGACCGTGGAACCCTTCCCAATCTGCTGCAGCGACTCGTAGGGACGACGATGTGCCGCGTCAACACCCGCTCGGCGCTGCTATGACTAAACGCGGTCGGCAGACGAAGTATTGTTAGTGGATTCGCCGTCGCCGTCACGGCTTGTTAGAAGCGGTGGAAATCCTGGGAGATGTCTTGCGGTTGTCTCGTGGGGCTTAGAAGTCATGGACAGGCGCGGCGGCCAGTGTCTGCAGGGTCAACACTGGGATGAAGAGGTGCCTGCTCGGGGCAGGACCCGTGTCTACGAGAACCCTCTCACCTCGGTGTGGTCAGTGAAACCTGAGCGGAAGTGAGTGCGTAAACCCTCCCCCTCAAAGACGGGTAGGCTACGATGGCTTTGGACGCTCCGTTTGGTCGAACGGCCATTTTCCCTCACCTAGGGATCTAGGGAGGACAGAGTGTATTTAAAGGGACACTAAAGGTTACTATTAAGTCAAAGTGGACTGTTGAAATACCTTCCCAGAAACCTCGAAACGCTTGTTTCGTGCCAAGGAGAGACTTATTTGAAGAGAAAATGTGTTCTGAAGTGTCCGCGTACCTCTAGCGCAGTTCAAATCGCCCGCCCTCCGATCGAGGAGTACTGACATCATGGTCTCATAGTGACGTTGCGCCATCGGTGAGTAGAACGGCGTCCGCAGACGGCGCTACGGCTTTTCTGCGCAAAACGCAAATGTGCGGCCAGAAACAGAGCCAAGACAGAGCCGACAGCAGAGCGAAAGCGGGAGTATGGTGGCTAGCGGAAGCAGAAACGCGCGACCATAAGCTGGCACTTCATTCTATGACGCAAACTTCGACGGTCGTTGCAATGGACCGTGACACCGACAGATTGGCTCACGATGGTGGGCTCAACTTCAGCGATTTGAGCACTGACGAGCGCGACCTGCTGCTGAGGGCTCGCACTGCTGGCGTCGTTGCGTACTACGACGGCGGCCTCGACACCGGCTCTCCGGAGCAGGAAAGCAACGAGGGCTTCCCACGACATCACATGGACGTGGCATTCTCGCTGCTTGTTCCAAATGAAAGTTTCGCGAACCAGCAGAACCCTCACAGCACGACGCGATAACGAAACTACTGAAACTCCAAAGTGTGCGCGGCGCAGAGTCGAGCGAAAACGAAACCTTTCGACCACCCATATTACTGAAGGGTAATGTCAAAATGTAATTTTTTCTTAGAATCGAATAGACGTAGACAAGTAGCATTTTTTTCCGTCTTATAATCGAATGAAATGATATTTTTAATACGAGTAGTTCAGTATTAGTAACACAAATTATGCTTTCGTCATCGGGCTAGTACCAGAATGTCGCTGGGGGGTCTCAAATCGTGTCATGCATTTACCTCAATTTCTCGGTTACTAAAGCTCTGTTGGCGATTATATCGACGCCTTAGACGTTCTAGAACATTGCTCTACCACTTTAACTTGAGTTTCTGGTAACCTTTAGTGTCCCTTTAAGGAGCCGTTGGCGGCTCCTCAGGGTGCATTCCTCTTTCAGTCACGTTAGACTGATGAACTGTAACGTCCTCATGTAAATACTGTAAATAAACCCATATTCCTCGTTCTCGATGAGAACAAGCCTCTCCCTTCAACAACGTCCTCAGCGTGGATAAGTTGGACGATGACATGGGCCAGCTACCATCTATTTCATGCCAGACTCCAAACATCAGAACGTATGAACCAAGTCTGCGTGCACATGGAGTGCCATCAGGCGGTAGCTGGACACCTAGAGTTGAGATAATTGAGCGGATCTTATGTTCAGACTGTGACCAAGTTTCGGCTGCAGCGTCAGTTATTCAGAAAAATATAAGGTTCTCTCGTCGTGATCTATCTTCAAAATCATTGAGGCGTGAAGACAGTCCAGCATTCACCCCTCGAACAGCATCACATATAGTTTGTTGCAGGTCACTGGGCGGTGTTTTATCTAAAGAATTAACGCGAGCTTCTACAGCAACCAATCTTCGGTTGATATCCGAGACAGTTTTTTCCAACCTCGCTTGACTTGACTTCACCTCATCAAGGACTTGTTTTAATTAGTTATGGGGTGCATCAACATGCGCATCAATTGCTTTGACAACTTTAGCCAGCTCTTCAGGAAGAACATTGGGACCCGGATTAGATTCAATGTCTCCACTCATGAGCAACAGTTTGACAATGTGAAAACACTCACAAATACATAAGAACACGTGGGCATGGTACAAGCAGCAGACACAGGTTATTAGATTTTTTAGAGTAAAAGGAATGACATTTACCAAGCTGGATTAGAAGAAAAAAATGTGTGTTTAGTTTACTGCATTGCTGCTGCTCGACCATGCCCACTGAAATTGCCCGGGCGACGACAGCTGCTTATAAAGTTGCGGCTAAATGATGACGTTGTCGATGAGAATCCGAAGATTGGAGGTGCTACTGCAGGCAGGCTGGGTTCGCTACCCAACAGAGACTTCCAAGCTTGATCTGTATCCGAAGCCGAAGAAGACTGCAGAAACGTTGGCGGTCGGCCTTGAACAACATGCTCCCGTGGACTGGGCAACCAAGGGGAGGATGTCGTTGCACCATTCCTGGTGGGAACAGCTATTGAAGGTAGGAAAGCTCAAGTTTCTTGGCGGTAAGTGTGCGAAGCCATTACTGTCAGCAAGTGGACTAGAAGCAACTGGTTTACTGCATTGCTGCTACTCGACCATGCCCACTGACTATGCCTTCCTTTGCAGATACAGCATCTGGTGTGCGGCTAAAACGTTATCGCCCTTGGACTTATCAATAATACTGGTATTTGAGCTTTAGAGGACTCCAGGATATATAAAGTGTGCAATCAATTTCGTAATTCCTGCCCAAAAATTCCTATTTACTGCTCCGAAATGCATTTTTGGCTGCTCCAAAATGGCATCACTGGCTACCTCACGCTTCAACGCGAACTAAACGGCAAAAACACAGCGCACATGAAGGTATCAGCAGCCGGCACACTGTGTCCCCACCGCAAATCACTTTCCAGATGGGGATGGGACCCACGCAGCCGTGCCATACACAGCAACTGCCTGAGTAGACCCCCCCCCCCCCCCGCCATGGTGCCTTGCACGTGACAGAAGACGGTGCACTGCCTCCTTACTTTCATCCCTTGCGCTTGCGAAATCGAGCTGCCATCGTTCGCTCACCCTCGCATGCCTTCCTTCGCACATACAGCATATGGCGCGCAGCGACAATGTTATCGCCCTTGAACTTTATATGGAACTTCACGACGACGACGATGGCAGAAATGCGCCTGGAGTATCCATATAATTTCTGTCGCAATAAAAACCCCAACAACAGATCACAAATGGGTTCAGTTTAACCAACTTATACTTGCCGTGTGAAGCAGGAACCTTTAATAAAACTACAATTTCTTTATGTAGTTCCAAATCCTGCAACAAGTGACTGAATAAATTTAAGAATAACTCAGCAAAAACACCGAGCTTAAGTCATGTCATATGAAGTGGGACTGGTCACACTAAAATCGACTTCTGTTAACTCGACCCCAACGGGACCAAAAAAAATTGAATTATCAGGCGGGTCAAACTGAACAAAATGGAGAAACAGTGCCTTTAACCTTCAAAGCCAGTTTTCATTAACTCTGTTAAAATATTTCCCTGGATATCCCTGGATCTCTTAAAAATGTGGTTGTTCAGTTTGCCAATATGACTTCTCTAATAATATTTGTCTGTGTTATGCAAACAGACTTCCAATTTCCAATTTATTTCAAAGCTGTTCTAAAATATCAAAATAAATTGCTGGACTCGAGCTGAAATGATGTCGCAGAGCAAGCTGTTATGCTAACACAGCCTCCTGCTTGAAGCCATATTCAGAGAAGATGGCCGTAATTGCTTTGTTGTTGTCCAAAGTTGTTTTGCACCCACAGCAAAATGTCAAGTTTACACGGAACCTTATTTGAATTGTAAGGAAAATGAGCACCAGAGATCCCTCACAGAATGTGTCAAACAGTGCGGCACTCATATTTTGCTGAAATGTAACAGGATGTAGCAGGGTTCGCCTGTCAGTGCAGTTCGGGGCAGTGGTACCTTCACTGATGGAAGCACGAAGGTCAATTCACTCGCTGCTGCTGCTGCGCTTCCTCACTCCGGCATTTTGACAGCGAGCATTCGGCGGTCATCGAGTGAGATGTGTTCATGTTTGCTTGTGAGTGTGCGGCACCTTTACATGGCCGATAAAACTAGTATCCTTACTTCATATAGCTTTCTACTAATTTGCTGTAACAATTGATGCTTTGCCTTTCGGCCGAAACAGCGACTAAAATGTGACTAGAAGATTAGAATGCAAGTGTCAGGCCATACAAACTAAGGATGTTGCAGATGAGGGCGACAATTCACATGTGTAAGCATTGGCAGCACATTCTTGGGTTGCAGCACAATACAGACGGAAGAACGAACACTTTAAGTGCTGTGTGCGTTTTGCATTGCAGACTAGTATAGGGCATGCAAAGGCTTGAGAAGGAAAATGTATGAAGAAAAGTGGCATACAAAACAAAAGGAAAAAATTAGCACTTCTAACAAGAAGAAATTAAATTGTTCCAGGAGAACACAGGTGTTGCAAGGGGAACAACTAAACAACGTAGCTAAGAGGAAGACTGATAAGTGATACAGCTGTAGCAGAAACTATTGTAGCAGTAACAGGGGGGTGTATCCTGCAAGTGTCTACCTAGTGAACATGTCCATTTTGTCTGCTGCTGAAGTGCTGATGGCTCGGGGCACCTGTCTCCTTCCTGATGGCAAACCCCAGCCCAGCCAATCAGAATTTCACCAGCAGACAAAATGGACATGCCCACTAGGTGGACACTTACAGAATACTGCCCCAGGTCAATTTGCGAAAATTGTGGAATTACCTTTTTTCGCTTGAGTTGCCACGCAGCATAATGTCAGTATGAAACTAAATATAAGCATGCAGGCCCATTTCATAGAGACACTGCAATGGGGACTTATAAAATGTGTTGTCCACAATCCATCTTTCATAGTCTTCAGCTTGATCACTGCTCAATTTCACACCTTTAAGTACACCCGTGAGCAAAAGTATTTGGACCAGAGATTGCGCGATAAAGCCGATTTTTTCCCTGTCTGCGAATGCAACTTCGAATTGAGGACTGCAGTCCAAACTTGGCATTGTGTACTTTCCAGTGTGCTCGTCAATTTCAGTTTATGCATGCTAATTACAAAGAAATTGTTTGTTTCGGCGACCCTGTGGTCTGTATACTTTTGCTCACGGGTGTACACTTGTCTTTGTCTCAGGGTACGCACAAAGTAGACGGCAGGCAACCATTGCAGACACAGGAGCGGAGCATTTCGTACACTGGACAATGTTTTCATTTTGTTGAACCAATGCACAAGTGATTGCTGGTGACTTACCATTTCATACTATACTTAAACTCACAAGTTCTTCGCAACACTGTGGAAGCTGTAGGCCTGTTATCCAATAGAAAGGCCGAATGCCTTCAAGATGTGTTCATCCGCACCATATTGTCTGCTTGCCATCCTGCCAAGACATGCTCCCTGGTTGGTGGATTGGCGTAACAAATGTTCCAGCGTTGCGACCATAAACTGTGTTTACATGAATGCGCCAGTGGGGCTTTCCCTCATCCATACGCATTCTCAGCACTTCCTTGCCACCTCTTTAGCCAGTAGTACAAACACCCTTATAAATGTTCACCTGTGCCAGATCATCTGCTAGGCGTCTATTTGGTATTCACTCACCACCATCATCAGTTACCACAACAGAGCATAGCAGTAAATCAATGACTCAGGGAACAATTAGGCCTTCATAGCACTCTGCATTGTCAACATAACGCCAGTGCTAAGGATCTGGCACCATCGGCTAATTGGAAATCAAACCACTTTTACGGCAAATCGAAGCCTTTGCAGTCTTAGCAGCGCAATAATAAACAGCCAACCGCAATAATTGCAAAAGAACAACTCTAACGCTTTGCCCTCAGCATGAGATGAGGCTAAGCGATGATGGCTTTTACTACTTATTTCTTGCTGTCAGGGTGAACAGCCAGCAAGAGATGTATATTCGAATCGAAGAGGGCGCTCTGCAGTGTATTGACGCTACCCCGTAATCCAGTTAGGGTGAATGCTGCTGCAATTGCCGGTAACCACCACAGTAATTCACAGTATAATATATGCATGTGCAAAGGTCCTAACATGTCACACATCACTAACATATCATGTACCAAGTAGGACTCTCTAATCCGGCCAATGATCAGAAAATTACAGCAGGAACTACATTCTGCTTGGCAATGATATTACCCGTGTATACCTTGTACCTTCAGCAGTGCTGCAAAGAACTGGTGCGATGGATTATAAGGCGATGGAGTACAAGGCTGCTGCATGCTTAGCACGCCTTATAATCCATACTTAAACTTTTGTACACTAGTCAATGTTATAACAATCTTGTATAATTCAGCATGCAGCCACTTTGTTGATATTTCTTTGTAATTATGTTTTAAACCTCTCAGTGCCAGGTTCTTTCGGAGGTGATGCACCCCCAGTGCCAGGTTATTTTCCTCCGATATTATAAAATAAACACAGCGGTTTGCTTTTGCACTCTTGGGATCCAAGGGGAGAGTGTGAATAACGTACGGGTACATCAGTGACATGGGGGGACAAAAACACGGAAATGTACTGAAAGGGTTCATAGGTAATGTAAAGTGAACATGTCAGCTAGTTGGTTAAACATTTTGAATTAGGGCGCAGTGTGAAAGCCAAGAACACAGAATAGGCGCAAAACGAAGAGGCAGCGCTACATGTGGTTGTTTTGTGCCTCTTCTGTGTCCTTGTCTTTCGATTGTTCCCCAATTCAAGGTAATACAACACGAGGTCCCATCACAGTGGCTCACACTAGGGCTCTTTTCAGCCCGCCAGCAGCTGACAACATGTTGTATCACACTTGAACCTAATCACAGATCATAGGCCACCTTTGGTACTGTGCTGTGAAATTAAGGAAGTTTTGCCTCTGAAGACAACTTTCCACACTGATCCCTTTGCATTAGAGAACTGCCGAGACTGGCATAAACTAACCCAATTTATACCAGACTGGTCACAATGAGCAAGTGCACTTGACAGAGTGCCCCTTTGGTAGATACATGTTACATGGAACTGTAATTGGGAATCGATGGCAGTGACAGCTGCAATAGCACTTGAAATTATTGCTAAATTTTCATTATGAATAATACACCTTAAATGACGTTCACAGAAACTGCATGGACAGGAACACCACGTGCATATGAGCAGTTTGCTGCAAATAGCAATGCATGCAGGGCAAAGCAGCAATAGCGGCAGCCACTGCAACTGAGACAAATGCAGTTGAAATTGCGCAAAAATACCAAACTACACGTTTTGCTGTATTCAGAATAGGGATGAAAAAATTTCTGTAAATATTGAGCAAGTGGAAAACAACCGCTTCTGTTCACCGCCCTTGATTAAGGGTATCTATGAGTCGTGGCACAAACTCGGCACCTGTGTATTGGGCATTGCTGGAGTAGAGGCATATTGTTCCTGTGGTGGAACACAGATGTATTCGCATTTCGTCCCCATTGAAATGTGACCACCGTGGCTGAGATTTGATCCCACAACCTCATGCTTAGCAGCTCAACACCACAGCCACTGAGCAACCATGGCAGGTGCATGACAGCTTGTGCACCAGTAGTTACACGTGCCTGCCACCTTTGTTCACAACAGCTGACGTGTTTTCACTTCCGGCTTCTGGAGAGCTGCTCAACAGTGAGATCGGGCACACTTTCCTTGGTTCCAATCTTCATCACAATCAAAACTGGAGCAACCAGTCGAAAGTGCCATGAATTCGCCATGCGCACAGGGGCTTCTTCAAAACACTGCTTCGTGCAAAAAGCAGAGGTGGTTTCGTTTTGGTATCCCCTCCAACACAGGTACAATGCTGTGCCCTGACCTTCAATCAATGGAGGCGAACCACGAGGGCCACTGGTGATGCTCAACTAAAGAAAAAAATTATGGGGTTTATATGCCAAAACTCCTTTCTGATTATGAGGCACGTCGTTATGGAGGACTCCGGAAATTTTGACCACCTGGGGTTCTTTAACGTGCACCTAAATCTAAGCACACGGGTGTTTTCGCATTTCGCCCCCATTGAAATGCGGCAGCCATGGCCGGGCTTCGATCCCGCGACCTCGTGCTCAGCAGCCCAACACCAAAGCCACTGAGCAACCACGGCGGGTGATGCCCAACTCGAGACAGTTTAGCAATGGGCCACAAACTGGTGCCTTTGACAAAAAATGAAACTGGTTCTAACTGAAATTTAGAGCATTGAATTTCCACAACACTGCAGGAGTAAATGCACACTTTCTGAACATTGTTGAGCTTGATTTGCTCCACTGAGGTCACTGCTAAAGAAGTGAAACCCCGGATGTGTTTGCGACTCACCAATTAAACTACAGCGCTGACCACACAGCTTTTCCAGTGCTACCGACAAGCCTGTTTCACAATGCACGTCTTTTGTCATTGAGTTTACCTGGCCATACTGCAGGTGAGCTTATATGTAGGAAAGCTCTCCCTTCCGAGCCTCACAGTACTCAGTAGGCAATGCACTGCAGCGAGATGGCCAGGTGGTGGAGTTGGTTAAATGGACACTAAAGAGAAATGTTAAATCAGTTTAGATTGATAACATATTCTTCCAAAACTATTTTTGTCAATTTTGAGATATTCAGTTGATCATTACAAGAGCAAATAAAGGTCAAAGTCCCATTTCGTGAACTTGTGACCGAAACCTCAGCACCGGTACGTCACTGTGACATCACAGATTTAGTATTTAGTATATTTGGGCCGTTGTAGCTCAGCAAAAGTAGTAGAAATGTACTATGTTCAGCCTTTTAGAATTCAACATTTACTCCATTTACGCAGCCAAAGCAGACCCCATCGAAATCTACAAGATTGTGAGCCAGGCCGCGATTTTGTAACAATGCCTTCTCCAATGCTATTCCTTCTCGTGCTTCGCCAGTGGTCAGAGTGGTGTTATAAGAGTGGCACAGATTCGAGCGGAAAGCATCATCTGGTTTGGGAACTTCAATGCAGCGTTGCCAGCAGTTTTATATTTTGCATCTTTTTGGGCATCACAGCATGGTAATTCACTAACATAGCTCACTATTTTTCTCCTTAGTGTTTAAGGTCCATTTTAAAGGACTCAAAACAGCACACTCGAAATGAGGTTCAAGGATGGAATACAATTAAAAATCAAAATTAATTAAATTCTGGGATTTCACGTGCCAGAACTACAACATGATTATGAGGCATGCTGTAGCGAGGGATTCTGGATTAATTTTGACCAGCTGGGGTTTCTTAAATGTGCACCTAAATTCAAGTACAGCGGTGTTTCTGCATTCTTCTCTCATCGAGATTTGGCCGCCGTGACAGATAAGTGAACCCACAACCTTGTGCTTAGCAGTGCAATGCCATAGCTGCTAGAGCAGGTAAGGACAGAAGACACTAGTGCAGATTTTCGTAAGCGAGACCAGACGCTTCATCTTGTTTCACTTTTCCTTTTTATGCCTGTCCTTTTTCTATAGAAGAGTCAGTGCTAGTGCGTTCTGTCCTTTGTCCTCCTTTGTTTGTGCCATTTGAAATCTTAAAATGAACACTGTATTGCAGAGCACCTGCATGTGCAGGAATTTAGCGAATGTGTATGTATGGTTAGGTGCGAAGTCCATTTCTGGTGAAGTCCAGCACGTACCGACGGCACATGTGCTATGGGCACCAGACACACAAGCTTTCCACGTACCGACAGTAGCACCAGATCACACAGCCTAGCGAGCAGGGGAATCGCATCTTTCAGGAAACGTACATTCCTGATATCCTCTAGCCAGCATTTATTTGAATGCAAGCACGTCCAGATAGTAAACTGCGCATGTCAGTCTGGAGTGCACGTCTGGCATCTGGGCAGACACATGCTCCAGACCCAACGACGGTCATATGTATTTGAAGATTGCCGTGGATCAGGCAATGCTTTGCTTATCAGGTTCGAGCAAGCACAGAGTTGAAGCAAGGCATTAAACAGGTGTGCGCAGTTGTTCAGAAAATCATCGCGTTTTCACTGTAGCCCAAGCGGCTGGTGTCAGCAAACCTTGTAGGAAGCTGAACCTGCCGCAATGCCATCTGACCAGACCCCGGTGCTCATGCTTACCAACATGCAAAAAAAAATAAAAAATAGGCAGAGAAATTGTTCCCTCTTCTTGTACATAAAGCAACTGCCCCCACACCCCCTAATAAGTATACAATAAAGCAACTACACTGATCTCTAGCCTGCTCTATAATGTTTCGAGTACAACTACCCCACACAAGCAGCCAATCTGCTGGGCCTGTTGCAAAAAAGCAATGACTTCTCTACGACTGATTGATGGGGTTTCGCGTTACAAAGCAAGAGTATGAGGAGCTATGAGAGACACCGTAGTAAATTAATTATGACAACCTGGAATAGTTTAACACGCCTGGTTTTTCTGTATGCACCCGACAAACAGTTGGTGTAGCATATGGCATTTTCTTATCCTACTTTGTGCCAATTTCGTTTTTTCAACACAAGCGTGTGCACAGTGCCCTCATGCTACTCAAGCACTTAAGCGTGAAACGGAAGCTGCTAAACGCCGCATGAAGGCCATGCGCTAACACACGCCATCTCACGAATTCTTTGCCCCACAAGGAGGATCAATACTACCACAATTGCAGAGTGTTAAGGGCTGCGAAATCTGACAAAGCTCGCGAGAAATGAGAAACAGCATGATCGCAGAGGGCATAAACATACATACACACACAAACGCCTTCAATAATTACGCCGCATCAGGAGGCTTTAAATACTGTTTCGACAGGCACAAGCATTTGCCACGAGGAGTGTTCCATCAGAGACACGGCTGACAAAGTACTCGCAAACGCTCGCAACGGCCTTTGCCATACGAGATGTTAACTAATAAACGACGACGAAGGAACGAGCCACCTGTGCAGAGGAACAACGACAACAAGAGAAAGCCTCGTACCTCGCTCTTGGTCCAGCGTGCCATATCGTCGGGCATCTGAACCTGCCGCCTCGGCTCCACATATTCGGACACTTCGCCGCTACCTGCGCCGAAGGCGTCGCGGTAAAAGCGGCTGCAACACACCATGTGAGTGGCCTGCAAACAGCCGAGCATTTTCTTTTACCTGACATGACGACCTCCAGCCTGTTGACGCGTCGCAACCTCGGTCACTGCCACCGCTGCTGCTGGACGGCACTCATGCTGCCGGTGGCGTCCGTCTTCAACCGCAACCACAGAAACGGGCAGTGGCTGTTACCACGCTGTTAAAGGCCTGGTGGCAGACCATAGAATAAAGAACCAGCGATAGACTACAGTGATGCGATGTTTCTGGGTATGAATCAAAGCAGGAGTAGTAGGTCGTGGTTTTAAAAAAGCCTCATCTGTCGATTTCACTACCGACTGGCAGGAAATCGGCTAACAAAGTACTACGTCAACGACACTACGGTTCAACCATTCAACGGTGAAGTCGGGACATCCGAGACAGCTGCCGTCCGCAAAAGAGAACCACTCACATCAACGTTTTTAGATCTATGCACTCACATGTAGTTCCTCCACTGCCGGCTGCTTACGCTACGACGGTGGCGTACATTTAGTGAGACAAATAATAAATACACACGGTCGCTAAACCTCTACGGTGGCTATAGAGTATTACAGGTGCAGTTTTCGAACAAAACAAGCAAAACTTTGTGGCAAGGGTTGTTTGCATCATGTACGCGAAACAAAACGCACAGCTAGAGGGTACTAGAATACAGTTGAGTGGAAGGAGTTGGCTGGCGCGGCGCATGCTTCACAGTGAGGCGCGCGACGACGAAAAATACTGTGACGGCGCTGCCATCGAAGTGGATTGGGCCGCGTCAAGGTCGCGCCGTTGGAAACTGCTGGCGATTCTGCTCGGCGGGATCGTTCGTACTGCTTCGCGCGCTGCTGTTTACGATCAGACAGCTCAAATGGTGCTTATAATTGGATATGGCATGCATTTATGTCTTAGGAACAGATGACTCTGTTTCTCTTCTTTAAATCCATGTTTAATTCCGCTCGGTGACTGCGCGTGCATTGCGGCCGCAGTGTCCCGATCGCCAGATACATCCATTAGATGTGCATAATATGGTACACCTTGCACATTCAGAACGTCCATTAGATATCCACACAGAGTTTCTCACTAGATTACCTCATAGAGTTACTATACTGACTCTAGAGGACAAGCTACCCATAGGGCCCATGCATTGAAATCGGGAACCGCAAGAGCGCCGCCATGTTGCTACGCGCCGAGGTTGCCAGCTCCTGAGACGCTTGCTAGACTTGGTGACAGTAGTCAGTTTTAATCCGGCAACAGTAGCAGCGTAGCAGCATGGCGTCTCGCTTGTACTTTCGTGATGTGTGCGTGCAGCCGTGTGTTTGGGCTTTACAAGTTGGTTCTTTATTCTATCTTGCGGGACGGTGCGGGTGTGGTCCATGTTGGCCGTACAGGTGGCAGTTATGCAACCGAGGGATGATCCTGTTGAAGTTTCCGGCGGTATGCGGTTTTCAGCGGTCACGCCTGTTGCAGGAGTGTTACTCGACGAGATTACGAGCTCGAAGCTGTGGTCAGATTCCTCGTTGGCGTTCCGTAATTCTCTTCGCACGGGCGCGGTACGTTGCAAAAGCCGCTTTCGCGATCGTTTTTTTTTTATTATTATGAGTACTGATCCAGCTGTAGGGCACATGTAACCGACAAACGGAAGTATCAGGAGAGCACCTGAGATTATAATAAAGCAGGCGGCGCAAGAACTCCAGGGCATCGAAGTGACAGTGGGCGGATCAAAGCTCGAAGCAGAACGGTACGTAGGTTGGGGCCGCCGAGGAAGGTGTGTGTGCCAGGGAGTGTTCGCACAGACAGCTACCCTGGCACGCGCAGCAGAGCCTCGCAAGGTCGAGATACTTTAAAGGCACCTGCGCCCATGATCTTTCTTTTGCCTCGGTGCAGTGTGCACGATTAAAGAGAATAATATGGAGGGCATCCGGTGCAGTCGCGAATGCGTCATGACAAATGTAGCTCGTGTCGCCTGGCGTGTGCAGTAATATCAGAGTTGGTTGTGTGAACTTTATGCATAAATGCATAATACGCTTTGTTACGGTACCTTAACGCAATGGGTCTAGAGGACGGTGTTGGTACATTTTTTCGTACCGCCCTAATCCTATACCCCCTACTACAAACACACACACACATACCCCCCTCTTTTTATGTATACATACAATTCCTTGCCATGACGGATCCATTGCCTCCTTTATTTTTGAAAAATAGAGGAGGCTATGGACCAATTGACCAGTTCAAGTTGTCAACTTCTCAGTAACTGTCATAGGAATCACTGTATTAAACACAATTCCACGATCGGATTGTTTACTTTCATTTTTTGTTGTAACACTGAGGACTACATAGAACTTTATTTTGTATATGTGAGAGAAGTATGTGGATATCACGAGCTTAAGCCAATGTGCGATACACACACAAAGCAGCTGCTACAACATGAACTGCATTGAGGGCCACACAACACATACGTAATTAAAGGTGCAAAATATAGGGGGAAGCTTCAAAATACGCTCTGTAGCACTGCAAAGTGTAACATATATTGTATGTGTACAATAAATGTTCAAAAATACAATGCATCCATGTCCCATTTGCCTTCAAGTTTATTATCAAGTTCAAGTTTACTGAAGTTTATTATGAGCATATGTACAACAGGAATCTACTGACACACCCACAGTCAAGGTGGCTGTTTGAGGTGTGCTGGCTGTCTCAGTGTAAGAAAAAGAAATTGGGTGAATGTCGACACCAGTGCCACTGCTTCTTGCCTCTGACCTGCACGTGCCTCCGCGGCATCTTTGTGCACAAGTGTGCTGGCGTGGCGAGGCGTAGGAGTCATCCGAGAGAAAGAGTATCGTTTACATGGAGAAGTGGCTGTTCACATTGCCTGCCGCTTTCCCTCAAATGTTTCCTTTACGACTAGGATGACACACCCACAGTCTAGTTGGCTGTTCGAGGTGTGCTGGCTGCCTAAACGAAAGAAAAAGAAAGAAATTAGATGAATGTCGACACCAGTGCTACTGCTTCTTGCCTCTTACCTGCATTTGCCTCCACGGCCTCTTGGCTTGCGTAGTCTGTATGAGGGAGCTGCTGTGGCTAGGCGTAGGCATTGTCTAAACAAAAAGAAAAGGCCATTCAAATGGGAAATTATTGAAATCAATGCAGTTATGTCTGCTTCTTGCATTCTTCTTGCCCAAAAATTTTCAAATATGGTGTCCAGTACACACCAGGACTTTGACTGCTTCTGCTTTTTACCTGCAGGTGTTGCTGCGAGATCCTTAGTATGGCTGCGTGCAGCATTGCAACACTTGGTGGAGGCATTTGAAGTGGTAGCCAAAAATATAAAGAATCATCCTTCTCTGCACAAATGCTTTCAATTTATAAATGCAGTGGTAACTATCACTATTAGTGCAAGGCCCCCCACATCTATGCGGCAAGTTCCATAGCTCGAAACTGAATTTTTCCTTTCGTGTTTCACAAGGCGTCTGATATGTCCACATTAGATGTGATGTGTTTATTTTTATTTATCCCAGTGTGGAGAGAGCATCATTAAATTGTTTTTTAATTTTTGCTTGTCTTGTTTTTTGGTTTATTTCTGAATTTATCAAGCACCAGTCTCATGATGCTAAAATGACTTATGTAATGACAATCATAGCTTTTGTTTTGCAGAAAAACAACGCATTTCCTGACCCATTGTTTGACATCCCCTCACTCGCATAATCTTGCAGAGTATTCTACCTATACTGACTTGCTTGACCTCCACTAAAGAGTTGCATTTGCAAATACGACTCTTTCCTTAAAACCATTCGACACTTCTCATAATTTCTGTACCTTGGGCTTCGATACTCTGAATTCACCATTTTTGCTTGTTTCTGACTAAAAATGTCTTTTTTAATTTAGAGCTTAAATTTTACCTTTGGAACACACGGAAGGGCTTGCCATTGCATATCTGCATAAAAGGGAAACATGTTTCATTAAACATTTCCAAAATCCAATTGAAGATTGATGAATGCAGCTTGCAGTGTGATATGACTGAATGAGCCATAAAAGTAACTCATCTCACTTGGTAAATTAAAGCACATATTAGTGTGATGTGCAAGATACGTTACACTAACGTGGTGGGTTCTCTTGCTTATACAGCAAAATAATCGGTGCGCGAGAAAAAAATTATCTTTGCATACCCCTTGTACACACTGTTTTAAGGAGAATGAGCTGGAGCTGTCCACATGATCTACTTATTTTACCTGCGAGTATGGCCAACAAAAATGTGTCCCAGCTGCTTAGTGGTGCTCGGGATTATGTCAGTATTGCATATGTGCCTGTTGTCTAAAATAATTAAATTTTGAAAATGCTCGCAGGGATCTGATGTGCATATCTGCAGTTTATGGATGCAATTAAAAGACTCAGCATCAAGTGCAAGTGAACGTTCCCGCAGGCCCGGAGTCAATCATGCAAATAGATTCGCTGCACAAATTTGTGACCAGAAAAGATATTCCACATGAAATGGCATGCAAGGAAGTGTTGAAAATATTGCACAGTTAATAAAACGCCTACGCTATTAATATGTGGGTTGATGCACTCGTTATGCAAAACGGAGGTGAGGCGTGCAGACAGGACACAAAGAGTAGAGTATTTACAAGCAAACAACACGAGCGCCGCCCACTTTTCTACTCTTGTGTCCTGTCTGCACGCCTCACCTCTGTTTTGCATAATGAATCCTTACCAAGTAGCTGAGCTTTCTGCCGTTCTAAGTCTCGATGCACTCGATTTCGTCCGCATTAGGCACTCGCCTCTTGATTACTTCGTGGCAGAGATATACTCGGCATCAGACTGTTTGTCTGCTGTGGCCTTTGTAGAAGCATGATTGTACAAAGTGCAACAATTAAACAGATTCTTTGAGTTGCTTGCGGCTTCGCCAGTACAATTCCGGTGCGCTGGTCCGCCTGTCCAGCAATTTCCTACTGAAGGGAAACTTGCAAACAAAAACACCGCTCCGCATGCAGAAAAATGCTCTACTGTGACGCTTCTCAAACGATTGCGATGCACCACAAGAGCTGCCTACTCGCGTGATATTCTCAACAAGGAGATACATTCGTTTACTTACATGTCAAGGTACCGTTGTCAGATGGGAAGAGGACTTGGCAACCAGAGGCGCCGCGTCCCAGAGCTTTCATGTACTCATCAACCCAGCATCATTCGATACATTGACCCCGGTACTCCCCCACAACCCGGGCTGACTGGGTGGGGGAACTTGGTTCGGGCCAACGGTCCTATGCCAGAGCACTTCGGTGGCACACAAGGCACGAGTGTGTGTGCCATAGCGTCCGATGTCGACGCGCGATCGCATGTCAAACCCAAACTGTACGAAACTACTACGCATCCAAAAAACAGATTCGAAACCGAAATTCGTGTCATCCTTTATTGCAAGAATGCGTACATCGTGATTTACATAAGTCGCGGACTTAGCGAGCTCTTTCTGTAAACTTAATATTAACGTACCACCTTCATAAAGACATCAGGTATGCGCTTTTAGATGAGAAAGCATAAGGTGACCTGTACTTGCTTTCAGCTCTTTCAATAGTAATTGCGCTGGCCACATTGACCAGTAGCAACAGGGCGGCGCCCTAGAGGTTCCCACTTTTCCGGCCCAGCTTTTCCTCTAGAGTTGTTCTACTAACTCTATGGATTACCTAGAGGGAAATCTGGCGCTGCTGCGCTGTGGCACGACCTACTGGAACTCCAGACCTGCACAGATATCCGGCTTCTATGGGAGCAGCTTGCGCCCACTTTCGTTCAACCGACGGCCGTAGGTGGCGCTTTTATAACCTGTTCGTCTGCTACGCGGTGGGCGGCTGTGCGGCGTTGTAATTAGTACGGCAGCTGTTGAGTTGTGACGACCTGCTTCTCTAGTTGATGATTTTTGCTAACACAGTGACAGTGATGTCACAAGGCTTTGATCGGTTACTTGGCTCCAAAAGTTGACTGCCCGAACCTAAAGAATGTCGGAGCGTGTAGTCCGCTGCTCTCTAAAATATCGTTAAATAGCCGCTCCTATTGCCTTTTTCAAGCAGATTATTATAAGTCACATTGTGTATAGAGTTCGCAACGTACACAACAGTTTCATTGTACACGTTGTAAAATTCGCTTCTGCGCTCTTTAGAAACTTGAAGCCACCGTAATGTTCGACGACAGAACGATTACCACTCATTTTAACTCTTAAAAGTTGTCCGTGAATGCGTCGCGAGTTCAAAATGTGAATTATGCACACAGCTTCACTGCGTACGTATCTTAAGCACCACCGTTATGCTGCCGCCGTACCACGCAGAAAAGCTAGCTTTACAGTTTGAAAAGAGTTCCGTGACACGATTTTTAAGGCCTGCAGTGCAGCACGTATTAAAGCACTGGGATCGCTTAATTTTTTGCAAGCTTTCTACTGAGCTAGACATCTAACGACATTAAAAACAAGATGTGCTTACCTTCCCTTGAAACAGAATCGATCAGCCTATTGCACATATCGGGCGGAGGACTTACTCGTGAATACTTTTACTATACTTTTACCAGATCATCTGCCTTTCACTACGGCACACAGCAGCAAATCCTAATGTCATCTACGACATTAGGCTGTCTGTAATCAACTAAAAAAGGCTAGATTATCCTATGAATTTTTTAAAACAATTTTTCCAGTCTCTTAAGGAGGCTAGGAAAGGGAAATTTATGCTGTCGATTGCAGCGGCCACCTATGCTCGTTGTTTACATTTCTTGCACCGCTCCTCCTCTTCTAGTTTTACTATGAAAACGCAAAGCGTTCGTAAATATGTCTTCTTTTGTATATTTGTGAATTTATTCATTTACCGCCAATAGAAGCGCTTTGTGCCTGCTGAAATGGCAAGACAAGCGCTGAACAGAACGCAGAAGCAGACGACAGCGAACAGGTTATAACTAGCGCCACTTTGCTCGTACGTTCTTTCCCTAGCGGATAAAGGGGCGAACTAGTCCAGGCGTGCTGGAGGAGGGAGATCTGTGCAGGTCTGGAGTTCAGTAGGTCGGCGTGCGTCTATTTGTCGTACAAAAATCCCTCACGTGACCTGATCCTAGGTGCCTAGGGACCACTAGGGACAGCATCGTTTAGGGATTTTTGAGAAGGCGCGATGCTGGCGCCGAGCGACGCCGTGGCGTGATCGCTCTCTGCACCGCGCGTTGTTCAACGTTGCTCATGTGATTGTGCGTGCGTTGCTTGTGTGTTGGTTGTAGGTTCTGTGTTACTTGGCGGAAAGCCGTGAGTAGTGGCGGTGCGGCAGCGCGGCTTTGGCCTCGGTGAGCTCTGGCAGTACAGCATCTGTGTTGTGTGACCCGTGCTTTTTTTTCACTAACTTCAACTGTCTGCAAGCTCGCTGAAAAGATGCTGGCCACACGTGCTTCCTGGTGGCTTGAACGCCACGATAAATATCATCCTGCTCAAATTGGATTCCGTTCTTACTCGGAACTGAAGACGGACTTTCTATCTTATCAGACGATGTTTTACAGGTTTCACCACACAGTCACGCTGTGCGCAGTACGGTAGTAGCAACAGACATAACGAAAGCTTATGACAATATAAACCATGCAATCATTATAGCCAACCTCATCGACCTGGGACTTCTACTGCGGGTGATAAGATTAATCTACTCATTCCTTCAGAATCACACATTTGCGATTAGAGTAGATGGAAGGCAAGAAAGATACTTCACATCGAACAGCTAGAGGAGTCCCACAAGGTTCCGTTTTGGCTCCTCTTCTCTTCAACGTTGCTATAATACCTCTAGCCTGGCAACTACATCGGATTCCAAACGTGAGGTTCTTAATCTATGCGGATGCCCTCACTTTGTGGTCCGTGCATGAAGATATATCTAGACAAACTCAACAGCTTCACCCGCAGGGGCGTCTGCGTTAGCAGGCGTTTGGTGTGTTGCGACACCACGTACCCGAGCACACGAGGGTTGGACCCTCCCGCGTGTAGCCGTGCGCGGCTTAGCCGTGTCTGGGGAAAGGGGGATCCTGGAGGTTGAGCTGATGCTGACTGTTTGGACCTTTAAGGTCCCCCGGCGGAGGCAACACACCTCTTTGGCCTCTGCTTCACATAGACGGCACCCCCGGACGACCCACCCGGGGGAAATCGGCAGTCGCCTTTTCCTGTCCTCCTCTCCAACCTTCGTCTTTCTCTCTCGCTTTTTTCATCTTTCCTGTCTTCTCATCACTTCTTCTCACTTCCGAATTTCCTGGCGGCAAGGGTTAACCGTGTGTAGTCAATTTCTCCCCATCGTTCATTAAACACTTGCAGGGGCGTTATCTCTGAGGAAGACTTTCTCAGCTTGAGTGACGAGGAACTCCTCGAAAGGTTCCAAGAACAAAATGTCATTAAAGGTCAAAGAATTACAATCCGAAGGAACAATGAACAACTGCCCACCAAACATGTGATCCTCACATTTGGCACTAGCATTCTCCCCACTTCTCTCGACGCAGGATACCTAAAGATAAATGTCAGGCCATACATACCGAACCCGAGGCGATGTTTTAAGTGCCAGAGGTTCGGCCACGCATCCCAATCATGTAGAGGCAAAGAAGCATGCGCGAAATGCAGCACCAACGATCGCCCATCTGAAAACTGTAACGCTCCCCCACGCTGTGTGAACTGCAAAGGGGATCATCCAGCGTATTCACGATCATGTCCCTGTTGGAAGAAGGAGAAAGAAGTGATTGCTCTCACAGTAAAAGAGAAAATTTCATTTTTCGAAGCAAGGAAGAGACTCTCGCTCTTACCTCAAATAAGTTATGCCAATGTGGCGCGGCAGGGGGCAGCACCACATCGGTCTCAGGGTCTACAGAGGTCACAGTCAGTGGTCCTGTAGCAACTCTAGCCACCCTAGCAACTCCATCCGCCCCCTCGGTGGCAGCAGCTAGTGCTGCTCCACCATCATCCAAGACGGCCCTGCAGACAGGTGTTCCGCAGGTCCCAAGACTAAACAGAACGCCAAGGCCCGAGGTGCGTGTCTCGGCCCCTGGCTCTCGATCATCCAGCGCCTCAGAGAAGGCGATGGAGGTCGATACCAAAACGGAATCACAACAACAATTGAATGCTTCCAATCAGGTGGAATGTTTCCAATCTCCCATACTTTATTAATAGCCTGAAGAAGTGCGTTGAGAGCTGCTCCTTCCATGTTCTTGAAAACCTCATAAGGAATACCATCGGGACCAGGTGTTTTTCGTTGCTTCGAAGTTTCAATCGCCGCTATTAGTTCAGCCATGCTGAAAGGGCTGGATATTTCAGATTTGGAAGTTGTCAGACTTTTTTTTTCCAGGCACCTTTTCTACTTGAAGCTTCCATTGCAGTTTTTCGAGCCTCTTTGAACCAGCACATAGTGTATGTAAAAATTGGGCTCTGATTGGGAACATCGCCTAAGTTGATGCCTATCTATAGTAAAAAGATGTAGCACGACCAGACAAAATAAAAGAAGGGGGTGGGCTGCAGCAATACTAAGTGTTAAATGGTGCTTTAGCCTTTCCCTTGAGTTTTCTGTTTTTGTGCTTTTTATGGATCCTCCGCAGTAACCACGCGAGTGCTGAACTTGAGCTTGTTGGTTTCAAGTCTCATGGTTGTTACTAACAGAACAGTGTGATAAACGAACAAGGGCTTGGAGGCATCCGTTCACCTTGCTTGCCTCATGGTGCTGCTTCATAAGCACCGTGAGCATCCAGGCCAACTAGGAAGGGAGGTTTGTTGCAATCACTTCTGAACTGTATTGCCACCAAACCAACAGTGCTCTCAATGACAGCTTTTGGACAGTACAATGCTTGCACCCAGCAAAGTCGTAAGAAGGAAGCATTCAGGATGTGCAAAGTGGGCTTTTGAAGCTGGTGGGATTACTGAAGGGGCTTTGCCCATCTGCCCTCTTTGTGGATTCACAAAGATGATTTCCTCCTTAAGAGGGATTGTTTCACAAACGGGGACAAATTTGTCCCCGTTTGTGCGCTGTAGAATGGGAGTTGTGTACGAACTTCCATTTTCCTGCGGTCACGCATATATCGGTCAAACAGGTCGTTGCCTCAATATTAGATTGTCTGAACATAGGCGCTCACTAACGGGTAATGCCTACTCGCATGTCGCGCGGCATTGCTCTGAGCATGGGTGCACTCCAATATATAAAAACACCACAATACTTTTCACGCACAAAAATCAGACTACGAGGGAGATTATTGAGGCCTTCTATATCAGAAAAAAAGGGTCGCGCTGTGTAAGCATGCCATCGATAAATTTGCATGATAGTGAATTTGAATTTTTAAGCAGCTCCATAACGTAGTATTAGATTAAATGGTTTCGCGTGTTTTTTTTTGTTTTTTTGCCTGCGCACTGATATGACGCCATGGATGGGAGAGCACGTGGCTATGGGTTGTGTACTTAAGTGTATGTATGCCTTCGAATAAAGTTAGTTGTGAGTTCAGCGCTGTCCTGTGTGTTCCTTCCTTATGTCGTCGTTTTTTCGCGCTGCCCCTTCAAGATGATATGTTGACTTCCTTCTCTTTATCATACTTCGCCAGATGGAGCCGGCAAGTGGGTCAACCAGATGTTCAACAGGCTTCCCACTAGTTTTCCCAGGGTCTCCTTTACCAGGGTTCTGCTCATAGATGTTTTCTTGACCTTGCATTGCACTTCAACCATGGCCACACCTGCTAAACCTGAATAAAGAGAAAATCAGACATCCACCTGTTCGTAGCAATTGTTACAAAGGAGACCCATACGGGTTCCTCCACCTTGCGGGATTCCGTAGAACTACTACGTCAAAGACTTGACTTTGCTTCGTGTTGTCGACAAATTCGACTTCGCCCTGCCATCTGCTAGCCACCTGGTTAGCTCAGATGGTAGAGCGGCTGCCCCGGAAAGGCGGTGGTCCCGGGTTCGAGTCCCGGACCAGGACAAATTTTTATTCAACTATGAGGCCTTTCTTTCGAGGAACCCATATGGGTTTCCTTTGTAGCAATTGCTACGAACAGGTGGATGTCTTATTTTCTCTTTATTCATTACTTCTCTCCACCTTGCGGGATTCTGCAGAACAACTACGTCACCTGCTAAACCTATAGCATGCGATCAAAAAAGTACTATACATGTTGCTGCAAACTCGTGACATGTGCTACAAGGCCTTGAGGAACACCCTCGTTTATTTACGCCCTCATCATACTGTATGAAGCTTCGCATGATAAGTGCGACAATTAACATCTGCTGGTTTTTCAGTGTTATTCCTGTCCAGCTTGCTGAAAGCTATCCTGAGTGTTTCAAAAGCAAACGACCGCTGCTGGACAAGAAGTGCTTAAAACAAGGGTCGCTGTAACCACATATGTCACACGAAATGAAGAAGGCCACTGGGTATACAGGCGGTTTACTTCATATCCAACAAGCTTCTCCCTTTGCTAGTGAGTAAACTCAACTTGCCCCAAATACATGGCCTGTGACAAATTATGTGCCAGATGCTGTGTCCCCTGCAAAGCTGAAGATGTGTATGAGATCCTGACACCCTGCAGCGGCTTCTACACTGGGCAAACAGGCTACTGTAAAAACGCCTGCCTTTACTAATATGCTAATAACATGAAAACAGGCAGAAATTTGGCTATTCATTGGACCTTTCTGCAGGTGCAAGCCACTCTTCCACCAGATGTGTGTTGTTCACAGAAACTGGAGCTGTACAAACGCATATAAAAACAATGATGCTTGAATATAGTAGAGTTGAACTATATTCCGCACAAGCAGTGCTACCTGCAGCGCTGGTACCTTATAGCCACAATTCATGGCTGTACCACCATGCAAATGCACTATTCTTGAATTATTAACTTCTATTATATCTATAGTGGCCATATATTGTAATTGCATATCATCCACATTGTGTGCAATATGGTTAAATGTCAATTGTGATAGCCATTCCTAATCTGAAATGCAACAAAAGAGCAAATATAGGCAACAAATTGCAATTCAGAGAGACAAAAGACAACCAGTGTACAGGATAAGTGACAAACTTCCTTTTATTGAAAAAGAAATGTCACATGTGTCATGCCACCAGTAGTGGGTAGCAATCTTTCAAGCTTGGGTGGCAGAGGCAAAACTTGGCAAAATGCTACAATCACGCTATATAACGGCCATGGACACAAACAACCGACATCATATTGTACAGAATGAAAGGGCAAGACTCCATCTAAGAACAGTCTGTGGCACCACATACTTGACATGGTGTAAAAAATGTTGGCATGCCCTACCCATAAAGAAAAAACAACCCGAAAAAGGTTTCGCTAAGTCTTTCAACGATTAAAATTGTCAAACTGTCTCATCACTTCTCCTGCACAGCTGAAAAGGAAGGAAGGAAAGCCCAATAGCAAGGCTGCAGAAAATGTCACCGAATAAGTATACTTTGCTTACCAACGATACCCGTGGTAAACTTGCGTGTGTATGAACTTTTCTTGTTTAAAATGGTTTAGCGGATAGGGAAAAATAACCACAAGAACACCAGGTGTATGCATAGTCTACGCACAAAAAGCCACTGCTTTCTTTTATTTATTTCTCTCTACTATTCATGAGTATTTAAGTACCTTAATAGCACTGCTAACATACTAAACACAATATTGGGCAAGTTGTGGCAGGAAAGAAATTGCAGTTTCACTCATAATGTGAAACAATGATGCAGTAGCTGGTGAAATATGCGCAGGAAGCTTACTTCATGCAGTGTTTGTTGAAGTGAACACTTGCCGATGCAAGTCGGTAATCTCCTTAAAAAAGTCAAATAAGTAAGAGTCGTATTTATTTGTGGGAGTTGTGCCTCCCAGTGTTGAAGTGGAAAGGCTCGGCTTTTCTTCCTCCTCTCTCATATCCGGACTTGGCCACTGGTCTACACCAAAACAAGCCTTTAGCTTATTACTGCTGAATTCGTTTTGGTTTTCTCAAATCCACATTTGGGCTACCCATTGCTAGGTCTCGCACTTAATCAAAGAATAAATCAATGAAATGAATCAATTCTCAAAGAATGTGTGCAGTCCAGCCAAAAGCAGGGGCAAGAATCCGCATTGTGCTCCTGCATTGAAGGTGAATAACACGTACCATAATAGCGAATGTGCTTTAGTAAGCTTCCCTGCAATATGAATTTATAGTTTACAAAGAATTGTCAATGAAGCTTACCACGAGCACAGATGCACTTGCAAATTATGTCACAATTGAAAATAATGAGCATAGTGTAAACCTATGTGCCCTTTCCACTCTTAGTACGCTTTACTGCACGATGCTTATTTACATTCCTGTATTGCGCTGTAGCAAGCTACAAAAGAAACGCTGCATAATTGGGATTTTTAAGATTATCTTTCTCGCAATACACTAATATTTCGCGGTGAAGCCTAAGCAATGTACTGCGGTGAAGCATGCTAAAAGTGAAAAGGGGCCACTGTCAGTGGACATAATAAGAGTTCTTTAATTATACACTCGCGCACCCGCCGCCTCTCAGGTCGCCGAAGTGGACATACTATGCTGGCTGATAGCGGCCCCCTCGCACTTTTAGTATGCTTCACCGCGTAACTAAAATGTACTGCGGCGAAGAAGTAGTACGTTTGTATTGAGTGAATAAACAAATGGTTTTTACAACCGTACAGAAATAAACGCGCACCATGCATCAGTCACCACACGGAAGAGCGTCGCAACATACGGTAGCTGATTCACGCAGGACGTGTAGCCCACTTATCAGTCGTAAAGGGTATTATGGGTAATTCAAAATTTCAGACACACGTGTTTATGTTTACGTTCGCACTCCTTGCGTAGTAAGATTCCCTGAACTTGCACAACAGAAAGTAATTTACAGCACACAAACGCAAAGAACACAGACACATGTCTCGTTTTCAACTCGGCCGTCATGCAAATGACATATAGCGCGGAAAAAACGTAAACATGCTGTGTGTTAGCGTCGTAAACTTCATACTAGGCAAGGAGCTAGCACACCACAATCCCGCGACAGCCTCTAATGAGACCAAGACAGGAGCACATGTCTGTGAACGCGCAAACGGAGCCCTTAAGCCACTTTGCTCCTCCGTCACCCCAGCTGCACGGCTGCACCACTCGTTTCAAGCACAGCACACCAAACGCACATTCAGCGCTGAACAGTGGGCGGTCGATGCAGTCGCATTTACATGACTTGCAGCGAGCAGCAAATCCCTCGATGTCCGTTAAGCAAAGTCGGACAGAACTTCACTGCCGAGGCGCTAGGCCACTTCGATATTTCAATTGTCACTACCGCCGGGTTCTCAAGAAAGCACGGGTCACACAACGCAGATTCTGTACTGCCAGAGCTCACCGAGGCCAAAGCCGCGCTGCCGCACCGCCACTACTCACGGCTTTCCGCCAAGTAGCACAGAACCTACAACCAACACACAAGCAACGCGCGGTGCAGCGAGCGATCACGCCGAGGACGAACACGCCACGGCGTCGCTCGGCGCCAGCATCGCGCCTTCTCAAAAATCCCTAAACGATGCTGTCCTTAGGCACCTAGGATCAGGTCACACGAGGGATTTTTGTACGAGAAATAGACGCACGCGGTTGGTCGTGGCTGTGGTAGGGTGGCTAGAAGGCTGTGGTAGGGTGGCTAGCCACCCTAGCTGTGGTATGCATGGGAATGCCGGTATAGTGTGACTTCGGATTGGCATCGTTCTCGGAGAGACAGGACACCTGAAGACGCGCTTGGGAAGTACCGTTCCGTCTGTCACAATGATTTATTTTCTACTAAAACAGCACGTGAAAAACTGCTTTAGCTTTATTATTACGCGAACACATGTTTTGTTTAACTATATCAGAACTTGTTATTGCGTGTACGACTTTATTTTACGTAAAAAGTATCAGCGGGTCGCTAAAATTGGAGGACAGACGACAAGGTTCGCGCTCGCTTTGAAACAGTTGGTCGTCTGTTCTTGCTTTTCTTTGCTTGGTCATGCATTGTGGGTGAGTAAAGATGTAATATGCGTGAATGGAAACATTTTATGAAGATTTTACTTTGAGAGCGCATTATTTGTGTAGCCATATGCACATTTTAGACGAAGCCTCTTACACCACCAGCCAACACGAGCCTCGCAGACACATATACCGTCATTCCCATGACGGCACGGTGCCCCCTTAAGAAACTCCCATAGACGGTGGCGCCAGATTACCCTCTAGGTGTTACAATGAGAAACTCTATGGATATCCAGCTTTATCCAGAAAACATTGTATGGATGTACTATGAATCACCGCAAATGCCTTCCAGAACATGTAAGTGGTGCGTTGTGGGGTGTCAGGGCTGGATATGTGCAACATCTAATAGACGTCCACAGCATGCTGAAGATATATTTATCACATCTAACAGATATCCACAATATGCAATGGATATTTACAATATCTAATGGATATCTACATTAACCACACTTACATCCACAGGACATCCATTGTACTAGGTGTGGCTGTTTCTGCAACACTTATAATTATATCCACTGGATGTGCCTTGTACTATTTTTGGCTGTTTCTTTTATTCGTCATGCATGCATGCACTCAGCCTCTTCAATTTGTTGTCTCAGACTGCTTGAGACGCTATTACAGCCAGTGAATATTGGCGTAAGCAGCTTCTCGGACAGTCCTGGACTGTTTGGGACAGCAAATCAAAGTGCACTGTTACTAAGCGAAGAACAACGCCGTTGTCACCACCAGCATTTTTATTGTGAAACTTCTTATTGGTATCAACCGTTTGACAAGTACGTAATGATGTACACAATATTAGCAGTGAAACACAATTAATGGCAGTCTATATGGCTGTCTTATGAAAATAAAGTGAACAGTAAAAATACAACGTAATGCCATCTCTTGGTGTCTGAAAGGAACAATGAGCACTTAACGCTTGAACCAATACAAGAATATCACATATGCATAACAGCTAAGCATAAACATATAAAGGATAAATAAAATGAGACATTAAAAGCAACGCTTGCAAAGGAACACTTCTCACAGCGCATTGTTAGTTGCATTCTCTCCAGTAAAATAAAACACTAATGGCACATTATGAGACTTCATTCTCATGAACAAAAACAATATTCACATATGGAAACATCAAAGCACTATTTGACTAGCCTTGTATTCAGCAAAAGAGAAAAGAATAGAAACAACGTAGTGAAACATAAAGGAGAGCAACAGCTGAAGGCCCAAAAGAGCAATATATCCTATAGGAAAAACAATCTGAAAACCACCAGTATGTTAGCACAGTGATAAATTCTGTAAGAGAAGCAGGTAACCCCTTGCAACAAAAGCATGCCAAATTAGCTTCTCCATGAAGGAGAAGAATTCCGAACACAGCTGCTGCATAAAAAAAATAGTTTTAACATATTGTTCTCACTCTTAGAAATGAAGACTTATGACGAGGAAGCCATTTTCCTCGAATAAGTAAGCATGCAGTATAAGTACAAAAATGGTATGCTCTATAAATTATCTGAGTATAATAACTATACCATATTTCCAATTCGTGTGTAGATTCATAGATCATAAGGAATGTCAATGTAGTTGCAGTTGTTATCTGGTACCACAGCACACTTGGCATGCACTAGTCAACCAAATGCAGTGGCACCAGGCCACACCATGCTGCTGAGAGTGCTGAGCCGCTAGTAGCAGTATCAAATCAGCCCATTCCTTTTAAATAGTCTCACTGCTTTCCATACTCTCAGCTCGACATCACGTAACAGGATTCTATATTTGTCACAGTTTTGAAAACATACATTACTACTTAAAATGCAATCAGGTGCCACGAAAGGCCAAAGCATTCATTCAGCTGATGGTGGAGACCAGCTGCTACATCTACATCTCTGTAGCGTTATCTGGCTGATGTTCATACACTGGGCTGAACATAGCAGCAGTGGTTAATTGCATCGACCCTCGCAGCAGTACTACCAAGGAAACATGTTGCAGTGAGGGCTCATCTTACTGTTGCCACTTCAAAGGGAACAATATTTTCGGGCATTGAAGATAGTGAGGTTTAGCCTTGTAGTCATTACCGTGACTACAAGTTAGACCACTATCAGTTTCAAAAGAGGAAGAAAATTTGTCAGCACCCCGAAAGGCACACGGTATGATACTATGTGGGGCTGGAGGGCGAATCGTACTTGGAAGATTGCCGGCTGGCTTGAGCATCCTGAACATGAAAAAGGACACAATCTATACAACTATGCAAACACATCACTTATTACTTACCCTGAAATCAGATATTCACCCTTACTTGAAGCCCATGCTTGACTTTGTCACTAGAACGACATGCGTGAAAGTGTCCAAGACACTCATTGCCTTTCCTTGGGTGCGTTTGATCGCAGTAAATTTTCTACCTTCCTTCCTACACACGTGGGCACAGAGTGCCTCCAAGCTGGCGTAACCAGCTTACTTGGTAGAAAACGTTTCTTCAGCTGTCGTCGTTTCTCCTCTTCCATCAGAGATGGGACGCCATAGACGTTGCACTTGGAGAATAGACTTTATGTGCACAATATTTACATCGACAGCTATTTACAGTGGGTCTGACGTATCGACTCGACATAGCCGATAGTGCATAACACCGTTCGCACGTCAAGACCCCTTGGGTTACACTGGGACCGGCGCCTTTACTCGGCAGAGCCGAAAGTGCAGAGCACCTTTCCTGCGCCCGGAACCACCGTGAGAGGTCGGGAGCCAGGTTTTAACCCTTCAGTTGCTCCTCCTGAATCCTCTCACGGCAAATCACTACACCCCAGTGACCTGATTGGGTCAACTGGGCTGTCACTCATTGGACACACTGTCTCTCACCCTCTCCCTGCGTTCCTCGGAACATTCAGAGAGATAGAGGGAGAGAAAGGAACCCCCCAAACAAACAACATCCCGACCGTTTTGTCCCCGCGACATGTATGGAAAAGTCTCCCGACACTTTGAAGAACACTTACGGGGAACGACCATCTGCGTCGTCCCGTCCTCGCACCTTAATTAAAACCATCGCGCACTGCATGCCGCAAAGGGCACACCTGCTGAAGTGCACCCACCGATTCACCATGCTGTCTTGTGCATGGTTCGTCTCCTCCGGCGGGCCCATAAAGCTAAGTGCACAGATGGATTTATCTCGGGTGCCAGCCTGCCTTTCAAGAGACCGCGCATCGGGTCACCGATCCCTCTGGCTTTAAGCTGCCCCTTTGTACCCCCGACATGCCCATTGACGCCCTAACGACGCTTTGCCCGTGGTCCGTCCCAGGCAGGGCGCCTCCGTCCGCGCTTCCGTGCCAAAGGGCCCCCAACGTCGCACCCTTTCCTACGTTTCAAGACCGCACGCGCGACAGGTTAAGGTGTCCCGAGGTGTCGGCGCGGGCTATCTGCCGCCAAAGAGCGCCTTCCGACTCATTATACCGAAGCGCCCGGCTGGTTTTACTCTCGGCGAAGCCCGATAACGGCGACCTCTCACAATTCTCGGGCGAAATTACCTCCCAGCCTCCATGCCGTTTGTCAACATCCTTTACAATCGCATCAGGCTTTATCTTGTCTTGACTATATCAAACATGGGCCTCCAGTTAAGGCACATTTCTTAATTGGGGGGGGGGGGGGGGTAAGACATTCAAAGTAGCTTAAGACGCCTAAAGTAACCAGTTTTCAGCTTCTCTAAATTCAGTGATTAGGTTAAAATCCCAGAGTAGAAATCTACGGCTAGCATCTCCTTTATCATGGAAGCAGATCTGAGGCATCTGGTTAAATAGTACCATTGAATGAAATTTGTCCTTACAAGCGGTAGAGCACAGCGAAGGTTTATATAATGTGCGAAAAGACTGACTGTTCAAGAACACGTGAAAGTTCATTCCTTGTGCCTATAAATGATACAAGCATGCAATACAAGCATGTAAACATACAGAGGTGCAACAAAGCGCGCAAAAGATCACTTAGCTCTACAGACAGCCCTTGTTACAAAACACCTCCACTGGCAAACAGAACAAAAGCAATGCATGAACAGTGACTACCTCACAACATCAAGCACCATGCACTATCGAAAACATGTGCCAGAACCACAGAAACATTATGCCGTTGTGTACAAAACCTGCAGACCGCAAGAAGCACAGTACAAGAAAGACCAAGACGAGTATGAGAAGTTGCACTGAAACACGGGACAAAGGGAGACACACAAGAACATCGCTTGTCTATCGTTGTTTGTTTCGGGTTGCAGTTAAGCTGTTGCAAACTCGTCTAGCCATGCACCAATTGGTTCAGGTTAATACTATTGCGACAAGAAACACCGCCGACATCCTTTGAAGGGTACCGCCGAAACTGTTGTGCATTTGCGTTGTGCATCAGCTCTTCGGCCCATAAGCACTCATTACCGGCATAAAAGAGAAGAAAGCAAAACCAAACTGCCGACATACCTTGAAAAACATGTGCCTACTGACGACCAGACACCACTGCAGACATGGCGAGAATAAATGAAGTGTTACAGCATCAGGCACTTCAACCTAAGAGTGGTTCGTTGTGAGAACAGAAAGGCTGGCGCTATCGTCTATCTTGCTATCTACTGCAGCCCTTCAGGGAGCACCAGAACACGGCTCAGCACCAGCACCGCAACCTGCCGAAAATCTACCATAGAATAAAGAACCGACTGACATACTCTCTAAAAAAGTTTACAACCTTTGGGTGTGTATATCTGCCACACAAGAATAATCGTAATCTGCCTTGCTTGCGTTTCCTTTCTTGAAAACGCCGTGCCCGCTACTTCCCTGTCTGCAATGCTATGTCATGCTTATAACACGCATGCCGTTCGTTACTGGAAAGTACCGGGCTCGCAGCGTTAAAGAAAGGAAACGCATAACGGCAGATGACGATTATCGTTGTGTGGCAGATATACACCCCAAAGGGTGCAAACTTTTTTTAGAGTGTAAGAGTGTACACTCTAAGAAGGTTAAAACCTTTGGGGTGTATATTTGCCACGCAACGATAATCGTCATCTGTCTTGCCCGCATTTCCTTTCTTTAACGCTGCGAGCCCGGTACTTCCAAGTCACGAACGGCATGAGCGTTATAAGCATGGCAGAGCATTCTCGACAGGAAAGTATCGAGCGCAGCGTTTTCAAGAAAGGAAACACAAGCAAGACAGATGACGATTATCGTTGTGTGGGAGATATACACCCGAAAGAGTGCAACTGTTTTTAGAGTACACTCTTCGAAAAATTTACACCCTTTGGGGCTTATCTTGTCCCACAACGATAATCGTCATCTGTCTTGCCCGCGTTTCCTTTCTTCACGCTGCAAGCCCGGTACTTCCTAGTCACGAACGGCATGCGCGTTATCAGTGTGACGCAGCATTTTCGACAGGAAAGTAGCGAGCGCCGAGTTTTCAAGAAAGGAGACGCAAGCTGGGCAGATGATTATTGTTGTGGGACAAATATGCACCCCAAGGGTGCAACCGTTTTAAGAGTGTGTAGCATCGTCCACACTCTAAAAAAATTTTGCACCCTTTCGGGTGTATATCTGCCACACAACGATAATCGTCATCTGCCTTGCTTGTGTTTCCTTTCTTGAAAACGCCGCGCCCGCTACTTTCCTGTCGGTTATGCTATGTCATGCTGATAACGCGCATGCCGTTCGTTACTGGAAAGTACCAGGCTCATTGCGTTAAAGAAAGGAAATGCGGACAAGATGACGATTATCGTTGCGGCAAAAGGGTGTAATTTTGCTTAAAGAATTTTGCTTAAAGGGACACTAAAGCGAAACAACAAATCAGGGTAGACTAATAAAGCATTGTTAATTGAGAACACTGCAGGCAGGCATTTCAAAATAACAGTTTGATTATTAGATGAGAAAATGAAGGCCGAAGTATCAGTATTTGAACTTCGCGCCTAAACCCCGACGCCGGTACGTCAGTGTGACGTCATGGATTCCAAAGTATGTTTTTGCATTTGGGCCGCGTTGGCTCAGTAAAGGTTTCCCAAACTTGCCATGTTTTATATTTGGTTCCTTTAGAACACAATGTAGTCAATCTGTACTCCTATATAATTATGTAGGCCCTAGAAGATGCTATCAGAATCCATGACGTCACAGCGACCAGGTGCGGGAAGTCCATGGAGGTGTTGCCATCCGTGTTTCGTTCTTGCGCTTTTTCTGGCTTACGAAGCGTCTTATCGTGGTAAGAGTGGTGTTTTGGGTGTCCTAGAGAGGTAATTTACTGATGCAGAAGAAATCATTTTTCTCTTTAGTGATCCTTTAAGAGTGCATGTCTGATGAACTAAATGGATTTCCAATGGACATCCAAAACTTTGATGCCATTGTACGTCCCTTAGATTTATGTGCATTTAAAGGATGTCCATAGGACACCCCATTTTTTGCTGTATGTTTGGATAAATCCAGCACATCTATTGGATGTTTGTGGCTACCTGGGGCGTAGACAATGCGAAAGCTATGGGTGGCCTACAATGCACGTCTAAAGTACAAACTTTATGGACGTTCCATGGACATCCAAAATTTTGTCTGTTGTACGTCTGATGAACAAACTAAATGGATGTTCATTGGACATCCAATACTTTGATGCCATTGTACGTCCCTTAGATGTATGTGCATGCAATGGATGTCCATAGAACATCCTCTTTTTTGCTGGATGTTTGGATCAATTCGGTACATCTATTGGATGTTTGTGGCTATCTGGGGTCGGCCTTCATTCTGTTATTGTACGGTTCCCTATGGAGAACAAATATTTTTCTTGTTCTTCAAGCAGTACATATCACTTGTGTGCATTTTTGCGCATAGAGTTTTTCATCAGTAGGTGTTGCGTAACGCAGACGGGAAAAAATATATGCAAGCTTCCTGCTTGCCGCTTCAAACAAATAAAACATATCGACCCCTTCCGGCGTCCTGTACTCAGATTTACAGGAAGTATTTTTATAGAAAAAGAGCAAAAACTGCAGTGCAACGTTCAATTCATGTTTCCGTCCTCCTCGCGTAACAGTACGCGGAGTAATTGGCACGGGTTCTTTTATTCCGGCCAGCACTCGGGCGCCGAAATCAGTTTTGGGTAGCCATTATATATGCTAATCTTTGGCCCGTAAACCGTGTGAAATTTTTTGTCCAGTCCATGCTTCACAACAACAACAAAAGAAAACTCAGTTCCCTTGCACACTGTGAAGAAGGATGACCAGCGAAGTTGTGTATGTGCACGGGCCCCTAAATGGCGAACTGCACCTCCACCGCGGGATCGGCCCGGCATTGCACTATCTTCGAGATTTTTTCTACACGCGGACACGATAAGTGGGGAAAGTAGCCCTTACAAGCTTCGCTGTAAAAAAAAAAAAAACACACGGCGCGTTAGTTTAATTAGTGGCTGCATAGTGGATATGGCGTTGCACATGCTAAACTCGAGTTAGCTCACGGGTTCAAACCAGGTCGCGGAATTCGATGGGAACGAAATGGAAAAACACTCGTGTATTTCTGGTTAGGTGCACGATAAAGAACCGCAGCTGGTGAGAACTGAACAGGGTGCCTCATAAGCATATCGCCAGACCTAAAATGCTAGAAAATGTTCAATAAAAAAAAAACAAGAAGGTAGCGGCGTCCTCTGGATTTTTTCTAAGGGTGTAAGCGAAATAAATTGCTCTCGAGTCTGATTTCTGAGAAAAACATGTTACGCTTATCCTACATTTCATACCTTAATGTAATCCCGTTCGAGATTGTACGTTCGCCCAAGCAGCTTCTGTATTATATAGACGGCTGCTTTCAGTTATCCGGTGCACTGTTATAAGGACAATAATGAAGCATTTAAAGGAATTGCATGCCTGACATACACGTAGAGATATTTGTAGATCTGCTGGGTTCGTTCAAGAAGATAAGTGTGGTACAACATTGGACACCCAGTTTTAATGGGTTGCAGTCTTGGAACATGGCGAGACCGTAAAAAATATGTTTTCCTTGCCTGAATCAAGTTTGCAGATTTACAGGCTTTCCCAAAACGGGACGTTTATATTGAATGACAGCTAAAAACTTGTTCAGCAGAACCGATTAGCACCTGTGCGTTAATTATCTCAGAAACTGGCGCGCCTCTGCACAACAGCCACGATTCTTCAGCAGCAGCGTTGGAACGGACGCGAAATGTATGATCAGTGACAGCAAAACTGCCATACAAAATTTTAGCAATGGAAGGATCTCGCCCTTAGTGGCCAGAATCATACGCCAGAGAAAGTTAAATCATCATCATCATTACCATCATCATCAGCAGCAGCAGCCTGGTTACGCCCACTGCAGGGCAAAGGCCTCTCCAATACTTCTCCAACTACCCCGGACATGTACTAATTGTGGCCATGTGGTCCCTGCAAACTTCTTAATCTCACCCGCCCACCTAACTTTCTGCCGCCCCCTGCTACGCTTCCCTTCCCTTGGAATCCAGTCTGTAACCCTTAAAGGGACCCTGAAACGCTTTTGACGATTTTCTACAAACGTGCTGAGTCGTTAGAGTAGGTCCTTGTGATCATTAATTGACACATCTAAGTGCTATGCGTGAAGCGTGTAATTTATTATAAGGTTTTAAAAATGCACATCGCCGCCGATTGCAGCACACTGCTCGGCGGAATTTTAAGCCGCCCCTACCCATATGACAAAATTTGATTGATTGATTGATTGAAAACTTCATTGTTCCACCGAGCTGGGGTGCCCGCCTCTTAACCTACACATATGGGTGATTTATTTATTTATTTATTTATTGTACATACTTTCAAGGCCGGCAGGCACAACAGAAAGGAGTGGTAGGGTACATTATTATTTGCAGAACGAAAGAAAATTAACAAAAAATCGTGAAGGAACTATAAGACACTTTGAACAGCAAGCTTGAAATTGGTACTGTCACAAATGGTGACTAAGGAGGCGGGAAGGCGGTTCCATGCAGTGGCGGTTCTTGGTAAAAATGATGAATGGTATAAATTAGTGCGGCAAGTTGGCACTTCAACTTTGTGTTGATGATCGATGCGAGAGGAAATGTAACTGGGTCTGGTGAAGAGATTTTCTTTCAGGAAAGGATTGAGGTAGTATATTTTATGAAAAAGACAAAGGCGAGAATGCTTGCGACGTAGTGAAAGGTCAGGTAGATCTAATGTTTTTTTCATGGATGTTACGCTAGAATGACGTGAATAATTAGAGAGGATAAAGCGCACTGCACGGTTCTGAATGCTTTCAAGTGAATTAATGAGATTGGAATGAGCAGGGTCCCATATGGCACACGCATATTCTAATTTTGGACGGACGAGCGTTTTGAACATGGTAAGCTTTAGTGAGGTCGGAGCGGATGCAAAGTTACGTCTTAGATAACCTAATGTTCGGTTAGCATTGTTAGTGATATATTCAACATGCATGTTCCAGGAAAGATTGCTAGTAATATGCAGGCCAAGATACTTATAAGAGTTAACAACCGACAGGACAGTACCATTAATAGAATAGGGGGGCGGATCAGAAGGGGTAGAGCGGCAGGAGACACGCATATGTTTGCATTTATTTGTGTTAAGCTGCATTTGCCATTTGTTACACCAATTTGATACACTAACCAGATCATCTTGAAGCTTACTGGAATCATTAAGGTTAGTTATTTTGTGGTAGATGACGCAGTCGTCCGCGAATAGCCTAATGATTGAGTTAGAGATACAGTCAGGAAGGTCATTAATATAGATGAGAAAAAGCAGGGGCCCCAGTACGGATCCTTGCGGTACACCGGAGGTAACTGAACAAGGTCTAGAAGTACAATCATTAGCGGTTACATACTGGGTCCTGTTAGAGAGAAAATCCTTAATCCATGCAAATACGTTTGGGTCAATATTAAGAAGAGAAAGTTTGAAAATAAGTAAATCATGAGAAACAGAATCAAAAGCTCGCGAGAAGTCCAAAAATACACAGTCAGTATCAAGTTGCTGATCTACATTAAAAAACAAGTCATTGGTAAAAGACAAGAGTTGGGTTTCGCAGGAAAAGAATTTTCTAAATCCATGTTGTGCATTGTTAAAGAAAGAATTCATCTCAAGGAAATTAATGAGGTGTGAATAAATTATGTGCTCTAATATTTTACCTGGAATGCATGTCAATGAAATTGGTCGATAATTATTGGAGGAATGAGTGTCACCTGATTTATGGACCGGAACCACATTTCCCACCTTCCAGTCTTTGGGTAGGGTAGAAAGCTGTAGGGACTGGTCAAAAATCTTTGATAAAATAACACTTGAAAAAACTTCAGTACACTTTAGCATTTTTGAATTAATGAAGTCGGGACCACAGGATGAAGAAATTTTTTGGTTTCTGATAAGTTTGCCGATGCCAATCCAGTCAAGCGAGATAGGATCCATAGGCGGAAAACTTGGGGACGATAAGAATTTTTGTAATATGAGGCATTTTGATTTTTGTAATATGAGGCATGATCACGTACAGGGAAATTGTCTCATATGACAAAAATCACCCATATAACGTCAGTGGGGCGAGCTATCGGATTGGCTGACCAGGGCGCGTGATCGATAATTTTTCCAACTTTATGGTAAACAAATGATCTTCGTAATAGTTGGAATGTTAGTTTATTTGTTTTTCTAAAAAGAAAGTAACATAAAGAGAATGCACAAGAACAATTTTTCAGTACACTTAAGCACTTCCGGCACACTGCAAGTGTCGTCTGCTTGTGTTACAACGTATACTCCATTTTGACGAGAGCTCCGCGGTCAGATTCGGTCTCAGTCTTTTCGCGAGCACTATGATTCGACTTTGTTGCCTTGTGGACTGCAAACGTAGCGACTGGCAATATCTCAAGCTCCAACATCGTGTCCCTCTGCAAGGCAGCATACGAGCGAACTGGTTGCTGCGCATCGGACTGCCGCTATCCGATCGGCGCCAGGATTTGCGCGTTTCTAGCCGTCACTTTACACCGGAAGATTACTAACGCAATAGCGTTTCGCGAGTCCGGTATTAGGGCAAACGCAAGCGCAAGAGGACAGGGTCTGGCCGCTTGACTGTGCCGTAGCAGGATGAGCCATGAGATGAGCAGAAGGGCAAATGTGAATGGTCTGCACGGTGCAGCGACCTGATGGCACAGAGCTCAACCATACACAGTAGCAGCAACGAAGTGTATTCTTTTTTGCTGCTGGTGTGTATTAACGCGATAGCGTTAAGGAGCTCGTGTCGCAGAAAAGCCGGTGTCGGCGTCCGCGGCGTTGGCCGTGAGCGATAAATCACGGCAGGCACTTCATAAATAAAAAGCAACTTCCAAGATGGGCTGGGTGGGAATCGAACCAGGTTCTCGGGAGTGTGAGACGGAGACGTTACCACTGAGCCACGAGTTCGATGCTTCAAAGCGGTACAAAAGCGCCTCTAGTGAACGCGGTGTTGCCTTAGAAACGAGCTGTTTCTAAGGCTCAGGCATGCGTCGCTTGCTCAGGCGCACATTTTGTTGTCGCGCCGAACGCTGCGTTGCTCGACGCTCACCGCGTCCGATGCGGGGCGCGTAGTCGCTGCGCCGTAGCCCATTGTCTTACACCCCTCGGCGGGTCGACGGGAACGCTGTCGCGTTCCACTCTTGAAGGCGAATCTTAAGCGCCTTCCAATTTTTTTTCGCAGGAGTGTAATCATCAACACGTTGTACTTATAAATGTTTAAAATGTTTTTTCACTTGGTTAGAGCAATATTAGGGCTTTGTTTGGTTGGTTAAGCGCTGCGCCAACAAGTGTCTGGACCGTGCAGACCGATCAAGTCGCTCACGTACGTCTATGCCATGGAGGAAGGAAACTGAGGAGAGGCCCTACGCCATCCCTACCAACGTTCTTAGACATGTCTAAGAACGTTGATCCCTACGCCCTCCGCGCGCTAGAAGAAAAGTGTGGAGGAAGTGACGTAGTAGAATCTCCTTTTTTTAGCTGATTTTTTATTTCTTTGCCGTAGTGGCCACGCCTTTCGGGTCACAATGGCGGCTCTGTTTTGGTTCTGTGCGCTCACACGTGTTGCTCTGTAGTTTTCGTACCGTGGCAAATGCGCCGAGCGGGCAGGTTTCCGTTGGTCTCCGTGTTTTGTTGCGCTGCGTTATGTGGACCGTGCTCTCCCGGATGTTGCTGTGGCCAGGTGGGACACGAGGAACTAAAGTTCGTGAAATGAACGCGCATGCAACGCTGTACGCAATGTACCGCGCCATGGCAATGGCAACGGACAAATGAATATCCGCGGGAAATGCCCTATTTGGCGGAATCATGCTAACGTGCTAGGAATTGTTTAGTATTGCTGCGGAGTGAGTGGGTCCGAGCAGCACGGTTGCACGCAGCGCGGCGTGGTTTCGCGAAAAATGTAAACAAGAGAGGAGAGCTGGCCCGATAGGCGGAGCAACGCCATGAGCAACGCCAACTTCCGGCTTCACTTTAGCTTCACAAAGAGTGACGTCGGGGATTCTCCTGAGTTTCCTTCCTCTGTGGTCTATGCTAAGGTTCCTTCATCAGCTTGAGTTTATGCCTCCAGTCATTTGCCGAAATGACCAGCTTGCCTGTGGTTACCGGAATACGAGACACGTTCGGCGCTACGACAGAATGCTCGCAACGCACGCTGCATCGATAGCTCTCGCTTGAGGTCGACGGCCAAGCGACTAGCGGAGAGGTCTCGCGCGGGCGGAGGCGGGCTCCAAACCAACCAGAAGCGGACGATGTGACGTCGCATCGTGACGCAAACCAGTGAAGGCGGAGCTTAGCCTCGCTCGCTCGGCGAACGAGTTGAGGAGAAAAGGCATGGCTAGGGTACAGTGGCTAGAATAGAAAAGTGTGGCGACCAGCACGGAGCGCCTACGAGACGCAGTGAAGCCGCCCACAGGGGAGCCGCGAGGGGGCGCGCGCTGACGTTTACACGTCGCCTGGTGCGAGTTGCGCCGGCTCTGCTGCTTCAGCAACGCCACGCGCCCTGACCTCTGGGAAGTAGTGCACGTTTCTTTTTCTGCTGCAGCAATTTCAAAACGTATTTCAAGCAAATTTCAAAGCGCACGCACAAGCCACTTGCTGGCTCGAAGCCTAGCTGTCACTTTACACTCAAACTATTGAGACACTGAAGAGACAAAAATGCAGAACTTGAAAATGGCGTCCTCGCAGACCGTTTACACGCCCTTCCACCGATGCAAAGACTTGCTGTTATGCAATGCTTTCAAGCTGCTCGCCAAAAATCAACGAAAGGTATGTAGTACAATCCGGACTGGTTGCTGGATTGCGTGATGATGCTAATGAAAAACTCGAGGCTCGACAAGCATGTCGGGTGGGAAGGCATACTCATCCTCCCAAGCGAAAGCTGTTTGAAGGTGCACATGCCGAAATACAAGCATGGGTTTGGCCTCAATCCTGCTATTATCACAGGCATTGAAAGAAAAACCAAATCTATGGAGGAATTCAAGTGCCACGGTGGCCTGATTGTGGACGAAATGAAGGTGTCAGAGTTCTTGAATGTTGACGCAAGAGGGAAAGTAGACGGAGTGGTGGACTTGGGGAAAATTCACATTGGAAAATGACAAACATCTTCTCTCCAATCATGGTCTTGTGATCATGTTTCAACCTTTCACTGGTTCCTAGCTGGCACCAGATATTCGGCGTTTTCGCTTCCAGGGGAGATGTGAAGGCTGCTTTTGTGCAAGATCTTAACAGAAGCCGTGTAGCTCGCAGAAAAGGCTGGGCTGAAGGTAGATTATATCACGCCGGACGGAGCTTCATGGAACCGTTCAATGTGGCGGGTTTTTGTGATTTCTGGCTCCTCGACGTCCATAAAACCATCTGCACCATATCCTGTTGACACTGGAAGACGCCTCTTAATTTCGGATTTTCCGAACCTGATAAAATGTGTTCGAAATGGCCTTCTTAAAGCAAGGTGCAAAAGGCCTGAAGGGTCTGTTTATACTGAGCACATCAGAGCAGCACACATAGAGGAGAAGTGTCCACTTACCCTTAAAGTGATGCCGAAGATCACTCTTGCTCACGTGAGACCTAACAACTGTGAAAAGATGAAGGTAAACCTGGCATTGCACCTTTTCATTCCCCAGGTGCTTCGGGGCCTGTTTTTCTACAAGAAGCAATTAAAGGAGCACTGGGGTGACCCCGCACCAAGTCAAGCCTTTGTTCTGCTAATGTGGAAGCTAGTAAAAGCAATGACCGCACGGATTCCACCTGAGGGTTTGAAACCCGACTCTGAATATGAAAGGCACGTCAAGGATATATTAGACTGCTTAAACCAATGGGAGGCTCACGCGGGAACGTCACCAACAGGATTTCTTTCAGCAAGCACTGCCAAGGGACTAAGGGTCACCCTTCAGGCCACGCTTGATCTAATGAAGTACCTTCGTGAGAAACTTGGCTTTAAGTTGACGTACCGGCTGAGGCAAGACTGCCTAGAGAAATTGTTTGGTTAGACGATTTTCTGGTGGCAACGACCATCCCTCTACTGCCCAATTCTTGCTCGTTGTGAACTGTTTGAGTTTTTACGAATTGGTCAAAGCGCCCAGGAGTGGCAACTGTGAAGGGGGCGATCTGACCTTTCTCCTCAGTGGTTAGGATGCAAGCCATAGCGGGAAGGTAGAAGAAGCTTCTCACCTGATAAAGAAGTCCGCAATGCTCCCATACCATGAGTACCCTGAAAAGATGAGCGATCCGCGGCTAGTCTTCTACATGACAGGTTATGTTGTACACAAAACAATCCTGAAGACTGCATGCAAGGAATGCTTTGACGAGCTCCTTGTTTTCGCCGACAAAGCCAATATAAGAATAGCTGGCGATGTTCATCAAGTTCTGCGGGGCCTCATATACCCTTCTGAGAAGCTCTTCTCATATGTAGACGCCCTTGAAACAACTTTTTTCGGTGTGGTTCAGTTACAACGAGCTGCACAGTGACATCTTGGAAAAGCTTGTCTTCTGCCTGCAAAAAAAAAGACGCCATGCTAGGCTGTGCACAGCATGGCCCCAAATTCACCAACCAGGTTGCAAAATTTATTTTGGTCACCCGTTTGCATTTCTACACGAAGGCACTCAACAAAGAGAGCGCGTTTTCCTGTGAAAAGGAGCACCTGAAGCTCAGGCGCGTCACTTAGCAGAGGCTGACAACGTTCTGTTTGAACTGCTTGTAAACTATTTAAACAAAATGATTTTTTTTGTTCTCGTGAAAAAAAAAAGAGCACCAGCTCAGGCGTGTCACGTATCAAAGTATCGTCGATGACTGAGAATGGTTTGCTTTCAACAGATTCTAAGCAATTCTTCAAAATATGAGTTGTTTGCGCAAGCAATGTGTTGAAAATAAAATGTTTGCTTCCGAGTTACCACTGCGAATTTTCTTACTTTGCGTTCGATAACCAGATAAAACAAGCTGCATTCTATCATCGATGTGCGCTCAATCGGATTGTTACCTTGGCGCCCTGTGATTCGTAAGGAGCTATGCTACTATATAGCAATTTGCAGCCATGAACGAGCGAGCATATATGTAGTGTGATGCTCTCTTATTTGTTATTGCATTCCTGACCGCGCGCGGATGGAGGAGGAGGAGGAGGAGGAAAAAACTTTATTTTGCAAAGGAATTTGGGACCTCCCAGGCCCCCTGGGTCCCCGCACGACCCCAATGCACTCAAACGTTCATGTTTAAGATGTCCATGACGCTGGCAGCCCGGTTGGCGGCGATCTTCTGCCTTGCCGGGTCCGTGGAGCGTAGTGAGGTCTCCCAGTCCTCCCAGGTTTGGAATGGTACCGGCCCGCCGGGGGGAGGAGAAGCCGGGCAGGCCAGGAGTATATGGGTGAGGTTTGCTTTCGGCGCATTGCACAGAGGGCAAGAAGGGCGGATGGGTCGGTAGTGGGATAGGAGGGATGGAGTAGGTAGCGTGCGCGTTTGCAGGCGGCGCCATAAGTGTTGCTCCCTGGTAGTGAGTGAAGAGTGGGGGAGTGGGTATGTTTGCCTCTCGGCACGAGCATTCGCGATGAAGTCAGCGAAGGTACACGCACGCTCCCTCGAGAAACCCCCCATGAAGTCCACCTGTGCCCGGTTTCTCGACCCTCGGGTTAAAGAATCGGCGGCCTCATTGCCAGGGTTTCCCGAGTGCGCGGGCACCCTGATGAGCTCAGCGCTGCGGGAGAAGGGAGGGTTCTGGGTCAGTATGTGGAAGGTGGCAGGGTGAACTCTGCCCCTAGCATAATTTACCAGTGCAGTATTAGAATCACTCAGGATGTAGGTAGCATTGGAGCTGCCGAGCGCTAGCGCTATAGCGATCTCTTCCGCTTCCTCCGAGTCTGTTCCCGGGGGTAGTTCCTGTATTAAGGGAGGGGTGTTCGGTGTGTAAGCAACCGCTGCGGCTCCGTGCTGATCACATGCAGCATCTACCCATATTGCATTCTGTTCATCGCCGTACCGTTTATGAAGGGCTGCTGCTCTGGCTTTTCGTCGCTCGCGGTTTTGGTCGGGGCGCATGTTACGGGGGAGCGGTCGAATGCGTAGCGTTTGGCGAATTGCCATGGGAAGGGCTTTTAGGGAGTTATGATTAGTAGGAATGTTAATTGGAAGTTTAGAAAGTATATGTCTTCCGGTAGGGGTGCTGGCTAATCGGAGATATTGTGCCTGTAGGTGTGCTTCGGTTAGTTCTTGTATGGTGTTATGCACACTAACTCCGCCAGGCGTTCGTTGCTGGTGTTTTTGGGCAGACTGAGCGCTGCCTTGGTAGCTTGCCTGATTATAGAATTTATCGTTTGGGTTTCGGTTGCATTGAGGCTAAGATAGGGGGCAGAATACAATACTTTACTCATGGTAAAAGCTTGTACCACTTGCAGAGTATCTGATTCACGCAGACCGTGAGCTTTATTTGTTACTCTGCGTATTAGCTGCGTGGTGGCTACTAGAGTGCTCTTTAAACGTTTGATTTTTTCGGTATTTCTGCCATCTTGTTGGAGGTATAGGGGCCCAGGATTCGAATAGTGTGGACCTGTGGGACCTTTCTATTGTGCACGTAGATTCTGGTAGGAGTATGATACGTTTTACCCTTTGGCGGAATCAAGAAAAGCTCAGATTTTTCCGGTGAGCAGGTGAGGCCTACCTTGGTGAATTCGTCCTGTATTAGCATTGCGGCTGTTTGCAGTGTTTCTTCGATTTGGGCGTCTGATCCATATGTAGTCCACAGGGTGATATCATCCGCGTACAGAGTATGGTCAAGATGGGGAATTTGCTGCAGCTTCCGTGCGAGCGGAATAAGTACTGCATTGAAGAGGAAAGGGGACGGCACGGAGCCTTGTGGTGTGCCCACATTCGTTAGAGTGTAGCGGCGTGTACGAAGGTTATCTACGCACATGCTGGCCGTTCGGTTCTGCAGGAAAGCCCTTATGTAGTTGTATGCTCGTTGGCCAACGCCTAGGTATAACATTGCTTTTAGGATAGCCTCGTGGGTGACGTTGTCGAAGGCCTTCTTGAGGTCAATCGCCAGTACCGCTTTGGTGTGCGTAGGTATGAGGGGGTCCAGTATAGCTGTCGTGAGTTGAAGCAGGGCATCTTGTGTGGATAGGCCAGATCGGAATCCAATCATTGAGTGTGGGTATTGACCGGTGTCTTCCATGTGGCTGTGCAGTCTAGCTAGGATGACTTGCTCAAAGAGTTTGCCTAAGCTAGAGGTAAGCGAGATGGGCGCATATTTTCTGGTGTAACAGGTTTGTGGGGTTTGGGTATTAGAATAACCCTTCCATGCGTCCACTCCTCTGGCAGTGTGCCACTCTGCCAATGCTTGTTGAAGATACTGGTAAGTTCTCGCAGGGAGTTGTCATCGAGGTTCCTAAGAGTGGCGTTTGTTATGCGATCTTCGCCTGGCGTGGTGTTACGGAGTCTATGAAGTGCTGCTCGGACTTCTTGTATAGTTATGTTCCTGTCCAGTTCAGTATTTGGTGGGCCGGCGAACTCCGGTAAGGGATTTGAAGGGCCCGGCGAAGTGTGTAGGCTCCTGATTGTCTCTAGTAGCGCCTGCGTGTCGTATTTATGGTTGTGTGTTAGTCGGGCGACGATATTTCTAGTATGTTGTTGACCTTTCATGGGGTCAATTAGATGTTTTAAAAGATGCCATGCTGGAGCGGTATTGAGATTTCCTCTGAGGCCTTCGCATACCTGCTGCCAATTCTGCCTACAAAGTTGTTGGCTATAATCCTGAATTTGTTTTGCAAGTTCAGATATCTTGTTTTGGAGCTTCTTATTGCATTTTTGCTGAACGTATCGTTTCATGAGACTTTCAGGTGCTTCTATCATATGGGCCAATTTTGAGTCCATAGCGGGGACTTGTTGTTCTGGGCTATATTCTTTGGTACACGCCGTTTGGTCCTCGAGCACCCGCCGTGGTTGCTCAGTGGCTATGGTGTTGGGCTGCTGAGCACGCGTGGTCGCGGGATCGAATCCCGGCCACGGCGGCTGCATTTCGATGGGGGCGAAATGCGAAAACACCCGTGTACTTAGATTTAGGTGCACGTTAAAGGACCCCAGGTGGTCGAAATTCCCGGAGTCCTCCACTACGGCGTGCCTCATAATCAGAAAGTGGTTTTGGCACGTAAAACCCCATAATTTAATTTTTTTTTTGGTCCTCGAGTACCTGTGCTGTCCAGGTTCGCGCGTCCACCGGCCCAGTTTCTTGGTTTGTTTCCCTTTGTTTTCTGAATTTATCCCAGTTGATTAGCTTATGCTTTATTCTTGTACGAGACGCTTGGGGACCTGAGACTTGAACTTCGATAATATATAGTGGTCACTGCCTAAAGTATGCGTTGTTCTATTCCATCCCAAATTCTTGATGCGTCTGCCCATCGTGAGGTCCGGACTTGTGTCCATCATTCCTGTTGTACCTTGTCTGGTGGGGCAATCGAAATCATTGTACACCGTGAGCTGAGACTGTTGAGTTTGAGTCATAAGAACCTCCCCTCTGCCGGAAGTTTTCTGGTATCCCCAGTCGATGTGTGCGCAGTTAAAGTCTCCGGCCACTATGATTTGTCTTTTATTTGTCGCTGCGGTTATTTGCGCCATTAGGTTAGCGCAGCGCGTTGCTGGCATGCTCGGTGGATTATAGATATTGGCGATGAGCAAGGAATCCTGTTGAATGTCGACTGGGATTACTTCAAGGACTACGTTTTGGACTTCGTGTGGGAATGTAAGTTGTGTGTGCCTTATGAATCGCTTGATAATGGTGGACACAACTGGAGCAGTATCATTTGGTGAGTGATAAGCAGTATATCTCGGGAGCGGAACACTAATTTTAGGGTCCTGTAGCAGAATTAGGTCTGGTGGGTGTTCCTCATTTAGTATGAGTTGGATTAGCGCTTCTCGTTTACGACGTATGCTACGACAATTCCAATGCCAGAGTTTTAAAAAAGGAGGAGTAGTCTTCTATTTAGGTGAATCACCTGCCATTTTGCTGGCCAGAAGTTTTGGAAGTGGAAGGGGGGTGGGTGATTTGGGGTAGGGACGACGCTTGCATTTGGTTGGTTGCCTCCACCACCATTAAGCTCATTTGTGTGCTGAGCTGGGTACAGAAGGTATCTAGTTTGCTCTCTAAAATTTTGAAGCGTTCGTCAATGAGGCAGTCCATACGAGTTTCGAGTGTTGGAAATCGAGCCTCGAGTGTTTGTAGACGATTTTCTAGGAATTGCTGAAATTGATCGCGCATCTGCTGTTTGAAGTCTCCTAGTTTCGCTGTTAATTTTGCCTCAAGTTTGGCTTCAAACTGAGCCTCCATCTCACCTGTTTTGTCTGATGGTTCAATCTCAGCTGCTTCGTCTGACAACGGAAGAGCTTTTCTTTTTTTGTAGGTGGTGTGGAGGTTGAGGTTTCTGCGGGACATGAACTCTGAGTGTCTAGGGATAAAGGGTGACCAGGAAGTGGGCGCAAGGGCTGGGTGATAGTTTGGGTAATGGGTGAGGAGTTAGGTTGGGGGTGATGGCCTGTCGTAAGCCTCTTACCTCCTCTCGAAGGCGGGCCAACTCCTCGTACCGGGGGGGGGGGGCTGATTTGCGGGCGATTCGTTCTGCCCATGTGAGCTCCTCGGGGGCCTTCGGGGGAGCGGGGGGGGGGGGGGCTGATGGATTCCACTCTGGGAAATCTTCGGGATGTAGCTGCCATCTTCCGGTTGTGCTCTTGTTAACTGAAGGCTTCGTTGTTTGTTGTCGCTGTGTTGCTTTGCACCATCCTGTTCCTGTAAGGTGCTCGCCGCCGCACAGGATACATCGGGGCACGCACTGACGCCTTCTGTCTTCGCCGCGATCTTCGCCACAACTTGGACATCTCGGTATTTTCTCTTGTGGGCACACATCATGTCTGTGCCCTGGGGCGCGACAGTTCGTGCAGGCCTCTGGTCGCGCCCTATATGCATGGCGTGCACAGGTGCACTCCCCCAAAGTAAGTCATTCTACGGGGGATCGGTCCCTGGGCAAAGGTTGTAAGGATGGACTTAGACTTGCCCATGCGTCTTGCTAGTAGGATGTTTGCTTCTGGATTTCTCGCTTGTAGATTCTGTAGAAGCTCTTCTTCCGTTTCATCCCAAAAAGCATTAGCAATCACGCCTCGTACTGTGTCCGCCGCAGGGACTATGTACGCTGCAACCCCATACGCTTTTGCGTTTAGGGTAATGTTTCTGACTTGAACCAGGTTAAGGGCTATATTCTGGTTAGTGGTGGCCACTATGCACGTGTTGTTCGTTGGATGCACGCGTAGTTGCACTTCTGCTCCTATAGGTATCTTAGCCGCTTCGCAGAGGCAGCGGAGCAGCAGCTGCGGCTGAATCTTGGGTAAGAAGAGGCCTCCCTGCGAGCGGAAAACTACCTTTATCGCATGTTGCGGCAATGGAGCCATTTGGCGACTTCTGCGCGTGACTTGTTGCGTTGCACGCATCTGCGCCGGGTCCGGGCGGTACCTCGGACGCCACGTCGACGCGGGGAGCGTTTCGGTGCGTTCCTCACATGCGTTCTGTTTTCCGCGTACCACGTTCATATCCTCCCTTGGGGATTTTGATTGGGACTTGCCTTCATAGGTTCCGATGATAGTGGTCCAGTCTTCTGGGATGTAGTCCTCCTCCGGGAGGGTAGTTCCTTCGACGTGTACTTCCGTCATTCTGGGCTCTCGGCGCCTGGCTTGACGCGGCCTGTACGGTGTGTCGGTCTTCTCTGGCTGATAAGTCGGGTTTGCTCGGCGATAGGGTCACCAAACTTGCAGAGTGCCCTCCACGCACCTTTCGGTAGCTGTACAGCAAGATTGATGAAACTAGGTGAAGATTCACTAAGCGCTGGTTGTACGGAGCCGCTGGCCGTTTCGTGAAGCGTCTCCCCGAAGCGAAGAGGACTCAGCGGCCAGTCACGGGAGTAAAAGGCTCAACCAGACGCACGCGTTCCAATGCGTCCGCACACGCCGCGCTGACTCGACGTCGCGTCGCGCCCGACGGAGGAAGAGGGCGCGCACCCAAACGATGCATGAGTTGCCGCGCGTAGCCGCGCGTCTCGTCGCGGTGGCGCAGTGTTGCTAGCTTGCCATGTTCAAGGCAGTCTAGCCTTCGCTTAACGGCCATGTTAAGCAATGTGTTACATATTGCAAGAAAACACAATAATTTTAGCTTAAAACTTGTTTTTATAGGCGGACGGTGGGATCGGCGAGAAGGCCGCTTCCCATATGACTCCCGGCGAAAGCGGCCCGGGCAAGGGCGGTCGGTGAAGGTCGCGTCGTCTCGGTGGTTGCGGAGCGCGCCGACAACACGTCCGTTCACTTCGGCCGACCGATTGGAACTCCCGCGCGGATGATCGCATTCCGCGCAGGGCCCCTGCACTGCGGCTGCTAGCCGCCGTCGCTGTCGACGTGGATGGATGGATGGATATTATGAGCGTCCCCTTTGGAACGGGGCGGTGGGTTGCGCCACCAAGCTTTTGCTATACTATACTGCCTAATATCCTACCTAGGTTAAAAACGTGTATGCGTGTTGCAGCACCCCCTGGAAGTTTCCTTCCAAAGCGCCAAGCGCGAGCCGGCGCGTTCATCACACTTCCCTATTCTAGCCACTGTGGCTAGGCAGGAGGGTAACTTCTAATCGCTTGTTGCTCCATTAATACGTAACGCTTCACTTAAATAGTGGTGCGAATGTTCTACTTAAGCTGTACCCTACGCGTCTACAAAATTTGTCCGAACCGTTTCAGGGGCCCTATAATGACCATCGGTTATCTTTCATCCTCATTACATGTCCTGCCCCCCCCCCCCATTTCTTTTTCTTGATTTCAACTAAGATGTCATTAACTCGCGTTTGTTCCCTCACCCAATCTGCTCTTTTCTTATCCCTTAACGTTACACCCATCATTTTTCTTTCCACAGCTCGTTGCGTCGTTCTCAGTTTAAGTAGAACCCTTTTCGTAAGCCTCCAGGTTTCTGCCCCGAAGGTGAGTACTGGTAAGACACAGCTATATATATTATACACTTTTCTCTTGAGGGATAATGACAACCTGCTGTTCATGATCTGATAATGCCTGCCAAACGCACCCCAGCCCATTCTTATTCTTCTGATTATTTCCGTCTCATGATCCGGATCCGCCGTCACTACCTGCCCTAAGTAGATGTATTCCCTTACGACTTCCAGTGCCTCGCTGCCTATTGTAAATTGCTGTTCTCTTCCGAGACTGTTAAGCATTACTTTAGTTTTCTGCAGATTAATTTTTAGACCCACTCTTCTGCTTTGCCTCTCCAAGTCAATGAGCATGCATTGCAATTGGTCCCCTGAGTTATTAAGCAAGGCAATATCATCAGCGAATCGCAATTTACTAAGGTATTATCCATTAACTCTTATCCCCAATTCTTCCCAATCCAGATCTCTGAATACCTCCTGTAAACACGCTGTGAATAGCATTGGAGAGATCGTATCTCCCTGCCTGACGCCTTTCTTTATTGGGATTTTGATGCTTTCATTATGGAGGACTACGGTGGCTGTGGAGCCGGTATAGATATCTTTCAGTATTTTTACATACGGCTCGTCTACACCCTGATTTCGTAATGCCTCCGTGACTGCTGAGGTTTCGACTGAATCAAACGCTTTCTCGTAATCACTGAAAGCTATATATAAGGGTTAGTTATATTCCGCACATTTCTCCATCAGCTCATTGATAGTGTGAATATGGTCTATTGTTGAGTAGCCTTGACGGAATCCTGCCTGGTCCTTTGGTTGACAGAAGTCTAAGGTGTTCCTGATTCTATTTGCAATTACCTTAATAAATACTTTGTAGGCAACGGACAGTAAGCTGATTGGCCTATAATTTTTCAAGTCTGGCGTCCCCTTTCTTATGGATTAGGATTATGTTAGCGTTCTTCCAAGATTCCGGTACGCTCGAAGTCAGGAGGCATTGCGTATACAGGGTGGCCAGTTTTTCTAGAACAATCTGCCCACCATCCTTCAACAAATCTGCTGTTACCTGATCCTCCCCAGCTGCCTCCCCCCTTTGCATAGCTCCCAAGGCTTTCTTTACTTCTTCCGGCGTTACTTGTGGGATTTCAAATTCCTCTAGACTATTCTCTCTTCCATTATCGTCGGGGGTTCCACTGGTACTGTATAAATCTCTATAGAACTCCTCAGCCACTTGAACTATCTCATCCATATTAGTAATGATATTGCCGGCTTTGTCTCTTAGCGTATACATCTGATTCTTACCAATTCCTAGTTTCTTTTTCGCTGCTTTTAGGCTTCCTCTGTTCCTGAGAGCATGTTCAATTCTATCCATATTATACCTCCTTATGTCAGCTGTCTTGTGCTTGTTGATTAACTTCGAACGTTCTGCTAGTTCTATTCTAGCTGTAGGGTTAGAGGCTGTCATACATTGGCGTTTCTTCATCAGATCTTTCGTCTCCTGCGATAGCCATGGTATCCTGTCTAACGGAGTTACCACCGACTTCTATTGCACACTCCTTAACAGTGGCGTAGCAACAGGGGGGGGCCGACGGCCCCGGGTGCAAGGGGCCAGTGAGGGGGGGGGGTGTTATATACTTCTGAAAACACCCCTCTTTCCGCGGGCTACACCCGGGGAGGGGGGTCACAGAAGACCTATGGGCCCCGGGTGCCAGACGACCTAGCTACGCCACTGCTCCTTTATGATTCCCATAAGATTGTCGTTCATTGCATCAACACTAAGGTCCTCTTCCCGAGTTAAAGCCGAATACCTGTTCTGTAGCTTGATCCGGAATTCTTTTATTTTCCCTCTTACCGCTAACTCATTGATCGGATTGTTATGTACCAGTTCCTTCCGTTCCCTCAGGTCTAGGCTAATTCGAGTTCTTACCATCCTATGGTCACTGCGGCGCACCTTGCCGAGCACGTCCACATCTTGTATAATGCCAGGGTTAGCGCAGAGTATAAAGTCTATTTCTAGTCTCGCCATTCGGGCTCCTCGACGTTCACTTTCGGCTATCCCGCTTGCGGAAGAAGGTATTCATTATCCGCATATTATTCTGTTTTGCGAAGTCTACTAATAGATCTCCCCTGCTATTCCTAGTGCATATGCCATATTCCCCCACTGACTTGTCTCAAGCCTGCTTCTTGCCTACCTTGGCATAGATGTCGCTCATCAGTATTGTGTATTTTGTTTTGACTTTACCCATCGCCGATTCCACGTCTTCATTGAAGCTTTCGACTTCCTGGTCATCATGACTGGATGTATGGGCGTAGATCTGTACGACCTTCAATTTGTACCTTTTCATAAGTTTCACAAGACCTGCCACCCTCTCGTTAATGCTATAGAATTCCTTTATGTTACCAGCTATATCCTTATTAATCAGGAATCCGACTCCTAGTTCTCGTCTCTCCGCTAAGCCGCGTTAGCACAGGACGTGCCCGCTTTTTAGCACTGTATATGCTTCTTTTGTCCTCCTAACTTCACTGAGCCCTATTATATCCCATTTACTGCCCTCTAATTCCTTCAATAGCACTGCTAGACTCGCCTCACTAGATAACGTTCTGGCGTTAAACGTTGCCAGGTTCAGATTCCAATGGCGTTAAATAGAAAAATTCAAATAATTTGGACTCCGGCGCACGAAGCCATCCCCGGCAACGAAACGCCCCACGAGCTGGCTCACCCGCCGTGGTTGCTCAGTGGCTATGGTGTTGGGCTGCTGAGCACGAGGTCGCGGGATCGAATCCCGGCCACGGCGGCCGCATTTCGATGGGGGCAAATGCGAAAACACCCGTGTGCTTAGATTTAGGCGCACGTTAAAGAACCCCAAGGTGGTCAAAATTTCCGGAGTCCTCCACTACGGCGTGCCTCATAATCAGAAAGTGGTTTTGGCACGTAAAACCCCAAATATTGTTATTGACAAGCTGGCTCGAGATGTATACCGCCGAGCCACTACGGGATCCCTCGATGACCGACGGAGCGGAGAGCGCATGTTAAAATGTGGGGAGATCACGCAGCATCATACACTGCATCGTAAACTGGTGCTCCCGCCAGACCCGAAATTAAACAACAGACAAGCATTCGCGTGGAGACGACTGCAAACTAATACGTATCCGCAGCCTGTTATGGCGAACCACATGTTCTGCAAGACCAGGAACGATAGGTGTAATTTTTGTGGGGCGAGAGGGACCCTCGACCGCATAATATGGGAATGCCCCTACTCTCCCGGAGGGACGCACAATATAAAGCCCCTTGATAATTTGAAAGTAGCGACGCTCTCCTCCTCGCGGCGCTTCCCTGCTCGATTCTCCTCGTCCGCAGGCTGCGCACGGCATGCTTTTTCTCCTTGGCTGCCGCGGACGGGCCGCAGCATTCTATGGCGGCGTGTTATTTTGGGCTAGTTGCGCGCACCAGTGGTGTTGAAAATTTTGAGAAATGCTGATAACAGCATCGATAATGCTGAAGGCAACGCTTATGAGGAGGTTAGTTTTTCCTTAGAGCCGTATGAACGGGGTATACTAATGTAAAAGGAGGGTCGATGCGAGTTCTATACTTCAGACAATTTTTCTGCCACATGACGAGATTATTTACTTTGTGCGTCTGATCTAGTATTGCTTGTGGCACATCCCTTTTTGTGTGGCTTATTAAGCGAAAGCCTTAGATCTCTGTTTCAAGGTCGCGTTGTGAGCTACAGAAAATATCAGGTGACCGAAGGAAGGCTGGAAGCGAACCAAAGCATGTGCAGCCGTATATAAGAGAAGATTGCTGATTAGCAAAGTTAATGGTTGATTAAGATGAATTAAGGTGTATTGAGGAGAACTAAGGTAGATTAAAGTCAATGAATGTGGATTAGGGTGAATGGTGGTGGATTAAGGGGAATTAGGGAAGATTATGGTGGATTAAAGTGAATGAAGGATTAGGGTGGATTAAGGTCGATGAAGGTAGATTATGGTGAATTAAGATGGATTAATGTACATTAAGGATGATTAAGGCCAATTAAGGTGGATGAAGGATTAGTGTGGAATAAGGTTCCTTACTAAGGCTTTACAACCTTAATCCTCCTTCATCCACCTTAACCCACCATATTCCTCCTTATTTCTTGTTCATGCATCTTAATCCAACCTAATTGGTCCTAATACTCCTTCATCAATCCTAATTCACCTTAATATACCATAATCCACATTAATCCTTTTCATAACCTTAATCCTTATTCGCGCACCTTAATCCGCCTTACTCCTGCTTAATAATCCAAATCCACCTTCATCAACCGTAATCTATCTTAATCTATCCTAATCCGTCTTAATCCTCTTTTATCAACCTTATTCACCTCAATCCTGCTTCATCCACCTTAATCCTCCCTAATCCGTGTTCATGTACTCTAATCCACCTTACTCCAACCTGATCTGTCTTAACACTCCTTCGTCAACTCTAATCCCCTCAATCCGCCTTAATCATCCATACACCTTAATCCTCCTCAATACACACTAATCCGCCTTAATCCTCCCTAATCCACCTTAATTCAATCACTAATGAATCATTACTTGGCTAAAGTAGAAGAAGAGTGGCGGTACTCATTAATTTAAATTATGGGGTTTTACGTGCCAAAACCACTTTCTCATTATGAGGCACGCGGTAGTGGGCGAGTTCGGAAATTTCGACCACCTGGGGTTCTTTAACGCGCACCTAAATCTAAGTACACGGGTGTTTTCGCATTTCGCCGGTACTCATTAATTGGCTAATCATTCTCTTATACAGGTGTGGACATGCTTTGGGTCGCCACTGGCCTTGCTTGGGTCACGTGATATATTATTTTCACAACGCGACCTTGGCTTTCGCCTTAAAACTAAAAAAAAATGCAATGAGGAATAGCTAGCGCTCGTCACCTGCAATACCACGGGTATACTTGCCACTATTTTTTTTTCAGGGCTAGCATTCATTGTATCCATAGAGTTTCTCACTATAACACCTAGAGGGTAATCTGGCGCCACCGTCTATGGGAGTTTCTTAAGGGGGCACCGTGCCGTCATGGGAATGACGGTATATGTGTCTGCGAGGCTCGTGTTGGCTGGTGTTGTAAGAGGCTTCGTCTGAAACGTGGATATGGCTACGCAAATAACGCGTTCTCAAAGTAAAATCTTCATAAAATGTTTCCATTCACCCATATTACATCTTTACTCACCCACAATGCATGACCAAGCGAAGAAAAGCAAGAACAGACGACCAACTGTTTCAAAGCGAGCGCAAACCTTGTCGTCTGTCCTCCAACTTTAGCGGCCCGCTGATACTTTTTACGTAACATGTAGTCGTACACACAATAACAAGTTCTCATAGTTAAACAAAACATGTTTTCGCGTAATAATAAAGCTATAACAGCTTTTTACGTGCTGTTTTAGTAGAAAATGAGTCATTGTGACAGACGGAACGGTACTTGCCAAGCGCGTCTTCAAGGTGTCCTGCCTCTACGAGAACGATGCCAATCCGAAGTCACAACATACCGGCATTCTCATGCATACCACAGCGCAGCAGCGCCAGATTTCCCTCTAGGTAATGTAGTGGGAAACTCTATGATTGTATCTGACTGACGCACAGATAGACGTAAGCTAGAAATAATAGCTCCTCTACAAGCCGCTATTTCAATTTTCAGTAAAACAAGCAACGGATCCTAACAATCGAGAAAAGTGCGATCGAGAGGCCGTATCTTCGCACATAATTGTTCACAGCGGAAAACAGAATCTATAGTGTTGCGTTTCCGACTGAATAACATCAGTTGGCGACGTGCGAGGTGATGGAGCATTTTTACGCAACCGCATTTTTATGCAACGTACAAATTGCCGCAGCAGAAGCGCTGGTGAGCAGGCCGGAAGAATGAAAAAAAAATGCAGCATGACGCGATGCTTTGCTTCGAGCATTAAGAAAGACGCCTCACCTCGCTAACAACGCTGTTCTTTGTCGGAACAAAGTTCTTTCGGCCAATGTTATGCAACCACTGCTTCCTGCGCAAGCCGTCAGGCTTTCCTTGTGGTATCATAAAAACGGCATAACCATCTTCAGGCTTCTTGCTGCAGTTATACGCGCAACAGCACGGCATAGCGCTAGCACATAGAGCAGGAAACAGCGTACAACGTTCGCTACGCCGAGCTGAGGAGAAAAATGACGCGAACGAAAAAGAAAAACACAAGCAAAACGCAAGCTCCGCGTGTTTCCAAGGGCAACGCCAGGGAGACCAATCGTCATGCAGGAAAACAGGGGCAAAAGCATAGAGTTTCCTACAAGAATTACCAGAGGGAACTCTGGCGCTGCAGTCGTTGTCCTACTGTCCTACCATGGGAATGATGGCATAGAGTTTCTCACTATAACACCTAGAGGGTAATCTGGCGCCACCGTCTATGGGAGTTTCTTAAGGGGGCACCGTGCCGCCATGGGAATGACGGTATATGTGTCTGCGAGGCTCGTGTTGGCTGGTGTTGTAAGAGGCTTCGTCTAAAACGTGGATATGGCTACGCAAATAACGCGTTCTCAAAGTAAAATCTTCATAAAATGTTTCCATTCACGCATATTACATCTTTACTCACCCACGATGCATGACCAAGCGAAGAAACTGCAAGAACAGACGACGAACTGTTTCAAAGCGAGCGCGAACGTTGTCGTCTGTCCTCCAACTTTAGCGGCCCGCTGATACTTTTTACGTAACATGTAGTCGTACACACAATAACAAGTTCTCATAGTTAAACAAAACATGTTTTCGAGTAATAATAAAGCTAAAACAGCTTTTCACGTGCTGTTTTAGTAGAAAGTGAATCATTGTGACAGACGGAACGGTACTTGCCAAGCTCGTCTTCAAGGTGTCCTGTCTCTACGAGAACGATGCCAATCCGAAGTCACAATATACCGGCATTCCCATGCATACCACAGCGCAGCAGCGCCAGATTTCCCTCTAGGTAATGTAGTGAGAAACTCTATGAATGATGGGAAGTACATGGATTTGTCTGATCTTCGTGCTTGTGGATTCAGACGTTCTTGTGGCTTTGTATATTACGCTATATAAATCTTATTGTCGTATATTTCAGCGCAATCTATATTCTTCGAAGTGCAGAAGACGCCGGGAACGCGTACAATTGCTATTAATTGCGACGATTGAGCTTGTCTATGTGAGCACAAAGGGCGAGGAGGTCGCGCGGCGGCGGCAGAGTTCAAAAAGTGGCGGTACTTTCAAATTATCGAGGGACTTTACCACAATGGGAAGGACAACGGACAATGGGACGGAAGGACGAGAAGGACAACGCGGCCAGCGTTCTTAAAGCATAAAATTATAAAAATAGAATATTTCTACACGTTTCACCTTCTAAATTCATTTTATTTCTCAAATACTGCCTTCAAAAATTTCCTAGTGTCTACTGCATCTTTGGCACCAACATTCAATTCTTCCAATGCAAGAAATAGTGATACATGGTATGTCCCATGGTTTCGTAATAAATATAGCCTACAGTCATTACAACATAATCTACCACATATTTTAAATAAATATAAAGGTACATATACCTCTTCATCGAAGGAACTGCGAATGCATTTTGTAAACATGTGATCAGTGATTGTTTATCGTTCTTTCAGAGACAACTGTACGTATTACTAATTTTGTAACCCATACACATGTATTTCTATCTTCTGGTGTATAGAATGTTTTTTTTCATTTTTTAGTCTGTATTATCTACTTTCTATATCAGAGCGACTTGTATTATTTTTGTTAGTAACCCTTACACACATACTTCCATTTTTCTGATGTATCAATTATGTCCTTTCTCTTAGTCTTTATATTATTTTCGGTCTTGTTATTGTGCATTTATGTAATTAATTTATTCTGAGTGTCTAACAATGTTACAATTTTGATGCAACCACCATGTATGCCTTGTAATGGACCATCGGCCTAGTCAAGCTGTTTTCCAACAGCTTTTAGCCTTTGGTATCCACCAGAACACTTGTAATTCTGGAAATGAATTGAATTGAATTGAATATAGGCAGCTGAGACACCTGGGAGACCCTGCTGCAGAGCTCGGACTCTGGAGTCCAGCTCGTCCAACTGGCTGAAGAGGCTGCTGGGACCCAGACCCTGCATCTGATGCGGCGGCACCCGCCCCCTGAACTGCGTGTCGGGGGGTGGGTATAGATCACCTTATCCGTTGGACAATAAATTTTATTCTATCTGTCTATCCAGCAGCACAATCATTAGGGATGAGTCCTGACTTACATCGGCCCCTCACCTTCGAGGCATCAAAAGTGCTGTTATTCCTTACATTCGAACGCAAATGGCTATTGAATAATTTTTAATGGTGAATTCTGAAGTCGAGTACAATCTGAATGGCGAATACCATTCGGTTAGACTATATGTTTCTACTTCATTTCGCCTGCTGGCACGTTGAAGGAGATCGCCAGACAAACCCCGGAGATTACTTTGGTAAAGACTTCCCGGCATCTCGCCCACATTGTTCAATCTGGACATGGTCGGATTGGCCAGAAGCTCTTGGAGAATGAGGGGATTAAGCACACCATGTATGCAGATGAAGGGACCATATGGTGTCCCAGGGGGTATTGAGGGCTATATCGAGAGTGTTTTGCAGGAGGCAGTAGATGTAATCGAGACTTATTTGGACCCGACGGGGCTAAGGTGCTCCCCCTCCAAATCGGAGCTGTTGCTGTACAGTCCCACTAGAAGGGGACCCAAGCCAAGGGGATGGATCCCCGTGGACAAGCTGAGCATTCCGCTTCGCACAAGAAATGGCGATCTCATACCTTTGGTAGATAAGGTCAGGGTTTTGGGGATGATGATTGAATCGAACGGCGCCAACACGCTGACGATCCAGAAGATCATTGCCAAGACAGAAAGTGCGGTACGCCTAGTGAAGGGGGTGGCCAACAGGCAGACGGGGTTGAAAGAGGATAGTCTGATTAGGCTTATGCACGCATTTGTATTTTGTCACTTTAGTTATGTGGCGGCCATGCACAAGTGGAAACTATCAGAGAAGGAGAAGATTGACACGCAGATTAGGAAGATCACCAAGAAAGTGTTGGGAGTGCCAATGTGCACCAGCAACGACCGACTTCTCCAGCTGGGAATTCATAACACCTTGGATGAGATAGCTGAGGCTCAGGAGAGGACGCAGATGGTGCGTCTCTCTACGACTAGCACGGGACGGCAGATTCTGAGAGAGTTAGGTGTTCCTCAGGATAATATTTCGCAGCTTCACGTCGGTATTCCCTTGAAGGTCCGTAAGCGGTATCACGTCAAGCCTGTTCCCAGGAACATGCATCCGGAGCGAAATGTGGGTAGAAGAAAGGCCAGGGGGGCTTGCCTGCTGAGATTCATTCGTGATGGGAATCAGAAGGTTGGCTTCGTCGATGCTTTCTTTAACGAGGAGAGGAAGGTGTTTATCGTAGTTGTGGTGGACAATGAGGGCAGTGTCGTTAACGCTGCTACCGTTCGGACTGATAGGCCAGAGGTCGCGGAGAAAGCGGCTATTGCGCTCGCCCTGGTTGACAGGCGCAGGCCTTTTGTATATAGCGATTCAAAGTCGGCCGTTAGGGCCTTTGAGAAGGGCTCGGTGGCTAAGGTTGCTTCTAAAATTATGCAGACCCGTGAGATCTCCCAACACTACTTATGTTGGTTCCCTGCTCACCTCGGGGTGATCGAGGGAGCCCCTCCGAATCTCAATGAGTCCGCTCATGAGGCAGCGCGAGATCTCACCCTCCGCTCTGCCCCGCGCCACGGCGTGGCTGTACTGCCTGAGAACAGAGACTCTCCTTCCAGATACAATGAGATCACGGAGTATTACCTTCTTCATCGTAGGGTTTACGGTTTGCCGCATCCTAAACTAAACAGGGCTCGGGCACTTGTACATTACGCTTACTACAGACTGGTACTTATCCTTGCCTACGGAGGCTGAACATGTTTTATCCTTAGACGTATTGGCGGCGAGGAGTTACGGAGTCGCCATCTATTGGAAGCGCCTTGCTGGCGTAGTATGAGGGATCACGCGGCGCGCTCCTCATAGGTTTTGCTGTCAGCGCTCACTGAAAACACCACGCGCGAGCTCTCCCAGAAATTTCTGTAAGTACTTTCGAAACGAGATAAGTTTTTTACTGTCTAAATAATAATCTTGGGCAAACTGAAAGCACAGAATCGTTTACAGACGCTATCACTTTACCGAATACGTATAGTGAACGCCACTGCGCGCGGTTGCCGCGATGGAGTCTCCCGAACCGGCTTCTTGCGTGAAAGGTAGGTATACGTTGAGAGCAAACTATATGAAATATGTTTTTTATAGTCTTTGTATAACTAAATGGAGCGTAATAGAATGAAGCCTTAATACAGCGACCGCACAGATTCGCAGCGACCGACTGCGCGTCTGCACGCACGTTTGTCCGCGCACTGTTTCGCTTTCGCCGCGTGCGTGTTTTCGCACCGTGCCATGAGCTTTAGGCCGCAGAATATGAGCATTTGACAGTATACAAGCAACCATTGTTGCGTGGGCGCTATCAGAGCTGTTAAAAAGAATTTCATTGTAGAGACTTCGACGCCTACGGGGACTGTGATGTGCCGTCGTGACGATTCAATCTTTTTTTTCTTCTAAATTCTTGGACGTTTGAATATTATTTCTCGAGTTGCGTCGCACTGTATGTTTATCGGTGTTCTCAGCGTGCGGTTTCCCGCTGCTTCTTTTTTTTAATCCAGTGCAATAATTCATAACACAAACATGACCATATGCCATGCTTTTTTTAATGTGCTTCATACCGCTCCCTTTTCACTCCAGTGAACTTGCCAATATCTGTAGCATCGACAAGTTCATAGACCAAACCGTCATGACATTAGTCGGGCAGCGGACTCGGGCGAGCGTCTCAGTGCACGTTTTCCGAACATTGCAGACCCGGCGCCGTAGCAGAAATCTTTCTTGCGTCTGTGCTTGCTGCATACCCGAGCTGTAGCCGATGACTGTTTGCCCGTTTTAGGATTCGCGAGCCCAGCTTCACGCAGCTTCTTGTCCTGCGGCTACTTGTGAATAAGGCTGACACTGCGCTCCGTTGCGTACGTCCGGCACTGCGGCACCGAGTAGTAGCCTACCATGTTGCGCGCCTTCAAAGGCAGCCACTACCTATTGTAGTGCTTTCAAGCATTGTAAAGGAGACACTCGAAGCGGGAATATCTCGCCACTAAATGAGGACCGCAGCGTACGAGGGAATTTAAACTCGTTTTCAGCTCGCTTCGGCGCTGCCGAAGCAGCCGACGCAGCCGCTATGTCCACGTGATCCCTAACAGAACTTCACGCCGACGGTGGCGCCAGCTTTTCCAGTGGTGGAGCTCGAGGCCAATACAGAGCCTTATTGCCAGGATTGTGGTGCTTTAGCCACGCTCGAACACATGCTCTGGTCTTGCGAAAGAATTGAAGACTCGGCGATAAAGGACGCGTCCATGTGGGAGGCTGCACTTCGCAGCCCGGACCCGGATGAACAATTCTGGGCTGTCCAGCAGGCTCACGACGTGGCCGTGAGGCTTGGCCTTCCGGTCCGGGAGCGGCCCGGTTAGTGGTTAATTATCACTACTTGCAGGACCAAATAAAGATTTCCATCGATCCCGGTCTCCCCAATTGAGTCCGAGTACATGGGCAAATATCTTGTCCCTAACGCTGTTGTTCATATTAACGTCCAATAATTGCCTTGATTACTTTTCTCGGAAAGTCTATTGGTTCACCTGAGGGGCTGGAGCAGCTTTTAAAAGAAACACGCTTATTCCGTTCGGGAGTTCTCACTTTTTCAATCAGTGCATTTAGAATATCTGATAATTTTTCTCTTGCATATATATGTCCTGGAGATATATGTCTATGTACCGGCCCTTAGACTTATCTACAAGTACTTTGGTTATCTGCATCTCTTCGCGCCACGCAGTTAATGAACCTCATTTATTTCACTATAATATTGTTTACTTTGATCATTGTCACTGATCAATATTCCACTAACAAGTGCGCGTAAAATGACACGATATGAATAAAATTTTCTTGCCTAGTAAATTCATGTTGCAGATAGGCGCCTTTTGTGGCAAAAAGAACGAGTTCCGTTTAGAAAACAGTGTTCAAAATAGCAGCTTACCTGGATAAAACTACAATTGATACCGGCCGACAAGAGTCGCGGGCGCATCAAAGTAAAACCATAAAAAAATTTCACTGCTCAGACTTTTGGCGAGAAAAACTGGTCGTCCGCCAGCGTCCGGGCAACGAACGCGCGCTCGCTAGCGAGGGCGCACTAGATAACCCATGCTTCAGATACGATACGTAGCAAAAAATATGGCTGAAGGCTTAGCTTGGTTAAGCCTGGAAGATTGCGAAAGCAATACCCTCGGCTGCACCTTGGTTCGGCTGATGGTGTGGACATGGTTGCCCTTTGTTAAACTTATGGCTATACATCATCCGACATAGTGCAAGGCAGCGCGCCGACCCACTGCGAGGAGCCGAGCTGTAGCCCCATTTATCCTCCTAGCGTGACGTCACACCAGCGAGCGCCCTCTCTCGGTAGCGCCGCAGCAGCGGCGCGCAAGGCTTCGCCTCCACCATCGATGCCGCGAGCTGGGGCCCCGTCTCTCGGTCTGGCGTGACGTCACATGGTCACGTGACGCGCAGCTGTGTAAGGAGGCGCCACGACCACCGATGGGCCGAAAGTGCGAGCAGTATTGCTTTCGCAATAAAAGGTGTCAATATAAATTTGCAGTGGAAATAAAACACTATTATAATAGCGTACGCGCGCCATAGGCCTGCAGCGAAATTTTGTTGAATATGCCGCGAAGCGCGTCTCCGCCCCAATTCAGTTCGCTTACAGCGCCCTCGCAAAATTTTTCCACACGCGGCGCCTCAGCTAGAGAACGCCGTTCGGCCCACTCGACAACAGTCTGGTACACAGCCCATGGAGGAAGGAAAACTTTTTTTTCTTCCTATGGCTGTGGTGTTCTAGAAGGGGGCAGTGGGCTCGGGAACCGGAGCGCCCTATGCATTGCGGCGAGGCGGCGAGTGCGGACGGGACGTGGATTTTGGTGGCGGCGCTGTAGTCGCGTGGGCTGGCTCCCTCCGCTGTTTCGTCATAGAATAATGGCCTCGAGCTCCACCACTGGAAAAGCTGGCGCCACCGTCGGCGTGACGTGCTAGGAGGGATCACGTGGACATAGCGGCCGCGTCGGCTGCTTCGGGCGCGCCGAAGCCACGGAGGCCGAAGCGAGCTGAAAACGAGTTTAAATTCCCTCGTACGCTGCGGTTTTCATTTAGTGGCGAAATTTTCCCGCTTCGAGTGTCTCCTTTACAACGCTTGAAAGCACTACAATAGGTAGTGGCTGCCTTTGAAGGCGCGCGACATGGTAGGCTACTGCTCGGTGCCGCAGGGCCGGACGCACGTAACGGAGGCCGGTGTCAGCCTTATTCACACGTAGCCGCAGGACAAGAAGCTGTGTGAAGCTTGGCTCGCGGAACATAAAACCGGCAAACAGTCATCGGCTACAACTCGGGTATGCAGCAAGCACAGACGCGAGGAAGATTTCTGCTACGGCGCCCGGTCTGCGATGTTCTGAAAACGCGCACTGAGACGCTCGCCCGGGTCCGCTGCCCGACTAATGTCATGACGGTTTGGTCTATGAACTTGTCGATGCTATAGATACTGGCAAGTTCACTGGAGTGGAAAGGGAGCGGTAAGAAACCCATAAAAAAAAAGAGGCGTGGTATATGGTCATGTTTGTGTTGTGAATTAATGCACTGGATTACAAAAAAAGGAGCAGCGGGAAATTGCACGCTGAGAACACCGATAAACATACAGTGCGACGCAACTCGAGAAATAGTATTGAACGGTCAAAGAATTTAGAAGAAAAGAAAAAGATTGAATCGTCGCGACGGCACATCGAAGGCGTCGAAGTCTCTACAAAGAAATTATTTTTGAACAGCTCTGATAGCGCCAACGCAACAATGGTTGCTTTTATACTGTCAAATGCTCATATTCTGCGGCCTAAAGCTCATGGCACGGTGCGAAAACGCGCGCGCGGAGAAAGCGAAACAGTGCGCGGACAAGCATGCAGACGCGCAGTCGGTCGCTGCGAATCTGCGCGATCGCTGCATTGAGGCTTCATTCTATTACGCTCCATTTAGTTATACAAACACTATAAGAACACATTTCACATAGTTCGCTCTCAGCGTTTACCTACCTTTCACGCAAGAGGCCGGTTCGGGAGACTCCACCGCGGCGACCGTGCGCAGTGGCGTTCACTGTACGTATTCGGTAAAGAGATAGCGGCTGTAAACGATTGTGTGCTTTCAGTTTGCCCAAGATTATTATTTAGACAGTAAGAAACTTCTCTCGTTTCGAAAGTACTTACAGAAATGTCCGGGAGAGCTCGCGCGCGGCGTCTTCAGGGAGCGCTGACAGCAAAACCTATGAGGAGCGCTCCACGTGATCCCTCATACTACGCCAGCGAGGCGCTTCCGATAGAGGGCGACTCCGTAACTCCTCGCCGCCAAAAGGGCTTCGCGCGCTTGTTCGTGCGGGCTTGATTCGCGACGTTGACTGTTTTTTGGTGTTTCAACCTACCGTTCGAGTTTGTTTCGCGCGGAGTCGGCCGAACACGTGAGAAGTATGAATGTCGAAACGACAACGACACTGCTTCGCTCCCGGCTGTGAAACAGGATATAAGTGGGAAAAAAGGAAAGCAGCCGTCGTTGTTCACCGCGCCGAAAGATGAAGAAAGACGGCGAAGTTGGGAACACAACTTGCACCGCCAAGACAAAAAACTCGACGAAACATGTGCGGTTTGTGTGCGAAACATGTTAAAGGAGTAGGTGGATTTTTAAGCAATTCAACTGCAGATGGCCTAAGGGTGAAGATATCCAGCACATTATCACTGCTGGATTATCTTGTCAGCCATGGATTTAGGTATGTTATGACATCCAGGTTAAGCCAGGATTCGCTGGAAAACTTTTCCGGTATAGTCAGGCAATCACGTTGGTCTAATGACCACCAACACAAACGCAGTTTCTAATTGTTGTTAATTGCCTATCCTTTTATAACCTTGCGAAAGTAGTACGCTCAGGCAATGCTGACCTTAATGGAGCTAGTGGAGAAATGAGTTCTCTCCTGACTGCGCAAGATGCTCCAGCTCAATAAGCCAGGGCTGCTGCAATCGACCATCTCATTGAGGAAGGAAACCTCGCTTCAGCCGAGCGCATGCTTCGTAGTATTCCTGCTGAGCACAGAGAGTTGGTGGAGCAGAAGAGTGATGACCGGTCTAGTACATTACATGGCAGGGTATGTTGCTCGAAAGTTTCTGAAGCGTTATGACTGCATGCCTTGCAAGGCCTTTCTCTTGGAAACCCACAATACGGGAAGCAGAAACTCTGAGTTCAGCTGTGACATGCGACAAGGGAGGTTTGTTATATCCTTCGCTGGAGCTTTTCAGGGCAGTGAAGAAGTTGGAGGTCATCTTCACTGTGTTCTTCAGCCGAGAGAAACTCTGCGGTGACAGCATAGTGGATGTAATGTTGCTAGTGAAGGAGAACTTCGGCTATGCCTTAGGCTGCAGCCAGCACTCAGATGCGTTCACAACAGAGTTGACGAAGTTCTGTGTGCTGACCAGGCAGCACTTCTATGTAAAAGGGATCAATCAATCGTGACAGGAACGGCGTAAAAAGAAATTACACGCGAAGATAAGCCGTTCCTCATAGTGCCTCTCTCGTAGCAGCCATGCACTTTGAGAAAGGAGTAGCTGCCCATCTTTTGTACCAATAAAGAGTTGTTTTGGCCACCACGAGTTCTCTTTATTTTGCTGTGTTACGAAATTTCGCTATCCCTGGTAACCACTACGGCCGCATAATAGTGGCATCGCCATAGAATTAATTAACTCCCTAGCTTTCAGTGGATATATGCTTTCGTAAACAAAATCACACTTAAAAGAATAAAACCTCATCATATCTGGCCTCTGTTCCGAATGTGCTAGTACACGCGCCGCAATTGTTTGACTCACTTGAACTTGTGAATGCGATTGGGTCCCGACCTGTATAAAAATTGTTAATGGCAAATGAATTAAGCAATTGACCCATTCACATATTTACCTCTTCTACGGTGTTCGCGAGCTTTTAGTTTAGAAATCAGTCGCATCGTCGTGCGGCCGTTAGTCTGCACTCGTTGGGTCGGCTTTATTTTCACGCAAGCTTGAAGAACGTCCGCCTTTCCACCTTTCTCTGCGCCTTGTCTTAATTTCAGAGGAAGTTTTCAAAAAACATGCTACGGAGCTGCGCGCTTTCTTTTTTCGGCGCGACACCAAGCGCACACGTCTTTCTACGAGCACATCATCAATGGATTTCTCCGCTCTTTCGACGCATGCGCCAGGAGCAGTGATCGCGAGAGAGAATTGTGGGGACTTTCGGGCCTTGAGATTCATCTTCGCCTAGGTACTACGGAGAAGAAAGTTGTTAGCTCCGTTCGTCCCTAGCCAAGCTGGCAACGCAATCGACAGAATGCGTGGCCGGCTAGGCGAAGAAGCCGTGTCCAAGGGAGTTTATTGCTATTTTGTTGCGACGGTAGCATATTAAATTTTTATAGTCGCAGGGGGATACGTTTGGAAGTGAGGTGTCTTCTCGGATGACTTTAGTGGCAAAGCGTTACATTTTGCCGATGCATTGTTCATTATCGTTGAGCAAAGTCAGCATACCGCACACTCCAGGAGATCCGCGGGAACGGAAACAGTTTATGAATTCGACTGCCGTGCCGATGCGAGTTTGTTGCCCCCCCCCCTTTTTTTTTGCGGCGGTTTCATATTAAATTCTGATGGTCGCAGGGGAATACGTTTGGACGTGAGGCGTTTTCTCAGATGACTTTAATGGCAAAGCATTACGTCGCGCCGATACATCGTTCATTAGTGTCGTTGAGCATACCACACACTTCAAGGGAATCGCGGGAACGGAAACAGTTTATGAATTCAACTGCCGTGCCGATGCATTAGTTCTTAATGTAACTGAGCATACAACACACTTGGAGATTTGTGGGAATGGAACATATTGTACTCTGTATGTGAAAGTACTAAAACTTGCGTCGCCGTGCAATCTGAGCCGTAAATCGTTGTGAAAGCTGTACAGCCACACTGGCAAAACACTAAGCCCTGCGGATGAATACGGAACAAATGTATGCTAAAGAAAAATGGTCGAAATGCAATTTCATAGCAGTAGACCCTTGTGAAAGCTGTACAATAACACATTGGCTACGTGGTATATATTGGCTACGTGGTTTGTGCAATCAGCCAGCTCTTCCAGATTCAGAAAAGACTTAAGACCGGAGGAAAATTTCTCAAACTACAAGACGGCATTCTGATTTGATAAGTCATAGTTTGGATGTTTCCAATAGAAGCACCTGCACCAATGGAAACTAAGTTGCAGTAAAAGTTGGACTTCAGAAAGTAAATGCGTCAACATTACACCAACGATAAACGCAATTCCACTACATGGATGACTTGCCTTGTATGAAAACATTGTTTTCACCGTTTGCTCTCCTGTTCTCCACATAAGCACTGCGGATTAAGGTGAAGTCTCACTGTTTAGTGTAATGCGTTTGTCGGCTGACCACAAATCGAATCGCTATCAATGTCGTATGATTAGCATTAAAAAGTTCTCTTCGGTTCCTACTTTGCGACTGATGAGCCGCCTGTGCTTACATAAGTGCGGATCCACCTCCAAAGGGTCATCACTGAATTGCATTTTCTTTTTTTCTTTTTTTTTTTACAGGAGCGTGGACACCTGCATAAATAGTGCTTTTTGACTGACTGCACATAGGTTACCAGGCTTTCTACCAATCTTTTAAATCACCCACACAGGTGTACGTTATCCTCTTCATTTAGTAAAGAGGGATAAACATCGACAAAACGATGCAGCTCAAATAGCTTGAACGTGTATGCGTTTTCTATCCGCAGTGACAGACAAGATGGCTCGAGCGTTGCACAATGCCGTTTGCCTAAAGTCAGCTTCGTCGTAAAGCACCAGTGTCGCGCAATCAAGCATGCGCAGTGTATTGCGGCGAAGTATACCAAGAGTGGAAAGCGGCCACTGTTGGAGGATATAGTGTGATATACGTGCGCACCTGCCGTCACATCTCCTGTCGCAGTACAAGCACGTAGACGCCGAACAAGTGTACTGGCAGGCCTTCAGAGCTATTTCGCACGCGTTGTAGCCATCTGAGCCCTTGTTTCGCCCACATAGAGCTCCCCGTATATGAGCTATCGTAACAGCCGGGATTCGTAATACGCGATCCTTCATTAATTACCCTTGCGCACAAGCACCTCAGAATCGCTACGAATCTGCACCACGTAGCCAATATGAGTGTTACTGTACAGCTTTCACAAGGGTCTACTGCTATGAAATTGCATTTCGACCATTTTTCTTTAGCATACATTTGTTCCGTATTCATCCGCAGGGCTTAGTGTTTTGCCAGTGTGGCTGTACAGCTTTCACAACGATTTACGGCTCAGATTGCACGGCGACGCAAGTTTTAGTACTTTCACATACAGAGTACAATATGTTCCATTCCCACAAATCTCCAAGTGTGTTGTATGCTCAGTTACATTAAGAACTAATGCATCGGCACGGCAGTTGAATTCATAAACTGTTTCCGTTCCCGCGATTCCCTTGAAGTGTGTGGTATGCTCAACGACACTAATGAACAATGTATCGGCGCGACGAAATGCTTTGCCATTAAAGTCATCTGAGAAAACGCCTCACGTCCAAACGTATTCCCCTGCGACGATCAGAATTTAATATGAAACCGCCGCAAAAAAAAAAAAAAAAAAAAAAGTGGGGGGGGGCAGCAATTAAACTCGCATCGGCACGGCAGTCGAATTAATAAACTGTTTCCGTGCCCGCGGATCTCCTGAAGTGTGTGGTATGCTGACTTTGCTCAACGACACTAATGAACAATGCATCGGCACGATGTAATGCTTTGCCACTAAAGTCATCCGAGAAGACACCTCACTTCCAAACGTATCCCGCTGCGACTATAAAAATTTAATATGCTACCGTCGCAACAAAATAGCAACAAACTCGCCTTTGACAAGGCTTCTTCGCCTTGCCGGCCACGCATTCTGTCGATTGCGTTGCCAGCTTGGCTAGGGACGAACGGAGCTAACTTTCTTCTGCGTCGTACCTAGGCGAAGAGAAATCTCGAGGACCGAAAGTCCCCACATTTCTCTCTTCGCGCGTGCGCAGAAAGAGCGGAGAAAACAATTTATGATGTGCTCGTGGCGGCGTCGGCTTTCTCTACCAGAGTTGCAAATGCTCAGTTTCGCGTTCCGTACAGCGTACAGCCCATGCTCTAGTGGCGCCATCTTGCGGCGTCGACGTGAGGTGCCACACCCGCGGGCTCTCCCTGAGCCCACTACCCCCTTCTAGTTCACGCACGGAGGGAGGAAACTAAGGAGAGGCCCTGACGTCACTCTTTGTGAAGCTAAAGTGAAGCCAGAAGTTGGCTTTGCTCATGGCGTTACTCCGCCTATCGGGCCAGCTCTCCTCTCTTTACATTTCTCGCGAAAACACACCGCGCTGCGCGCAACCTTACTGCCATGGAGGAAGGAAACTGAGGAGAGGCGCTACCCCCTCCGCGCGCTAGGAGAAAGGTGTGGAAGAAATGACGTAGTAGGTTCTCCTTTGTTTTGCTGTTTTTTTTATTTCTTTGCTGTAGTGGCCACGCCTTTCGGGCTACAATGGCGGCTTTGTTTTGGTTCTGTGCTCTCACACGTGTTGCTCCGTAGGTTTCGTACCGTGGCAAAGGCGCCGTGCGGGCAGGTTTGCGTTGGTCTTCGTGTTTTGTTGCGCTGCGTTATCTGGACCGTGCTCTGCCGGATGTTGCTGTGGCCAGGTGGGACAGGAGGAACTAAAATTCGTGAAATGAACGCGTCTGCAACGCTGTACGCAATGTACCGCGCCACGGCAATAGCTACGGACGAAGGAATATCCGCGGAAAATGTTGCCCTCTTTCGCGGAATCATGTTAACGTGCTAACGATTGCTTAGTATTGCTGCGGAGCGCGCGGGTCCGGGCAGCCCGGTTGCGCGCAGCGCGGCGTCGTTTCGCGAGAAGTGCAAACAAGAGAGGAGAGCTGGCCCGATAGGCGGAGCAACGCCAACTTCCGGCTTCACTTTAGCTTCGCAAAGAGTGACGTCACGGCCTCTCCTTAGTTTCCTTCCTCCGTGCTTACTGCTCAGACCCGCGCGCTCCGCAGTAATACTAAGCAATCGTTAGCACGTTAGCATGATTCCGCGAAAAAGGGCAAAATTACCCGCGGATATTCCTTTGTCCGTAGCCATTGCCGTGGCGCGGTACATTGCGTACAGCGTTGCAGGCGCGTTCATTTCACGAATTTTATTTCCTCCTGTCCCACCTGGCCACAGCAACATCCGGCAGAGCACGGCCCAGATAACGCAGCGCAACAAAACACGAAGACCAACGCAAACCTGCCCGCACGGCGCCTTTGCCACGGTACGAAACCTACGGAGCAACACGTGTGAGAGCACAGAACCAAAACAAAGCCGCCATTGTAGCCCGAAAGGCGTGGCCACTACAGCAAAGAAATAAAAAAACAGCAAAACAAAGGAGAACCTACTACGTCATTTCCTCCACACCTTTCTCCTAGCGCGCGGAGGGGGTAGGGCCTCTCCTCAGTTTCATTCCTCCATGAGTTCACTATACTATGGCACAGGTATCCATAGTATGGTGTCCATAGCACAGCCAAAGTTATTGCGATAATGATGATACGGCACATGGCGTTAGTGCAATAAAAAAGTACGTACATTTTTTTAGCATGTTTTTTAACTGCATATGAGAGCGGTCATATAGATTATGTGGCAAGGTGACGGTAGCGATGATTGTGCGCAGCGGCGGTATGCAACAATTGCCATCATCATCATGCTTTTGCAAACGATGTTTTCTTTTTTTGATACCCACTACCTTTCGAGATCAAGCCAACCCTCCTCTCTTCCTCCCCCTTTCTGGTTGACCGCCATTCGTAGAGCAGCTGTTGTAACTCGGCCAAGTTGCGCAGTCATTGTCCACGACATGCAGATGCACTCACGACCCGGATTAGACCAAAAACCTATAGAGTGGGCTTTGAACTGTCGAAGAGAAGCGCTGTACTAACCTCGACATTTCTAATGACACCTGCGTGCTACTCGCTAGTCAGCAGCTTCGGAAACAAAATGGCGCTAATATCTGCTACAAAACACATCAAGGAAGGTTGGCTTTGAGCACGCCAGCTCTCGAAATCGATGCTGCAAAGCTTGTGGTTAACCACACAAGCTTTGCGGCTGAGTACAACAAGCCAAAGGCACATGCACTGCTGACAAACATTTATTACAGACACAATAATGACCACAATGTGTGCGTATAAAAATATGTTACAGAAACGGGGGTATCTGTACAAGGCATAGCGCGGGATCCGCGATGCATTCGTGTATGAGTCCTCTATTTACAGGCGAGCGATGAGAGACTCGGCAAACCTCAGACTGTGAGCGCCAACACGGGAGGTGAAAACGCGGTCCTGAGCACATCGGACTGTGCCGAACACAGGTCGGGCAATGAGGAGCCCCGTCGCAGCTGGGGCTCCTCCATGGACGGCTGGCAGTTATCCCACGATGAAGAGAGGCCCTTCAAACCAGAGTTGAAGGCCAAAACCAAGTTCGATATAGACTCGACTTCCATCGCGTCCGAGCTCACTTCCTGCGGTAGGTCGGTCGGCGCAGGGGCACAATCCTGCTCAGATTCGTCAGAATCGCAGGAGGATGACCGTCTCCAGAGCCGGCTGCGCTTCGCACCACTGTCCTCGTCATCCGAGTGAGTGCGGCGCCGCTTGAGACAGCGGGCAGGGGTCGTTGAGGGTTCGGACCCGTTCGGCGGTTCCACATTCTCCTTGTCGTCGCCGCCGTCCGTGCTGGCGCAATCCTCGTACGCTGACGTCACGGGCGACGTCACCGTCCGGTTAGGCTTAGCGAGAGGCGACGAGTCCTCTTCGGCGTCGATTTGCTCGGGCTCACAATCAGCTTCCTCGTCGTCGTTTCGGTACGGCGCGCACATCACGGGTGAAAATGACGCACCGTTCGTCTGGAGAGCATCGTCGAAGTAGGTTGTACGCGCCTTGTACAGCACACTGGCCACGAGCAGGCTACGATGCAGGCTGGGTCCACCACGCTGAACTCGAGACGTCGCTATTTTCCCGAGAGAAATCGCGATAACCTTCTGGGCGTCGTTGTCCATAACCATGTTCCCCGAGCGGACGATGTCGGATGGCCGCGGGCGACTCTGGTCTTGAGATTCACCAGCGATTTTTACGCGCCGATGTAAAGTACGACGAGGGGGAGCACGATAAGAACGCAGCCGTACCCCCCGGAGACAAACAAGAGACTAACCGTTAGGGGAAGTGGCGCGGCAGCCTTCCACTATGCTTCCACGGCCAAGCTGGAGGAAGTGACGTCGACGATTAAGCAAACTGGCCAATGGCATGCATCGTGTGTGACCTCCAGGAACCGTGCCGGGTTTTTCTCTCCAATGGCGACCGCGTGACGTCAGTGCTCGGCGGTGACGAGCGCGTTTTTTTTTTTTTTTTTTGCTGTGTATTTTTCGTTCGCAGGGGGAAAGAACTTGCGGCGGGCAGAGGTAGCGAAGGCGAAAGCACGGATGATCGACAAAAAAGCAAGAAAAGGGCCGTCGGCGGCGCGACGTTAGAGCAGCGCGTGCTCGTTCGCCCCGTGCGCGTCAGTGACCGGAGCCGACCGGTGCCTTGGACGCGATTGTTGTGCCTTGTCGCGCGTTTTTTTCCTTTTGGTTTGTACTGTTTCTTAAGAAAAGGAGGGGGCGGTCGGTAGCCGCGAATTAAAAGCGCCGCGCACTGCTCACTGGGACTGATGACAGATGCATGACTGTCATCTGCTGTTTGTGTGGAACATGTAATGACAGCGTGACGGAGACCGCTGTAGCGCTACTTGAGGCGAATCTTGCGAGGTGCACTTACGCGAATAGTGACTTCCTCGCACCGTGAATGACGCAAGGAGCGACGACATTTGCCAGCTTAGGTTTGTTGACTGTCTGCCGCAGTTTTGATATGCGATACGATTGATGCCCTTCATGTGAGCTTGCCGAGTCAGGCCATGGTCGACAATGCTTGCTTGACACAGGCCCCATTTGTGCGCTTGGGTATTTGCTCGCTTAAAGGCGAACGGTAATGGTTAACTTCATTTAACACTGAAACACTGTCAAGTCCATCTCATGTGCCAGTTAGTCACGGTTGTTTTGTTTTGTAACCCGAGCAGGTGATCGACTGATTGAGTACGGTGAATATATTGTCACCATCAAGGTGGAAGAAAATGTGGTCTCCTTGTAACACAACAGCTTTTTTCACAGTGTATCGCTACAAGCTATGAGTTTGCGGCAAGTAAAACCGTAAAACTAGGGCGACTCCTGTTCGAACTTCTCACTCGGTGGCCCCTACGTGACACATCACAACGTGTCCCTACTTACACATCGGGCTTGCACTCTACCCATGTCTGCCCCATCGTTTCAATAAGTTGTTTTATGGGTGTTTCTACCAGTTTTTATTCTGGGTGTACTTTCCTTTGCGGGGCTAACGGCAGTGCTATCTATGAGCAGCGAATATAAACATGGCCTCTGAGATCTCCGCTTTCCGTGCCAATCTTTGTAAAAGTAAAAAAAAAACACACACACACAAACATGAACTGATGGACTATCAGAAAATCGCCACTACAGATATGTTTGTTGACTAGAATCTGGTCAGTGAATAAGACAGGGCAGCAGACCCGCTCAGTTTGTTGACGGCTACTCTCGGAATGCGCCGTTAAGTCTACGCGTGTATGTAGTACGTACTACACCCGTGCTCGCACGGCTCGTGTCGCAAGCAGGTGAGGCAACTCGTCACCAGTGCCAACACGCAGCAGCCGCGTCCACGAACGGCAAGTTTGAGCAATGACGCCGGGCGGTACGCTTGGAGTGCTGACTTTGTGGCTGTCGTTGACAGCGGTCTGTGCCGACAGGAGAGGATACATTCTCTATTGTCCCTGCATGGGTACGTTGTCCGTTTGATATTCGGCGCTGAGGCGTCTGTTATCGGGCCCGAAAAGCGCGAGGCTGCGGGCCTTGCTTTGTTCGCACCGGGATGCTACAAAGATGAAAAAGTGAGGCAGCTTTCAAACTCCCGTTTAGCGAATTAGCCACTAACCTCGCGTCGAGGGCACCGGATCTGATTTTGACCACGGCAGATGTTTGCTTCGATGGAAGACGGCATTGGGAATCGGAGCATGCTTCCCTGCAGCTAACGGTGGTGCATTGACGCGATCGTCGTTCGGGTGTTCCGTCGCCGCTTCGGCTGGGTGGTCTCAAGTGTCGTTCTGCTGTGGGGGGCGTTTGAAAGCACCACGTTCCCTATTTACGTACGTGGGTCTTCCTCCGTTCACAAGTGATTTCCGCAGGCCCGTTCCGGATGCGCGGCATGTTTGAAAGCGCAGCGATATCCACCGGAGAGGCATTTCTGCGAAAGCTACGTGCATTAAAACTTTCAATGTGAAAAAAAGAAAAGAAAAGCCTTGAGCTTAAACGTCTGACTCGATGCGGCCATGTGCGCAGATGTTTGTGTGGCTATCCGTATGGCATGAATATTCATCAGTAATGATGCCACACAGTTTAGTACATTTAAATGTTAACGGTAAAGGAGCTGCAAGTTTGGGGTGATCTGGACGCTGATGTTGCCAGGTGGGAAGCATTCTGTCTCCTCTTGTATCCAGGGCACTACTAAACAGTGCTGAAATGTGCTTGTGGAGAATAACATTCCTTTAGTGGTGTGGTATGGTAACAGTAGCACAGTGTGGAAGATGAGGACGGACAAGGGCAAACACAAGGACATAGCAAATTCCAATTGATTTCATTGTTGTTGGTATGCACAGAAACCATGACATTCATGGAGGATTTTGTTGCAGGACCGCACACTTCGTTTATTACTGCTTTCACAGAGCCATTTGTTGTTGTCAGTTCTTTTTGTCGGGGTGTAACTTATGGTCTAAAAAGAACGAGGATACACTTTACTCCTGAAGGTGCTTCATCCCTTAAACCAAAGAACAAAATTTTCCTTTGACATAATCGTTTTTTTCGTCATCACCAAGCTGGTTTCCTTCATTGCAACAATTCTGCAAACTGAATGCATGGAGCTGCTGCGAAATTGCCATCTTTAGCTTTCAGTTTGCCTCAGAGTGGAGGTGGTGCTACTGGAATCCAGGGATGGGACAATGTGATGATTCTGTTCCAGTGCCTGTTGCGCTTCGTCAGTGGTCATAGTGGTGTTCCGCCCACATTATCACTGGGATCAGCTGGCCTTGAATGATGGATGATAAGAGTGGTATAGAAATGAGCGGAGTGGATCACTGCACTATACCGACCCAGTGGCTCATTTTCAACCTAAAAAAAAACGCATTTAAAGAGGCAACAGCCTTCCAGTTATTGTGCTCAGCAGGAGCAGTACATATTTTATGCGCCCCTCTGTCAAGCCAGTCATAGGCTTTTTGGGTGCACCCCTAACATCCCCGATGTTGAAATGAAGGTATTTATATTTGTATTGTTGGACTGAAAGCTGCCATTTTAAAAGCCTTAAAAGGTTACGACTACAGCACCTTTCCTTGAACACTGAGAACACATGGGAGTGAGGGAGATGCTTCTTAATGAATATATTCCCGAAGAAAGTTTTGAAGAGGACTTAATATGAATGGAGGTATAAGGAGCGCAATGCTTGTTTTCATCCTCAAAACAGCGTGGATAGCGATGCCCTGCCTCTGCGACTCCTCTCTTGCCTTCTGTGGTGCACTTATGGTTGGCGTCTGACAAAAGTGCCCGAGAGGGACCAAGGAGCAGTACGGGCAGGATGACCACCACTTCCCCATTTGCTGGAAGATAGGAGGAGTGCGCCTTCATTAATTTTGAATAAACAGGAGGTGGTGTCTGGGCTGCCTCTGTGGTGTCATAGACCATGGGAAAATAGAGGGGGCCTTGAAAGCGGCAGATAAGAGCTGGCAGTCTTTTGTGCGAGAATGTGGGCTCCTTGTTGTATGCAGTGGAATAATATTTGGCTCGCGTGACAGCATTGTCGACAGATTGCAAACATTTCCTTACCATGTTCAAGAAGTGTTGCACAGCCCCTCTAACACATGGAGTGATAAGGGAGGACAGCCATATATACATGGTTAAACTACTAGTGCGTTTTTGCTGCTGCAAAGTCATCTTGACAGCTGCCCTGTACACTCAATTTGGTAGCACGCTCGGTACATGAGTTGCTGACATGTCATTGGGATGCTTGCTTCCCTCACCAGGCCCTAGCAGGTATTTTGGTTAGATGCTGGAATTTGTAAACAGCACTATACAGGGTGTTCCATTGTAACTTCAGCCAAACATTAAAAATATTCAAATGCCACATAGCTTGATAGAACCAAGTAATGTTTCCTGTCGCTTGGAGATACTCGGATTATTTTTTTTATTCCGCCTAGTTAGATAATTACTTTTAATTAATTAATTGACTTCTCAAATATTGTAATTAGATGAAAAATAACTGAATATTGTAGAGCAACATGAAAAGCTCCTCATACAGCCTTCTGTTGATTGATACGTGCTACGTAAAAGTTTTTTTTCGAGCGAGAAAGAAGCCCACGAACACACACGAAATTGTCGTGTGAATGGCCACTCGAGGCCCTCACAGCAACAGTCCTTTCAATAAGCTTCTGTAGCTAAATTCACTTTGGACAGAGGGAGTGCTCGTGCCTACACATCGCTGCTGTGTGCAAGCCTTTCAGGTGGCCACATTTTACCCACAGGCAATGTCAGGATGTAATTTCTTGAGGTGAAGGACTGGCTATACTTCTGGGCTGCAGCAGAGAGTGTGAACTGGTTACTTACAGCAGAGCGTATTGTGCTTCATTCACTCCTGCCGAGTAGGAAGGCATGAGTGCAGTGTGTGCGGGCACACAACAGAGTAGCACAGCTTTTTTCTTGTTTGCCATTTTGACTGCAGCATGTATTTTGTAATGCTAAAAAGGCTGCCTACAATATGAACACATTTTACCTTATGTAAAGCTTGCATAGTAGATGTCCAGCTGTAGCACTTCTGTGGCCTTGTGCTTTTGCCCAAGATAATTTTTTTTCAGCTTGACAAAACAGTTTTCATGGCAGTATCCTACACGAAAAGACCTGAAATTTATGAGAGGCACGTAGTATTCCAGTCCATTGGCATCATTATTAGTTTGTATAGCTGCCGAGCTTCTGGAGAATGGTAGTGACAAAAATAAGTATTGATATTCCTTTTCTACAGAGAAAATTGTACGTATGTTGTTTACCGACAGCGGTGTTTGACAAGATACGAAAGCAAATATTGGAACTAATCTCCACATTTTCGTTTCTCTATGTAGCTGGCATTAACATAGATCAAGTCGCTGAAGCTACATTTTCTGATGATCCCTTTTTCATGTCTATGATATAGGCAAGGCAAGTGTTCAATCCCAGTGATAGCAGCAGCATACCAGCCATCGACAAAGGGCAGCAATAGTACGAATTGAAATCAATTATTGATCACAAAACACAGTCCCAATTGTATGAATTCGTCATACAAAGCATGGGAAAAACATATTAGTACCTTTTAAAAATCCCTAGATATTGTCATAAAGATGCCAAATTCCTAAGTTGGTTCCAAGATCCCTAGATCTAGGGATAACTTTCCAGAGTTGGCATCACTGGTCACAGGTGATCCCCATGAGTGAGCTGTGGTGCTCCCAAAGCCTGCTGCAGATGAATGGGATATCGTGGATCACCCCACATTTTCAGGAAACAAATTTCGTTCCATGCTTAGTAGAGCAGTGGGCCACTTCAGTTATCCATCCCCGGCAGTCCCAGACTGCCCAAGACGGTTCTTTCAACCCATGAGTATTGAGTATGCAGCATCTTAAGCAGTCCTGGACAGTCCAAGACGACAAATGGAAGAGGCTCAGTGCCTCTTGCTGCTCAGGTGCTTTTACAAAGCTTAGTCTTGGCTGAAAGGACCGACATTGACATTGTGTCTAGCAGCAGTCAAGGCAGTTGGCACCTTGTCACCTCCTGCCACGACTGCCTTGCCAAGGAAGCATGCAGGATGCAGGTAAAAAAAGGCCTGATGAATGCATGTTAGTGCGGAAGAGAAAGGGATGTAACTTGTCCCGTTCTCTTTTGTGCTGGCATGCATGCAGTACCAACTTGCCGTGACAACCACCTTGCTGAAAAAGGGCCATTTTGTGGTAATTTATGGTGTTGCACTGTCCTTTGCGACACCGTGTTCCTATGGTATCGCAAAAGTGGTGGCCTCCATGATGTGGCCATCGTATGCAAGGAGGGCAGAACATTAATACAACCAACTATTAGTTATACTTACTCTATGCAGCAGAAATGAAAATGTGAAAGTAAGTTTTCGAACAATGCCAAGGTTGCAGTGTTTGGCAGCAGGCAAGACCAAGACAAATGATGACTCCGTGAACTTCGGTGTTCTTGCGAAATTGTCACATCTTTTCTTGCCATTGGCATGAACAAAGTTATTTTTTATGCATTTGGGGTGCATTTTTAGCTAAATAGTTTTGATACAGAGTAGCTTACAGATATGGAAATGAGTGGTTTCCCAAGATCAACTTCTTTCTCAATTCCCCCCCCCCCCTCCCCCATTAAGTGTTGCATGCACCATGCTGTGTCAGTGTTGTGTATGTCCAGGCGCTCAGATACGGTGCACTAAATGTGACCTCAATGGAGAACTGTTCCTGTTAATTGTGAGCACCTAGTGCAAGTATTTTCCATTCTCTTGCTCAAAAGCAGTCGTGGCATAATAAGGAGACTGCTCGGCTTGAAAATGCACGGTTGTTTCGAAACCACGGAAGATATATTTTTCTTACAGCCCGTCAGAGGCTCACAGGCAAAGAGTAAGTGCAAGAAATACGAGGTCAAGTAACAAGTCAACCAAAGGCTTCCAGAGTCTGCATCGCAACATGGACAGTTGCCATCCACAGCACATCTTGCAGGCCTGTCAAGCAACACCAAAACAGCTTGTTTTTCCTATAACTGTGAGGACCACCTCTTAGTAAATGTGGTAAAGAATTATCACCATGGGAGAACAAAGTTGTACTGTGCCTTATTCACTGTTGAACAAAATAGCACCAACCCAACAACTACCATACTGACTGCTAGAGATGTCCTGGAAGACACTTAACGTTTCATGCTCAATGAACCAGGCAGGTTCTCTTTAGCTAGCTTTTTGAACTTGGTAGATGTGCAAGTAACAAGCGCTGTGTTAAAGGCCGATCAAACCATTCTCTTCACAAACAGTAAACATATGAGTTCATGGCTTTCCCAACCACTCCCTTGTACATTGTCTTGGGGATGGTTGGAAAAAGCATATATTGGCAACCAAGGTGGCATTTCATATGTATTTCTGCTTTCTTCAAGAAGAAAAGAGTTAAGTCCACTTTTGGGGAATATACACATCCAACTACATGTTTAACAGCTAGATCTGAGCACTAGGAGTGTTCACCCAGTGTGAACCATTTGAGTGGCACTGACAATTCCTGTGTCGTGTGTTTCAAAAGCCATCTAAAACCAGTGAAAATATTGAAATTCTAGTTGGGTTGGGCTGTTCATGCGACCGTCGTCCAGAACAAAACATTAAGGAGGCTAGAGCCTTGTTTATTTATTTATATTATTGTAAAGGCAAAGAGTACATTACATAGGGGACTTGGTGCATGTATGACAAATGCAACAAACAGCAGCAGTGCAATTATAAATCGAGCCATAATTATAGAGCAGTGCAAATATGAGTATAATGCTATGTAGAAGGCAGGTTAGATAAAAGCAGTTCTAAAGTTGTCTTCATCAACAATGCTGCATGGCAAATCGTTCCAACCAACAAAGGTGCGTTGTACTACAGAATCTTGAAAGCATTTGTGTTAGCAGAAGGAGTACGTGCGTTATACTATAGGTTGGGCAATGCATGCTGGAATGTATTATGGCATCTGTAGTAGTCTTTCTAGATGGGAACTGTGACAGCATTTCTTGTGAAACAGGCACAGTCAAGATATTTTGTTGTGATATGAAAGAGCGGTAAAGGCGAGCTTTCATTGATGTGACACTAACAATGCGGTGGTAATTTGGCTCTATATATGTGGCTCTGCACTGCCTATAATTCCGAAATGTGTGAACTAGCATCCAAAATGGACGCTCTATACTTTGTAACAGCTACAGTAATCATTTTTGGACACAAAATGTGATTCACAGTGAAGATGAGAACCCATCAGGATACAGTTTTAAAAGAATTCAAAAGAACTGTGATAACGACTGTTGAATTGCGTCGCTTGTTTTATGTTGTCACGAAGATAACTAAGATGGGCTTGCCGAAACAGAACAGCCTTTAATGATGGCTCACACCCAAAAAACCCCATGCACAACTGTGCCCTTCGTCGTCTTCTCTCTGGCGATCGGTGCGCTTACTTCGCGTCATTACTCCCACATGAAAAGCGACCGTCCCAGTTGATCATTGGAGGGAGTAAAGGGTGACAAAGGGCGCGGGAGAAAGTTTATCAGATGGATGCTTCTTCGCAGGCGTAGTATGATTTGATCCGTACTATGTGGACAATCTCGGCTCATGGTCGTCGTTGGCTCTAACTCATAGTAGTACTCTGAGGGACGACCTCGTAGTTCAAGTCGATGAGTTTGTACGGGCCAGAGTATCTGCACAGTAATTTTTCCGACAGCCCCCGATGACACCCAAACGTAGTCGCCGGGCTCATACTGGATGTTCCTTTGGCCACTGTTGTAATGGCGGGCATCAGTACTCTGCTGGAGGCGGATGCGGTTGCAAGCAAGCTGTCGAGCTTCTTCGGCCTTCTGGATGATTTCATCAGCATTGTTGCTTCTTGTTTTGTTGTCTACCGGGAGCATGGTGTCTAAAGGTGTTACGCAGTGCCCATAAACCAGTTCAAATGGAGTGAATCGGGTGGCTTCCTGAACAGCCGTATTATATGTGAATGACACGTATCGTAGAATTTGGTCCCATAACTTGTGCTCCAAGTCAATGTACATCGAGATCATATCGGCGATAGTTCTATTGAGGTGCTCTGCAAGTCCATTAGTTTGTGGGTGATAGGTCATAGTTTTCCGATGATTGGTGTGGGTCAGCGTGATGATCTCCTGGATTAATTCGGCACTAAAAGCAGTCCCTCAATCGGTTATAAAGATTGAAGGGGTCCCGTGACATAATATGATGTCGTGGACAAAGAACATGGCGACTTCTGTAGAGGTTCTGCGGGGTACAGCTTTTGTTTCTGCGTATTGCGTTAAGTAGTCCATTGTGACTATCCATTCGTTGTCTGGGGACGACTTAGGGAATGGACTGAGAAGACCCATTCGAACTTGTTGAAACGGTGCTGGAGGAGGGTCCAGGCATTGCAGAAGACCAGCAGGTTTCAAAGGTGGAATCTTGCGTCGCTGACAATCATGGCAGCTTCTCACGTAGCGCTGAACAGACTAGAACAGCTGTGGCCAGTAATACTTCTGGCGTATGTGCGCTAACGTCCTGGCGAAGCCTAAGTGTCCGGCACACAGGTCGTCATGACACGCTTGCAACACTCAGCTCAGTGAAACTGGGACAATTAGAAGGAACGTTTCTTGGCTGTTTTCAAAGTTCTTTTTGTAGAGAATGTTGTTGCAGAGGCAGTAAGGCGTCATACCTTGTGACGTCAGTTGTGGGACAACAATGTTGGCTCCCTGGAGGTATAGGATGAGGGGAAGCAGTGCACTGTCTGCAGGTTGGAGGTCAGCCATCTCGACAGTGTCTACTACACTAAGAAATGGGAAGTCTTGCTCTATGTCACTGGCTTCAAAGGTATAGGTGCATGTGAGAGGCAGTCGGCATCGCGGTGCTTTTGTCCAGATCGTTAAACCACTGTGACGTCGTACTTCTGAAGGCGGAAGCTCCAACAAATGAGGCGGCCTAAAGGGTCACTAAGACTTGCAAGGCAGCACAGTCGGCTGTACAGTTGGCTGTACAGGTAGGGGTCGAACTTGCCGATGGCCCAAACGACGGCGAGACACTCCTTTTCAGTTTTGGAATAGTTGACCTCCGCCTTTGTCAGACTGTGGCTCGCATAGGCTACCTCCCGTTTGGCGCAGTCTTGCCACTGGACAAGTATGGCACCGAGCCCCACGTTGCTGGTGTCTGTGTGGATTTCTGTGTCAGCCTTGCTGTCGAAATGCACGAGTGCGGGGGCCGTTTGCAGTTGCTTTCGCAATTCTGTAAAGGCTACTTGTTGCTCGTCCGTCCACTTGAAGGGTACATCTTGGCGTGTTAACCTCATTAATGGTTCGGCGCTCCTTGAAAATCCTTCGACAAAATGACAGTAGTAAGTGCAGACACCTAAGAAGCATTGAACTGCCTTCTTGTCAGTTGGACGCTGGAACTTTGCGACGGTAGCCAGCTTCTCGGGGTCTGGCCGAACACTGCGGGGGCTGACTACGTGTCCGAGAAACTTGAGCTCCTGAAAGCCAAAAAAAAATTGGCTTTGCTGATTGTGATGAGTACGTGCTTGAGGCATTCTAGATGTTCATCAAACATTCTTGAAAACACCACAACGTCATTGAAGTAGACTAAGCACGTCTGCCATTTCAGTCCAGAGAGAACCGTGTCCATCATCCACTGAAATGTGGTTGGTGTGGAACACAGGCCTAATGGGAGCACTTTGAATTCATATAATCCATCAGGCGTCACAAATGCTGTTTTTTCGCGGTCGTGCTCGTCTGCTTCGATCTGCCAGTACCCTGACTTAAGATCCGAAGAGGTGAAAAATTTCTGTGGCGTAGACGGTCCCAGAGCGTCGTCGATCTGTGGCAGAGGATAAAAGTTGCATTTGGTGACATGGTTAAGCCATCAATAGTCTACACAGAAGCGTAGTGTATTGTCCTTCTTTTTAATTAACACGATGGGGGACGCCCATGGACTTACGGACGGCTGAATCACGTCATCATTGATCATGTCTTGCACCTGGTGCTTTGTTACCTCCCTTTTCGTAAGTGAAATGCGATAAGGATGTCGATGAATGGGGCGTGCTGACTCGTTCATAGGAATGCAGTGTTTTGTCACAGAGGTGTGCCATACTTTAGACTCTGTAGATAAGCAGCAGAGAAGTCATTGACAAGGTCAAGTAGTTGCTGTTTCTGTCCTTTCAATAAGCCGGAGTTAATCTGAATGCGATTGCTCAGGTTGACCGCTTCCAATGAATTAGGCGGAGTAGTTCTGAGCGAGGCGACATCCGTGAGGGCAGCAATTTTATGGAGGAAAGCAACAGCTGTGCCGTGCGGTAAGTGCCGATATTCGTTGCTTAAGTTGGTCAGCAGGACTAATGAGTGTCCGTTCTGAAGCTGTGTGAGACCTCGTGCAATGCAGATGTTCCGTTCAAGCTTTAATGTATCGTTTGCCTTGGCGATGCCCTCATAGCGGTCGAATGTGTGGCACGTTACCATGGTCAGTAGGCTGCTTCTTGGTGGTACCATTATGCTGTCATTGACGATGCGCAAGGAGTTTTCGGTTTGGTTCTCATTGCCAGAATTGCTTGCTATGGCTTTTGCCCCAGAGAACATAACACTCAATCTTTCCAGGTTAATTATGGCTCCATTCGCCTTTAGAAAATCCATGACTATCAAGTTCCACAAGCAACTGGGCAGAATGATAAAGACCCCGACGTACGTAAATCCGTGAATATTTACTAGAGCAGTGCATCTGCCCACGGGAATTAGTAGATGACCTCCATTAGTATGGATCTGCGACCTAGTCCACTGTGTGAAAGCTTTAACTTTAATGCAAGCTCTCTGCTCATAACCGAGCTGTCCGCACCAGCGTCAATTAAGGTGGTGAATTCTTCGTCGTCTATGGTAGCCGTATGCCTGATGTTACAACTTATCGTTGATCACTGGAACGCGCGGGAACGTCGGCTCATTGTCGTTGTCGTGATGGAGGATATTTGATGCGCTCGGCGTCAGTGGCCTCACCTCCAGAGGTCATTTGACTCAGTTTTCCGGGTTTTTAGGGCTGGGCGAACGACGCCTACAAGCGTTATATGGATACTCCAGGCGCATTTCTGCCATCGCTGTGAGGTTCCGTATAAAGTCCAAAGGTGATTGAATTGTTGCCGTGTGCCGTATGCTGTATGTGCGAGTGGAAGTATGCGAGGGTGAGCCAGTGATCGCGGCACAATTTTTCACACGCAAGAGAGGAAAGCGGAGAGGCAGTGTGCTATTTTCCGTTGCACACAAGGCTTCTGGGAAAGGAAAAGGTGGGGGGCGGCCCTGGCCGCTGTATCTTGAAAGCCATCTGCAATGGGGCAGAGTCCGCTGCGCTGTGTTTCTGTGGCTTATTTCGCATTGATACGAGATGCAGCATGAAGGTCAATTCGCTCACTGCTGCTGCCGTGCTTAGTCTCCAGCATTTCGACAGTGAATTTTCAGTCAAAAAAGGAGATGTGTTCATGTTTGCTTGTTAATTTAGTATGTCTATGTTTACAAGGTTATACGGCGTATAAAACTACTATCCTTACTTTGTATAGCTGTCCACTAATTCGCTATCGCAATCAATGCTTCACCTTTTGGGTGAGACTGCGAGTTTTTTTATTTAGTTGCGTGGAATTTATATGTATCGGTCTGTTATGGTACGTCCACGTGATGTGCAGTAATGTTGGCCTGTCCCTGCACCACGGGGATTCGTCAGTGTATTGTGTGTGGTGAATATGGCTGTGTAAGTTTGGGTGCATGTGTGTTTGAAGTTCGCACCAACTCATCGCCTGTTGACTAACTTTTGGTGCGCATGTCCATATTGCCTTCTGTCTTCTCTTTGGTGTTTGAGGATGTCGTGCAGTGTAGAGTGTGGGCCGTCACTCGGTCTGCAGTTCGGATGCTTAGCCCTTTGAGGGTCGATTTTTTTCGCCATATGCAACCGCCCAGGGTCGATTTTTTTATTACAGATTCCAATTCTTCTTAGGGACTTATTTCTAAAAAAACTTACTGTAATTTTTCTAGGGTGATCGTAAAGCGAGAAAAAAAAAATTTTGCATTGGTATTTATGTACTCTTCATTCGTGAGTAACAACAACAACAAAAAAGAAAATCAACTGCTAAAATTTAAAAAATTAATGCATTGTTATAGTTCAAGGCTTTGAAAATGAGCACACGAGAATATTTCGCAAGACTCAAATGTTCCTGCTCTTACACTAATATGCACATCCATAGTGTAATTGAACTGCATAGGTGCATGCACTCAAGAAAACTGTGCGGTTGTGTGCCCATCAAAAAAGCAAAACATGCAACAAACTTCCGCTAATCAATCTTATTGCCAACCAGAGGCAATTAGTTTTTGTGAGTGTCCAAAAAGAAAAAGCAACAGAAACGCATGCATGGTGGCATCCTTACAATGCCCACTCCTGTGAGCACTAAACGAGCGAGAAACAAGCGGTCTCCCTTTGAGCAATTAGTAACGAGATAGCCATCAGTTTTGCAAGCGCAAGAAGCCAAAACCGTCCCAAAAAACAAAACCCAAACCGCCACCTACGCGTGCGCGCCAATGTGCGAGCTGTAATATATAGACGCGCGGGAGTGAACTTGCACTACATACAACAAACCACGCAACGAAAACTGAGAGAGGGAGGCGCACGAAAAAAATTCCCTGTATTTCCACATAGTGGCAGCACATGACAGAAAAGAAAACTTTAGGAAATTGGCGCGCTTTTTAAACGTACAGATGGCACTGTAAATATACGGCATCGACCATTTTTGGACTTGTTCGCGGCGCCATATATTTACGCCATTGACCCTCAAAGGGTTAGTACGCCAGCTAGCCGGTCTGCCCTTGTGTCGCCCTCCATGTGTGGGGGGAAACAAGTGAGGTTGTGGAATCCAGTAATTTGATTCCCTAGAATTTTGAGTACTAATCATGGCACTGTCCCGGAGAGGTACAGGTGATAGGCGGTTTGTGAGTCCATGGGTATGGCTGAAGATATGTCCCTATTCTTCGCATCCATAATTGCAAGTGCAATCGCTTCGGCTTACACCGTGCTGGCAGGTTTCGCCCTGACCGATGCCGCTATCATGCAATTTTGATTCGTGGCTATCACCATACACTTGCCTTGTCCTTGCCTGTCTGATTTGCGTCTGTGTAGTGCACGTCTGGTTGCGCTCTGAAATTCCACTGCAAGGCTTTTGCTTGGGCCTTTTGGTGCCCTGCATGATATCTCAGACTCATATATTTTGGAATTGGGGACACCATTATGTGCTGCCTGACTTCCTGTGTCGAGTTCACTGTCTCTTCTGCAGTGAACTGTGGCCGGAGTGCAAAGCTGAGTTTGGTTAGTGCGGCCTGACGCTGCGTTGTTGGGCACAGCCATTCCGTTTGTAGCTGAGGGTGGCCACCGCACACTCCTCGAAGGTATTATGGATTCCCAAATTCTCAAAATGTTCTGACCTGGTATGTTTCGGGAGCCTTAGAGCAGCTTTAAAGGCCCACTGAATGATTACTTCAAGCTGTTTGAGCTCCTGATTGGTAGTGCTTTGGAAGGGGAGTCCGTATGCAATCCTGATGACAAAGGTGCATACCACTTGGATTGTTTCCCCTTCCCAGAAGCCCTCGCGGGTTTGCGTAACCGTGCAGATCATCATGGGTATGTTCTGGGTAGTACATTTGAGGAGATAGCGCGTTTGTGCTACTCTGGCTGTCTGTTGGATCCATAATACCAGGACGCGCAGTTTATCCACCTGTCTTACACGTTCCCCATTCAAGAACAGTTTGAAACACAGGTGATTTTTCTTGTCTCGTGTACTTCGCTCTTATACGAATAAATTTGGACTTCTCTGGGATGCATGTCATGCCAATCCCTTACGTGAAGGTCTCGACCTGTTTGATTGCTCACTGCAGAAGCTCCTGCTTATCCCCGTAAGATCCCAAATTTTCCCACAACGTGATATCATCAGCGTAAGTGACGCACCCTAGGGCATGCTTTGTCCTCAGTTCCAGTACCTAAGTTTCGCTTCTTATATAACTGTTCACTCAGATGGAGATGAGTTACTGCTAAATGATTTTCTATCAGCACTTTGACTCGCATCATTCACGGAAAATATACTTGAATATTCATAAATGTGTTAAAAAACATTCAGAAGTCATGCCACCAGTCCACATATGCAGTTGCTGCCCGACTTAACCCAAACAAGAAGGGACATCTGTAGCACCTTCAACAATGGCACAGTGCTGGCTCTATCTTGAAAGCGATCTGTGATGAGGACAGAGTACACCGAGTGCTGCTAGTTCTGTTGAAGCGAGAGGCAGCACGAAGGTCAATTGCTGCTGCTTTTGACAGCAAGTGTCCGTGCTCATAGAGTGAGGTGTATTCGTGTTTGCATGTATGTATGATACCATGCTTGTCAATTTAGTTAGTACCCCGCAGGGGCGTCTGCGTCAGCAGGCATTTGGTGTGTTGCGCCACCACGTACCCGAGCACACGAGGATTGGACCCTCCCGCGTGTAGCCGTGCGCGGCTTAGCCGTGTCTGGGGAAAAGGGGATCCTGGAGGTTGAGCCGATGCCGGGCGTTTGGACCTTTAAGGCCCCCCGGCGGAGGCAACACGCCTCTTCGGCCTCGGCTTCACATAGACGGCACCTCCAGACTGACCCACCTGGAGGAAATCGGCAGTCGCCTTTTCCTGTCCTCCTCTCCAATCTTCGTCTTTCTCTCCCACTTTTACATCTTTCCTGTCTTCTCCTCACTTCTCATTACTTCCTTTCTTCATGGCGGCAAGGGTTAACCTTGTGTATCTGCCCTCCCTTGGGTAAAATATATTAGGTTATAGTGGCAATGTACGGTTGGCGCTTGCAGCCTTACGCGTTAAGACCTGCAGCGTCCCCATGTTGGGCTCCGTGGTGGGTGGCCGCCATTGCTGCCGAAAACGAACCGAAATACCATGGGAAAACCCGTATTTCCCCGCCTACTTGATCGTCACCCTCAGAAGAGGGGACGCACCGAAGACTTCAGCACATGTTTGACCCGCATAAAAGAGAACTACCCGAAGTACCATGTTGTCCATAGTGAAAATCCTGAAAAGCAAGCCAGATGCGTTTCGCCACTCAACGTAGCAAAATCTTTGACCGAAGCCTTAGGGTCAGGTTATAAGGTAACGAAAATGGCTAGCGGGGACCTTCTCCTTGAGATCCCTCACAAACATCAGTACGAGAAGCTTGGCAGTCTCGTGACATTTGGTAACATTCCTATTTCTGTTACACAACACCGAACAATGAATAGCTCACGGGGAGTCGTGTCAGAGGCAGACCTCCTAGACTTGACAGAAACTGAACTCCTGGAAGGGTGGAAAGAACAAAATGTTACTGACGTAAAACGTATTACAATTAGACGAGAGAACAAGGACATCCCCACTAAACATCTTATCCTAACATTTTCATCCAGCGTGCTGACAGACACCATTGAAACAGGATACATCAGGTTAAATGTACGACCATTTATCCCCAACCCTAGACGATGTTTCAAATGTCAGAGGTTCGGCCATGGCTCGCAGAGCTGCCGTGGTCAAATAACTTGTGCAAAGTGTGGAGTCCAGGGCCACCCCTCAGACAACTGCAGTGGCACACCTCACTGTGTGAACTGCAGTGGTGACCATGCAGCTTACTCACGCTCCTGTCCGAACTGGAAGAAAGAAAAAGATACAATCACCCTTAAAGTCAAGGAAAACATTTCGTTTAAGGAAGCTCGTAAACGGTGCTCACCTTTTCACAGCACACCTTATGCTGATGCGGCGCGTCGGGGGGCAGCGTCGCAGCGGCCAATGCCAAGTACCCAGCCCGCGTGCAGCGAGCAGGTACCTTTGGCTCCTGCCCCCAGGGTGAAAGTAGGTGAGCCTACTCCATCCAACCAGCAACCAGGCCAGGCTACCCTTGGGTTGCCGGCCCCACAAGAGTCATCTGCGGCAACCTGCGCTACACGCAGCGATCCCGCAGGACCGATAGCGGCCACGAAGGTAGGCGCAGCCGAGGCTGCCGCGACCTCTCCGGCCCCTCCCAGCGCTGGCAACAGCCGGCGCAGCCAAATTCCACAGGGAGCCCCATCGACCTCCGGGCTGGTGGGCGCAGGGGTCTTGCCCTCCAAGGCGGGACCCTCACTGGTAATTTCCCGCTCGCAAGAGCACGTGTCCGGCGCCTCACAAGAGGCAATGGACAAAACACCTATCCCCACGGCGCACCAAGCGCCTAAGGAGCGGCGGGGCTCCCTCGAGCGCTCCAAAAAAGGCAAAACCCCGGTTACAGGGCCTCGCAAGAGCTCTGTAATCTAATTCAACATTTCTGTTTCCGTATACACAGCACCAATTTACATTAAATATGGATACACAAATCATACAATGGAACGTCAGAGGTCTCCTTAGAAACCTTGATGATGTGCAGGAAATCATCCACCAACACAATCCAAAAGTGCTGTGTTTACAGGAAACACATTTAAAACACAAACACACAAACTTTCTCTGTACTTATGTTACGTTTCGTAAAGATCGCGATGATGCCGTCGCATCATCGGGTGGTGTTGCGATTCTCACTCATAAAAGTATAGCATGTCAACCTTTACAGCTTCGAACGCCCCTTGAAGCAGTGGCGGTGCGAGTTGTTCTGCTAAACAAACTCATCACTATTTGCTCGCTTTATATACCCCCACATTACAAATTAACTAAACATGAATTTCAGTCCTTTATAGATGAATTGCCAGAACCCTATGTTGTTCTTGGCGACTTCAATGCACACAACGACCTGTGGGGCGACCCTCGTATAGATGCGCGAGGTCGTCTTATTGAACAGCTTCTTTTCTCTTCTGGTGCTTGTCTTCTGAATAAGAAGGAAGCGACATACTATTCTCTTGCAAACAGAACATTTTCTTCAATAGATCTTAGCCTAATCTCCCCGTCACTACTGTCTGAAGTTGAATGGGAAGTTAACGACAATCCTTACGGGAGCGACCACTTCCCTATACTACTAAGAACATATAAAGAAAACGAATGTCTACCGCAGGCTCCCAGGTGGAAAATTGATACAGCCGACTGGGAGAAATTCCGAACTCTCACCAGGATCTCATGGAATGACATGTCCTCTTTAGAAATTGATGCTGCCGTTCAGTATCTTACAGCCTTCATTATAGATGCCGCATCTAAATGCATATCTGAAGTGAGCGGTTTCGCATGCAAACGGCACGTCCCGTGGTGGAACGACGAATGTAGGACCGCCCGTAAGAAACAAAACAAAGCGTGGGGGTTGCTACGCGCTTCTCCCACTGCGGAGAATCTTATTAATTTTAAAAAAGCAAAATCCGAAGGAAGGAGAACGCGCCGACAGGCCAGAAGAGAGAGTTGGCAGAAGTTTTTATCGGGTATCAACTCTTATACAGAGGAGGGGAAAGTCTGGAACAGGGTTAACAGGATAAAAGGACGACAAACTTATTCACTCCCCCTGGTAAACACTCAAGGCGATACCCTGCTTGAACAAGCAGACTCACTTGGGGAGCACTTTCAGAGCGTGTCAAGTTCCAACAATTATTCAAAACCCTTTCTCAAATATAAACAAATAGAAGAACGCAAGCCACTCATAAGAAAGTGTCGGCAGAATGAACCGTACAACTGCCCCTTTAGTATTGCAGAGTTGAGAGCTGCCTTGAGCGCATGCAAGAGCTCTGCACCGGGATCTGACAGAATCATGTATGAAATGCTGAAAAACTTACACAATGACACGCAACTGACACTACTTACACTTTTCAACACTATCTGGGACGCAGGGTACCTTCCGACCGCATGGAAAGAAGCCATTGTGGTCCCTGTTTTAAAACAAGGGAAAGATCCTTCCTCAGTGGCAAGCTACCGCCCGATAGCCCTCACAAGCTGCATGTATAAGGTATTTGAAAAAATGATAAATCAGCGACTGATCCATTTCCTTGAACAGAACAAAATGCTTGATCCCTATCAGTGTGGCTTCCGAGAAGGGCGCTCCACAACCGACCATCTTGTACGTATTGAAGGAAATATCCGGGACGCATTTATACATAAACAGTTCTTCCTCTCGATATTTCTCGATATGGAAAAGGCGTATGACACAACGTGGCGATACGGGATCTTGCGAGACTTATCGGAAATGGGCATTCATGGTAATATGCTAAACATAATAAAAAACTACTTGTCCAATCGTACCTTCCGGGTGAAAGTCGGCAATGTGCTGTCACGTCCTTTTACACAAGAAACTGGTGTACCCCAGGGAGGCGTGCTCAGTTGCACACTTTTTATTGTTAAAATGACAACGCTTCGTGCTTCCTTACCACCAGCCATTTTGTATTCCGTCTATGTGGACGACATTCAAATAGGCTTCAAATCCTGTAACCTCACAGTATGCGAGAGACAGGTACAGCATGGTTTGAACAAGGTGTCACGGTGGGCAGAGAAAAATGGTTTTAAAATCAATCCTCAAAAGAGTTCTTGTGTGCTGTTTACAAGGAAGAGAGGCCTTGTTCCGGATCCTTGCTTACAAATGTGTGGACAACAGATACCTGTAAACAAAGAGCACAAATTTCTAGGTGTTATACTTGACAGTAGACTCACTTTCGTCCCACACATTAAACAACTCAAAGAAAAGTGTCTGAAAACAATGAACTTAATGAAACTTCTATCCCAGACTACGTGGGGTAGTGACAGGAAGTGCCTAATGAATCTGTATAAGAGCCTCATCCGGTCACGATTAGATTATGGTGCCGTGGTATATAACTCTGCCGCCCCGAGCGCGCTAAAGATACTAGACGCTGTTCACCATCTAGGTATCCGCTTAGCCACGGGCGCTTTCAGAACAAGCCCAATTGAAAGCTTATATGCCGAATCCAATGAATGGTCTCTCCACCTACAGAGATCATACATCAGCGTTACATATTTCCTTAAAGTACGCTCCAATCCTGAACATCCATGTTTTGATACCGTTACCGATATGATGTGCGCTACACTTTTCAGCAACCGTCCCTCCATAAGACAGCCTTTTTCGCTGCATGTGAAGGAGCTTAGCAATGAAAATGCATGTCCCACTCCTCGAGCATCGCTTAATGCACACAATCAAGCTCTTACCTCCCTGGGAGTGGCAGGTGATACAATGTGACATATCCTTTATAAAAGTTACAAAGCACGCTCCTGAGGCCGAAATCAGAATGCATTTCCGGGAACTTCAGTACAAACACTCCTGCGCTGATTTCTACACAGACGCTTCGAAGTCAAATGCCGGGGTATCCTATGCAGCAGTCGGCCCATCCTTCTCGGAATCCGATGTACTGCATCCCGAAACAAGCATCTTTACGGCCGAGGCCTACGCATTACTCTCTGCCGGGAAGCATATAAGAAGATCAAAACTTTCAAAAGCAGCGATCTATACAGACTCTCTAAGCGTCGTGAAGGCCTTAAAGTCACTCTACAAACATAAAAATCCCGTATTCAATGAACTGTATTCGGCATTATGTAAAGCGTGCTCATCTAACCAGAATATCATAATATGCTGGGTCCCTGGCCATAGGGGAATCGAAGGTAACGTTCTCGCGGATGAGATGTGCCTGTCACAGACCTGAGGCCTTTCGTACGAAATAAACTGCGAAGTCACTGGCAGTGCACGTGGGACGCGCAAACAAATAACAAACTGCACGTTATAAAGCCCCGGTTAGGTTTTTGGCCCTCCCCAACAAAATCTCGGCGAACAGAAGTCCTATTCTGTCGCCTCAGAATAGGACACACATTTGGGACCCACAACTTTTTACTCACAGGAAACGATCCTCCAACCTGTGGTAGATGCGGGGAGAGGCTGACCGTCCTCCATGTCCTCTTGGAGTGTCGGAAAGCCGAACCTGAAAGAAAGAAACATTTTCCGCTAGCATACTGTTATTACATCCCTCTGCACCCGGCTATGTTTCTTGGTCATGAACCGCTTTTTAACACCAAGGCAGTCCTCGACTTCTTAAAAGATGTAGTTCTACACGTCATAAGCCCATTAAATTCGTAGAGCATCCTCGCTCCAGAGGATGCCGCTGCGATAACTGTTTTAAATAGCACATGCCTCCAGGCCCTTGTGTTTCAAGGGCTCTAAGGAGGCATTAGTGCTCTAGCATATCTTATATAACCTGATATATCCTTAGACATCATATCATTCTTTTTAATTTTCTTATTGTTCATAGTACACTTCATAAGTCATCGCCATAATCTTATTATACAGATTTTACGCACTTTAGCGCTACCATATTTAAGGCCCCTCTACAGCCACAGCACACCAACTTCATAGTACTCATGATTTCACTGCAAACAAATTAACACGGACATGGCGCTCTTTGGCCATATCTGGCCCTTGCACCACTAAACCACACACATCATCATCATCAATTTAGTTAGTAAGTGGATGTTTAAAAGTTTATATGGCCGATAAAACTACTAGTATCCTTACTTTGTATAACTATAAACTAATTTGCTATTGTAGTGGATTCGGGCGAAACTGTGACTTGTTTCATTGGACGACAAATGTTGTCATTCACATAACTGCTTGCCATAACTATATTGAAATTCAGCAGTGCTATCATTAGTCGCAAGTAGAAAGTGTGATCATGTTATTCAAGGCTCTTTGTGTTTTGAAGTAGCACCCAGTATTGTTTACACAAGGCAGAATTTTTGTGCATTCACATAATGCACATTGTCCTAAGTGCACAAGGCATAAAATATGCAATGTTGTTCATTTAGCTATTCGTGGAGATATTCTTTAGTGAAGTGCGATTCATATTTGCCTATGGTGATTGTGCTGCATGATGATTGTGCATATGAAACTAGATGGGTCACTGTTCACAATTATTCAGTGACAGCTCATTAATACGTACCTGGCGCAACGCCGCCATGTACAAATTTGCTTCTCTTGACGTGCGCCGCCGCTAAGAAATAAATAAATGCAATGCCGCAGTAAATGATGCCTAAAATTTGCATTGTGCGGTTTTTTTTTCTTCCAAAACTATGACAAAATTTCGGCTGTGTTGGATTATCGTTCATATGATTTTTCTTGAGTACATAATTGCTTGTCATCCTGTGGCACATAATATAACTGGCATGAGTTCTCTTAGTTCACCCTTTAATTTCTCAATCTCATCCTCTAATTTCTGAAATATGTACCATAAAGGTACAAGATTACCACTTACAACATTTTTTCGTCAAATTGTAATTTGTGCAAAATCAAGATTAGTCATATGTTTATTCAGCACCACTGCATTTTTCATGTTTACAACATAAATATTGTGCTTTACACACTTGTTAAACTTAATAATAATGTTAGGACAAACATATTATTAAGTTGTGATGCATCTGACACAAAGCGTTAAATGATGCGTGCCTCGTCGCAGAGCACTGTCATCGGGTGCATTATCACATGTTTTCTGTCTTAGTTGCAGTAGTCATTCACATGTGTTCATGAAGCCTGGCTTTTCATGGGCAGCTTGAGGACTCGCTGTGCTTGCTGTAGCTATGTATCATTGGATTTATATTGCTATGAGGCGCTGCAGTAGCGAGCAATGATGAGAGGACTGACGAAGACGACGATCACCAAGAGTCGTGCGCACGGGCTCCATCTTGTATGCCTGTCTTCTTCCCGTTGTATATATCTTGTAAATATATCGTCAAGCGTCTTTTCTCCCCGTAACAATATGCTTGAAATCACTTAAAACATTGTCTTGTCACCTATGTGCCAGTGCAGCCATCTTGTGTGCTTTCCAATGAATGAATGAATGAATGAATGAATAAATGAATGAATAGGCCATTTATTGACAGAATAGCTCATTAGCCTAAGTGGGATAGGGGATAGCAGACGTACAAAGAAACTAAATAATAAAAAAAAGATAAAGCATGCTCGCACAGACCAGTGGCCTCTGTGTATTGCATCATGTGACAATGTGGAAGGCTGATAATCAAGTGTACTGCACTAAACCAGTTCACAAACCATTTTGACGCTGTCAACTGATTAATGAATTGTTAGTTTATTTCCCTGAACTGGCATGAAAGTGAATCGCCTTCAACCCAAACAAGGCTTCTCTTTTTTTTTCTTTCCTTTTCTTGTTTTTGTTAGAGACTGGTTAAGTCTATTTATTGAACCAACAGAATTAATTGGTGCCTGTGCCTGGAGGTGATGTTATGAAAGCAGCCATGAGCTAATGGTGTTCCATTTTGCATTGTTTGGTGTCTATACATTGGTGAAGAAACAATGCTTTTGAACAGGATAAAAGGACGAGCACGTTGCTTGTCTGTTGTTTCTTGTTATGCTCAAAAGTACTGTTTCTTCTGCATGTTGCTCGTCACATTCTTGGGTCTTTTCCTTTCTTATATTTTCATTTTTTCCCACTAAGGTCGCTGAGAAGTGTAGTTGATCTGTTAGACATGCATGCGAGGTGCTGTGATTTGCCACATATGATAGCTGCTCACTGCCTCACATCCACATTAGAACCCATTAAAGAGAAACTGCCAGGTAGGTTTTGCTGTAGGAGACCGCAACACAATTTTCATACCATGGGACCAGTGTGAACCTGGAGGCTTTCTGAAATCTGAACAACCCCAACAGCAGAATTGTCAGTGAAGTGTTTAGATTTGGTCAGCCCCTGCATAGAAAGAGGAGGACTTCTTGGCTGTCTGCCTCAAGCTAGTTGTGGGTTGTCAATTTTGCCATGATCAGTTGGGCCCTGCATCTCTGACATAAAGAAGCACATCCAATTTGCGAGGCACAAGGAAATGTCTCTTAGCAAAGTACGATGTTGGGCTAGTTGATGCATGGCTGTTGATGTTTATGGCACAAAAGTAAAAAAAAAAAAAACAAATAGAAAGTGCACCAAACTCGTAACTAACTTTATGTTGTGAAAATGCATGCATATATAGGGTATCCCAGCTAACGTTAGCCAAGCTGTTAGCCAAATGCAGTGCAAAATACAATCGTAAGACCTATGTTATTTGGTCTTTAGATCTTTGCCAACTGAACGCCGCATTTTATAATTGTATCTTATTGTGTTTTCTAAATAGTACTTTTTGTTAAGCAGCTTGGCTAACGTTAACTGGAACGCATGGTATACAATGCTTCGACATGCAAATCCAAAGGAGTGCAAGAAGAAATTCAAATACATGTGTGTGACCCAGGATGCTATTGCACACCCTTATCGAGCAACTGAAACTAACCCTTGTAAAGAGAAACTCAAGCAACTGAAATTCATTCTTTACAAGAGGGAGCTTCAGCTGCTTGATATGGCTGTGCGATAGCATCTTGGGTCGTGCGCGTGTATTTAAATTTGTTCTTGTGCTCTTTGGATCTGTGCATTGAAGCATTGTATATATGTGTGCATTTTCATGAAATGAAGTCAGTTGTGAGTTTGGCACTCTTTCTCTCCATTTCTTTTCTTTCTTTCCTAAACCTTGGTGCCACTAACACCGACACTTTGAAAGTGTAGTTCTATTGAAAGTCTATGTGGCTTTTGCTATTGCTTCGATTTTTCTGCCTTTCCTCATAGAATTGCAGATTGACAAACCACTTGTGTTATTAGATGCAAGTGATTGTGATCGCCTTATAAGCAAGCTGTGAGTGCAAAATATGGTAATGGTTGGACACAATGATATTTGAAGGGTGGGCACAGAAGATTGCAACAACGACGGAACATTTTAAAAAAGAAAAAGGGAAGTTGGGCACTCAGCTGAATGGCTTCTCAAATGATGCAGACAGAGAAAAAAGTCTATTTCCTTTCAGAATGTGAGGTAAGGAAAATTGCTTATTCATTCATTTCTTTACTGAACCCCAGGCAAATGTCAAAGTCACTAAAAATATGTGAAAGGCCTGCCGAAAGTGTTTAAGGTTACTTACTGCAGCACAGGGTAAGTGGCCATAAATAAGTTCCTGCAGAAGTGCAAGCATAATCTTCTGCTACCCGATAGGACTTCACACGCCCACTGCAAGTTCTTTTATGACCCCTTGAAATTTATGATCCACTAAACTCTGGAAAGTTGACTAGCTCTTGATTATCATGTCACGGATATGCTAGGGTAGGAGGAGGCTCTAGTGTCAGTTTCCAGGTCTCTGAAGGTTTGAGCGAAATTCGCTTGACTGCATGGCACTTGTAATGACTGTACGCTTCACGACACAATCGAGAAAGTCAAGACAAAAATACAATGGGCTTCCATAAAGCCAACAAAGTCACACTTCCAACCCTATTTGCAATTGCTATGTAGTGCTTCACTTTCATTGAGCCTAAACAAAGACAGCTGCACATGTGTAAATTCATCGAATATTGTTTATTATAGTTATTACAGTTAAACCTCAATATAACGAAGTTGGTAAAGTCGGTAATTTTCTTCGTTATATCAAAATTTCGTTGTATTGAAATTCGACCTTTTATGACAATAAGTACAGATGCCAATCGATGTTTCTTACATGGAAAGGGGCCGCAGGATTTTCCAAATTATTGGGAAATTGAAAAAACCAAATTTGAGTGAGAAAACAATCCAGTTTAATGAATTTGGCAGTCAGCGACAAATGTTATAGTTTCGTGCCACGTACGCCGACAATGTCTTCACATTAGCTGTACGAATTAAGCGAAGCCAACCACCCTTTTGTGTGCACTCCCATCCCACAGCTGATAGTGTCGCCCACACTGGGATGACGCTATCAGGAAAAGTGCCGGCAGCGGGTTGCGAATGCTTCGTTTGCCTTGCGCCTCAACGGGTCACCAAAACTGGAGATTATGCAACCTGCAATATGAAACGCACGGGAAGACAGCTTACATGATGCCATGCTGTTTCGGCGTGCCCATTTGGCAGCAGCTGCATATGCGCTCAGCCGCGCTTACAGCCATGTGCAGCTACGGCCGAGATACGCGCCAGAAATTGATACTCGTCAACTTACGCCGCTCTCCGCTCCCCCTTTCCCCCGCCCCCTCGTGCGCGCTTGACCACATTACCGCGAGCTTGCACCCCTCCCCCTCTTTCCTTTTGCTTGCGCATAAAGTCGCCATCTTTCTTGGCTTACCCTCGCTCACTTTCACTTGCATGTAAAGCACACAGTGCCAGGGGTGCGATAGGATCTTGTCGCACTTGAACTTCATACAGAACATGATGGGGCTCCACTGCGGCCATTGCTCTTGTTGCACGGTGCGCGATTTGAGAAGTGCATTTGCAAGCAGCCACTTGTAATTCGATCATTTGATCATCTGCGTTCGTGAAAGTTTCCATTTGTCTCGGCATTCCTTTGCCGTGGCAGTGAAATTTCATTATATTGAAATCGCATACAAAGACACTACATTATATTGAGGTTATAGATACATGGTGTTCTATGGACAAGAGGTTATGAAAAGCTAAATACTTCATTACATCGAGAATTTCATGATATTGAAGTTTGTTATATCGAGGTTTAGCTGTACTCTGTGATAAGGCGTGCTTCCTTAGCCTCACTTCAGTATTCCTCTTGTCTGGGCACATGATACTGCTGTTCGCAGATGCAGATGTCAATGGTACAAATCGGCCATTGATATTGCTTTTTCAGGAAACAACTGTGTCATCTCTCTAGCTCTTCAAACTCACTGTTTTCTTTAATACTTGTTTGGAAGGAGTGTGCAGGAGGAGGTCATATTTTTTCTCATTATGTTTTATGCAGTGTGTGTGTGTATAATCTGATGCTGTTTCAAATAAATTTTGAGTTCAGCACTCATCCCATTTCCTTCTTTGTCTTTGTGCTTCGTTTCACGCTGTTCAATTTCAATATTCTAACCAGCCCAGTTTTCCCTCCTTCCGTATTACACAAGTTACACAAGAGCAGGCCTTAGTCAGGTGTGAATAACACCTTTAGACTTGCTCTTTATGGTTTCTTTTCTTTAGTTAATGAACCAAAATAAACTTCAAGTTCTAGAAGAAAAAGCATTTCATTCATTCACTCATGTAAATAAACATGAGTGAATGATGATTGCATCGTTTATAACGAAATTAGCTGTTCTCTAGATCATAGTGTCCTCAACAATGCCTTAATATCAGTGTCAGAATGGTGAGTGAAATGGCAGATTACTTTAAATGTAAGAAAATCAGCCTTGCTAAGAATAGCACATAACCAAAACATCAAAAATTTCCTACACCATTGGTTGCATGCAGCTAACTACAGCCAAGGAGCACAAGTACCTTGGATTGATGATGTCAAGTGACTTTAGGTGGGAGGTACACGTAAACTATGTCGCGTCATCTGCCTTAAAAAAATAATTCTTCCTTAAAAGGAAGTATTAAAACCTAAAACAAAGCTCTTGGCCTACAGTACCTTTATTCGACCTATACTCTAATATTCTAATGTAGTTTGGTTCCCTGCCACAAACAGTTTAGTGAACAAGCTGGAAGGTATGCAAAGAAAGACTGTTAAGCTTGTCTACAACAAATATGGTTTATTCGATTCACCCTCAGAATTTATTAAAAGATCTGGGCTCTTAACATTAAGTAATCATGCTAAATTTGCATGCCAAGAAATGCTGTTCCAGCTCCTTCATAAACAGTTTAAGATCTAGGTTCAGTTCAGTGTTTATATCTAAGTCTGAAACTAGACAATCATGCCACAAACATCCACTAACCTTACAAGAATACTGTTTCAACACAAGCTGTCTCAAATATACTTTCTTCCCACAGGTAATTAGAGAATGGAATAGATTATCTGAATGTATAACTAGTAACAATTTGAATAAATGTTTAACATTACTTGAAAATCACTTACCTCCGTCCCACAGTTAAAATCTTGTGTACTTTTCTTATGTACTAGGGAAGTCTTTCATGGAATCATTATGTGCTGTGTGTCTGTTTGTAATGTTTTTGCCATGTGACTGTTGCTCACTCAACCCCAGATAATATTGTATAAAATCTGTAACTGTGTATTGACACTTTCTCTATCTGTAATTGCTTTCATGTTTCTTGGCCTCCTGTAAAAGTCCCCATTGGAATTGGCAGTATGTAATAAATAATCATATAAATAAAGAAAACCAACTAAATATTGAGCAGAAGGTCCCAAAGATCTGGGCTGTAAGTAGGGTTGCAAACTCTCGAATAGACGGAATGGGGCCTGGGGAGGGGGGGGGGCAATGACCGACCCTGTCATTACCCTGTCTGTAAATGCAATGAAATTTCAGAAATTTTTTTAGCACCAGCATGTTGTCATTTACAACAAGAAACTTGCTGAAGTTGCCTGGTTAACACGGCTACCAATACAGAAAAAATTACTGTGAAAAGTTAGGGCTTACATCAGAACAAAATCAATGACAAACTAAACCATCTTTATGTTTATGACAATGCAACAGAAGACAGAAGAAAAAAAATGTGTATCCAAGCTGTCGGCATTATAAGAAAAATCTAATTTATTGATTGTTATTCAGCACAAAAAAAGCAAAAGACAGGACATTTGGCTGTCCCGACTGGGTCAAGTCGCCACTCAGGACATTTACTTAAAAGTTGGGAGTGTTGGCAACTGTAGCTTTTAGGGGACCTTCTGTACAAAGTTTACAAAAACAAATTGGGAAGGAGCTAGATGAAATGTGTTGCCCCATGACTTAATGCAGTAGATGAAGTGACGTGAATGAACGCATGATAGAGAGAAAGCAAGGGTTTTAGGCTGAAGTACGGGCGGGCTTATGTATCCGGCTGCCATATGCAGTTTTTTTTTTTTTTGCTTTAGATGTGAGAGATGAGAAATGGATTTACTTCAGGCTAGAATCAAGAAGCCCCAAAAATTGACAAGGATCACTTTAATGGGGTAATTATTGAGACTTATGGTTAGAATCTCTGACTTTCTTAGCTACAACATGTTCTGTTTTTTAAACCCCCTTCGAAATAGTGTGCATTGGAGTGGTCATAATGTTGCTAGGCTTACTCTCTTTATCCTAAGAGTGCATAGCAGTGGAGGGATATACGTGGCCTTTTCATGCAATTGGCTGTCAAGGTATAGGGGAGAAGATGTGACAACAAAGAGAGGGATGACTTGTAGCATGTATGACACAGACTGTTTTTTTTTTTGCATTATGACATGGTACCATTAAGTTTATCCTGAAGTTTGCATATTGTAATATTTGTGGGATAAGAGAAGCGAGAAAAAAAATTGCTGGCTCTCCCGTAATCTAGAGTAAATGTAAGCATGAAATGGCAACTAGCAAAGGAGACTGGTTGGAGACGATACAAGCCGCAATCTTAATATGGGTGTAGTGCATGTTCGCAACAGCATAACCCTTCACACCACACCACATCGCACCACACCATACTGTGCTTTGGTCCATATGCACGCTGCATAGCTAGAAGAAGAGCGGCTGAAGGAGGCACGACAGGCAGCGAAAAATGCTAGGGAGACAGAGCACGCTGCCTAGCTAAAAGAAGAATGAATTCTGTGGTTTTACATGCCAAAACCACTACTTGATTATGAGGTGTGCCATAGTGGGGGACTCGGTATTAATTTTGACCACCAGGGGATCTTTAACATCCCCCTATGCACAGGACACGGGCGTTTTTGCGTTTCGCCTCCATCGAAAAGCAGCCGGCGTGGCTGAGATTTGATCCCGCGATATCGTGCTTAGCAGTGCAACACCATAACCACTAAGCCATCGCAGTGAGTAGAAGCACCTGAAGCAGACGCCATGCAGCATGGCGCTGTCTTAAGATGACACAAAACCCACGCTGCAAAACTCACGGGCCACTGGCATTCGGCACTCAGCACCTAAAAATGACAATGAAATGTATGTATCTGCCCTGTATCTGCCTTTTGAGCATCGCTATTGGAAATGACAAATAAAACTTCAGCGTACTAGAAGTTGCAGCTTGAGTGATATTGTGAATAAACATTATTGTGAACAAACTTTCACTTGGAAGCAGTATTTAAAAAAAAAACTTGTTTGGGCAGTAACTAGCCTATGTAATGCATTCCTGCATAGAGGGTTTTGGGCCAGAGACTGCATTATTTTATGTTTTGATTGGTTGCCCGGGTGATCTTGTTTTGTTCTTGCAAACTTGCCCGGACATTTCCGTTTGAGTGCCCAGATAACGACTCTGGCTTTTGGCTCAAGGTCACTTGAAGGTCGCCGACAATGGGAGCTAAAAGCATTTCATGCTTAAAAGCCCTTTAATACTTTTTTAAGGAATGTGTAAAATATGTTACGTAATAGAGGTCATCATCTTGTGAATCTTTCAAGCAAAATGTTTTTGAGTTCACCTTACAAAGTTGGCAATCTTTAGCTGAGTCACCATACCTTTCTAACCTTACCCCTCTTTTTTTCGTTGTTCCTACTGTTGCTGTGGAGGTTGTGCCACTGTACCATGTGTATGGCTGTAACTGCATGGCTGCTTCTTAAACTTGTTGTGCAAGTTGATATGGTTTGCTGTACATTCTTTGGCATATGGCATGACGGGGACATACACAAGAGAACAAATAACGCACATAGTCACTGCTATCAACTGTGTTGGTAGTGGCACTTGTGTGGTGTATTTTCTTGCACTCCCCTACCATTAGAAAGTCTGCTGGACTGTTTATACCAGGTCACATATGCTGAGACAGTGCATCAAGGTGTTGGCTTGGGAGGAGTTCTTGTAGCAGGAGCTGCACTTTTAAAATTCTTGCCACTTATTGTGTTGTGCTTTGTATGCAACTTTTATTCCTTGGATGACAGGGCGCTTTGGGAACCAGGCTGACCACTTTCTTGGCGCACTGGCCTTCAGCCGAGCACTTGACCGCACCCTAGTCCTTCCGCCATGGGTGGAATATCGCCCAGGGGAACCCAAGTCCGTGAGTGCATTTCACTGTCTACTTATACTGCTTCTGATTCTGGTTGGCTGTTCCTGCCGGACATATAATGCATAATAAGGGAAACGTGCCACAGTGATGAGTGAAGAATAAATAACCACACTTCAATGACAAATGTGCTGATAAGAACCCGCCATGGTTGCTCAGTGGCTATGTTGTTAGGCTGCTGGAATGTGGAATGTGGAAGCCTGTGGCATTACTCCGTGGAGTGCCCCACCACTGGTGCCTAATGAAGTCTTGTGGTATAGGGGCGCAAAATTCGTCCGCTACAGACAGACGCGTGCAGAGAGAATGAACTTTGAGTGCGACCGATGAGCAGCTGAAAGGCGGTGAAACTGAGCCTTTATTGTATGTGCCTTCCACGCTGTTAGGCCGCTCATCTCTCGAACAGGCAGAATGGACGGCGTAGGGCTGCATGATTGTTTTGTATATATTTTTGCAGTGCCGCGAGTTGCCCATGCGTTTTGTGAATGGGGAAGCGTCCACCCCCCAGCGCGTCGGGCAGCAACCGTTTCTGTTTTTGAGGGGTCGGACGGCCCGCGTGGTGTCGGGTGACGAGCCGAGGCGCGCGCCGCCGCGGAGGGCGCGGTGCAGAGGCGGAAAACGGATTCGGAGAACATGCTTTTACGCGCGCTCTGTTGACATTCCGCCGATGGTCATAATAGGGCCACGCGGACAAACCTCGACTGCGACGGTTGTATACGCGACGTTGTGGCGCCGGCTCTTGAGTCCCCTGCTAATTAGAGACGCAGCTGCTAGCAATGTTGACCACGTCTGGCGCGTACGGAGCGGGGGGTTCACGCCCCTACGCATTCGGGCGGCAGCCACGTGCATCTTGTTTTGAGCGCTGGGGAGAGCCCGCTTTGTGTCGTGTTGCAACATGCAGTGCGAGCCGTAGAGAGGGGCGCGGTGCGCATGCAGAGGCCGCGTTCGGAGAATGTCGTTTTAAGAGCACCCGAGTCCGGATGCCGCCAGCGGTCATTATTTTTCTACCAGGAAAAACCTTGAGGGGGACTACGGTACGCGGTGTTGGGACACCAGCGCCCGAGCCCCCTTGCTGGCTAGAAACGCCGCTGAGGTGCGAGATGGCCTCAATAAATCGTGCGTGCCTGGCGTGTTTGCCGAGGCCGTCACTGACCACGTGGAAATAGGAGGGGGAGACGAAGATGTGGGAAGAGGGAAAACAGGGTGGTTTTCCAATAGATTCCCTTTTGAGAGTAAGCCCATCCCTTTGGGGTTGTGGCTTAAGAAACTGTCAACTCTCATTGGCAATTGCTTCCGTGGGATGGGCTGACGACCCTACCGCCCTTTTTCTTTGTCTCTTTCCCCTATAACAATCGAGACGAGGTGCTTGTTCCTCAGTCTAGGCTGTAATCACTAAACCTGATAGAACAGTAAGACTCCGTACGATGCAACGCTAGTCTGGGCCGTAACCACTTAGTGGTAGAACAGTGAGACCCGGTTGGTCGTACGTAGTGACAGTTGTCCTAGGCTCTAACTTAAAGAAAAGTAGAAGAGTAAGGCGCTGTTTACTTGTGTGTTTTGTATCAGTGTTCTTTTGTTAACTCTATTTGACTGTGTAAATATTTCCGTTGCAATATATCTTCAAGTTTTGTTACCTCCAACCTGCCTCCTGCTTCATCAACGCCGATAATCACCTTGAAGAGACTTTGGTCGACTTCAAGGAGAAAAGAACAATCAAAACTTAACTGGCGCAGTCGACAGGATCGGCGAGCTCTACAACATCGAATGCTGAACCAGTGGTGAGAAGATCAAGTCATCCAACGACTACCTCCTGCACCTTCGAGAAGATCCCACAGCAGCCAAGCCCGGCACCGTGGAGGAGATCCGGAAACGACAGTGCATTCAGCAAAGGGTGAGCAGGATTTCTTGCGTCTTTCTCAAGTTGGCATGGCAGTTGAGGTGTAGAGCAGATGGTGAGGACACGCAGGGGCGCAGAGACAATGGAGTCTAATGGAGTTGAGGGTGCGACTGTGGCGGAAATGGATCGGAATCGGGAGTTATCAAATGACGATAGGCTAAATTCCGATAAGTCAAATGAAATGAGAGAACCCAGTCAGAGCCAGGAATTTTCGCAGCAGGCATCTCAGCCTTTGCAAATTCCGAATGATACAAGAACGCTTGAACTTGAAATTCAAAGGCTCAATGCTCAGACTACCTGTATACAACTTCAGATTGAGTATGAAAGGCTGTTGCAGGCAAGGACGAATGCTGAACGTCTCAATGGCACGTCATCCAGCGCTGAGTCGGAGCGGGGCGATCGGAGGCGAATGGGCTTCGACTCCGTCGAGCAATGCGCAAAAGTGCTGAAAGGGTTCCGCCTGCCGTGTGACGCGGATGTACCCTTATGGTTTGAGGAGGTAGAAAGGCTTTTTGCTACTTACGGGGTACCGTATGAGAGTCGCGTGCATTTAGTCATGCCAGCTCTAACTGAGCGCGTTCGCTACCTACTGCGTAACCTCAACCAGGAAGAGAGTACAGATTACGAGTCAGTTAAACAGGCAGTGTTGATGGAACTGAAGCTTTCTCCGGCGGAGTATCTGCAGAGGTTCGAGAGAGCAGTGAAGCGGAAGGAGGAAACGTGGTCACAGTTCGCGTCGCGAGTGAAAACGTATTTCTCCTACTACCTTCAAGTAAGAGGAGCCGACACTGTAGAAGTGATGGCAGAACTCATGGTTGCGGATTGTATAAAAGCGGGCCTTAGTATAGAGGGTCTTGAGTACGTGAGGCTACGAGAAGGCGAGGAATGGCTTAAGCCACCTGAGATTGCCAAAGTACTGCAAACTTTGGAACAAGCGAAAGGCAAAGGATACGCCTCAAAGCCATCAGCGGCAGAGATGGGGCAAAAGCCGACGCGAGTGGCGAAAAGCGCCCTCAAGTGCCACGTATGCCACAGCTCAGGCCATTTCGCAAAGGATTGCCCGAAGTCTAGTGACAAGGGAAACCAGCCAAAGAAGGCTACCGAGCCAAGGCAGAGGGCGCAAAGGGTGGCGATAGCCGACGAAACGGGAAATGGGATACCTGATGGAGTCCTTACTGCAAAGGTAGAGGCCTTGAAACACAAAGGTGAAGGCATGACTAACCTGCAGTTGATCCCGATCTCATGCGGAAACGTATCCACAGATGCGATTCTAGATACGGGGAGTGAAATAACTGTCATACGCGAGAGTCTGCTCCCGCAAAGTATTGTGGAGCCTTCAGGCACGATACGATTGGTGTCTGCATTTGGTAAAATTATTGAGGCAAAGCTAGCAATGTTGCCGGTAAAGTTAAATAGCCCGCAAATGGCAGCGGAACCTCAGAACGTTGACCTACTCTGCGCGTTGACTAATGAGCTCGTCGAGGGCACAGATTGTTTGTTGACCAAGGAAGATTGGGAACATTTGTTGAGGGCCAGCAGCTCTCTGGAATCCATTGTAGCACCGGCCGAGCCTGCTCAGAGGATAGAGCGATCCAATAAGAAAGCCGAGGCAGTGGCCTGCAATGTTACTTTGGAGGAGGAAGGTGTTTCTGGAGAAGTTGAGCTAATTGATGCAGAGAGGGATGCGTCAATAAGCCAGAGAGAAGAGTTCCGCAGATTGCAGCTAGCTGACGCTACCTTAAAGAAAGGGTGGGAAGATGCTCGGAGTGGGAAATCCGGCATGTTCGTCTCTGATGGACTCTTATACCACTGGGACTCAATAGTAGGCACCCGAGTGAGACAACTAGTTGTTCCGAAAGACAAGCGCAGTGAGGTGATGCATTTGGCTCACGAGTCACTATGCGGAGGGCACCTAGGCCTAAAGAAAACTAAAGCGCGCATTAGGTATAATTTTTTTTGGCCTGGCATGGAGAAGGAGGTATTAGAGCATTGTCGCTCATGCCATGATTGTCAAATTCGCTCTGACAGGCGTCGCACGGACAGAGTACCTATAACTCCTCTCACTAGGCCAGAGCACCCTTTTCAAATTGTCAACATGGATATCATTGGACCCTTAGACACACCGTCAGCGAGAGGCCATAGGTACGCGCTATGCTTGGTGGACATTTGCACGAGGTGGCCAGAGGTTGTTCCACTGCGCTCTTTGACAGCTAAGGCGACTTGCGACGCGTTGATTGAAATTTTCAGTCGCACTGGCGTTCCGGAAATGATCTGTTCCGACCAGGGCACTAATTTCAAATCACAGCTCACGCAGACGATGCTCGAGAAATTAGGTTGCGCACCAAGGTTCTCAACCCCAGAACACCCAGAGAGTAATGGAGTCGTAGAAAGATGGAACAGGGTCTTGAAAAACATGTTGTTCCATGTCATTCAAAGAGACTCGAAGAATTGGGACAAATTGATCCCGCTTGTATTATGGGCTTATCGGGAAGTTCCCCATGAGGTTACCGGAGTGGCTCCGTTCCGTTTGTTGTATGGAAGAAACCCCACGGGACCGCTTCTAATACTACAGCGGACGTGGACGGGAGAACTGACGGTACCTGCAACTTTAAGAGAGAACCCCGCTAAGTATTTACAGCAACTTCGGGAGCAACTCGAGACCGCTGCTAATATCGCTGAGCTAACTAGTGCAACACGTCAGGACAGCTATGTTGGTGCGTATAATCGCAGCACCAGGCACAAAGCTTTTAAGGTTGGCGACAAAGTGCTGGTATTCGACAACGATCGGAATGGTAAGATGGCACCTAAGTGGCTGGGCCCGTTCACAGTGGTTGGATGTGAGCGACGGCATTCTTATCGGGTTGAAACAGTAGAGGGTAAAGTGAAAAGTATTCACGCCAACTACATTCGACCATACTATGCAAGAGTCAGCCATATTGGGGTCATTTTCGATCAGGACCATGACTTTGGGGAGGTAGAATATGCTCCGCAACCTACAACTATAAGGCGCGATGAGTTGGCGGTGACAAGCGAAAAGGTTGCTCATCTAGATGCTGATTCCCAGACGGAAATACAGGCTGTATTTCAAAGGCATCGTGCACTCTTTGACGGCATTCCGGGCATGGCAAATGTGGGTCAACATAGGATAGAATTAGAACCAGGGTGCCAGCCAAGGAAGACGTTCCCTTATCGGATACCTGAGCTGTTAAAGAAAGAAGTCAGCCGGCAAGTTGGTGAACTTTTGGCTTGGAAACTGATCTATCCTACGGAAAGCGAATTTGCGCATCCGGTAGTATGCGTAGGGAAAAAGGATGGGACAATCCGCATGTGTGTAGATTACCGCGCGCTAAATGCCGTCACCAAAGTGGATGCGTTCCCTATGATGAATCCTCAAGAATTGATTTTCAGAGTGGGAAGAGCACAGTTCATTACGGTGATAGACCTTAGGCGCGGGTACTGGCAGGTGCCGATGGAAAAGAAGAGTCAGAATTTCACCGCGTTTGTAACGCATGAAGGTCAATATGCTTGGAAGGTGATGCCGTTCGGGCTAAAAAATTCAGCCGCGACCTTTCAGAGAATGGTGAACAAGCTCTTATCGCAACATCAGACATACGCCACGGCATACCTAGATGATATTGCCATTTTCTCTAACACGTGGAAGGAGCACTTAAAGCATCTCGACATTATCCTTCAGGTCCTAGAAAAGGCTGGGCTGAAAGCCAGTCCGGAAAAGTGTCAGGTTGCACAATCCCACATCCATTACCTCGGGCATATTGTCGGTTCAGGGACGCACGCACCAGATCCAGAGAAAATAGCTGCAATTAAGAATCTGGTGCCACCACGCACTAAAAAGGAGCTACGCAGCCTGCTAGGACTGTGCGGCTACTATCGCGAGTACGTCAGAGAATATGCAGAGGTGGCGAGCCCGCTCACGCGGTTAACAAAGAAAGCGGTAACCAATAGCATACCCTGGCCGGAGGAAGCTCAGACGGCATTTGAGACACTGAAACAGTCCCTGTGCGAGGCCGTGGCGCTCAGCACTCCGGACCCATCTGAGCCCTACTGGCTTTTCACAGACGCATCAGCTACGGCGGCGGGCGCTTGTTTGGCGCAAATGACAGCCGAGGGAAAGGAGAGGCCTATTGCCTTTGCCAGCCACCGCTTCACGCCGACTCAGACGCGATGGTCGACAATTGAGAGGGAAGCGTTTGCTATAATATGGGCCTTAAAGAAGTTTGACTACTGGCTTTTTGGTGCCGAGATAAACGTTGTTTCGGACCACAATCCACTGTCGTACCTTACAACTTCGACTCCACACGGGGCAAAATTGACAAGATGGGCGCTGGCTTTACAGCGATATCACGTGTCGGTGCGACATCGGAAGGGTGTCAGTAATGGTAACGCGGATGCTTTATCCAGGCTTCATAACAGCTCATGGAAGCCAATGTAATACTATAGTGCCATGCCAACTGGATGGGCGTGAATGTTCCTGCTCACTTGGCGCTGTATATTGTGGACTTTGTGAGTGTCGATTCAAGACACAGAGACACTAGAGTGCTCTTATAGTTTGGAACTGCAATCGTGTGCTTAATTGTTTGATGACATGTATCGTGTATTTCTTTTTACTCTCTTTTTGCTTTGTTATTTGAAGGTGTTTGTTGTTGTGATACAATTAGGCCAGGGTGTGGTTAGAAAGTTCATTACGTAATCGCGGCAGTGATTTATCGTATCACTGAGTGAAAATCAGCCCAGTATACTCTTTAGGGGGAACGTGTTAGGCCGCTCATCTCTCGAACAGGCAGAATGGACGGCGTAGGGCTGCATGATTGTTTTGTATATATTTTTGCAGTGCCGTGAGTTGCCCATGCGTTTTGTGAATGGGGAAGCGTCCACCCCCCAGCGCGTCGGGCAGCAACCGTTTCTGTTTTTGAGGGGTCGGACGGCCCGCGTGGTGTCGGGTGACGAGCCGAGGCGCGCGCCGCCGCGGAGGGCGCGGTGCAGAGGCGGAAAACGGATTCGGAGAACATGCTTTTACGCGCGCTCTGTTGACATTCTGCCGATGGTCATAATAGGGCCACGCGGACAAACCTCGACTGGGACGGTTGTATACGCGACGTTGTGGCGCCGGCTCTTGAGTCCCCTGCTAATTGGAGACGCAGCTGCTAGCAATGTTGACCACGTCTGGCGCGTACGGAGCGGGGGGTTCACGCCCCTACGCATTCGGGCGGCAGCCACGTGCATCTTGTTTTGAGCGCTGGGGAGAGCCCGCTTTGTGTCGTGTTGCAACATGCAGTGCGAGCCGTAGAGAGGGGCGCGGTGCGCATGCAGAGGCCGCGTTCGGAGAATGTCGTTTTAAGAGCACCCGAGTCCGGATGCCGCCAGCGGTCATTATTTTTCTACCAGGAAAAACCTTGAGGGGGACTACGGTACGCGGTGTTGGGACACCAGCGCCCGAGCCCCCTTGCTGGCTAGAAACGCCGCTGAGGTGCGAGATGGCCTCAATAAATCGTGCGTGCCTGGCGTGTTTGCCGAGGCCGTCACTGACCACGTGGAAATAGGAGGGGGAGACGAAGATGTGGGAAGAGGGAAAACAGGGTGGTTTTCCAATAGATTCCCTTTTGAGAGTAAGCCCATCCCTTTGGGGTTGTGGCTTAAGAAACTGTCAACTCTCATTGGCAATTGCTTCCGTGGGATGGGCTGACGACCCTACCGCCCTTTTTCTTTGTCTCTTTCCCCTATAACAATCGAGACGAGGTGCTTGTTCCTCAGTCTAGGCTGTAATCACTAAACCTGATAGAACAGTAAGACTCCGTACGATGCAACGCTAGTCTGGGCCGTAACCACTTAGTGGTAGAACAGTGAGACCCGGTTGGTCGTACGTAGTGACAGTTGTCCTAGGCTCTAACTTAAAGAAAAGTAGAAGAGTAAGGCGCTGTTTACTTGTGTGTTTTGTATCAGTGTTCTTTTGTTAACTCTGTATTTGACTGTGTAAATATTTCCGTTGCAATATATCTTCAAGTTTTGTTACCTCCAACCTGCCTCCTGCTTCATCAACGCCGATAATCACCTTGAAGAGACTTTGGTCGACTTCAAGGAGAAAAGAACAATCAAAACTTAACTTATGTAGTGACAGTTGTCCTAGGCTCTAACTTAAATAAAAGTAGAAGAGTAAGGCGCTGTTTACTTGTGTGTTTTGTATCAGTGTTCTTTTGCTAACTCTGTATTTGACTGTGTAAATATTTCCGTTGCAATATATCTTCAAGTTTTGTTACCTCCAACCTGCCTCCTGCTTCATCAACGCCGATAATCACCTTGAAGAGACTTTGGACGGCGTAGGGCTGCATGATTGTTTTGTATATATTTTTGCAGTGCCGCGAGTTGCCCATGCGTTTTGTGAATGGGGAAGCGTCCACCCCCCAGCGCGTCGGGCAGCAACCGTTTCTGTTTTTGAGGGGTCGGACGGCCCGCGTGGTGTCGGGTGACGAGCCGAGGCGCGCGCCGCCGCGGAGGGCGCGGTGCAGAGGCGGAAAACGGATTCGGAGAACATGCTTTTACGCGCGCTCTGTTGACATTCCGCCGATGGTCATAATAGGGCCACGCGGACAAACCTCGACTGGGACGGTTGTATACGCGACGTTGTGGCGCCGGCTCTTGAGTCCCCTGCTAATTAGAGACGCAGCTGCTAGCAATTTTGACCACGTCTGGCGCGTACGGAGCGGGGGGTTCACGCCCCTACGCATTCGGGCGGCAGCCACGTGCATCTTGTTTTGAGCGCTGGGGAGAGCCCGCTTTGTGTCGTGTTGCAACATGCAGTGCGAGCCGTAGAGAGGGGCGCGGTGCGCATGCAGAGGCCGCGTTCGGAGAATGTCGTTTTAAGAGCACCCGAGTCCGGATGCCGCCAGCGGTCATTATTTTTCTACCAGGAAAAACCTTGAGGGGGACTACGGTACGCGGTGTTGGGACACCAGCGCCCGAGCCCCCTTGCTGGCTAGAAACGCCGCTGAGGTGCGAGATGGCCTCAATAAATCGTGCGTGCCTGGCGTGTTTGCCGAGGCCGTCACTGACCACGTGGAAATAGGAGGGGGAGACGAAGATGTGGGAAGAGGGAAAACAGGGTGGTTTTCCAATAGATTCCCTTTTGAGAGTAAGCCCATCCCTTTGGGGTTGTGGCTTAAGAAACTGTCAACTCTCATTGGCAATTGCTTCCGTGGGATGGGCTGACGACCCTACCGCCCTTTTTCTTTGTCTCTTTCCCCTATAACAATCGAGATGAGGTGCTTGTTCCTCAGTCTAGGCTGTAATCACTAAACCTGATAGAACAGTAAGACTCCGTACGATGCAACGCTAGTCTGGGCCGTAACCACTTAGTGGTAGAACAGTGAGACCCGGTTGGTCGTACGTAGTGACAGTTGTCCTAGGCTCTAACTTAAAGAAAAGTAGAAGAGTAAGGCGCTGTTTACTTGTGTGTTTTGTATCAGTGTTCTTTTGTTAACTCTGTATTTGACTGTGTAAATATTTCCGTTGCAATATATCTTCAAGTTTTGTTACCTCCAACCTGCCTCCTGCTTCATCAACGCCGATAATCACCTTGAAGAGACTTTGGTCGACTTCAAGGAGAAAAGAACAATCAAAACTTAACTTATGTAGTGACAGTTGTCCTAGGCTCTAACTTAAATAAAAGTAGAAGAGTAAGGCGCTGTTTACTTGTGTGTTTTGTATCAGTGTTCTTTTGCTAACTCTGTATTTGACTGTGTAAATATTTCCGTTGCAATATATCTTCAAGTTTTGTTACCTCCAACCTGCCTCCTGCTTCATCAACGCCGATAATCACCTTGAAGAGACTTTGGTTGACTTCAAGGAGAAAAGAACATTCAAAACTTAACTCACGCCGAGGAGGCCAGTGCTGCAAACATAAAGATCCTCTCGTTGTGCAGACATTCACGGCAGCGGTGCCGAAATCGGATCCTCTACAGGGCTCCCCCCCGTAGATGCAAAGGTCGCTGTTGTCGCGCTGATGCTCAGGACACGTGTTTACTCACAGGGCAGGGTACGAATGGGGGAGAATCGGGTGGGGAACGAGTGGGGAGTACAAGAAAAACACACAAGTTTGCCATGTACGTGGGTTTCACATAATTGATTGCAATCATGTTTTCATGGCCGTTCACAGAAACAGTAAAAGCCTTTTCTCTGCGCTGTAGCACTTCGAACGGGCCGTCGTACGGTGCAGTGAGGGCTGTCCGGATGTCTTCGCGGTGCACAAAAATGTGAGTTGAGGCAGCTAGGTCTTTGCTTACGAAAACGTCGTAAGTGGAGGGCTGTCGAGCTGATGTTGGTCGCAAGTGCTCAAAGAGTGACCGAAGTCGCTCAACGTAGGCAGGAGGCGAGCGGCTGGGGACTGCAGGTAGTGCGAAGAATTCACCAGGTAGACATAGTGTCATCCCGTAGACCATTTCGGCAGCAGTACACCTGAGGTCCTCCTTTAGCGCCGACTAAATACCTAGTAGAACTAGCGGCAGGTCGATGACCCATGAAGTTTGAGTGTCACGGGCGATGAAGGTGGCTTTCAAGTGGCGGTGAAGCCTTTCAACCATTCCATTTACTGACAGATGGTGTGCAGTTGTGTGGATGTGGCAGATACTGAGGATGCATGTTTACACTTCGAAGCGCTCACTTTCAAAGTGTCGTCTGCGGTCGGTTACCATGCTGTGGCAGCTGAAATGAGATATCCAACCGGCTATGAAAACAAACGCCATGGTGGACACCATAATATTGTGTACAGGAAATGCTTCAGGCCAGCGTGTGTGGCGGTCAGTGCAGGTGAGGATGTAGCATTTACCACGCGATGAAGGCAGTGGACCAACAGTGTCGATGTGAACGGGTCAAAGCGAGAGTCAGGCGGCCGGAAGGGTTGAAGTGGTGACTTGGTGTGGTGGGTCGATTTTGCACATTGGTAGCGCTGACATTCTCGAGCCCAGCGGCAGACATCCGCGTTGATTTCGGGCCACACGTAACAGGAGGTGATGAGGCGCTGAGTGGTACAAACACTAGGATGGCTCGAGTCTTGTAGCTTGCCAAAAACTTGACGGTGCAAGGAAGGCACAAATGGACGGGCACAGCCTGTTGACATGTTGTAGACAATCGTACCAGAGGAGGATGGCAGTGGCACCTCAGAAAATGAGATGTGGACCCTGCACGCAGGTCACACAGCTCGTCAGAATGTTGTGCCTCTGCGATGATCTCGAAGTCCACAGCAGCAGTGAGCTGCTGCTGTGAACAATTTAGCTCAACATCACCCGAAAAGATTATGATGACACAATGATGTAAAAGCATGTGAGGCCAGAGCATGTAAACCATGGTGTAAGAATAGGTTAGGTGAGAGAATGGCGCGGAGGCGACGTTTCGTTCAGAGAGGCGAATTAGGTTCTGTTTAGGAGACCCCCCAAGAGGTGTTGTGCTAAACTAGTGCCAGCCTAAAGCCCCTCCATCCATGCCGCTCGCTGCACCTGCTCTTGTGAATATGCACGCGTGTGTTAGCGCTTTGATCTGCTTCATTGTTTAACGTACTGGTGGGCTACACGATGGGAAAGTACTTTGTACCGTGCAGCAACACGGGTATAAGTCCTGTAAAGAAAAGTTATCGCTTTTTACACTGCCGCATGACCAAACCAGGCTTGATGCATGGAGACTGCAATCCCTCACAAAGACCGGGTACTGCAACACACAGGCCGTGTTTGTGAAAAACATTTCGCTCCTCACTTTATATTGAAAACGTGTTCCGCAGCTATTGATGGCCGCGTTCTGATGTCGGGCAACAGGAGAGCGGGGCTTGCCAAGGATGCTCTGCCAACTATCTTTGAAGGAGCGCCAAGTTACCTGTCAAAGAAGATTAAGAGTCCTCACAAGCATTCAAGGTGGCAGACTTGCCATACAAACCCTGCGAGAAGCACCAGCAGCTCAGAACGCCGACGGCCAAGTCAACGAGAGCAGCGATGTCGTCGGGACAAGTGACCTCTGCACTTCGTCACCATTCGAAGAAATGTTCTGCGCAGCATCAGCTCTGTGCCTTCCGACACCGTCCTGGGCGATGCATCACATCGATGCGGAAGGGTTCCGTGACCCCGTGTTCCACGATGCCTCTCTGCTACGCACAAGTGACGGTGCATGTGTGCTTTTTAACTGAAAGTATGTGCATGTGAAAAGTGACATGGCTGTGCAAGCGTACATATTCGGCAAACCGGTTGAATGCAGTACGCTAGGCATAAATGATTTTGCTGTGTCAACTTCCCTAGTTGAGGATGTTCTGAAAACCGTTCACAACTTACACATTTGCAGCGGGGGACCTAATATGAAGGACTTTTCTTCTGTGGCTCCTGAATGTGCTTTTGTTGACTGCCAAAGTAAATGAAGGCATAAAAGCCGCCCACTGCTGTTATCTGCAGGAGATATATGTCGTGCATGGCAGTAGCCTATCTGATGCTCTCAGAATCCATGCCAACTGGCAAGCTGCTCGTGCGAAACAGCGGCAACCACTGAGGTGTATCAGGCTGTCTGTGTCACCTGCCAAAAAAAAGAAGGTTGACACCTTGCGTCACGCAAGGGCTGTCTTGCAAAAGTCATGGGCACAGCTACTGAAGCGCAACCGATTGATAACTAAACAACTTGAACAGAACAAAGATGAAACAATGAAATTGCAGGAGGAGGATGTCAAAAAGAAACTGCAAGCTCTTAACATTCCACCGATGCAGCTCCTCCTTGTGCAGGAATGTATATCCGCAGCGAAGTGCATAGCAAAAAATAATAGGTGCTATACAGATGACTGGCTACTCCTATGCCTCTTGCTAAACATCAGGAGCCCCACTGCTTACTCATTCTTGCGAAGTAATAATATATTGCCCATGCCATGCACATCCACTATAAGAAAGTACATAAACATGGTTGGGCTGAAATGTGGTTTTGATGACAATATTTTTAAAGCTCTCAAGATTAAACTAGCAAGCAAGGCACCCTTTCAGCGTAGAGGGATGCTGATTTCAGATGAGATACAGGTCAGGAAGGAGATGACTGTAAACTTGAAGACCATGACGTATGCTGGTCTTGTTGACTATGGAGACCAAGGTGGGCAAAGTAATTAACTGGCAGACCACGGTCTAGTGTCCACCTTCACACCTTTTGCTGTCAGTTATTTACAACCTGTAGCAGTGTTTGCTTCAAAAGGAGCAACAAAGGGGACTGTCCTTGCACATCTGGTTTCTTTACAACGACCAAAGGTGTGTTGTAAGCTGATGTAGACCTTTCAATGATGCCTTGACGTAACATCTCGTCAGCTTCCTTCTCAATAGACTCTTGAACCACTAGTGGCAATGGGTATTGTTTGACGTACACTGGTGTGTCTGTGGTGCATTCTAACTGGCACTCACTAACATTTGTTCTTCCTGGGAGGTCCGAGAATAATTCGTCATACTTGTGTAATAATGATTTTAACTCTGCTACTTCTTCTCTATCCAGACATGGATTAATGGCTGCTTTTTCTAACCCCATGGTTTTCTTGTAGTGGTAGGTGTGCTTCCAAGTCGTCTTTCTCTTCTGGGACTACAATGTTGACAACTTTAGATTCTTGGGAATTATGCCTCTCTTCATATTTCTTTCACATGTTGATGTGAAATACTTTTTTAGAATTGTTCACCAGGAGCTTGTAATCCATCTCGTTCCTTTTCTGGTTTACCTCAAATGGCCCCTTCCATTGCATCAACAGTTTGTTTCCATCATTGGGTTGAAGGATAAGTGCTTTGTCTTCTGGATTGAGGCGTCTTGTCACTGCCTTCTTATTATAATAGGTTTTATATTGTTCTTTGGCTTCCTCCAAACTCCAACGTGCTAACTTGCACGTTTCTTCCAGCTTCTCTCGAAGTTCCAACACGAAGGTGTATGTCATTTCGACTTTAGTGTCGAGTCCTTCATTTGCCCATATCTCCTCGAGGATAGTTAACGGACCTCTAACCGTGTGTCCATATAGCATCTCGAACGGTGAAAAATTTTGGCTTGCTTGTGGCACTTCTCTGTAAGCAAACAATAATGCTGGTAGGTAACGGTCCCAATCCGTACGTCTTTCTTGACACATCTTCTTTATCATGTTCTTTAATGTGCCATTAAATCTTTCTACCAGGCCGTTCACCATAGGATGATACGGCGTTGTGAGCAACTGCTTTATCGAGAGTAACCTGTTGCACTCCTTCATTAGGTCAGATGTGAAGTTGGATCCCCGGTCACTAAGAATTTCTCGGGGAAGACGACACCTAGAGAACATCTCTATTAGAGCCTCGGCAACCTGAATTGAATCTATGCCTTTTAAGGCAACTGCTTTATCGAGAGTAACCTGTTGCACTCCTTCATTAGGTCAGATGTGAAGTTGGATCCCCGGTCACTAAGAATTTCTCGGGGAAGACAACACCTAGAGAACATTTCTATTAGAGCCTCGGCAACCTGAATTGAATCTATGCCTTTTAAGGCAATGGCTTCTGGATATCTTGTCACCATATTGACCATCGTGAGAACATAGCAGTTTCCTTTTGCTGATACCGGCTTTATTGGACCTACGATGTCTATCGCTACTCTCTCAAATGGGATATCAGTGGTTGGCATATTCCCAAGTGGAACTCGATTCACTCATCCTTTTGGTATCGTCTGCTGGCAAATGTCACAGGATTTTATATATCTCTTTATTTCGCTTTGTAGTCCTGGCCAGAAAAATTCTTCTGTGATCCTAGCCACCATTCTTTTTATGCCTTGGTGCCTGGCCATGATGCTGTCGTATCCCAAATTCAAGACCGTCCGTCATAGTGATTTAGGAACCACCAACTGCATCACTTCTCTGCCTGAGGTAAACTTGCATCTCCTGTACAACAATCCATTTTTCCTCTGGAAATCAAAAATGGTTCTTCCTCTTATTTGTCGTTGACTCTCCTTGCTTCTCAAAGCAGGCTTGTAGGGAGTCATTCTTTCTTTGCATTTCCGCAAATTCTGTTGGCGTCACCGCAAGTACTTCGGTTGTAGGTACTTTCAATGCCCTCAACGTTCGCTCCGTACTTGATCTTGTAGCTACCGCCGACGAAACTGCTGAACTATCCTCCGTAGTCTTAATCTTTTGTGTCGCTATGTTAGGATTGTGCTCTTGCTATTTTTCTTTTGCTTTTCCCGTTTCGGTGTAGCTGCTCTTCCACTTGATATCAGGGTCATCCATGCTTTTTGCCCCTGGTAGATTGCCCAATATTAAATCATATAGCGGCTTATCTACGCACTTCACTATCAGCCATCCGGAGTAGTAGGGAGTAGAAACTTGAATTCTGGCCTCAGGTCAATGCCTAACCGTGCTATCGACCATGATAACCACCGCTGTTTCTCCTGTTAGTTCTTGCTCCCGAACCAAACTCCGTCTCACCAAGGCCGTGTTAGTTCCACTATATCGAAGAACCGAGACTTGTATTCCATTGATCTCTCCGTCAGCTACAGGAAGACCCAGTGATAGTCTCGTCTTGAACGCATCCTTGTTGTCCGATACCATGGTTTTTGACACATCATGTGTCTCCTGGGTATCCTTGGTCGATTCTTGCGATGATGCTGCCTTTCCACCATTTAGGGAAACCACGCCTGCTGCCTTTTCTCGGTTCTGTAGTCTGCAGTCTTCTGTGCGGTGTCCTCATCTCTTGCAGTGCTGACACATGATATGCGCCTGTGGTCGGTTCCCTCCTACACGACAATCTACGGCACGATGACCGACGCGGTTGCACGAGAAACATCTGAGTATCTTAGGTACCGCACCTTGCCTAACTTGGATTACATCATCGTCTTTTTTATGAGTTTCTTCTTCATTTTTACCTAAATTCCTCAAGCCTTGCGCTTCCAGAAATTGGTCAGCAGATTCAGCAAAGTCATCTAGACGTTTTAGTGAATGTTCTTTAAGAAAAACATTGAGTTTTGGGCTACAAAAAGTCAAGAACTGCTCAATCACAATGCGCTCCCTGACTCTTTCATACGTCTTCTCTGTGTTTGCCATTTCCATCCATCTATCAAAATAATTTGTCAAACGGCAAGCAAACTGTGTACCAGTCTCTGATTGTTCTGGTTTACTATTCCGGAATTTCCCATGGAATCCTTCTGCAGTTAGCCTGAATCTCTGCAGTAATGCTGAGATGAGTGAATGACATTCGATGCAACAAATGCCATTCGACCCATGGTGGTGCTACACAGGAAAAGTTAATGTCATTCGGTCATGATATCAATGGCGATCATTGCAAAAAAAGTGAGAAAAGTAGACCAAGCATTGTGTAGAATGTCTGAAAAGTCAATCTATTTACTTTAATATAAATATTGAGGCGTCGCTTCACTGAAGAAACAAATATATAAAACTTCTAATTCCAGAATCTCTGGCCACTATAAGACAAAACAAGGCTTAACCAGCTGAATAGCCATAGCCGATAAATTGCAGACGAACAATATGACTGACATGGCAGCGCTGAAAAATGATGCTCAGTTGCAGTAGGTGAAGCATTTAGTTGATGTGCGCTTTCCATGCGAGCATTGCATAATAAACAGAGGCTCGATCATCAAATAGATGCGGATGCCATTCGAGATGCCAAAAACACACGCACAAAGGTGCCCAATTGTTTACAGTATGGCCGATTAGTAAAGCGACGGCCGCCACGCCACTGAGGTAGAGAGTGAAAACGTTTTTTGACTGCCTGCCGTACAGTCTTTGTCTAGTTAAAATTATAGATTCCTTAAACCATGCAAAATAATTGCCTCTTTACACGAGTGCTTCTGACATGACAAAGGCTCAATGTCATATTTTGCCTTGTCTCTGGGGTGGAGAGTATAAATTCGCTTCGACTGCAAAGCCGAATGTGTTTCTTGAACTCATTCGATTGAAGAAGTCATTCGATTCTAATGGCATTAAATATTGCTGTGTAGCAGCTGAATAATGTCATTTGATGCTAATGCCATTCAATTCGAATGACATTAAAATGTCCATATCATAAGAAGCCAACAAACACTGACACCAAAGACAACATAGGGGAAGTTAGTTGTGCTTAAATAGAAATTACTTCGCTTCTTTATTTCATTTTTTAAGCACAAGTAATTTCCCCTATGTTGTCCTTGGTGTCAGTGTTTGTTGGCTTCTTATGATATGACTAATAAAAATCAGGCCCCTTGGTTAACCCCCTTTCTTCTCGTTGATTAAAATGTCCAGTGTGACAGGGGTATAACAGACATGCACTCAATCTAGATCAATGATGACAAAAAAAAAAAAAGAATACAGTGAACAGTTAACAGTAAATATAGAAATTAACACTACACAAAACACACTTAACGGTGATCAACTAAACAGAGTTCAAAAGAAAACAAATGATGGCATACGCATGGCCGGGCAGCAGCAGCAGCAAGTCCATAAAGCGCAGAGTCTACGGCAGAGCTTTCCCGAAGAATGCTGGCAAGCCGATCTCGTTGCAGTGGAGGTGATTGCTGGGCTGGGTTTCCCGGGAGTCTAGGTCTGACGTCTTCCCCCGAGCAGGTTGAGCTAACTTGAGGGGAACTACCGTGAGCTTCGTTGCAGACGTTGGTTTGTCGTCTCTTACGTCAACTAGTAACTCGCAGTTCAGATGCGGCTAGGCGGCCCAGAAGATACTGGACGGCACTAGCTCCTTGATGCTTTTCAGCAGATTGTAGGCTCAGCTTCTAGACTGCTTAGCTCAGTCTAAAACCTGCGTTATTCTCCTTTTCCTAGTTCCCTGTGTTGGAGAACGGCAGATATTGGTGACGATCCAATCAAGATCACTGAATTGCATCCCGGCTCCTCCCAAGGTCTTGGCCTCGCCCCCTTTAATTAGGGTCGAGGGAACCGGTGATTACCCCCTGCTTTAGAGGTCGCGCACTCGTATTGCACCACACACGCACACCCTTGAGTCCATGGTCAGCCTTTATTGTTCCTTTACAAACATAGGAGAAACGACGGTGGCCGGCCATACGGTGTTGTCGGCACACATACACTGTCAGCAATTCGGGGACACGGGATTGCCCAGAGGCACCACATACACTGCCAGTACTTCATGGACACAGGATTACACAGACACACGACATATTTCGGAGTATTCGCACCCCCGCCTTCTTAGTAAGCTTCTCAACGCACGCGCGGGGCACAGAATACTCGGGTTCCTACAAAAAGCTGTTGGGGCGTCACAGTCGCACCGACGACAAAAAGACAATAATCTCTAAACCTGCCTTCAAGTTCTTTTGGCCGCTTGCCCGAGTGGCCGGCAATAACTGTCTTGCTCGCCGGTCCCTATTTCCACGACCTTTTGGCGATCATTGATCAGTGCTTCGCCGAATCTAATTATGCCACACCGTGACAGTGCATCATCTTCACTTCGTGGTGTTTGTCTTCTTCATCACAAACCTAAATTAATTTTAGTTAGCCTCATAGTTTGATTACTAATTAGTAATTAATCTCCTTAGGCTTCCTTGCCCTTCGTTAGTCTTACAGTCTTATTAGGCTTAATTAACCTCTCATTATTACTCTTATTAGTCTTTAACCTTAATTATTACTACTACCTCTTCTCTACTCACTATAGCCACAATCATAAATCTCAGCAGTTGTACATATCCATAAGGCATTCTCATATATACCCCCATAGTACCCCAGGTATACCTATGGAGCACATTGTGTCGCAGGCGGATGGATAGATAGATTTCCGAAGGAAATAGCCCTGTAAAGCTTATGCATTAAAAAATTTTATTCTCGGACTACTTGTTTACCATTTCAAGCAGTTTTTTGTGCCGCATACCCTGAAACACTCGGCGCTTTATGAAGGTGGCCTCGAAAATTCACCTATGATTACGATACTCCCTAATGAGAAATTTGAGTCCATCTGTATACGTTTTTTTATTTCGCAATATATTGGGGGGTGTAGATGATCTGTCTCGTGCGGCATGTTGCAAACGGTGTGAAGTGTGGCGTGACTGCATCGCTAATCTGGAGATTGCAATAGGCAGTGCATGGTGACACGTGGGTGCGATTCACAGCAGACCTCTCACGCTGGTGTGCTACTCTGGCACCATCTCGTTGCCATCGTCGCCACACTACGCTTTTCTTCTCATGCTTTCGCCCCGCCCTCCTCCTCCGCTTTCTGCCTCATGGTTCCACTGCACCCTTCTCCTCCGCATTCCTCCTTGCATATTTTATCCCCTGCTGTGTCCAGTGTTCACTCTTTCATTCTTTGCTGTGCTCATTTGCTTGGTTACGCTGGCGTTTGCCGCAGGAACGGGTGCGTAAAAGCTGCGCTCTAAAACGGGCGTTTGTGCACCACAATGCAAGCAAAGCTACTGCGCCTGTATCAGGTGAGGCTTTGCGCACACCGCCAGAGTAGAAGATGACAAGCCGTAGGCGCTGCCTCTGGCTCTCGACATGCCTGCGCAAATTTTTCTCTTGGCAGGCACATGCTCGTGTGTTTCCCCTATGAGTGGACGACTCTGTACATTTAACATATAAACCAGCACAAGCTTGCACTGTCTTTAAAGGGGCTCACAACTGGCCGATATGTGTTGCAAGATGTTGGGAGAAATGAAATGACCACAGTTTAGAGTGACAGAATCGACTGTGCTGTTTGCAATTTAAGCAGGCATTATAGTTTTAAATTGGTGAATAAAATCTCAAAAACCAGTAAGTGGTGTGAACTGGCCTTGGTTCTTCTGATACAGTATATAAGATTACTGTATGTAAATTGGCTGTTATTAAGTACCCCACACTTATTGCTTAAAATGACAGTTTGTATATTTATTAGGCTTTTGCACTTTATTCTGTATGAATTACGAAGTAAAAAGATTCCACCCTAACGAGCGATGCTCGCATCCCTCATGCATGGCGGCGCACATGATTTCTGTTGTACGCGCGCGAGATTGTGAGCATGCATGTGGCCTAAAATCATTTGTTCCAGCATTGTCAGGTCTTTGAGAGACGACATGCTTCGGAAATCAAAAATGCATGAATGGCTCCTGCAACATGCTGAGTTGCGTATCACATGTATAAAAGCATTATTTCACTTTAGAGAACTTAACTTGGCTTGCCTAAAAAACACTCTTGGCTTGTTAGGCCAAAGCTGTTGGACAGGAGATCAGGAAAGCACATAGCTATTATTGTAGAAATAATTTACACTTTTGATAACATGAAGCTCGGGAAAATTGGTCGGATTAAAAACAAAAAAAGTGATACTTTCTCAGCTACATCCGTGCTTGTCGTCTGCCTCCCATAATTGTCGGCATTTAATCGCTATCGCATTCTTCTATCACTATTTGAAGCATGCCTACAGTGAATGACTACATCCTCACTGCAGATAGGAAAATTTTAATAAAAAATGTTCCACTGCATGATTCGAAACTCTGACTGGTAAGCTTTCAACTGCACTAAAAAAAAATGGGTACCATAAAGATTGGTTGTCAGTCCCTTTACAGTCGAACTCACTTATAACGATACCGGTTTTAACAATGTATCGGTTATAACAATGAGAAGCTGCTGCACTGTTGACTTTTGTGTGTTTTCCATGTTGAAATAACCCTTGCCATTTGTTGGGCGTGTTGGTAAACTGAAAGCATAGTTAGCACCAGCGAGCAAGGACGGAAGGGAGCGCATTGTGTTGTCGTCTCCCTTCCATCCTTGTTCGCTGGCACTAAATATGCTTGAAATAATCCACTTACTGCAATGCCCTGATGCCGCATTATCGCTTATAATGATGAATCCTGGCTGCTGGGTATCCGAGCCGAAAGGTAGTAAATGCAAAATCCTTGAAAATAGAAAAAGAAAATGAGAAATTCGAGTCGCTGCACAATGGTCCAACAGCCGCCACGCACACATTTTCCAGCCATCTCCGTGCGGCTCTCTCCAGTCGCCCTTCCACCCCTCCGAACACGAATGGGCTGCACCCATAGGTCTACACTGTCCCAGCCTCCAAAACACAAATGGACCGTGCCAACTGCACCGCAAGCAGATTGCTTGCATGTTGCTTGCTGGCTCCTCATTCAGCGCAGTTCTGCGAACAGCTTAATCGCTCGTGTTTGTCCTTGTTGGTTGCGTCGAAGTCGTTCCTGGCCACATGGTTTCTCAGCTTCGCTTGACTCACCACCGAAACAGAAGATGGCTGATCTGCCTGCTGATCATCGGCAATGCACGACGTTGCTGGTGGAAAGAAAGTGCACGGCTATAGATTTGTATACTAAGTGCTCCTAACCGATGAGACGATGGTTGCAAACGTGCTTGCATCAGATAGCGACAGCGATGACAGCAGCGATGACACGGTAGAGAAGGCTGTCTGAATGTTGTCATCACAGGAGGCCCGGCATCATTCAGTCCCTCCGGGGCTTAGTTTTCACAAGGAACCTTCCACTGCACTACGTGGAGCACTTGGATGCCTTGGAGAATGATGTCAGCAAGCTTCGCGTAAAGCATGCATGGCTGAGGGACATAGGCTTTTCTCGTGCAAGCCACTGAAAAGTATGTGGTGAGATGCTTGTGACGATCTCTCCTCGGCGTTTCTTCTGGATTTCTCGAGCTGACAGGCTGCTACGGCAGCCTTCTCACAATTTTTAAAAGGCCCCTTTTGGGGCCACCAAAGCAATGCTTCAGTGGCGTTCACATATCGCTTGCCACCCATGCAGTTACAGTTTGCAGTTGTTGTAGCAGTGCCATTGTTTAACACTAACAGCTGTGGTTTGTTACACGCGATTGGAGCGCCCAGGAAGCAGTTAAACGACTGAACACAATCAGCAGCTGGGCGGAGGAAGGTAGTGGGTAGGGGCAGTGGCCTCCCCGCCTGTATAGTTTTCTCACATCAGCTCTGCCGTCCCCCTATTTTGATTTTTTCATGCAACCCAGTTATAACAACGGAATTTTCGCGGCACTTGAACATTGTTATAAGTGGGTTCAACTGTAATTGTCAAAGGGCAGCTGACTAAACATAATTTTATATTTGTTTATTTATTACTTATACAGGTTCTTAAAGGACCTTCGTACCCACTGTGATGGCTCAGCGGCTATGGTGTTGCACTGCTAAGCACGAGATCGTAGGATTGAATCCCCAGCCAAGGCTGCATTTCGATATAAGAGTGTGGTGCGTGACTTGAAAAAACAAACAGCGCTAAAAACAGTACAAAATAAAAAGACAGTGCATCGTCTTGTTTCTTCTTGTTGAGCCCTGTTGTTTAACGCTGTTTGTTTTTACAAGCGTTCATATAAGCAGCAGTGTTTACAAACCCACACTGAACCGTGCAACCCATTGTGGCCCACGCCTCCCCTTTAGGCTTGTCGCGGTGGCTTAGCAGCTAAAGTGATGCGCTGCTAAGCACGAGGTTGCGTGATTAAATGCTGGCTGCAGCAATTGCATTTCGATGGGGATGAAATGCAAAAATGCCCATGTCCAGTGCATTGGGGGCATGTTAAAGATCCCGGGATGGTCGAAATTTCTGGAGTCCCCCACTATGGCGTCTCATATTCATATTGAATGAGAAGAAAGGAAACTGAGGGCCCGATTTTTATTAGTCATATCATAAGAAGACAAATCATATTGTGATTTTGGCACTTAAAACCAAAGAATATAATTTTTAAAGGACCTTCGTGAAACAATAATGAAAGGGGGAATTAAAGAAAAGCAATCACTTCCACTGCACAAATATTACAAGAAATAAGGACAGTGCCTCACATAAATTGTGGGGTTCTCACCCGTGCTCTTGGGACAAAGGAACGACAACACAGTAGTGCAAACAATCACAAGGGCATTTATTGCACCTTTCATAGATCAATGCCTGCTAGCCGAGTTGCTATCCCCAAAACATGCCGATGGGCGCGCGACAAATCGCGGAAGTCGGATTCACCGCAACCGGATAGGGAGCGAACGTGTTCGCCCCGTGTTGGATCCCAACGCCTGGTCGTTCGCGCGTACGGTCACGCGAACGGTGGCGCGCTCGAAGGCGGCCACGCGAGACGGCCTCGCAGAAATATGGATCGGCGCACGCGTGGCACGTCCGCGCTGCTTGCCGACCTCAAGCCAAGGAGAAAGCGCCTTTTCCTTTCCGCACCCAAGTAACCCCGCCGTTAGATGGCGTTAGCAGCGCAGCACTCGCGCCATCTTTCGTACTGCGCTGCAACCACACCGACCGCCGCGGGCACCAGGCCACGTGGCGAAGCCGGATTACAGGAGACGGGAGCTATGCGGGAAAACAACATATCAGGGGACGCGTGACAGTCACGCATCCCCACAAAATACAACAACAAACCAACCAGAAGGCAGTTAATGCAAAAACAGTGAGTTCAACGTTTTCCCAGAAGTACAAATTTATCGCTATAAATTTTTTTGAGAAGCCTATGTAGATGCAGTGAACATCTCTTTACAAGCACTTCCAAATGTCCAAACTTTTTTAGTGTGCAGAAACCACGAACACAAAGTGGGAAAGACAAACACCTTATCCTTATGTTTGTCTTTTCCATTTTTTTCTACATTGTTCCTGTGCACTAAAAAAGTTTGCTCATGGAATACCAACTAGCTCAATCTCTCTCTTCGTTAAGCATTGCTACTGCGTTGTTAGTGTATTGTTACATTGTACTTATTCCTACAGGGGTATTCTGTAAGAGTCCACCTAGGGGACTGTCCATTTCGGCCGCTGCTGATCTGCTGATTGGATGGAGCTGTATGAGTGAGGAGGAGACGAGCGGCCCCAGCCAATCAGTGGCAGTTGAGATGGACAGTCCACTAGGTGGACTCTTACAGAATACCCCCCTGGTCAACTTCGTGATGCCACTGTAGGAGGACATGTGGATAGAGGAAGTGCCATGTGAACAGAATGCATGTTTCCTGCTGACGTGTACCTTGGGGTCTTTGTGTGCCTTGGTGACCTTCCAGGTGCAGGTGCCCTTTGACACATACTTCAAGGTGGAACCGCTCGCGAAGTACCACCGGGTGATCATCATGGAGCGGTTCATGAAAGATCTGGCACCCTCCATTTGGCCTCCAGGAAACCGCACTGGTGAGTAGTGCTGCTGCCCTGGATTTGTAAGTGGCTGTTGATGACCCCTGAATGTTAAAGTGCAATTTTCTTCTAGGCTTTAAATTCTCTTAAATGTAGTGAAGTGCATAAAATCCTTGAGTTTCATCTTTGGTTGGTGCATTCTGCAAGTTACTAAAATCTAGTTATCAAATTTTGGGGGTTGATGCTGGTCAGGGAGGTTATTCGTGGTTGGTACACTAAGTCTTTTTATTTGTCTTTGTTTTGCTTTTGAACAGTTATAAACGTATGTGCATTGCTGAAGAATGTTTTCAACTGTTCAGCATGATATGGCTGTAGTCCTTGAGCAGGCTTTGTCAGGGCTTTGGAAGTTATTGAATAATCTCTAATATTCTTATTATGTAAAAAGCATTTTAATCCCTGCATTACCTAAATATGGTGAACTTGCATGTGATTCTGAATTATGAAATTAGAGGGCTGATTTTTCGGTTTCAAATGAGGTCATTGGTATGTCTAAAAAGTTTAACAGTCCGAAAAAATGAATTTATGGATAGGCATCATTACACTGCTCTGCTAGCAGCCATTTCTTGGCTTTTACTCCAGGGTGGCAATATCTGCTTGAATTTTTGTCTTACGAACTTATTTTGCATTTCCCCGATGCAGAAACTGACTCATCTAGGGATGTGGCAAGTGTACAAGTTGCAAATGCAGCTGCACGGATGCATCACTGCTACTGCAATAATTCAGTCAGAAGGTTGTGATGATTTGTGAGGTTTATTGATAAGGCTTTGGAAGCACAGTAGGTGTATTTGCTTCTATACTTGTTATGTCACAGTCCAATTGAGCCACAACCAGCTGAGCATACACTTGTAATCCCTGACTCAACTTCTATTGCCTGCTGGCTGACAGTGCAAAAATAATGGCTGCTGGCCTACTTGCTCAAGCAAAAACTTCTGTTTTACACAGCTTCAATGTTATGGTTTGGAAAATTTTGTAGGAAAAGTTGTAGGTCATGTTCAGCAACAGCCAATGATGTCTGCGAGGTTATCTCTTATGTGGCACTCTCGTGGTCTTTGAAGAAAGCATGTGATATATGAAAACATAGCTGCATGACTGCTTGTTTTCACACCTGGAATGTTGCCCTGCAAATAAAAGGGAACCACAGTGTTTCCATCGACTTTGAGTGCCTGCCTATCGTTAATCTTCTGCGACCATGGTGGTGTTCCATCTTGACAAGAAAGACTGCCTGAATCCATGGACTGATTTCTTTTTTTTTTTTTACGGAGATGCAAGCTTTGTTCTTTTAGAGCGCAAGTGCATTTGATGCCATTTTTTTTTATCCCCACACACTTTCTTCACAAAGAAAAACCATGTTAAAGATAACATTGTTGAAACAACTTCAGCTGGTGTTTTAACACACTCACTTTTTCTAGAGAGGACTTATGACCTTAGGGGAATAATTAAAAATTTCACATAGGTGAACCTAATTAGCAAACTAATTCTCATTACGCAAATGCTCAGAGTAACTCGACATGACTGTGAACGATATGCCACTAGTAAGGTTCACAATTGTGTATCACTTTAAACAGACCTGGACTTTCAATGCATCTGTCTCGTTCATATATCTGTTGTCTCATCATGTTCAACAATATGCCTAGGAGAGTGTACAACACAGAACAGTACATCTATAGAAATTACCGGAGTTGCTTTTAGGCGCAAGGTTGTCGATTGAAGACTTAGATTCTTTCTGTTCGTCATTTGTACCAGTGTGTGTGCCTGTGTACCATCGCTTACCTCGTGACAGTAGAGTGTCTGTGTGAGAATAAGGTGGAAATTTCAGCAAGCCACATGGTGTGTGGTAGTGCCAAATAAAGAGCTAGGACTGCTTCATCTTTCATGCCAAACTGCGGCAAAGCGCAATCCACACATTCCGTTGCTGCCAAAAGATGATTTTGTGATTTTTGCATGTGAAAGAAAAGGTTCTCATTCAGCTGATTGTAGCATTATGTAGGTAGTAGTCAGATACATAGCAATATATTATTTCAGAAAATTGTCCTTCACCTTGGAATTTTGCAACTTGCTTGGTTTCTCACTTGTGTACCCATTATGAGTGAAAAATGTCCAGATAATTGGTCAACATCGTCTTATTTTCACTGCAGGTTTTTTGGCCAGCCTGCACATAAAAAAAGTGCATACAGTCAGCATCCAATTTTTTAGACCCCCTAGGGGCTGCGAAAACGTCCGGAAAATTGGGAAGTCTGAAAAAATGAATGCATGCCTTCTACTGCCCCCAAGGGCTCAAATCACCTCAGGCACGTCTGAAATAGCTCTGAAAACCTGCCAGTTCACTTATTAGGCACATTGGTGCTCGTACTGTGACAGGAGATGCGCTGCTGAATTTCATTACTGCATCTTGCTGCTGCATATTATCAAGCTTCTTCCTCAGATTAGTGTACTTTGCTTGCAATGCAAAGTACACAGCAACTTACTGCTTTGCCTGCTTCAACTGAGCACCGTCATTCAGCGCTGCCATGTCAGTCATATGGTTAGTGTTCAATTTATCGGCTATGACTACTAGGCTGGCTAAGGCTTATCTTGGCTTATGGTGGCCAGACATTCTGAAATTGAAGGTTTATGCGAGTATTATTCTGGTGAAGTGATGCCTCACATTTATTTTAAAATAAATAGGTTGAATTTTAAGACGCTATACACATACCTTGCTCTACTTTTCTTGCCAAATTTTTTGTGATCGCCATTGATATCATGATCGAATGACATCAACTTTTCCTGTGTAGCACCACCACAGGTTGAATGGCATTCGTTGCGCCGAATGTCATTTGAATCTGATGACATTAAAACATCCAGTGTGATGGGGTATAAGATAAGATGTGCACATATTCCATTATTGTCTATTTGCAAGAGGCTACAAGTAAACAAAGTAAACATATGCCTGTAAGAGAACTATGCGGCTGAGCATACCATGGCAACACTTTGAAAGATTAGAATTAGAAGCTAGATAGAAATCGATCTTTATGACTCATGTAGTTGGGAACTCCATAATGCACAACACCAAGTCTAAAGCACTGGTGCGAATTTGAGCATATGGCAGTAAGTGAGCTAAATTGTGATTGTCGCAGATATTAACGCGAGAGCAATAAGGGTCTGGTGCCCAGCATCCAGCTTCGGCAAAAAAGAATTTCGAACCAAATTCCAAACCACGCATACCCAATCACTCTTCTACCACGAAAGTTGCTCATACCTTGTCTTTCATTCTTTACAAAGTTATTCCTCGGAATTTTGAGAACGGCAGCCTACAAACAAGTGTAATGGGAAAAAAAAAATACCAACAGTGCATATCTTTTAATGTTGGCTCTTCTCAGACTGAAATATTAAAAGTTCGAAACAATAACAGGAGATTGACCCATGCAAAAGCCCGTGTTTCTACCAGAAAGTTTGCCTTCGTGCATAGCGTTCGCCGCCAGCGTTTTCTGGTAAACATTATGGTTAAATAAGCTGCAGTTGCCAGGAAGCATGAAAAGAAGTCACGGGTCTTTGAATGCTATTGTGTTCCACTCTTAGAGGTGAAGCTTAAGCGTCCTCTAACTTTTTTGTACTACTAGCCACTGTAGTGCGAAACAAAAGGTATTTGTTCTGTAGGGAAAGAAAAAAGTGCCAGCACAATAATTTTTTTTTAGAACTGACTGAGATAGCACCTTCAAGGTGATGCTAGGCCACTGTTAGTTCAAAAAGGTGTTATTGTAAACATGCAGTCGCTGCCATACATGTCCGCGTTAGGGTGCCTTGATGCCCATGTGCGCCGCTGAGGGTGAGGACATCCGTGTTGTCTGCTATGACGGCCGCCATTACATCACCCGTCACAGCTGGGTAGCATGCGAAATGCACTACCGCTTACAGTGCACCGGATAAGTTCGGAAACAAGTGTACATTAGCGAGCTTTTTTTAAAGCTTGGACAGCGCTTAGTACTGTTGTTGCCTAAATGTTTATGAAGGGAACAATGTACTCTATATAAGCTGACAGCCTGCACATGTGTTATATGCTAGAGGTTGACGTAGACTTTGTTATATTAAAAACGAATCCTCTTCCTTACGCTGGAAACGACAAAGTTTCGATAAGGCTAAACCCTTACTTGTTTTCCTCGTAAACTCTGCATTCCAAATACACAAAGAATCGTTTAAAGCACTTATATACATGTCAACAGCAGCAGTATATGTACCACCTACCTAAGCGCGATTACGGTGGCTTATTTTGCTAAGTTTGCAAGCAGTTTAATTATTTAATATATATGGCATCATACGTATTGTACACAGGCTAAAGTGCTGAGGGCCAGTATGGTGCAAATATCCTGCTAAGATGAAATGACAGCTTCTTTATCATTACTATGCTTGTTCAGAGGCTTGAAATACTGAATATATATATTTATATACCTACAGTTAAACCTGCCTATAACAAATCTCCATACAATTAATTCCTCGATATTCCAGTTTTTATATTCCCCACCATCACTCCATAGAAGCACATGTGTTTGTGACCTCTATGTAACAAAGTGGCAGCGGGAGACACCCTGGAAATAACGAAATCCCTTCGCCGACCACCTATTGGATTTTTGCCCCAAATTTTGTTATTCTAGCGTGATCAGCAGTTGTATCCATCTCGTACGGATGCCCCACAGACGACAGAGCATGAAGCGGTGTCATTGTGCTTGGCGCGCACGTAGTAGCCCCGGCAACAGTGAGGTTTCCGTAGAGTGCTGCCGCCGCAACATGCAGATAAGCACGGCGCAACACGCCCCGGCGACAGCAAGGTTTGCACAGAGTGCCGTTGGCACAGAGAGTAGGGAGGGACGATGCTTGTCCACGTGTGTCTAAGCGTGCATTGATGCATCCCCTGGGTCCCTTGAGCCGGTCGAGAGAGAGTGTGATTGTGAAGAGGAAGAGGCGCTAGACGCCACACGTGCATTGAGGCATCCCCCGAGTCCATTGAGCAGGCCGGCAATGCGATTCTTGATGATAGTGATCTAAAGAAGGGAAAGATGCTTGATTCTGCAACCCATGAGGGAGCACAGCGAAGCGTTGCCGCAGTCGTGTACTTATTTCCTCCTTTCTTCAAACATCCCGCCGCTCGTTTAAGTAACGTTGCTGCTGCTTGCAGGTTGCCGGTGGCTACCGGTGGCACGTCGGCAGGGCCACTCTTTAGTAGCTGCAGAGGTCTCTGCACTTCACTTCATTAACCTGACACCCGGTGACGCTACTAAGACAAGGACTGCTTTTCATGTGTCATGGAGTTGGGGTCACTCTTTGTCTCTTCGTTTTGGATGCCTTGCGCGCTTGCTAGTCGGCTCCTGTTTCTACTCATCCAGTCACTTTGGTGTATCATTCCAAGGATGAGTACCTCGAAGAAGAAACGTAAAATATTTATTCTTGAAGACAAAATGCCCATCTTACAAAAATGGCCACCACATAACCGGTATCGCTGGAATCGGTCACCCAGCATTGAGTGGCCAGTCTTGGCAATAACGTGGGTGCAGCGGCTTCCCGGTCATATTGGACAGCATGCTTGGCACAAGGCCAGGAGAATACTGTCACCAGCCATTGACACCGACAAGACAATTGCTAGTTGCGCGAAATGTTGGGAAGCAATTTTATCTCTGAAAGGGAATGACCGAGGATACTACCCTTGCTGGCTGACTTGCAATACTGATGCATGGCATAACGCTTGTGTTTCTGTCAAATAGACGCAACCTTGAATTTTTTGTCGTCTGTATTAGTATGTACTTTTATAAGGAATATTAGATATAACAAAGTATTTTTTGTGGCAGCTTCAAATTTGCTATAGCAAGGTTCGACTGTATCATCATCATCATCATGCCTGGTTACGCCCACTGCAGGGCAAAGGCCTCTCCCATACTTCTCCAACAACCCCGGTCATGTACTAATTGGGGCCATGCCGTCCCTGCAAACTTCTTAATCTCATCCGCCCACCTAACTTTCTGCTGCCCCCTGCTACGCTTCCCTTCCCTTGGAATCCAGTCCGTAACCCTTAATGACCATCGGTTATCTTCCCTCCTCATTACATGTCCTGCCCATGCCCATTTCTTTTTCTTGATTTCAACTAAGATGTCATTAACTCTCGTTTGTTCCCTCACCCAATCTGCTCTTTTCTTATCCCTTAACGTTACACCTATCATTCTTCTTTCCATAGCTCGTTGCGTCGTCCTCAATTTGAGTAGAACCCTTTTTGTAAGCCTCCAGGTTTCTGCCCCGTAGGTGAGTACTGGTAAGACACAGCTATTATACACTTTTCTCTTGAGGGATAATGGCAACCTGCTGTTCATGATATGAGAATGCCTGCCAAACGCACCCCAGCCCATTCTTATTCTTCTGATTATTTCCGACTCATGATCTGGATCCGCTGTCACTACCTGCCCTAAGTAGATGTATTCCCTTACGACTTCCAGTGCCTCGCTGCCTATTGTAAATTGCTGTTCTCTTCCGAGACTGTTAAACATTACTTTAGTTTTCTGCAGATTAATTTTTAGACCCACTCTTCTGCTTTGCCTCTCCAGGTCAGTGAGCATGCATAGCAGTTGGTCCCCTGAGTTACTAAGCAAGGCAATATCATAAGCGAATCGCAAGTTACTAATGTATTCGCCATTAACTTTTATCCCCAATTCTTCCCAATCCAGGTCTCTGAATACCTCCTGTAAACACGCTGTGAATAGCATTGGAGAGATCGTATCTCCCTGCCTGACGCCTTTCTTTATAGGGATTTTGATGCTTTCATTATGGAGGACTACGGTGGCTGTGGAGCCGGTATAGATATCTTTCAGTATTTTTACATACGGCTCGTCTACACCCTGATTCCGTAATGCCTCCATGACTGCTGAGGTTTCGACAGAATCAAACGCTTTCTCGTAATCAATGAAAGCTATATATAAGGGTTGGTTATATTCCGCACATTTCTCTATCACCTGATTGATAGTGTGAATATGGTCTATTGTTGAGTAGCCTTTACAGAATCCTGCCTGGTCCTTTGGTTGACAGAAGTCTAAGGTGTTCCTGATTCTATTTGCGATTGCCTTAATAAATATTTTGTAGGCAACGGACAGTAAGCTGATCGGTCTATAATTTTTCAAGTCTTTGGCGTCCCCTTTCTTATGGATTAGGATTATGTTAGCGTTCTCCCAAGATTCCGGTACGCTCGAGGTCATAAGGTATTGCGTATACAGGGTGGCCAGTTTTTCTAGAACAATCTGCCACCATCCTTCAACAAATCTGCTGTTACCTGATCCTCCCCAGCTGCTTTCCCCCTTTGCATAGCTCCCAAGGCTTTCTTTACTTCTTCCAGCGTTACTTGTGGGGTTTCAAATTCCTCTAGACTATTCTCTCTTCCATTATCGTCGTGGGTGCCACTGGTACTGTATAAATCTCTATAGAACTCCTCAGCCACTTGAACTATCTCATCCATATTAATCTGTATGAAACGACTGTATGAAAGTTAGGAAAAAATCTGGATTGTTAACAATGGAGGCTGTCCTTGGAAACAATGAATGTAGAAGTAAAGTTATGTTGAATTCCAATGGCGGAGTCAGAGCAAGTTTTTCTGCTCGTTTCGGAGCAAGTCTGTTCCAATGGCAGAGTGAGGGCGGGAGTAAGGTGTTCCAATGAGAGAGTCGGAGTGGATTCAGTGCGGGAGTCATTCCGTGGAGCAGAATAAGATGCTCCACCAAAATCGGCGGAGTGGACCGGAACTGTGTGTGACGTATTTCCTTTACCACGTTTGTCTGCTGGCAGGCGCCACTGGTCACGACTCGCGAGGAAGCAAAAGCTGCTGCACGCTTGGCAAGATATCCATTCCGCACTTTTAAAAATACAACAGGTGAACGGTGCTGAAGAGACAAGTGACTGGTGCGGCGGTGCTGGGTGCAAACAGTGGAAGGAAATGACAACACGCAAGGCATCCTGGGTAACTCGGCGATAGAAGTTCCGCTTCCGCCTTGCTCCGGCGGTGCAGGTTGTGTTCCACTCGCGGATTTGGAGCCGTTGTCCTATGCCAGAGCCGAGTGCTCGCTCGCAGAGTCCGTCGGCTGCTCCGACTCCGCCATTGGAATTCAACATTAGGTTCAGCAATGTAGTACCTGTACCTTGAGGTGGTGTTTAATTTGTATACATGCAAACTCTCCCAAATCTTTTGTGAAGTTTATAAATCTCAGGTCTCGAGAGACACATGAAGGCTCAATGAACAAAGAAACATTTCATACAATGGCAAGACAGGACTGGGCATATATCTGATGCTTGCATGTGAAGTCTGCAAAGAAGCTATAGTCCTGCATGGCTTTGTTAGCATGTAAGTCCTACGGAGACATGATGCTAGCACACTCTTGGCTTGTCAGGCCGCGCCGGTGTGAGGACCGTAGCAGCAGTTAGCAGAGGCCAAGGTGGATGCATAACACTGGAAAGGGGCATAGTACTGCCGGCCACAGCAACAGACCGGCACGCAAATAAGCTGGTTCCAAGACCTCGCACGGCACAGACCGTCCTGTTCTCAAGTTTCAGGAACACAGGCCTGCTTGTAGACGGCTGCTTGGCTTGCCCAAGATCACGAGGCCAGGTCAGGCAGCGCAAACCGGTGTCGTGGCCACTCATCCAGTGCCAGAGAGGGACTCGTCAAATTCTTTCACTTACACCACACCAACACTCATGCACACTCCACCACGAAGTTCAGACACCTTATGTTCCTATCACAATAGTAGTTCTGATGGTCTTTTCTGATGGTGTATAAGAAGGGAACTTGCTTCGAGTAAGTTCATTCAGTCAGATTCCTTAAGCAGGCAGAATCGGTAATAGTAGTGTCACTGAAAAAGTTACTGTCACGATCCACCCTGGGTCGTGAACAAGGGAGGGCTTGTGGCACTCTCCGATAGACGGACGCTCCGCAGCGTGGTGGTGCTGAACGATGACTGACCTTGAAAATCACACTTTTGACTAGAGGGACCAGGTTATCCCCAACTTTTGATTTCGGCACTGGCCGGCACCTCCATGCTGAGCTCTTCATTGACCTTGTAGAGATCGACGATCCACTGGAAAGCAGCCAGCAGGGCCCGCAGGCAGCCACCAGAGACAAATGCACCTAAGCGGCCAGGCTGAGGGCAGAGCACTGGGTAGGGCTGGGGGTGTGGCGGTAGGACATCTGCCTCCAGTGCCACCTCGTACAACGAGTCCAGGAGAGAGGTGGCCACGGCCAGCGGGCCACCCGTCCCACCGGCACTGGGTGCCCTCTCCCCATTGGCCAGGGGCCGCTCGCTGTCGTTTCCCACGTAGTCGCCGCCTGCCGGTGCCAACGGGCTCTGCTGCTGTGGCTGGGACAGCAACTGCTGGGAGCACAGCTGGTGGCAGGCGGCCAGCAAGCGGAGCAGCAGATTCCGAATGCGCAGCCACACCACCTCTTCCTGTCGTGTCCTCTCCAGGTACTCGTCCAGCAGTTTTCTCCGAGTGGCACTCCATTCCCGGAAAATCCTCACGTCCCGATTGTCCGTCAGGGCACTCCACTCCATCTCGTCATTGACAGGGCCGATTTCCATGCTCATCAGCATCTGCTTCAGGGTCTCCTGGCTCTTAGCTTCAAGCAACAGCTCTAAGATCATCTTGTCAACAGTCAGAAGTGCTAAGTGAAGAGAGTTGTTCAGCCGCTCACGAAACCTCATCATCTCCTGAATCTTTGTGAAGGAGCCGTACTTATAGCAAGCAATGAGGTAGTCTGTTGTGTCCTTGTAGTTTCTAGTGAAGAGCTTCAGTGAAAGGTTCATGTTGGTGTTGGCTGCCTGGAAGTGGCCTGCCTTCAGGTACACAGGTGTGACCAAGTAGCCCAGCGTGTCATGCTGAACATGCTTGATGTCGAGTAGCTCGGCAAAATGGTGGCATCGGCCTGCAGACCCAATGCAGCCGTAGATTTTGAGCAAGAGTAGCTTGATCTGAAAGCAGGAAGGACTGTTGAGCAGGGCTTTCTCCAATGCGACCAGAAGACGCAGCAGCAGACTGCAGTCACCTGATTCTTGCCAGTACTCCAGCAGGAGGCAGCCAGCTAGGACGGCATAGTTATCCGCCGGCTGGAAGTCTGTCACCATCAGCTCCGCTCCAAACTGTAGACCGTGCTGGTAGCTGGCAAAAAGCTCCCTCACCACATGTAATCGGTCCTCTAGAGAAAGATGGCTGCCATCGTTTGAGTAGTGCTGCAGCTGGCAAATGGTCAGATGCCTCTGCATAGCATTGACGTCGGGAGACCTTTGCCAACTGTCGGGCAGTGCCACTTTCAGCGATGCTTCCATCCTGTCAACCAGCTTGACAATATCTTCGTTGATGAAGGAACATAAGCCGATCAGATAGGACAGGTCTAGTAGGCAGGATGGCTTGTGGCTTGTTCTCTTGAAGAAGTCCATCAGCAAGTCCGCGAGTACTTCCGGACTGGCCTTCTCCCTGATCATGACCACAACGTGAGCCATGCAAGAACCTCGGAGCAGTCCGCGTTTCTTGCAGCTCTCCTTGAGAGACTCTATGAAGGCCAAGGCTAGTGCGTACGTGTGGTCAGCTGCCAGGTACAGCTCCTCGCCATCACTGTCATCGGTGCTGGTTTCCTCGGGCGCCCAGCCGGAAGCCTGCAGCTTGTCCACACTGTCCAGGTACTGCTTGTAGTACTGCCAGTTGTCAGGGTTGCTGAGCAGCAGTGACTTGCAGGCAGAGTTGACATCGGGCCAGCGCCCCAGCTTGGACAGCAGCTCTACCTTGCGCTGGTGCACGAAGTCCAGGTACGAGGTCAGGCTCTCTCCCAGTGGCCCATGAAGGACATCCAAGGCCTCCTGATATTTCTCTTGCATCTCTAAGACCAACAGGTAGAGTTGCACTTCAGCCTCGGCCTTGATGCGCCTTTCCTTGATGAACTTGTCAACCATGCGCTGCGCGAGGAGGAGAAGGGTGTTGCGCTCAGCAGGCGAGGTTGCAGGCTGGTCCGCCTCCAACATGAGGCTCATGACAGCCCAGAAGTAGTACGGGTTCTTGTGGCGCAGCCGGTGCAGTGCCAAGGCAGTCCGCCATTGCTCTTGGGGCCGCCCCACCCGTACATAGCCCATGAATAGGTGTGACAGGAGTTTCTCGTTCTGTGGCTCCTTCTGGGTGGCATGCTCATATGCCTCCACCACCAGCTCCGGTCACTCGAGTTCCCGGTAGCAGAGGGTCATAGCCTGCAAGGTGGCATTGTCGGTGGGGGCCTCAGTCTGTAGCTCTTTGAGCACTGACAGGGCCTCATCCAATCGCTACAACCGCACAAGAGCACCAGTCGCTCCCAGCAGAGCACCACCTACCTCAGAGGCGGCAACCGTAGCCAGTGGTGCGGCACCCGTTGGACCGGTGTCGAGCCTGGCACTACTCGCAAGGCCGACTACTACAAACCCTCCGGATGGAGCAAGGCTGGCTCAGGCAGCACCCGGCGTTGCCACACCCGACCCATCAACACCGGTGACCACGCGGAGTACTGGACGGTGGAGGCCACCAGGCAACCGACGACCCCTTCATTAAGTAAAGAGGAAGGGTTGCCTCCCTGTCGCCAAAGCGAACGCTGACCTGTGCCTGACCCTGGACCTGGGAGAGTTGCCCGGAGTAGCTGTGCAGCATCACGCCCGAAGCCTCGACGGACACGCCGGGGAAAGCACGCTTGAAGAGTTTCCCGGCCATTACTGACACGCTGGCCCGTGTCCAGCTCCATGGAAATGGGGTGCCCGCAGATTTTGACGGTCAGCATGTACGGCGGCACAGACGACAGTACAAAACCTGTGTGCCACATGTCAAAAATCGGCGGGTCCTCGACCACGACGTGGAGCCTGGCCGCGGAAGAACTTGAGCCTGTTGCCGCATGCCTCCGCCGCATACGCTTGCAACGGCTACCCTGGCCGCGGGCTTGTGTTGTACCTGGGCTTGAATCAGGCTGCTGCTGCTGTTTGCTGTTAGTCCTCCCCCTTCGGCATACACGTGCGAGGTGCCCAGTTTTCCCGCACGTAAAGCATTGTGCTTGAGAGAACTGGCACTGTGAGGGGGAGTGGGCACCACCACAGTGACCGCAGGTAGTGACCCTTTGTCGCCAACTCGTTGACCGCCGCATCTGCCGACGGTGAGCCAGTCGCATGGGAAATCTCGCCGGCATCCTTGGCGGCAGCTTCCATTGCCAGCGCTGCCTTCACGGCGTCGTCAAGTAAGGGGTCGGGAAGCTCCAGGAGTCGCGTCTGCATGGCGGGGTTGTTGATGCCGCAGACGAAACGGTCCCGGAGCAGCGAGTCCAGTTGGTCCCCGAAGGCGCAGGCACTCGCTAACCCTCGTAGCGCAGCAACGAATTGCCCGAGGGTCTCTCCTTTCTGGCGGCTCCAGTTGTTGAAGCAGAAACGCTCCGTTAGGGTGGACGGTGCTGGGTTAAAATGCGACTGCAGTATGGCAAGCAGCTCACCCAGCGTCTTAACATGTGGCGTGGCTGGCTTGAGAAGGTCGAGCAAGAGGCTGAAGACGCGGGACCCGCAGCTGGCCAGAAAAATGTCCCGCTGTTTCGCCTCGGGTGTGTCATTTGCCCGGAAGAACACGTGGACTTGCTCCTCGTAAATTTGCCAGGCGGACCCATCTCCCTCGAACGGCTCGAGCCTTCCGTACAGCGGCATGGCGACAGCAATGGGGGGTGGTGTTTCGCCGCTCGCGGTGGCGTGGGACAATCTGCGGGTACTCATCGCCATCCTCGTCGCCAGTGTCACGATCCACCCTGGGTCGTGAACAAGGGAGGGCTTGTGGCACCCTCCGATAGACGGACGCTCCGCAGCGTGGTGGTGCTGAACGATGACTGACCTTGGAAATCACACTTTTGACTAGAGGGACCAGGTTATCCGCAACTTTGAAATCCCCACAGATCCTGACACTGCCATCTCGCTTGAGGACTGGCACGATGGGAGTGGCCCATTCAGATGTCCTTACGGGCACCAGGATGCCCTCTCGCTGCAACAATTCCTCTCCATGTGGTGAGGGAGCTTTTTGCCAGCTACCAGCACGGTCTACAGTTTGGAGCGGAGCTGCTGGCGACAGACTTCCAGCCGGCGGATAACTATGCCATCCTAGCTGGCTGCCTCCTGCTGGAGTACTGGCAAGAATCAGGTGACTGCAGTCTGCTGCTGCGTCTTCTGGTCGCATTGGAGAAAGCCCTGCTCAACAGTCCTTCCTGCTTTCAGATCAAGCTACTCTTGCTCAAAATCTACGGAAGCATTGGGTCTGCAGGCCCATGCCACCATTTTGCCGAGCTACTCAACATCAAGCACGTTCAGCACCACCACGCTGTGGAGCGTCCATCTATCGGAGGGTGCCACAAGCCCTCCCTTGTTCACGACCCGGGGTGGATCGTGACACTGGAGACGAGGATGGGATCCTCGTGACAGTCACCATGATCTACTAACAATGTGAAATTATTTTGTTTGTCAGTCTCTGCTGTTCCCGAGTTTGTGGCTGCTTGTGTGCTGGGTCTAAATGTAAATAATTGTTAATAAAGTGTGTGTGCGCCTCGCGTAATGTCTCGCGAGGGCAAATAGAAAAAGATATCCCCCCCCCCCCGCCACTCCTTCTCGGAGTCATTTCCATGGAATTTTTTCTAATTTTAAGGTTCACAAATTGGCAAGTATGCACTTGTGGTGAGGTGTAAAATGGCTATAAAAATCGGGTAATGTTTTATTCACGGGTGTGGGAAGTAAACTTTCTTATAAAGAAACAGATTATTATTCTTTTTGTTAACCAGTACAGTCCATAAAGGTAAGCTTTGATTTCGATGTGCTTACAGTGTGGGAATAATTTGATACAATTGAATGTGCATATCAGTTTTGAATGGCGATCGATAAGAGCTGTGCTGTAGGTGGACACCAGACTAATGGAGCATATTGCTCTTTCATGAATAATAGTTGTGCTATGGGTCCTTCAAGTTGTTTATGTGGGTGCATGTGTGTGCGAACACTCAACATGGTGGTTCTCTCTGGTGCAGTGTTCTGCTACCAAGCCCGTGCATTGGGCCAGGGCTGCCAGGCCAAGGAGGGCAATCCGTTTGGACCCTTCTGGGACACGTTTGGCGTGGAATTTGACAAGTCTGAGTTCTACATGCCTCTCCAGTACGATATCCACCACCATGACATGGCGCGCAAGTGGAAGGAGAAGTGAGTGAGTCTGGTGGTTCCTACAACGTAAAAAACAAAAGTGTGTTGGCGTGTCGACTTGTGGGATGACACCTTCGGTTTCCATGTCATCTAGTTCCTTTTCTCGTGCTCGAGCAGAGGGAGGGGTATTCCCCTTGAAACACTCAGTGAAATGGGACAAGCATCAGGAGAAAGGTGGAAGCTGTATTCCTCCTGCACTTCCCCCAGTCCACAAAAGATTTTGGCCTGGTTTGGTGGCATGCTCTTGATCGAGTCCAAGAATTGAACGACACCCAACTCTTCAATTGTTGGTAGTCCCAGAAGGTGTGTCATCTGACTCTTCATAACATACAGCATCTGCACAGTCACCCTGCTAGGCCACTTTGAAGTGCAAATAAATGTTCCGAGTACGCGCAACCTTAGATTTCCGGGACCAGATACCTCGGATTTCACTTCATGCAACCTGCAAGGCAATCCCGGGAAAGGAGGCGAAACTGCAGTTACTTTTTCTTCAGAATCCATTTTGAACTGGGTGCAAGGCGGCCATTCACGCGGGCGTTGGTGTACCTTGCCCAATGCGTACTGAGCACCTAAAGTTTAACAGAACGCAACAGCTCTTTTTGCTGCTTGCCCTTGCAAACGTCAGTGAGGTGACCTTGCACCTTACAGGAATGGCATGTAGCCTTATGTGCGGGGCATTCTTTCTATGGGTGTAGGTAACGGCCGCAGTAATCCCAAGTTCACCGAGTTGGCTGTGCTAACTTGCTGCAGCGTGACAGTGCACGTGGCGCTATCTTCTTGTGTCTCACTGCGTCGACGTTTAAGCTGCCAAAAGCTGCACTGTTGTGGAAGCTTGCGCGGGAGAGACACTCTTTCTCGGCTTACTTGTGCACGCATGCTTGGCATGGTGTTCCTTCCGCTGAAAGTTTTGTGCATCGGCACAACTGGTCAGATAGCTTTGCATCTCGCAATCCCACAACGAACTTGTCACAAACAAGGTGCTCTTCCACTTTGAGATTTCGTACTCGCAACATTTGACAAGATGATAAAGCGCCGTAAAAAATTAATAGACTGGCTCCCCTTGCTGCTGTATTTGACCATGAAATCAGGGGCTTTCGTAAATTTCATTGACTGGGTGGACGAAATGTGGCACTACTTACCCTAGATATCCGAAAATGAGAGGATTTCAGGAGTTGATGCTCCCAGTGACAAGATGCCGTGTGCTTGAGGCCCCATACAATACAAAAGTGTGCACACCTGCAACTCCTCAGTGGCCACGTTCAGACTGGTGGCAAAGGCGTAGTCTTTGGATGTCGCTATCCATGTTGGCCACTTCCCCGGGCTTGTGAAGGTAAACGGGGGTGAAGGCTGAGGTCCAGGCATTCCGACACGCAGCATGTTGACCTTGGAATCGCCGGAGTCCACACTGACTGCCACATCCATAACTGCCGTGTTAACCATATCCATCTTCTGACACCATGTTTGGTGGCGGTGAATTTGCGTTGCGGCTGTACCATAGAGAAACAAGAGCGGACACTTGGTGAAAATTGGCAACAGGTAATGTGTCGCACCTAGTGCGTCGCGACGACGCACTAGCTGACGCGCTAGCTAACCCAAGCATCCGAAAGAAAAGTATGTGAAATGAAGTTAACAGGCAATCTTTTATCTTCTTTTATTCTGTCCCACTAAAACGAAAAAAGTTTTGCATATAAATCAAGTTATACTTTGCTACTTATTTTTCTTGATTTACCTAGCAACAAACCAATGACATGCCAGATGCGAGGTCAATCCACCTTTTTCATTTCTTGTGCTGCCCTCTGCCGCATGCCACTGGAAATGTTTTGGAAGGGTGCCGGTACTTTTGCCGGTTGATTTGTTTACCTGCGCCCATGTTGAGTGTGCGTCAGTTGTGCGTTTCATGGAGCATGATTAATTGTGAATGGCTTCTCTGGGACAGCCTGTCGTTCCTGGAAGCCATGTAGCACTCACCGACTACTGGGTGAGCAGGCCTGAGTAACAGTGTGGCTGATAAAGGCACGCTGACTTCCATCTGCCGATGTGGCTGCCTTGGAATTTGTTTTCACCGATTTCTGGCACTTGAATCTTGCTTTTTTTTTCCTTTTACACATTATTTAGACATTTCTCATATTCAAAAAGTCTTCAACTGCAGCCTTCCTCATTGGATTTACCAAAGTGGAGCATTTATTTGCATCAATATGTACAACCACAGATTATTAGCTTCAACTATTGTGGAAAAGGCACATCGCTGATATAAGTAATGTCAAAACGTAACAAAACATACATATCTGCTCATATGTGAGCCATGTTGTTCCACCCTGAGACATGTCAATATGAGTGGAGCCACTTAAACAACGGCAACTGTGATCCAGACGCATATATAATTGGCTGTTATTACTGTTTCTCGCTTTTCTTTGTTTAACTTCATCATACTTAAAGTTTGCACGTTCCATAAAGTATTATTATAGAACCTGTCCTCGGCATAAGCACTCATTCATAGGATGCGTGTAGTTCTCTTGCAAAAACACGGACGCCGTCGCTGACACCGTTAGTAACTGAGCGAGGCGGTTGTTTGTTCAGCTGCTGCACTGAATCCACCATCTCTTGTTTGACACAGGGATACACAGTGCATCCCAGGAATTAAGAAATGTGTCAGTATAACAACACGTACAGACCCATAGCGAATGCGACCAGCAGCCTTTGGGAAAGGTGACTTAGATGTTGGCACAGTGCTGTGTTACCACTTGCCGCTTATTGTGTACGCGCCATGTGAAGTGAAGAGTAGTTGATTTCAAATCGCCAAGGTCTAAACTGAACTATAAAAGCAGTTTCCTTTGTCCTAACAGCTTATATTTAAGTTCAGGCCCACCGGTAGCGGGTGCACAAAGCCAAAGGAAGCTTTAAATCCCTGTAAAAAATATCGGCTCTCACAGCAGCTTGTTGCTTTCTGGGAGCCCAATCAGCTGAAAAATAGTGTTCACATGCTTTGTTGAATCAGTGTGCTGTGAAGGGTGCTCTAGTTAAAGTGGACAGTGGCGGGCAAATTTTTTGCTCAAATACAGATGCCTTGATCTTGCAATTAGCCTCTTGTAGCCTTTCTAGTGCATCATGCAGAGACAGAAGTTTCTTGTTCTTCTTTCTCAAGGTGCGTGAAGTGCGTTTAGCGGTTGAGCAGCAGTTCTTGCTAGTGGCTGCCGAGCCTATTTCTTCAAACGCAGCAGGCGAGCCACAAGAAGGCTTCTTTTCCTATAAGCAAAGCATCGCTGATTTGGATAATTGGAGGTGTCTGAAAAAAAAAATGTGTGAAAGGAAACCACGACTTGGGCATTTATGTTCTATCCGAGGGTATCATCTGAGTGGGGCATTTATTTGGAATGCGTACTTGTAAAACACCTAGTAAAATATGGGTGAAGAGGCAAATACCTCGTGGTGAAGGTGACAAGGATCCATTGCAAGCACTGGAGAACAAGCGAGGCTGAGATGTCTTGGTGATGTTGGCCAGCTGTAATGCTTCAAAGTAGCATACTTTTCCAATTCTACAGCATGCTGCAAGGCTCTCTGCATATGCTAGAAGGTCCTGCGCTTCCTGCTGTGATTGGAAATTGCATCTCTTGGGCAGAAGTCCAGCAAGGAAAATGCTGCAACTGGGAAATGTCTTGCCTTCCCCCATTTCAAAGACGACTATCTTGTTGTAAAGAAGAGGGGGCATTGCCTCATAGACCAACTCCGCCGTTTTATAAGCATGGACATTCTGATTTTCGAATGCTTGCAAAGACCGGAGCATGGTTGGACAATGAAGCGTTGTGTTGAAGGATCTGAAAAAACAGGAACTGGGTGATGTTTCCACTTGACAAGCATCTACTGTTTCTTCCACCTGCAGGCTTACTTCCGACCTCTGGAGTATTGCACCACTTTTATTGAATGAAATGGTGGCTTCTGCAGCTGTTCCTCACCTTTTGCATTCTTTCAGCAGTTTCTTGCTCAAGTACTTTGGCAGGTTTGGGAAGACGGTCGGCACTGCGTCTTTTGCAAGTGTAGGGACATCGTGTAGCACAATGACAACACTCCAATTTGTACTATGTTTGAAGTCTCGCAGTATGAACCTGTCGAAAGAAAACAATTCGGTGCAACTTAGTCCGATATGCCACACGAACTAACGCTGCCAGCTCTTGCAAAAAGGAAATGCTAATATGAAGGCTGAGTTCAGTTTTCCTGTGTTCGTGTGCTGCAGTGGCACTTAAATGGAATTTCTAAGTGTGCAGGGTCAACCACATGTTTGAGCACGTATGTACCCTGCATTGAAATGCTTCTCGCATACCGCTGAATTCTCTTGGAGTTGCCTGTCAGTGCTCGGTATTGCACGAGCCCACTTTTGAAACATGTCTTTGCACACCGGTGCTTGGAACAATGGTACTTTTTTGGTGGACAACCTGTGCCCAGAGCCAGGAACGAAGCACCAGCGTTCAATTTTCCTCTTTATTTTAGAGGGCATCTTTACCAGAGCTCACAAGTACATGCCCGCACAAACGACACAGCAGCACCCCTGTGATGACGCTGTGTTATCTTACGAGGAATCTATGACGGCGGCACGGCACAGCGCCCCTGCAGCAGTGCTTCTATTGCCATCAGTGCGCCAAGGGACCCTGTTTGGCAAGCAAAACATGACATGCTTTTCACTCCTCCCCATTCTAACCACTCTACCCCAGCTGCAAGGTGCATTTACACGGACGACAGATGGACGCAGATGAAAAAGAAGGGGAGGCGGGGTGTTGCACAAACTTGCCATGGGCTTCCTGATTTGAGAACTCCTTGCAGTTGGCACCGATGACTGCACGAAGCAGTGCCAATCGTTGAAGCAGTGCCAATCGTCCGTTGCACAGGTCGTCCATGCTCGATTGAACGGAGTGCAAGGCAACGTGCCGCCGTGCTGCAGTGCACCCTTGAACCTTGCAGTGAGTGTGTGCAGCCCGGGACACCTTTAACTGTGGTTTGTGGTGCCGTGTACCCTTTCTGAATTGAACAGACCTAAGCTGATAACCCACAGAAACCACCTGCCATAAAGATGGTAAACCCTCCTGTGTTCTGGAAGAAAACTGGAAAGCAATACTTTCCAAGCAATAGAAGATTGTCATTAAGCAAAGTATGGCCCACTATTAAACTGAATATCCCATTGGTATTTAGGACAGATTTGCTATTTCTTCAGCTTCAGAGGGAAAAAAAGCACTCTTTTCTTTTTGTCTGAAATTCTGTCGAGAAAAATATTTTCCAGACCACACACAAACTGAGTTATCAGTGCTGGCGTATTAATTTAGTGTTCCCTTTAATAAGAGTCGAGCATACTATACATTTCGATTCTTAAGTACCTTAGTTACTGTTAGCTAGCTATATTCTTGTTACGTAATGTGAGTAGCCTCTTGAGCATGTGCATAACTGTGTCTTTTGCACAAAATGTGTAAGCAAAAAGGTTCGTGTAAAATTTTTGTGCTGTTCGATATTTGATTTGATATTCGGCTTTCTTTTGCTTGATTTGATTCGAAATCTACTACAGTAAAAAAGCTCGTTAATTCTAATTCTGGGGGGACGCTACGAAAGTTTGAATTACACAAAATTCGAACTAATTTAGGTCAGAAAAAATTCACTGACGATTACGATACTCCCTAATGCTAATGAGCATGCGTGCACATGCTATGTCACATTGGTAAGAACAACAAGTTCAATGCACTGGTTCAGCCAATGAAACCGGACATGGCCAACGTGGGCTGATGTGCCCGACGTCGAGATGGCTCTTGCTCCATCCGTTGCTTTCGTCACTCCGACTGCAGCGACTCACAATGCATTGTGTGAAGAAAAAGGGTGCCCATGCTGCTTCGCCAATGGTTGCAGAGAGCTGTTAAAAGCAACACACAGGGTGGGAATCGTTCTGCGCATGCTCCAAAGAGAGCAGCTGACGGCATGCTCGTCGAAGGGGATGACACTTTGGCTGGCGCAACGCAAGCAGTGTAGTGCAACTGGCCGCAAGCGACGCTTACCCATGTGCCGAGAACATCGGACTATAAATACACCTTTAGGCCACCCACACTCGCCTCAGGAGCGGGCGCCTTAAAATGCACTCGCAAAATGCACCGCAACCTGCTGCAACTTTGGTTTCCATTGTACTCTCATAGCTGCACCAGCTGCATGCTGCCGAGTTCCACAATATGTGTAGGCATCTTCCAAACACGTATCCCAATGATGCTTTCCTTTGAGTAACAGCCATGAATCTCAAAGGCTATGCTTTTTGGTACTGCGAGCGCCAATAAACGTCACAGGTGCCATGTAATGTGAAAAACATGGGGATAAACCACCATGTAACATGGTGGTTTATCGTCAGTTTAGGGGGCTCAACATCATCTATGTGACAAAGGAACACTTCTGGTGGAAGAAAAAATATTGTGAGGTCATATCTGTTAAAAACAGAAGTGACATGATTTTCTGTGTCGAAGACGCGAAACTTGTTTTTGGGGCCTGCCATTAGAAGTGTATTTTCGTATGCCGCACATTTCGACTCAATAATCGTTTCGAGCATTTAGCATGTATGGCTATGCAGAAAAACCATGGTGATGTCAGCTGGTATACCTTCCAGGTAAACAGGAATTGCCTTATGAGTGCCACTTTATCTCATAGTGCCTGGTAGGCTATGCTTCTGAGAAAAAAAATAAATAAGAAAATATGGTTGATCCAACTTTCATAGGAATTGGTAGAACACGAAAGTCAAACATGTCTTCACAGAAGCTGTTTCATGTTTATTGTATGTGAAAAAGTTACGACAAGTAGCCATCCGGCACCCTACCACTGCACAGGGATCCTCGACATTTGCCACACAAGCGAAAGTTGACGAACGACTCACGACTGGAAACATCCCCCGGAGACACTGCATTGCACGCGCGGGAGCATTGCACAAATCTGCCATAAACCACAGCCGTTTGCAAACCAAACAAGTTGTTAATAAATCGCTTCTTGAACTTGCAGTCCGTTACAGTGAAAGGTGCACTATTTGGGGGTCACCGACTGTGTTGCAGGTTTGCTTGGCGCATGGCGTCCTGTTGGCGAGCAGCTTCGGGGGAGGTGTGAGCATTTTGATCCAGCTTTGTAATGTCTTGGGCAACCAGTGGAGTTGCAACGCGCTCAGCGTCAGGAATGTGAGTGGCAGAGTTTGCAGAGTGTGCTGTGAATGCGCAAAGGCGTTCTACTTCGCGCTGGTGTGTTTCTCGCCAGACCAAAGCGAGATTCACCTGTCGACGTTGTTGGCTTTCTGTGCCGCTTAGTGGAGCAGTTTTCTTAGTTGGTGCCATCGCAAGCGAAACAGGCAGCGTGTAAGCCCTGCTGATGCATGTTGAAGCTGCACACTGTAGGCGACGAGGCGTCACAGGCTAACGCGACGCGAAAGACAAACCATGTGCGCAAACTGCGTCCTCACCTCAGCAGAAGGCCTACACTGCCTACACTAGGCTACACCGTGTTGGAGCCTTCGCTCCGCTGAGACTACCGTAGTATGCTCACTGTCGGCACTGGTCAGTGTCATGATGTAATGCTTCACCTCACCACTCCTAGATGGTAGCACCATCCCTGTCAAGAGAACATATTTTATGCGTTTGCTCCAACGTCACATCCATTGCAGGAAGTTGGCCATGGACCCCGGCATAAAACGCTTTCATGTTTAAAAAAATCAAGCCTGCTGTCATGGCATTGGTTTTGTCAATGCTCGAGGGGGAAACGCCATCCTGCTTGTCATCTGCTATGTGCTCAATGAGTGTACAATTTTCTCGGCAGACATAAGACAAAACAAGCGTGAGTTGTGTTTGCTGTTGCAGTCTGTTTTGTTCTGTCTTTCTTCTTGTAATGGCATTTTTTATGTTTGTGTGGTTGTTCACATATTAACTGCCAGAAGCGCAACCATGCTTCGTAAAAATTTGCCCTATTCCGTTGAAAATATGAGATCCAGCATGCCCTAGCGTGCAGCTATTGCATTTTGACAGGAAATTAACACACAGAGACATGTGTTTCATTTCGCATTTTTATTAGCAAATTTTCCCCATCAAGAGATACAGTACACAAAACAATATTACAGAGCTGAGTATCTTGTATCTACAGTACAAACTGCACATTCTATAGGCACATCAGTACGTAACAAAGCTTCTTACAATACCTGAATAGCAAAAGTTATTTTCTTTTCCTTTGCATCTGACAATCTTACACAAGTGAAATTAACACAGAGACATGTGTTTCATTTCGCATTTTTATTAGCAAATTTTCCCCATCAAGAGATACAGTACACAAAACAATATTACAGAGCTGAGTATCTTGTATCTACAGTACAAACTGCACATTCTATAGGCGCATCAGTATGTAACAAAGCTTCTTACAATACCTGAATAGCAAAAGTTATTTTCTTTTCCTTTGCATCTGACAATCTTACACAAGTGAATCTTTTGTCGCAACAGTTACTTGTGATTACTTATGCAAAAAATTATCAGTAAGCAGAACCTGTTGAAAGGCTGAAGACAGCACATTTCGAATATGCAGACACAGCTGAGAGAGATTCAGGGGAGGTGGAGTTGTCTGTGCTAGATCTTTGGTGTGGGAAGAAAGAAGCTAATACCATATTTACTCGATCCTAACGTGCCCTCGATTGTAATGCATACCCGTTTTTCTTGACCAAGAAAAAGGAAAAAAAAAGAAACACCCTTGATTGTAACGCATACCCGTTTGCTGTGACCTAAAGAAAGAAAAGTCCTTTACAGTACTGCGCACCTCATTCTTTCATTCAGAAATACAACTTTCTCTCAATTGCAAAAAATAATTATTTACACCCAGTGCACTAAAATTGCGATAAATAAAAAAAAGTCAAAGTTTTGCGCGAAAGGTGAAGCATTGATTTTGACAGCAAATTAGGAGACAGCTATACGAACAGTAAGGATAGTAGTTTTATCAGCCGTATAAACTTTTCAATATTCGCTTACTAACTAAATTAACAAGCATGGTGTCACACGCACACAAGCATGAACGCGTCTCACTCAATGACCGCGGAAACTCTTTAAATGCTGGAGTGAGGAAGTGCGGTAGCAGGAGCGAGGGAACTGACCTTTCTGCGGCCTCTCGCTTTGATGCGAACTAAGCGACGAGAACACAGTGCGATATGCCTAGACGCGTAGACTCTTATCTTGCAGCGGATCGCTTTGAAGATAGGGGCCGCGTGGCCGCGCTGTATGTAGCAGCTGCTGGTGTAGAACGCCTCTCCTGTTTGCACCAGTCCCGCACGCAAGTTTCGGGAACTAAGAATGTCCATGATGTGGCCCGATTTCCCTCCGTCTCTTGCACACATGATCACTTTCCTTTTAATTTGCAGTCGGCACTTCCATGCTGATAGAGCGAACACAGAAAACGGGGAGACAGACGGTGCACCAACCTAAGCCAAAGGAAGCATTGCCTAGGCACATGGAGAACGCCACAGCAGCCAGGCTCGAAGTGCTTACAATGTGCAAGTGCTTCGAGCCTGGCAAGTGCCAGGCTCGAAGTGCTTACGAAGTGCAAGTGCACGCAATTTTCGGATCCGTTTTATTGGAAAAAAAGTGCACGTTAGATTCAAGTAAATATGGTAAGTTATATGCTTACATACAACACAATTGCTGGAACAAATTTCAGAACTGGTTCTGCAAAACAGTGCTTTAAATTCAAGTAGGTCAACTCTCATTATATTTTGTTGTGGGATTTATACTAAAAATATTGCACAAAAATTTAACAAGGCAAATTCTTCTTTTAACTTATACTATGTTGATGCAACAGGTTTGGTCATGCTGCTTTCTCAACAACTGTCTGAAAACACTGATCAGTTTCAGACAGATAAACTATCTTGATCCACGAATTTCTTATTCACTTGTAACTATATATAAGGCACTGACTGATTAGTTAGTTCCTTCAACCTTTTATTTACTCCCTGTTTTCCTAGTTCTGCAGGATGCCTATTACAGGAAACAGCCAAATTCCAAAAGTTGGAAGCCGCTGATCATCTGTGCGTGAACCTTTCCCGCTCTAGAAGAATTTGTGCTGCACAGGAGGAACAAAACGTTGCAGCAACGCCGAAGCGCACGGCTCGCTAAGCGCCAATGTAAGCACCTTCGTAAGCAATGCATTGCAGGGTAACTTGCCGCAACGGTAAATTCACTTGTTCTCAGCAAAATCTGCTCGGCTGCATAGCTCTGTTAACAACTGCAAACATTGCACATTGCAGATGAATATTCAATAAAGAACAAGACAAGCAGGCTGTTTTTTAGCAACACACAAGAAATTTCACTTCGTAACTTAAAATGCACCCGCGTTGTAGCAGTCAACATCTCTTTTCCTCACTTATCTGGAACATTGGCTGATGCAGAAACAAAATCTTGCAGCACGCAGTAGATGGCACCTGCTTGCACGTGCACAGAGAGCGCCAGGAGCAGACTAATGGAATGGCTGCTGAAGCAATAAGCTCAATAGCACCGCCTGTCGGGGCAATGAAAGCTACCAAGTACAAAATACTACACAAAAGAAAAAAAGAAAATATGAGGGAACACATTTTTCTTCTCTACATAATTCCGTGATTTTACTTCAATTATTCGTAGATTCCAAAGGTATAGCCAAATATGCAAAGTGTATTTAATTTTCCATTGGCCACCAGAAACACAGCGACGCTATTTGCCAGCTACCGTGACTAACTCAGCTGTTCACCCAGTGGCAAAACGTCAGCCGTGTGATACACAGAACATTGGTTCTTTGTAGGCCAAAGAAAGCTTTATTTCATCATGTCTTAAAAACTCACCCAAGCTTCTGTGCTTGGGTGAGTTTGGAAGCTTTGGGTGTTCAATGCTGGTCGCATCGTCAGATGTGAAGCACATCGGCCAACTCAGCCGCACGAAGACAACTGAAGTTAACTTACCTGGTAGTCATAACTAACTACTTTTGACTGAACACGTAAAACAGCAGTGTGCATTGTATTCACCACCAGCGTTTCCCAGTAAAGATTACAGTTACATAAGCTGCACTTGTCGGGAAGCATGACAAGCAGCCAGGGATCTTTGAACGATATCATGTTTCACTCTTAAAGGCGAAGCCTAAGCATCCTCAAAATTTTTTATTGCTAACGATAAAGTAAAAGAGTTGTTTCTTATTTTTCTCGCTACATAGATGTAACCTTCTTTAAAAATATTATTTCCATTGAATGAAATCAAACTGTGTCTTGTTTTAACGAAAAGATGGTTCTTGTTTGTGTTTGTTCCCTCCTCACATAGTCATGCTTCAGTTGCTGCTCCCATAACCAATGTTTGTCAGTACCATTTTAGTTTCGCAACTCCTCCATTCGAGCCGGGTGTGACCTGTTTCTAGGGACTGTGAGAGCGCTGCAGTCGGGGTTGTCAAGTGAGGTAGGTAGGCTTGCTTTGGGGGCACACAGAAATACTCCAAATCGGGGGGTGCAGGGTGCCATGGGATGGACATCATTCGAGGGCAGGAAAGCTAGCAGCAAGATAGATTTTGAGGAGCGATTGAGAGAAATGGTGGGAAACCGGTGGGCTAGGAAAATTTTTAGTTACTTGTACATGAGGCATGTTGACACAAAATGGAGGAAGCGAACCAGAACATTGTCAGGCAAATATTTAGACAGCAGAAGGGGGGGTTGGCAAACCAAGAATCATCGGTTAAGAAAAAGGTTAAAGAAACAGTGTGGTCTGTATCAGCCACAGACAGGCTGAAGAGACTGAGCAAGTGTGGCTGTGGGATTTATTGTCATTGTTTATGTAGGCCATCATAGGTCGATGTGCACTCTGTTGTGCATCGACCGATCCGCAAGCCTGTTGGAACGGGGAAACTCTGGGCTCGAAGTCACATGTTTGAAATCGTACCATCTGGCAAAGGCAGTGAATTGGTGGCTTGAAAACTGGGGCTTGTTGTCCGTGCAGACTTTCACTGGGATTCCGTACCTTGCAAAGATGGCTGCCAACTTGTTGATGAACGCAGTTGCAGATGCATCCTCCTGTTTGTCGACTTCTGGAAAATTCAAATGAGTGTCAAAGATTGCAAGGTACATGGATCCACTATGATAGAACAGATGTACGCCAACTCGCTACCAGGGTTGATCAGGCGGAGGTCGTAGCAAGAGAGGCTCGTTTGGCTGTTTGTATGCATGGTGCATGGGTTTTGCAGACTGCACATTTCTCTACCATGTCTGCAATGGCAGAGTCCAAACCAGGCCAGAATACTAAGCACCTTGCCCTAGCTTTGCACTTATTTATACCCAGATGGCTCTCGTGAATGCGCCTGAGCGTTTCTAGTCGCAGCTTTTTGGAATAACTACTTTGCTTTCTTTCAGCAGAATTCCATCAAACACTGAAAGTTCCGAGGCAAATGGTTTGATTGTTCCTTCGTTGTCTTTGCTTGAGGACAGGCTTTCTGCAGCCGCACTCAGCTCCGGGTCGTTATAGGTCTCCTGTGCCAAGCGCTGTTTCGTTCTTTCACTTACTAAGGACGACAGAACGGCAACTGCGTGTACTTGAATGTCGCCGAAATCAGTAATGTCTCCAGACTTTGCTGGTGTGGTTCTTGAAAGCATGTCCGCAAGCTCCAATTCTTTGCCTGGCTTAAACTGCAGAACATACTCGTATATTTGCAGACGAAGAAAAAAAAGTTGACGCCTTGGGGGCATGTTCTCGATGTCTTTGGACGCAATGGCTATTAATGGCTTGTCATCGGTGTCTATTACAATTTTGCTGTCATAGACAGACTGGTGGAACTTCTCGCAACCATATGCTATTCCCATCGCCTCTTTCTCGATCTGAGAATAAAGTTTTTCGACTTCGGTTATTGCTCGTGACATGTAGGCGACAGGACGCCAGCCACTGGTGTGTCGCTGAAGCAGTGCAGCCCCTACACCATTCTTAGAAGCGTTTGACGTTATCTTAGTTTCTTTTGCAGGGTCGAATATAGCAAGCAGTGGGGCAGTGCTATGCAGATTGTATCCCATTCTTGCGCATGCTTTTCTGTACAATTGAACACGGTGTCCTTCCATATCAGACTTCAAAGAAGCTTTGTTTTGTCAGCTAGTGTTGCCAGATATTTGCCAAAATAGATTATTACACCTAGCATACGCTGAACGACAAGTTTATCGTTTGGTATGGGAATTTGGCTTGGACAGTGTACTGGTGCTGGATTTGGACGATTTCCCGCTTCACTGATCATATTGCCCAAGAAAGCTATTTCATGTACAGTTGCCGATCGTTTATTCGGACCTCACGGGGACTGCAGAAATGTCCGAATAAACAGGTGTCTTGAAAAAGCAGATTAAGAAAAAAAATGAAGTACTTTATTTCTACGCACTTATTCGGGCTCGGTAGTAGGCTTGAAGAAATCGTGAATGTGCCGTTGCACGCTGTTCTGTTTACCTGCAATCAGATAAGCCTGAATCTCGGAGAGGACCGTACAGTCACTATAGGCGGCTGAAAGCACAGTCACTGCTTGTACGTGCTCCACATGCGACGGCAGCGTAGCACATGGTACGTCATCTTCCGACTCAGAGTCATTGTCCGGCGGTGCAGCAGAAACCTGACAAATGATCTTGCCGTTGTCGAGTTCAGCGCATGTCAGTACAGCAGTGTCAGCACCTGTGAAACTGTCAAATGGGACGGTGTCCGGAATCGCAATGCAACCACTGCGCAGGTCTCAGCAGAACATTTTCGGCATCAGTAGGGAGCACATCAGAAGGCGACAAATCCTAGGCCTCCCGGCACCCGCTTGCTGGCATTCCCCAGCGCAGTCTGCACGGGCACTGTCGGCGCCATTAGACACTTGACGCGATGTTTCCGTATGCCGTGTTGGATCACCGCAACCTCGACACAGCACACAAAGCAAACAACACCATGCCATCATGCCTACATCAGTCGCACAAACGAAAAACGTGGCCTACTCACAGCGTCGTGCACTAAGAAACAAATCAGCTGCTGGATTGTATTGGCATGGCTGCCTAAGCTGAGACCGGAACTGCTGTAGCCACTCTATCGAACCAGGCAGAAACGATGATGATGAGCGGGCATTTGCAGTAGCGCCACTTTGTGGGGTAGCAAGGAGGCTCCGTTTAAAACAAAAATGGCGTTCAGCAAGTTGAACCGTGCGCCGGTCAGAGTCTGTGCATGGTGTTCTCAATCGAGTTGGCTCAAGGAGTGTCCAAAAAATCCGACAAGAGGTTGCAAGGTGTCCGAACTTTCGGCAGTTGTTATACATTATGGTCTATGGGGAGAATGGTGGTGCTGCGAAGCAGATCGAATAATCGAGCATGTCTGAATTTTTGGAGTCTGAAAATCGGTCGGCGACTGTACCCCGAACTTGCACTTAGCCAAGTTGAATGTTAGCCCTGCTCGTTATGCTGCACAGAGAGCGGCTTTAAGGTGATCATCATGCTCCTGCTTCGAAGATCCCCACACCAGAATGTCATCAATGTACACCCTTACTCCTGGTAAAGGGTAGAAAATCTTGCTGAGCATTTTCTGGAAGACTTTGGGTGCAGATGCGATTCCAAATGGAAGTCTAAGGAAGCGGTAGCGACCAAAAGGCATGGCGAACATGCATATCTTTGAAGTGGTCTCGTCGAGTGGAATTTGGTGAAAACCAACCCGTCTTCGCGTCTAGGCGACTAAACAATTTTGCGTCTGTCAGCTCCGCCTCAATATCTTAGTGTTGTGGCATCTGGTAGTGCTCGCATTTAAAGCATGCGTTTACGTTGGATCCATGCACACCCTGAGGCTACTGTCTTTTTTTTCTCACAATAACCAGCGCACTTACCCAGTCAATTGGTTCATCCACTTTGCAGATGATATTCGCCTTTTCCATGCGCAAGATTTCTTTCCGCAGGGGTTCCCGTAATGCCAAGGGGACACGACGCGCTGCATGGATCACTGGAACTGTATTGTCACGAAAGCACCATCCGGTACTCTCGCTTCACACAACCAGTGCCTTCGAAGAGGTGGTGAAATTCCTGTATGGCCGGGGCAACCTTTTCTGTGGTCATGGAATCGACAGCCCGGGACAGTATTGCTAGGGATTCAGCCAGTTCCAGACCTAAGATGGGCGGGCTCCGTTTCACAATGAAGAAGTCCACGGGGCACCTACGATCATTGGTAGAGACCACCTGAGTTGTCACTCCGCAGTGCCTGATCGCATTTCCGCTATAGGACTGTAAAACGGAATTACTTGACCTTGGGCATGGCTTCGTTTGGAATCTATTGTACACCACCAATGATAACAGATTGGCTTGGGAACCAGTGTCCACTTTGAATGCAACCTGTTGTTTTCCAACTTGGGCCTTAAAAATCCAGTCCGTTTTCTGGATTTTGCATACAGTGATGTCCAAGATTTTGAAATCCTCATTTTCATGTTGCACTTCGCCGACCTCACGCTTTCTGTAGCACACTGTGAAAGAATTTCGGCCTCCACAAGCATGGCAAATTTTGCCAAAGGCGGGCTGCTTCCTTGGCTCACGTCTTCTATTCCATGTGGAGCACTGGGACGTGTTTCTCAGGCTTTGGCTCTGGTGTGGGTAGCCTTTTTCGACAGCGTCCACTTTTGCCTCGTTACTTTGCCATGCTTTGTTTTGTTTTCTCGCAACCTCTGTGGCCTTGCAGATTTGTTCTGCCTTTTGGAGCATCAAATCCTCCTCTCTCAGCATTTTCTCCCTTAGTTTACTGTTCCTGGTACCAAACACTATTTGGTCGCGAATCATTGAGTCAAAAAGTAGACCAAAGTTGCAGTACCTTGCTTGCTTCCGTAGGTCTTGTATGAAGTGTTCCACCGGTTCACCTTCGCCTTGCGTCCTTGTTCTGAAGATGTATCTTTCATAGACTTTGTTTTGCTGCTCTGCGCAGTATTCCTTGATTTTTTTCCCCACAGTTTTGTAGTCTTGCCTGTTTTTGCCTTCAACGAACATAAATTTATTGAAGACTTCCAGTGCATCATCCCCGGCAGCAATCAGGAGCCTGGCAGTTTTAGCAGCTTCTGTCAGCAGTTTTGCTGGCTCTATTGCTTGTACATACAGTTCGAACTTTTGCTTGAATAGCTCCCACTTCTTCTGAACCTTTCCTGTTATACGAAGATGGTCCGGTAGCTTCAGCAGTTCCACGATTCTCAGTGCGGACGAAGCGTTGTAGCTGCTTCCGCCATGGGCCCCACTTTTGACACCATGTATCAGCCACAGACACGCTGAAGAGACTAAAACAGTCGCTGAGGAATTCGAGAGTAGCAAGTGTGGCTGTGGGATTTATTGTTGTCGTTTATATAGGCCGTCATTGGTCAATGCGCAACAGAGTGCACATCATGTGGCATGGTTGGCATGACCCAGCACGATACAGGGTCTGTGGAAAATAGGGATGCAGACGAAATCAGCACTGGGAACATGCAAAACTTTCAAGCAGGAAATTGCCAAAGAAAATATGTATGCTAATTCTAGGGGAAGCACTTTGTTGTTTGACGCCAGGACAGGAGTACTGCAGACTAATATGTACCGAGTCAAGTACCAAGGGCGAGGAGTGCGTGAGGAGAGGAGGAGGAAATGGCTGAACACCTGATACTTTTCTGTAAAGGGCTTCTCCTTACAGTTCAAAGCAATGGGGCGGACTTTTTTAAAGCTTGGGGTTTAGGGAAAGTGGAGGAAAAATAGTCTTTAAGCGGGTGGAAATAACTAGAAATAACCGAACGAAGGTTATCTCATTGGTGGCTAAAATCGAGGCAAGAGTTAAATCTCACCTGCCACTAAGTACAAAATATATTATTACTCATGGCTAGGTGGCGTGTGCTGCCACCCGGTTTAAAGGCCTTATCCCTCCATCCATCCGTGCCAAATGAGCAGCACTGTTCTGCTGACGTGGTTGCGGTTGTTCTCACTGCATCTTGTGCTGGTAACCATTTTCTCACTGTGTGTGCCTCGCCACTGTCCGCGTGGCCGACTGCCAAGGCATTTCAGTGACAGTCGTGTCTCCGATACGAGTACCTGCACTGTGCGGATGACCACGTGCTAATGATATTGCACGCTTGCTTTGATTTGTAGGCCCACTTTTTTCGCCTCCTGAGATAAACCTTATTCCTGGGTCCATATTCTACCTCTTGTCATGAAGTTCTATAGAACTACATAACAACATACCAACATATGTCATGTCTCTTTTCACCAGCAGATAGAGAAAAGGTCCTACAAATGGTACATAATTTCCCTTCCATCAGATCCATGTAGTTACTTTAGAAGTGACAAAGAGCCATTTAGTGCATGGAGAGATGTTTGGGGGGAAATCATGCAAGGTTTTTGATGTACAGTTACAGGAAGGTGACATGATCAAGTCACATGTTGCACGTCACATGCCATAAGTGAGCATGGTGCATGAGCATACATAAAGAAGTGCAGAGTTCTTTGCTTCCTGTCGATCCAGTCTGCTTTTATACCTGCTGAAAAAAATCGAATCATGTCAAAATAAAGGGAACTCGCACATGGGCGAGCACTAGAACCATGTTGCGGCCTGTCTGGAAAGTCTCCGCTAGAGTCATCCAGGCCCATTCTCCGGACGTATGCCTTCAGCTTAAAGAAGGAAACAGAAGAGGGGTCAAGCCAAATGTTGAGCCCCGGCTTCTCTGAAATTCAAAGTTGGTGAATGGGTGACTTTTTTCATTTTTGTAATGTGCATTCACTTTTCACACGAATCTAATTAATTAATTGCATGGTAATTTTACTGGTATTTCATTTGTGTGAAAGGGACAAACTTTAATGATATACTTGGGGAGAACCACTGACTGTTGCGTGCTAGTGACGCGCGCCTTGATTTAATAAAGGTGACATATTTTTCTTTTAGAGTACTCCTTAACTTGTACGCGAATGGGAAAGGTGGGATGCATATTTTTTCAACATGAACTTCGGAATGCTGTTGAACAAAGAACTAGCCATAGGCGTGCAGCTTGCACAAAAAGGGTATCTGCGTGACTTTTAAAAGATCTGAAGCACATTCGGATCGGAGGGTTAGCTTTGACAGTATTTTACTATAGGTGAGTGCACCAATTGAAGGCTGGCACATCTACCAGCCTTCAAATTTTGACAATAAAAAGCAGAACTCCAGTGCTTCTTGCAGTGCTTGGGTATAGCTGGCTGATGTCTGAACAGTGCAACAGTACAGCGCGAGTAGGCATCCTTCCTTTTAACTGAATGTTGTGTTTTGAGCATAAAATAGCTGCTTATAAGCGTGCATGTAAGTTGGCAAAATGCTGAGTTCACCAAGAAAACTTGTAAATAGAAGTATGTGAAAAATATGTGAGCTTGAATCTTTTGAACTGCACTCAAGCCATTTTGCCAGTGGATATTGATGATGCAACACTTCTGGTGCACCACCAATTATGTGGCAATTGAAGATAGCTATGTGTAACTACGTGACTTCAAAGGCGCAATTTTAGCTGCCTCATGTCACGGCAATATGTGTTTATCTGCATCACACGGTTCATGCATGGAGTGTCCAAGATCTCTCCAGGAAACTGCTCTCATTTTAATAAGAAGGAGGGCGCTTTCAGGACTCACCGCTTTTATTCAGACGTCCACGAGACACAGCTCGTATACCCATCCTCCCAAGTAATTTCTTTGTATAGGGACAAGTTAGTACAAATAGGGACAAGTTAGAGAAGGCCCAGTTGCTCATCCTTGAGGCCTGGAAGCTCTTGGCCGAGGGTGCACCTACCTCTGATGGCTTTATAGTGGCCGGCTCCCTGACCGAGGGCTGCTCAGGAGAAAAAAGGAAGCTGCCAAGGCTATCATCATTTCGCCTGTCTGCCATAAAGAAGGCAAAAAGCACTGCATTTGAGCACTGGAAATCGCAAGGCAGAGGGGGCTGTAAAGCACAAGGAATGTGAGAAGGTATGGTTCATTCTAAAGCGCCTTTCATATACACACAACTTTCAGTCATTTAGCATTTTATCTAGTAGACCCAACATGTGTAAGCAGAAATTCATTATTGAGCAGAGAATAGAGTAAGGCTGAAGTACTGCTAGTCAGGGCTTGCTGCTTAGTTTTGTTTCAATAGAAGCCTTGATGAGTAGTAGTCTTAACAGACATGGATTTGATCACTGCTCATCACACACTATGTGTGTTTGAGTACAGAAGTTTTGCTGTGATCTTTGCTTTTGCTACAGCTTTTAGTCTATTTGCATGATCATCATTGGCCTATTTTTATGTCTACTGCAGGACAAAGGTATCTCCCAGCGATCTCCAATTATCCCTGTCTTGCGCTAGTTGATTACAACTTGTGCCTGCAAGTTTCCTAATTTCATCGCCCCACCTAATTTTCTGCCATCCTCATCTGCACTTCCCATCATCCTGCAACTCTAATGGTCCACTGGTTATCTGCCCTATGCATTACATGGCCTGCCTTTTTCCTTCTTATTTGTATGAATTTCTCAATTTTATGAAAACCTTTAGTTAGATTTTTTTCCCCATAAGCTTATCTGTGTGCGAGATATGCAGGTTAAGTCTGGAAATCTTTGCTAGGTCAACAACTTTCAGCCAGTGTTCCTTTTAATTGATTGTTAAACAGTTTTCGAAATAATCATGTATGCACTGCCTATGTGAGTGTTTGCATGCATTTTCCACAGATGTTTTAGCTGCCTGACTTCTGACGCATTTGCTACAAACTTATGGAAGTGTTTGTACACAATGACATTTCATTTGAGTCTGCTTACCTATGCTTTTATTTATTCTTCACGAACTCCTCACAGTATAGTAGTGAACTTAGTTTATTACATATATTATATAACACCAGTACTTTTTCCTATTTCACTGTGTCCTAAAGTGCTGTCAAACACCTACCTTATTGTGCACTATAATGTTTTGAACAGGACATTGCATATTGTCGTGGAGGCCTCTTGGCAGGCACATAAATAAACCATATGTAAGGTAATATATATCTAACCATATCTACAGGTAATGGCTGTTTGTGCTTTTGCTTTCTTAATTATTTTGGTAAGCAGTATTTCTGCTTTGCACGAGATACCTCTCTATGTGTCTTTATGGATGCTGCCTGGCAGTATGGCATTGATTCAAAACCATGTTCTGTATTTGTGTTTAGTGAAATAAAACCACAATGTTTGCTCTTTTTGTACAACTAGACAGCTTGACAATCTTTGCTTGTGTTTCAGCCATACATGCATTTTGCTTGCATGTGTATATGCTATAAGTTTTTATCTGAGAACTGCATAAATAAGAGCTACAAAGTGAGTGCATTGTATTAGGCAACCTGCCTTCAGCAAGATCGCAGGCCCACGTCATGTCTCACAGTGAACATTTTTACTGTGCTGGGAATTTGTGCCTAATTTGCATGCTGCCACTGTTGCATGTATGAGGTATGCAGTTAAGATATGAACCTGTGCTGAGTGTGGCCGTACATGGTATCGCTACTAGCACACTGACACTATGAAAGCTGCCGATTCAGACTACCATGAAAATGATCTTCACTTGCCAATATCAAATTTGTTACAGTAGTGTTCGCATCATGAAATGTGTATCTGCTAACATGCCTACTTGACCTTAGCAAGAAAAGGCAGTCACTAATGAGGGCTATTACAAATGCACCTTATATAAACTGTGACATTAGTGATATGAAAGTTGCCGCACTTAGGCAAGCCAAGCCTTTTCTGCAGGTTACAGTACTTCTACGCATTTTTCTGGCATGCTGTCCTTGTGCATGGTAGAGTAATACAAGGCAGTTAGCTGGGGGGGGGGGGGGGGGTCGCTCGTTCAGTAGCACTCAAATGTCATGGGATGCTACAACTTTGCTCATTTATTAGCTCTATTAAAGGCTCTATTATTGCAGATAGCTCGTATATATTGAGATGGTGGTGGTAGCCTCTTCCATGGCTAAGTTTTCTGCTCCTCTGCTACCAAAGATGACATAATCAAGCAAGCGAACGACATAGAACCATGTTCTGTAATCCGGGGCCTCACTTGTAGAGTTTTGCATAAAAAAAAAATAAACTGGCTCAGCAGCAACCATACTGCTGCACGCTGCCGATACAGCAGCCTTCATTTGCATTGGGTGCACGTAGTGAAAAAAAAAAAATTAAAGCAAGTGTTGGCACGGTGCATAACGCCACTGGTGGGTTCCATCATAGCTGCAGCACAATAAAAAAAAACAGCACATTACGCATTCGTACCAGCTTTTCTGCCTTCCTACCAATGTTTGAATGCACGAATGCGGGGTTAATGGCGGTGTCGACACAAGAAAAAAACCACATCACAATCCTATCACAACCCAAGTTACGGTACCCTCCATGCACAAACAACGCTTTGTGTGCGGCTCATGTTGACTTGATCTCGAACGGAAAGCAAAAACTCCGGCAACAGTGGTCACGTGACCTGATTGGTCATGTAGGCGAATTGGATCGGCTTGAAAAAAAAAAGAAGAAAAGAATAAGAGGTCCCCATAATTTCCCTTGCTGATGCCGGTGACAATTGGTTCTGGAACACTTTTTGCCCGAAGCTTTGCGGCCCATTTGCATCAACCTTCTAGAGCACATGCCGGCATTTTGCGTGCACCTCGTGCCTATTCACATGGAATCTAGCTGCCGGAAAGCATATCATACGACCACAGTTTATCGATGTACTGAACATTGTTGGCTAAAAATCGTGCTTTTCGGGAATATATTAACCAGTAAAAATGAAGCATAACTACATTGAGTCATTCTTTGTACTCTCAATTGCGATGTTGGCACCGGAAAATAGTACAAAATCGGATCATATCGACGAGGTTCTACTGTACTGCGAATGCCTACCAAGTTTGTAAGTGAGCTTACTGGACGGAAAGGCCTAAGCTCGTGTGTGGGCATAAAGTTCCAAAGTGATTTTGCTCAACACAGCCTATACTGACAGCATTGCGGAGGCAAGGTCCCGAGTGATATTTTAACTTCGTGACAGCGCACATCAAGCTGTGCCAAGAGCGAACATTAAACGAACCCGCAGCCTTGACCACCACAAGGTGTTCTTTCAGCGAAGCAGAACATAAAGCGAAATTCTGCAAACAAAATCTGAAGGGTTGCAGTTGTAAAAATGAACTAAATTGATCTTACTGTTAAAATCTGATTATTTAGACAATTTCATAGCCCTGCCTGTATCCGAAAAATCTGTTCGCAATGTTCCCGCAATTCTTCGCGTGTGATGATTAAAGTGTAAGAGGCTGCCAGAAAAGGCATGCAGGCCCTACGTTCGATGTGCCATGTGCATAATATACGAGATGCCTTTGATATGTTTCAGAAGCTACGTCAGGTAGACGAGGTGTTGCATTAATGATGGTGCACATATTTAAGCACGCTTGTCCTGCATGCGATATGAACCATGGCTTCGCGAGCTGTGAATTTTGTGAAAGGGTTACTATATTGCATGAGCTACTAGAGGCCTTTCTTTAAGAAAGAAGGCAAATATGTGACACATCTTTGAAACATCCGTGGTAGGGTACAGTGAAATCCCGATAATTCAAACTGCTGTGTTGGTTCCGGCAAAGTTGTATGTATGTATGCCAGTCGGCCTGGCATTGCACTATCTTTGGGATCGGCCCACGTAAGGGGAGTGCTTAACGCCTGCTTCACCTCCGCCGCGGGTCGGCCTGGCATTGCGCTATCTTCGGGATCGGCCCAGGTATGGGGATTTTTTTGCTTACCACGCCAACGACACGAAAATTTCCTTGGACGGTAGAGGTATACAGCTTCGCTGTAAAACTCTTACAAATTTGAGCTCCCAAAACCTTGCAAGGATTATTTCGAACAAAATCTCTCACTCCTATCTGCCACTCTTTGAACAAACCCAAGCCAAAGTCGACGGTTTGACGCGGTACTAACTACTGTGTGATGAGGAAAGCGCAGCAGCGTGTGCCCGTCTTTCTCATCCAGCTTAAAAGGAGGAGGAAGGGGCCCCTACTGCGCACGCCCTCACTTGTTTCTTTGCCTCCCTCCTAGCAAGCACTTGTTCACGTTACTGCATGCTCACCTGCCCTCTCCCCTTGCCCCCCTTCCTCCTAGCGGTCACTTGATCATGTTACTGCGCCTGCCCCCTCTCTCCTATCACACATTTGATCATGTTACTGCGCGCTCATCTGCCCCCTCCTAGTGCGTGCTTGATGATGTTACTGTGTGCTCACTGCCCCCTCCCCTTGTCCCCTTTTCTTATAGCGGGCACTTGATCATGTTAATGCACGCTCACTTGCCCCCTCTCTCCTAGCACATGCTTGATCACGTTACTGTGCATTCACCTGCACCCTCCCTTTGCTCCCCTTCTAGCGGGCGCCTGTTTATGTTACTGCACGCTCACCTGCTCCCTCGCTCCTAGCACGCGCTTGATCACGTTACTGTGTGCTCACTTGCCCCCACCCGCGACCACTATCAACGGGATCATGGACGGCGACCTTGCACTTCTGAAGGCGTGCGGCAAATGCGCACCCAGTCAAAACGGAACTACTGCTTGCCGCAAGCACTGCGGAAGAAACCATGACCACTATCGACGTGATCATGGATGGCCTCCTTGCAGTTTTGAAGGCACGTTGCTAATGCACACTGAGTCAAAATGAAACTGGTGCTTGCCGCAACCGCTGCAGAAGACACCACGACTGCTATTGACGTGATAATGGACAGTGACCTTGCAGTTCTAAAGGCGTATGGCCAACGCGCGCATCGAGTCAACACGAAACTACTGTTTCATTTTGAGTGGGCAGTCCCACCCCTGTAGGTTGCTCAGAAGGCTAAATTGATTAGTTCTTTTGTCATAATAAACAACCAGCTGAGTTTTTCCTTTTATTTTTCTTTTGAGCACCCCTTGTTGCCTGTGTTTTCGCACATGTGCATTCTATGAACTCTCCTTTCACCATTTCCTGAAATACATCAGCTATTAGTGGGCGCCTGTGCTGTTATGTCTTCTCGGTGCTTTTTTAGCGCTCTTTGAATTATTCCATACAGTTTACAGAATTGCGATATCTGTTCCTGGTGCATAGTTACAGTGTTGTAAGCTGTGGTATAATGCATTTTGAAAACAAGGACAGAGTAAGGCACACAGATAAGCGAACGGGAGCACTTCTAACATTGAAATATACTGAAACATTCCGTGTTAAATTTTAAACTTCTTGTTTCGAAGTGCATTGCCATATTTTATATTCTATTATTCCACCAAAATTCATATTGGCCTGTTCCAAACCGCTTCAAAGTGCATTTACAACCTCAGTATAATGAAGTGTGTTTATGCACAATTTCAATATAACAAAATTTCACTGCCTCTGCCGAGGAATACCGAAATAATAAATGGAAACTTCCACGGACGTAAAGGTCAAGTGGTTGAATTAGAAGAGACTGCTTGTGAATGCATTTTCTCTAATCACGTGTTGTATGACCATGAGTGACCAACAAAGCAGAGCAGTGTCATTTTCCTTGCAAAAATACAAGTGCAATATATATATATATATATATGTATGTTTATATATAAACTTTATTTGGCAGGAAAAGATTTTAAGGAGGGGCTCACTCCAGGGCCCCACTGGTCTCTGCCGCCTGCCTTACCTGGCTAATTAAGGACTTTTGCCCTGTCAAGTGAAAATGGGCGAGCTGTGCCTGGGCGCTTAGTGCACTCCCAGGTTACCTGTATTAGAGTGGATATGACACTGCATCGAGGGCAGTTGGCCCCATAGCGAGTGGGATACATGGTGTTTAGCATTTTTAGATAGGGAAATTCCCCAATCTGTATATTGTGCCAATTGGCAGCCTCTTCCCTGCTAAGTTGTGGGTGAGGCGGCGGGTATTTCTTGCGGACTCCATGCTGATGAGCAAGGATATCTGTGGCATATAAATTGATGGGATTTTGTGAGGGATAGTGTTAGGGTTTGAGGTTCGAAGAGGACGCCATTGCTTGGTTAGGAGACCCTCGAGCTAATGTGTTAGTCTGTTCGTTCCCTTGTACCCCCGCATGTCCCGGGCACCAGAGTAGGTGATGACGGTGGTTAAACAATTTGGGGAGCGAGGCTAGCCTCAGTCACGTGCACCTTGAGAAACAGGTGACACATCTCCCGGGAGTCCGTGACCATGACAAAGTCCCTTTGCAGATGCTCTGCGTGAGCACCACTGCTAACATTTAGGCCGAGGTGGGGGATCCCGCCGTGGCTGACACAGTTGATTGATGCTGGCAGGTCGAGTTCACGACTGCCAGGGCGTACTTCCTTTGGTAGTGCTACCCAGTAACTTCTGCATACACAGCTGCGTCCGTGTATTACGTATTGTACCTAGGTTTATTAGAGTCTATCGATTGAATATGTTGTGCGTGTTTCTTGCGCTTTTCCTCGTACTTGTGATGCATGTTCTTGGGAATCAGAGCTATTGTAATTTTCGATCTCACCGAAGGAGGGAGAAGTATGGCCTGTTATGTGAGATAAATGGGGTATGCTGGGATATTGAGTCGAGCCAATATTGTCCTACCAGTTTTTGTAAAGCTGAGGCGGTTCCCTATGTCGCATCAGAGTGGCCTGCATGAGTTTGTCGAAAGGGCTATGTACTCATCATGTGGAAATCACCCCTGGCTGTTCCCACAGAGACCCTGGTCCCACCTGCATGTGAATTTTGGGGGGCCCTTCAAGGGCCATTACTTCCTGGCAGTGATGGATGCCTTTCTGAAGTGGGTGGAGGTTCTACCTGTCACCACTCCATAAGCAGGCGCGACCATTATGGCGCTGCAACAAGTCTTCGCTGCCCAGGGGTTGCCAGACGTCATCGTGTCCGACAATGGTCCTGTTTTATCAGCACAGAGTACCTGGCCTGGCTGACGAAAAATGGAATCCGCTGGATGATGTTTCTGCCGTACCACCCTGCTTCAAACAGTTCAGCCGAGCTGGTGGTGCAGACCTTCAAGGACAAACTCAATAAGAGCCAGGCTAGGGATTTCCAGACGCAGGTTGCCCGGGTACTGTTCCAGTACCAGACCATGCCCCACGATGTCACTGGGCATGCCCCCTGTGGGCTCCTGGTGGGCCGGATGGTCAAGACACCCTTGGACGTCATGCATCCGGACCTCCAATCCACAGCGCTCCAGAAGCAGTTGAAGCAGAAGCTGGCTGCTGACCGGGGGTGCTGTCCCGGGCCTCTGCCGGAGTCAGGAGCTGCAGTCTTCGCCAGGAACTTCTGTCCTGTCCCACCCTGGTCCGCCGGACAGGTTGTATCTCCTGCCAGCGCCTCATTGTTGCTCGTCTGCCTGCCGGACGAGACCACATGGCACCGGCACACCGACCATGTTATGCCTCACCTTGGGACCTCGCTAGCACCCTCGACTGCCACTTCAGGTGTCCAGCCCACAGGAGGACCAGCGGCAACACCAGTCATTTCCAGCGAAGCACCGCCCACCTCAGAGGCGGCAAGCATTGCCAGTGGTGTGGTGCCCGTTGAGCTGCTGCCAAGTCCAGCACCACTCTCAAGGCCGGTCACTGCAGACCCTCCAGACGGAGCGAGGCTGGCTCAGGCAGCATCCGGCGTTGCCACACCCAGCCCGTCAACACCGGTGCCCAGGCGGAGTACTCGATCGTGGAGGCCGCCAGACCGTTACTCTCCTGGATAACAGGCACCATCAAGCAGGCTGGGAGAGCGGCAGAGCCTCAACCAGGCGTGAACTTATTTTATATATCGAGCCTGGATGTATTTCATTTGTATAGAACAAACAAACGGGGTAAGGGGTGTAACGAGCATGTGATGCCCCCTCGGGCATAATCTTCGTTGGCCCGCCAGGCTTGGTAGGCAACGTTGGTCACCACACAAAATAAACACTGACAAGCACAGCTGCTCAGCGGTCAGTAATCGGTCACCACCACCACGCTGCGGAATGTCACTCTGACGGAGCATGCCTCATGCCCTCCCTTGTTCACGAACCCGGGTGGATTGTGACACCCAAAGCGATAGGATCTTATTTCACTTGTCTAAGTGTACCACCATGGAACATAAGTGCAATAGGATCCTATCGCACCCCGCACACTGTGTGCTTTGGGTATGAGTGAAAGCTTGCAATGTGAGCCGAGGAGGATGGTGTCTTGATGAGCTGTTGAGCGCCATCTTCCCACACGAGCAAGGGGTAAGGGGAGCGAACTTGTGGTAATGCATTGAAACACGTGTTGTGGTGGCGAGGGAGTGGAGGGCAGGTTGTTGTGCATCTCCTTTTCTAGCGTGGCTGTGGCTGGGCATGGCTGTCAGCACAGCTGAATGCACACGCAGCCCGCGCGCCCTGTTTAGAGGTAATCTGCCACATGGGTAAAGAATGGGTGTGTTGAGGCAGCATGGCATCATGTGCACTGCCTTCGCCCATATTTGGTACTGAAGGTTGCGGGATCTCGAGTTTCAGAGAGGTGTTGAAGCAAGAGGCAGGCGAAGCATTTGCTCCCTGCTGCTCGCGTGCGCTTTTCATGATAGTGTTCTCCAGCCACAGGGGCGGAGTGGACGTGCAAGCGTAGTGGCTTCACATTGTTCTGCCGATGTGAAGATATCGTCGACACTGCATGAAGGAGACACTCAAATTCAACAAAATTAACTTCTAATTCAAATTTGTTTTTCTGATTGCCTGATAATTCAGAAAATTTGGCGGCCTTATTTGCACAAGAGAAATTTATCGGTGAGTGTAGTTATATTTGTATAAAAGGTGGAATATGATGAAGCATATGATGAGCACATGATGAAGCAGATTGCTAATTTTATATGCTTTGTTATATCGAGGTTTCACTTTACATCATTGCACAGCCGCATGACATTTTCTAGCTATTTTACTGATGCATGAAGAAGCAAATCTCTTTCCGTCAACAAAATGGATGGTGTACTGATACATTTGGCCCCTTCGGTGATTATGGGTTTCACATCTCTAATTTCCCGCGTGCATTTATCTTTATAGTAGCTGATTATGCGGCAGTTTGAAAATGGTGGAGAGCAACCACAGTTATTGCAATGACCTGACAGGTGCACATCTTTGTCATGCGCAATGTTTTGTTTTGCTATGAAAAGGTGAGAGCGTGCCAAAAGAAGCACTAGAACATATTTGTGCCCAGGTTTACAGTGTACCACTGTCATGTGGCGGAAACTACATCAGCCAGATGGGCCGCTGTGTAAAGTCCGGCTGAAAGAGCAGAAACAAAATGTTGCATGTTACAGAGATGGGCGCCTGTCAGTGCATTGCAATGACTGCTTGCTCACCACTGTTTTCAAACTGCTACGTAATAGCTACCAGAAAGATAAATACAAAAATGAAATTATAGAGGCAAAAGCCATAATGAGGAAAAAGGCCAGGTGTGGCCAGCACACTATCTATTTTGTTGACAGAGAAGGAGATTTGCTTCTTGACTTATCAATCAGATAGATAGGACATGTCACATAGTCGTGTGATGCTGTATATGTGTTTGAACACAGGCAATGTTTCAGTAGGCGACAGTTAGAAGTACTCTCGTTTGTTTATCTGTGTACCTTACTCTGTCCTGTCTTAAAAGCGCACCCCACACCACAGTATGCAATGCCAGCTTGCACAAGAAACAGCACTCTTAAACAGCCCCGCATCAGGCCACATAGGAAATTTTGGTTATACACTGGGAGTTGTTGCGTGCCCTTTTGGGAGCGGTATACTGCAAGAACTTTTCAAATGGGTTCATTAATGGCTGAGATAGAAATATTTTATTGCCACAAACCCACGATTTCAGAAGGTGAGCGTCACTGGCAGCATAGACACTCTCTCCACTTGCCCGCATCTAGCCTACGCAAGCGAAATTCCTTCCCTGCAATCTCCCATACCAGAACCGGAGCATCACATGACATATACATCATCGGCTCCACCTTCTATTTTTTTCTCTTGCTTTTTTTGCGCAGTCTACTTTTGCTGATGGTCTCACATGTGAGCTGTTGCATTAGTCTCGTTTCGCGGAGTGTACGATTTTGCGTGCTCTACACGAGAGCACTTGATTAGCAGTATAAGTTGGTGCCACAGTCATGTGCACTGAGGCAGGCACAAGAGGATGAAAGAGCATGACCGCGGTGCTGGAACACGGTAGAAAATGACATCGTTTTGTTCTCTGCGCGCACGACTGCACAACATGGGAACAAGCAGATGAAATGAAAGTGCATCTCTCTTGCTACGGAGCAAAGTAAAACAAAAACATGCCGACATTCGGTTTCTTTTATTATTTCTCTAAACTGTAATTCATCTATTGAAGCAACAGATTAAGCAAATAGCTTATGTTGCCTTGAACAATTCTCGAAGTCCCGTGTCTCTGTGAGTGACATCCCAGCACCATGAACTACATAGGCACACTTGTGTGATTGACATTGACTCTCCGGCTGGGAGTGTGCCACCTGCGAGAAGAAGGGTGCAGGGCACTTGGTTTGAAATTGCAGCTCTTATTGCAGCATGTAGCAGTGTGATACTTTGCAGGCACAATCGTTAGTGTGTATTGTATGCACTGCGCTTGTCAGTTCGAAATGGCTGACCTGAGAAGGGGCCCTTTAAAGGATTGTAAGCTTTGTGCCTTATTCTATCTGGAAGTTTTAGGAAAAATGTCTTTTTGTGATAGTTTTGGTGTCCTAAACCAAAATTCTTCTTCCAGCAGCCATTGTGTTTGAGCACAACGTTACTAGACTAGGTTCACTTTTCAAACTCCTGTGACTGCTTGGGCCCACCACTGATCCTTGCATCTCGTGGCGCTGTTGTCGCACTTTGCTCGGTAGGCACGGGGTGGATGAGGCAGTGAAGCATTGTCTGCGGTTTTTCACGTGTTTTGGCAGTTTGTATACATGTGTGTGTTGCTGTAGTCTGACTGCTTCTTGCGACACTATTGTGCGTTTTCAATGCCGTGTGCATTCTGGCGAGTTTACGGCCCGTATCATCCAATTTTATTTGGTGACGCAAATGAATATTTATGCTCCATTCCTGCAGTGAGAACCTGCCTAGAATGTGCAAGTCTGCTCGCAAGCGAGCAAAGCCCACATAGGTTTTAACATTGCATTTGTGAATGTGGTGCTGTGATGAAAAAAATAGTGCTAGCTTCATTTTTTTTTCATCCCGAAATGAAGTGCTGAGAGTGTATATGCAGGGTGTCTGTGCTAACTTTAAGCCAGAGTTTAAAAATATGCGAATGCTACGTAGCTGGACTGAACCAAGGTAATGTTGTTCGCCGTCGCTTGGAGATATTAAATTGCTTTATTAAATGCAGCAAATCTTCATTCATATTGGTCTAGTGAGGGCACTTATATTTGAATGGAAAAATAGGTTAAAGCTTCATTGTAGGGCCCAGCCTGCCCTGCATGAGTGCTAGTTGTAACTGCTCTCCTCTGGTGCCCCCAGATATCCGGCCGACAAGTACCTGGTGTTGGCGTTTGTGGGTGCACCAGCCACCTTCCCCGTGCAGAAGGAGAACCTGGCACTGCAGTCGTACCTTGTCTGGAGTGACACAGTCCTCAACAAGGCACGCCACTTCATCCGCACTAGCCTGCGTGTGCCCTTTGTTGGCATTCACCTGCGCAATGGCATCGATTGGGTCAGTCAGTCCTGGCTATTTATTTATAGAACAGTGCACACCACTGTGTTGCCTCTTTAGCGGCACCATCAATGAGCTGGCTGATTCCGCTTTCTTTCTGGCTTGGACGAATGCTGTGTGTTGTGTACAAGGCATACACACTGCGGTTATTGGGCTGCCATCGTCTAATTAGCATGACATGAAGTCTTCAAAGTTGGAAATGATTCTCTGAGGCATACGAAGTGGCGGCCAAGTATGAACACATTTGCAATTGCCAACTGATTTGTCAGACATAGACAAAGCCGCGAAAATGTATAAGTAATCAGGCAGTCTAAAAAGCTGATTGCAGTCACAAAATTGATTTTGTTGTTTTTAGAGCACCTTCACAACAGAATATTTGGCTGCACACTTTGGCTCACTGTTGCGCTGATTTAAAATTAAGTTTAATTAAGATATTGTGATAGCTGTGGGTGCACTTTGCGTTTGCCCATGGCGCAGCCCAATGTATGTCATATATCATGAAATGCAAATGCCACACACAAAATCTTGACTTCGTTACACTGTTAGTTTAGGCTGTGCTGCGCAAAATCAATGTGGAGCTTTATTGGCTTTATGCCTGCACGGCGAGTCTATGGAATTCCATCCTGAACGAGCACACACCAACTTGGTAGTTGCCAGCTGCTTGCCCACAGATCCAAACTCCTCTTCCTGCATGTGGTCATCAGTTCAGTGCGTGCACGGGATCTCGCACCCAATTGCCGATGTGGTCTACTGGTACAAACATTTTAAGTAAATGCTTGCAACGACTTGCTGTGCACCACACATGCCGGTTAGGCCTAACCAGGGCCGCTTCATCCAGGTAGGTGCTTAAAAGTAGGGTTTCGTACGTTTAGTGCCAAGTGTGCATTACAGTGATGCAAATGCCATCGTTGTCTGGACAACTAGTACCATGTATTAGTGGCTTGTAGATACTAACTAGCAGACTGGTATGCATGTGGCACTTAGTGAAACTGTTTTTCCAAATTAATGCACTCCAAAGCGTGGTTGCAGAACGTACATGAAAGTGGACCTTGCACAAGTAAATATAGTATTAGTACCTTACTACCTCTGCCTTACTGCAAAATGGTATTAATGTGATTGGCATTCCTTGGGAATTTGACCCCAGTTGTCTGCTATAGCTTGGGCCGCCAGGTGTGTGCTGGCAGCTGCCTTGCCGAGCAGACGTTGGTCACCCATCCACAACAGACATCTCTGTGTCGAGTGCGGCTGCTTGATGGATATCTATTGCAATGAAGCTACAGCCAGGACACTAGGAATAATGGGGGTTGCTATGGGGTTTAAATGCAGTCATTGCAAGAAGATATCCTGTGTCGTGTTATCATTTGGCATTGTGGTTAGCATTGTGGATTTCAATGGGGGTGAAATGCAAAAACCCCCACATACCGTGCATTGGGTGCACGTTAAAGAACCCCTGGTGGTCAGAATTTATCCTGAATCCCCCACTGTGGTGTACTTCATAATCATATCGTGGTTTTGGCACGTAGAACCCCAGAAATTAATTTTTGTGGTTGGCAGCCAGATTGCCAGTTGTGTGTCTGCTGATGTGCCCATAAGGTTTTGTGATTCATGGATGGCATGAGGATACAATAATCATCATAACATATGAAGCAAAGAATGGACGTGCTGCTAATTTGTGTAAATACGCTGTGCAACTAGTTTGTTAGTTAAACGTGGTTAGTTATTGTGCCCAAATAAAATAGTTTTGTTTAGTAATAACAGCACACCTTACAAGCCACAAGATGATAAAGCGGAATTTTCTATTCGATCTTCTTCAGCTTGTCCTCTTTGATGCACCCACTTGTTGCATGGAAATAATGTCCTTGCAAAGACCTGTCACATTCTTTTTGTGCTGTGCCCACTAGATATTACTCCTTCACAAGGCAAAGAGCTGTGCGCTAAGTTTTCGTGTCTGTTGGTTTGCCAACAGGAGTGATCGTTGTGTTGATTCATGCCATCAGCCTTGTACAAGAGGCCAGGGTTCTCCCTATGGTGGGCGGCGGTGCAAATGCTGCCGACTACTCCTGTTGACCGCCCACCACTTTGAAGGGGGGAGACACGGCAATTAGAATAGTTGATTTGGTCAACGTTCGCAATTCTTTATTTTAATTTTTTTTTCTAGAATTCTCAGATTTTCCTTTATCATGTGGGGTTATAGTAAAAGAAATCTCAAGTTGAGAAAAATCACACTTTTCTGACATGCTGTAGACAAAATCAGGCTTTTGAATGCATTATGGTGCTCCGGATTGCACAACTTTCCATTAATGCAATGCCAACATCTTGGTACCATTGTAAAGAGGAGAGATTGGACCTTCACATAGCCACAGCACTGGCTTTCACCTTTCAAAACTAAAGCTCAAGAAGGAATCAGAAAAAGGACATACTACTGCCGTTGCAATTCGTTACTGCTGCCACGTGTGCAAAGGAAGTGCTCTTAATGTCTGACGCAGATTTCAATCACTGGCGTACATTTTGCGTGCATTTTAACAGTGGTGAACTGGGCCTGTCTTTATTCCAGTGACGTTTGGCGATCGTGGTAGGCTGCATCACTATCTAGCATTAGTTTTGTTAACTTGTTCAGAATGCAAAATTGTTGAATTTGCCATTAAAAATGGCAAAGTAATCGTATCTAAATAATAATTCTGGCAGTACCCATCTCTAGATGAATGTCGGCGCCAACGTGATTAGCATTGAAGCAATGTAGTGTCACCCCACCACAGCAACGAGTCATATATGAGGTGTGTATGCAGCTGAGCTCCACTTTCATGCTTCCCTCAGTACATGCTGCGCCATCTAGTGGCACCGTTGCGAAGGTTGTGCATGGCACGTGTGAAGATGTATTTAAACAAGGTTGCCTAAATATATAAGACACGAGTTCGATTCCGACCTGCACCAGAGAAATTTTGTACAATTATTTTTGTCAATAAAGAGTGGCACATACCCATTGACACAAGTTGTCGTTAAGGAGCCCTGAACCATTTTTTATCGTGGTCTAGAAATGCATTTGACATTAAAACAGACTATTTTAAGGTTGCATGTGATCCCCTTTGCGGTGCTCCTGCTCCTTCTTTCATACCTTGCACTGTGAAGGCTACGGCGGAGCTGGGTGGTGCCGACAATGCTCTGCCTCCTGAATGTCACCATGGCACATAGTTCAAATTTGATTTTGGATATTCACGTAGATGAAACTACTTCCGATTTTGGCGCCTATGCAGTGCCAAACTCTGTGGCTATCCCTCAACTTTTAGTTGAGTCCACAATAAATTCACAGGTGCCTCATCCCTTAGCTGTGCTACAGTGTAGTGGATAGCTATGCATGGCTGTGTTTCCTCGCGCCAACTGGAATGAGTAACACATTTCCTTTCACACTGTCAAGACAGGTTCTTGTGAAGATATTGCTACGGCACAGTATGTGCGATCACGAAAGGCGAGCAGTGTGAAGACGACGACGACGATTAGAAGCTAGCGCGGGCTGTTGCCTCTTGGCCAAGCGCAGCGTATTGCCTTGTAGCCTTGTAAATATACTTGTAAATAGCTTTTCGTCGGTGTCTTCCTACGTAACATATCTGGTGGAGGTGGACGTTCCCTGTACCTCGTCACGGAGCTTCGCAGTGGACGGTACGTCGTGCCTTCCTTC